>NC_143577.1:168049365-168674365 GCF_048544385.1 Mastigoproctus giganteus
AAATAACCAATATCCAAATAGCAAACAGAGCTTCTTGGTTCCGTTCACTCTTCCTAACATACTTTGGGAAGGGGTGGGAACAAAGCTTTCCTGCTGTATCCAACGCACTGATTTTACAAGTAGAAAAAAAAAAGTTATCTGTAAGTCCTGTTAATCTCTAGCTTTCTGCATTTCTTTACTTGATACACTCCTACTTTAACACAAATATATACATCTCACACAAGACTTTAATAACTAAAAATTCTGCATCAGTTCAAGAGTTATTTGCAGTTGCAAACAAATATGGGCCCTAATTCCGGCGCGTAATTGCATTAGATTTTTTACGATCACAAAGTGACTAAGCGAAACCTGGGCATATCTCCCCCATTGTACGTGATAAGAGATTTTGTTAAAACTAATAATTCCTTTGTGCTAGCATTCACGGGTTAACAATAATTGCTTATCTTCTATGTATAAAAGTAGAATTTTAAACAGAATACTTACAGGCCACGAGAAGTCGAATGAAAACCGTATGGGGTTATTAAATCCAGAACTGTCCACATTTGTCATTTGCACGGAGTTGTTACCTAATACGGGTGTTAACACTTCTCCGAACGTGCATGGTGGATTAGGATCGATGGTTGTCTGATAATGTTTCAAACACACTCGAAATTTCGTGCTACATACTCCAGAACATATTCCATGAGAAGTCCTAAGGCCGTTACAACAACCGCCTTCAGCATCCCTGCCGTAGTCGTTAGAGAAAGACAGCAAACGAAGTTCGAACACACCTGTTCCGTAGACCTGCAACAGAAGAGGAGGAAACTGTGAGAGACCGTCTGCCTTGGCCCGTATTGGACGGGATGGCACTGTGCGCCGCTCCCGAACAACTACGGCCGAGAAAGGTTACTAAGCCTGACGTTAACTTAAAAATAATTTACACCGTTAATCAAAGCTAAAGCCTATAGAATAGCCTTTCAGTTGAAGCAAGTGTTGACTAATATCATAAAAAATCAAAAAGGATTGGGAAAAAAAAAAAGGTAGGACAAAGTATCAAGCAGTAGTTACCTTTTCGACTGCCAGAGCCAGGAATAGCACCGTAAACGTAACCAGAGGCACTGTTCTTCGCCTCCCCATTGCGTTGCCGTCTGCACTCTCCTGCTTTCCCGAAGTTCTGGTCGCGTCGATGGACGAACACGCAGCCCCGCTGTAGGTCAACTTAGACTCCGCCCTCACTTCTTGATTGACAGCCGGCTGTAACGACACCCAGAGTAAAGTTGAGTACGCGCGTCCGTAGCAACTTCGTTTGCCGCGTGCGTTGCGGCGTTTCTAGTTTGCAACACACGTAATGTTAGAAATATCCAAATGGTATGATAAAAATTTGCACAACATCCCACAAGTAGAGAAATCACAGAGGTAGAGCAAGATCACGTGACATTCTGTATTAGGCACATCCAGCTGTAAGCTCCGAGAGACTAGGGTAAGTATCCACGGCAGACGGGCATCCTACGAACACACAGCAACACTGACTAGTATCCAACAAGCGACTGGTTCCGAATGCTGGTGTCACGCGCCCCTACTGACGCTTATATACTCCAGCTCCCCGCATACATTAAAGGGGGGGGTACATAATGAGCTCTATTGACAGCAGCACAACTACGGCTGACGGCGGTACGCTTCAGTGGATACTACGGGCTTTAAGAAAAGTGTTTCACCCTACCTTTGAAGTGTATGTGTGTGTTTCCGAACAGGAAATCTTGGCGGACAAAGCAGGAGAATAGACAATTTCCTTCTCTCCTGTTCCTCCAAATAGGGATAAAACGTAGCTCTGATTTCTATAGTCTGGATGTTCGCATTAGGATTCAAATAGATAGTAGAGAACAATGAATATTATTCTTTCCTATTTGGTGCCTTAATTTTTTTATCTGTTATAAGAGATTAAAAAATAGTAATAATAATTAATTTTTTTTCTCATTAATAATGAGATATCCACATGTAATATGATCTGCTACAGCCTCTCGATTTCTGTTTCAACCAGCTTCATTCCATTAAAAAAGTACCGTAATTTCTTCTATATAAAATCTGAAAACTAAATAATTCGTCAAATATAAATACCAACAACCTATTAGCAAATGAATTATTAGGTATGTTGTTCCATGAATTTATTTTATGCTGTTAAAAATTGTACCCGTTTTCCTCCTTCGGTTGAAAAGAATCATCTCCATCTTTACTACTATTATTATATTTCCCAAATTATGCTATATGATCATTTTTGAATTTACTGTATACGTAATGAATATGCAACATCACGGTATACGTGAGGAATATGCAACATTCAGTGTCACATAAAACGTTCTAAAGGAACAACGTTTAGGATTTCGCATGGTATCTACTAATTATAATTGTGCACAAACTGCACACAATACAGATAATTAATAATTTAATAATAAGCAAAAAGTGGAATTAAAGTTTACTATTCATTAGAGCTGGATAATTAGACTTGAACCTTATAAACGTGCATATTTAAGCAATTAAGTGGAATTATCACATTAACTTGCTCAGAAACGGAATTATATAATTTTCCATGTTCATGTATACAGCTAATCTTCCCTAACAGGGATGATTCAAATAATAATTTAAAGCTTTAAATATTAATTTGATTTATACATTTAGATTGAAAATTAATATAATTTCAACAACTTATGATGTTCATAAAATGTAATAAATGCGCTTTTGATTTGCTCATAATTCACCCAGTCGCTTCATCGGGTTATGTATGAAAAATTGGTAGTAATGGACTTTGTAAATAACATAACAAAACTTAATATGTGTTGAAGATTGATAATTTCAAGCATTGCATCTTTTCAGTATACGTCACTAGTACATTATATATTTTGCCAATTATTTTTTAAGATGTTCGAATTCACGTGATAATATAAAAATACGGCATTATTCTTGTAGTCTATTTGCGAATTTATCTAACCCGATGTGTGTCTGGAATATAAACGGAAAATTAATATGAACTAATTTGAAATGGCAATAATCGAAGCACGTGAAGCAAGTGAATTTTATTATATACAAAGTATTACTTTTAGTAAGTTCAGCTTCCACACAACAGAATTGTGTGTATGTTACCTGAATATTAATTTTCTATATCTGTGTATTGAATCCTGTCATCAGGCCTATCAAATTTGAATCTTTCCTTACCAAGCCTGATGACAGGATTTAACACGGAAACGTGTCCAATTAAGTAGTTCTATTGTATGAGTTCAGCTTATTGTGTAATAATTTGTACACAAAATTTAATTAATAATGATTCACGTCGTTTAATTAGTGTTATTTTCGCTTCAAATTAATTCATTATAAACAAATATGTAATATCTTTCTCTCAATACAGAAAACGTATGTATTATTATTTATAAATATAGCTATTTTTTGCTCTTATTTATATTGCAAAACCGAATCTACTAGCCACGAATTTAGGTATTACAGGGTAATACAGTTGTTTTTTCGTTTAAATTAATGCTACTTTAAAAAGATGCTTATCAAATATTGCTCTGTAGCATACATTGCTCTAATATTAATTGACTTTTTAGATACCACGAAATATCGTTTGGTTTCTTTCTTTTAGCTTCTATTTTTAGCTCTGGAAGAGATGAACGTCTGGTATTGCTATATTTCAAATGGGATATAGTTAAGCCCAACAACTTTTTAAGGATAAGCAATTTTTGAAGTTTCATGAAAAAAGATTTCATGCTTTGAGCGTTTTTTTTTTTTTTTTTTTTTTTATAGCTTGTAACATGATTGTCAAGGAATTATCTTTTTAGTAATGTCGATTTAGTAACTTTCAACTAGCATTAGCTTAAATACATCTGATTAGTTCTTTAAATTATTATTAATAAATCACTTTAAACATGTCGTACTTGACTTAATTTGGTCACTTATAAGAAGTAATTCTGGCCTTCCACTGGAGCTAAGCTTCCAATGTGATTATGATTAGACAAGTAATACTGTAGAATCATCCTCTAGTTCAGCGAATGGGCGCCTCCGTAGCCAAGGCGGGCAGGAGCAGCAGTGCGTAGCACACGCTTCTTGATTAGACCGGGGTTCGAGCCCGTGACCACCAAACACGGAGGATGCGGAAAGGTCAGGGAATGACCATCGCATATCCCCGGAGCAATATGGCCTTAGTTGTTAATGCTCCAAATAACAAACAAACAGTTCAGCAAATAGGCACGTATGACCCGCGAAGCAATTTAATCAAGCTCCTCACGGATGCTTAGGCGGAAGAATCAGAGTATTTCTCCCTGAATTATTCCTGATTTTTTTTTTTTTTTTTTTTTTTTTTATCCGTGCAAGGTGCAGATCAGCCCGTAAAGGTATAGACATGATACACTGGCACTATATAGACAAAGATGTTAGTGCACTGTAAAAGCAATAGTAATACCATTAATCCTCTCTGTCTGTTCTTGAGGTGGTGGTGGCCATTGATTTGCTGATGCAGGTATCCCGATTTACAAAAAAAAGTGACTGCTAAATACGGGGTTGTTTCTTTTATTCTCTCTATCTTGTGAACTCCTCTGACCGTGTGGTCTTTCCGGAGTATAAACAGAAAATTTATTTAATTAAATGTGCTAACAGATTATCTTTGCCTCCCTGTCTTCCAGCAATATGTTGAATTTAACTGCATTTACCATTTGATTTTACTGATCTCTTGAGCGTAAAGGGATAAAAACTCCCAAAATGAGAATATAAATCACGGTAGCTTTCACGAAAAATATTAATGTACAGAACTTTGTTTCGCTAAATAGTAAGTTTAAGAAATTTAGAGAACCCGTTGTTTCCACTTCTAATGTTTATTTTAAACGTTCACGTGTGTTATTAAATAATTCCATAATCTGATTGACGCAGATTATATAGTCTATACATATATCGACGTAATATAATATCTTATACGTCAAGGAAGAAAGATGAATATTTTCAATTTCAGCCAAATACAATTCTGCGTTAACTCCACTTATATTTAAACCAAATATTTGCCTAAAAAAATTCCCACGAAGGGAAATATAATTTGCTTCAATTAGATATTTATCAATGCTGAGGTTTTAATTGGGGGAATCTTAATATGTTTGTGTAACTGCGCATCTCAGTGAAATAATTTACGTAGTGCATCAAGCGCATGCGGGAAGTTGGCATTCGTATAAAGCGAGACTACTTCAAATGGGAAGAGTCTTTCGGCGTTCTATTCACTCTAACGGCTTAATCTGATTATAGAGATGAGCTGTGGTTTTAATAGCGTATTCGGAAGTAGAATGATAAAGTCTAATAGTAGAACGACGTCGTCTCCAAAGGTGAAATTTTGGAGACTGCGGTCTACCATGGTGGGTTTGTGATATTCTTATTTTGTTAACAGTGATATTGGAACCGGATTTCTCTAGATCTTATAGTTTATCTGGTTGATAGTTCTATAAAGCTGGTTACTTTTAAACATTGGATTATTACTAGCAAAACAATAATGGGGAGTTTTTTTTTTTTTTCATGTGATCAGTATGTTAAGTGTTTCCAAGTTAGACGAAGTAACACGGTACAAGTCACAGGTAGAGTTCTTTAATTGATATACTGAACGTATATATATTCTTAGGAACCGTATACGAAGGGCAAAGATCTTTCTCAGATCTCTGCCAGAGATTGATAATACTTCTTTCAGAAACAAGTTCAGCTTTAACTACCAAAATTTGAGAGATCTCTGTGCCATTTTCTGTTTGCATTAAATACTGACAAAGAATTTCCGTGCCTTGTTATTCATTTTTGATGGTGCTGGAAACGATCTGAATCCTGAGGGTAATCACCATCCCGGAAATGAGAATTTCCTCGTTCCAAGCTTCTGCGGACATTGTACGGTCGGAAAACTCGCGAAGCAGATGTCACGAGAGCATGTTGGAAAGTAAGTGCAAAAATGGGCACATCTGACGAAAACCTTGCAGTGTTTTTTCTCCCTGCACACCTTCTTACCCAAGCTTTGTTTTAGATTGTGTGGTGGAATGTACGGCAGATGACGGCACGTTGGCCAACACACGTGCATATACAGGTTTTCTGCAGCTGTCACAAGCACGTGCCCAACGTCACACAATGAAAGACGACGGCTGCAACGCCAAATGTTGTCTAAAGTGTCTATAAGGAGAAGAAAGCTCGGAGCTCAGCGAAGGACAGAAACACGTCGCGTGCCTGGTCGCGTGCAGCAGGTCTTCTCAGCCAATCAGAACTCTCCCTGTAACAAGTGGCGCGTGGCTGCGACCTGACAACAAAGAAGCTGGAAGGAAAAGGGGATAGTGGCTGCTGGAGCTCTTCGTATGAAAGAACGCCTTCGTCAAAAGCATATGGCGGCTGCACACCTTGCCAGGCGTGTGTGAACATCTGTGCGATAGTGGTTGTATAGGCCGGCTGCGGCCACCTCGCCCTGCCTAAGGGACGGGCTCCTTAGCACAAGGAGTTCCGGTGGCGGAATCGTCAGGTCTCGCATGAGGGATACGCACATCTGCCAGATACAGCTCCCTGGTGGCGCGTGCATCACATGGCTCTTCTTTGTATCACACTGCTATCCCCTCCTTAGGAACTATCGATTATCGTATTTACTTTAGGATTCTAGAGGAAAGTCTTATGTGCTTTTGCGTTTTGCCTCTCACGTAATTCCGGTAGAGACAAGGGGGGAAAAAAGAAGAAAAGAAAAGAGCACGTAAACATTGCTTTGTTGAAGTGTACTGATAACTACCGGGATATCATATAAAAAAAAAAGTCAATATCACATTTTTCTCACGTGACTTCTTATCTTTACTTCTTAATGTATTAAAGACAACCAAAAATAAGTTAAATTTTAGCCAAGTCAACGATGGCAACAATTTACCCAGGTCAACGATTTGAAACAATAATGCTTCCTCGCTATGTGCCGGTATCGCAGCTACTTTTCCGAGATGGATTATGCGAATAGAAAGGAACCAAAGTAGATATTCTTTTCTTTGTCCATTTTCACCCTGGAAATGGATTCAGTAGTACATATAAAAGGAAGATATGTATTTCAAGAAATATTCAATGTACATCGAGATTAAGCAAAAACGATTTACGAAAGAGTGAAACATTGACAGTTAAATATTTTAAAATCAATAGACAGTATTTATAAAACAGTTACAACTTATAAAATTCGGTGTAAATTGCTGGTTATTTACATTAAAGCCTTTATTTTTCTTCGAAGTAAATTATAAAGACCGTAATTCTTTCTTTCTTTCATTCATTACAGCACACTATTTTTGAAGAACAATTAAAGAAATCTAAGATGAACAACCGATGTGGTCAACCCAATGAAATGAAATTAAATTAAATAAAAATTGAAGCTCACGAATGAATCTCAAATCCTATAGTGACGTTAAGTTACATTTTTCACAGATATGGTCATAACTATGACAAAATATATGAGTTTCATCAACTGGTGGTAATGTATGTTTGGTGGGATGGGGGGGGGTTGTGTTTCCCTAGACTACTTTTCCACATTTGGTATTTCCCCGCACCCGAAAGCAATGCGTTACTGAGAGCTTCCGTTAGTGAGGGTCAAATGTCTTCCAGTTATGGAAATTGGAGTACGGTACTGTTTTTAAAAACTCATTTTTAACTTTCTTTTCAGTAAAAAAAAAAAAAAAAAAAATATTCCTTATAAACTGTATGTCTGCTTACAACCAGGAGCATGACTAGTTTGTTTTAAAACAACTTCGAAAGACATCATTCATTCATGATACTTCATCATACGTATGAAGGGCATTATTAATGGTACGTTTCGAAACATTTAGCATGGTAACCAGTAGCTGTTGACAACATATTTGGCAAGTTTATTTTCACGAATAGCAGTGCGTAGCAAGAACAATATAACTTAAATGGTTTGAATTCGGTAAGACGAAAACGCTATTAGATCATACTCCCCGACTGTGTGATGCACCACCAACTGTCGTTTTGCAAATTTTACTGTGTCGCGTTCTTTAATATGCATGCTGAACTTAAGACGAAAGGATACAAAAAAGGTTAAAAAATCACTGATCCATATGAATACCTTCATTTCTTTCCATCCTAAAAGACACGTCATCCGAAGGAGGCACCTCTTAAAATTCATTAGCGAGTTTTAAATAAATTCAAGGAGAAACTGGACAAACTTTTAGAGGGAATGGATGTGTGATTTTTTTTTTTTTTTTTTTTGGCTGCAACTACGTGAATCGGTGAGGATTAAGCTATCAACTTTCACAATGATAGATGGAAGTTTGTTTCAGAAATTAACTAAAGGCAAATTTCCGCATATCTATTCTACAACTGTGTTTCCTCAATTTGTATTTATGCCCCTTCAGGTTAGTAATCTGAGCAAGAGGACGAATCCCATCGGAATTGAGAATCCCATCAGAATATATATACATATGGTTTGAAGCTGTCCAATCATGTATATTTCATAAAGGATCTGGGTGAAGTCGTTGGGTGAAAAAAGATCCTTGGATGAAAATGGTTACTTTAAATCTCAAATAAAGAATTTCTGAAAAGCCTGATAATGCCTTTGAGCTCCGATGGTGCTGTGTGGCCATTCCTAGATTATCAATCAGCACTCGAGTTTATGCAGAAAAAGAGTTTAAGTGTAGCGGATATCTCAGTCAGTGCTTCCTTAATTTTTTCAAGAACGCCTTGAAAAAAAAAAAAAAGAAGAAGAAATTAATCAGTTTAAGCCCTCCTTCCCCACAATTTGAAAACAAATGTGTCAAAATTCTTATCTTGCGACCTCTTAATTTTATGACAGTTAATAATACTCGGGGTGTTGCATTAGTAATACTGGAAAACTGTTTCTGGAGATGTAGCCAGATCACTACATTTGGATATAACAGTTTAGTCCCATGTAATTTTTAATACACTGAATAGTTTAAATATTTTAAGAACTCCTCCTTATAGATAAGATATTTTGCGCTACTATAAGATATTACGCGCTAGTCTACATAAGTTTACGTCGGTGCATAGTATCATTAAAAAACTCCAGCTCTCAGCTCCGTAAGTTAAAACAGGCTACAAAAAAAAAAAAAAAAAAAAAAGCAATGGGAGCCAAGATCCAAAAGGGACTTCAGTAGTTAGAGTATTATAGACAAGTCCAGTTTCTAAA
Source organism: Mastigoproctus giganteus (assembly GCF_048544385.1). NCBI lineage: Eukaryota > Metazoa > Arthropoda > Arachnida > Uropygi > Thelyphonidae > Mastigoproctus > Mastigoproctus giganteus. The sequence continues at coordinate 168,058,517 of NC_143577.1, forward strand.
AAAAAAAAAGGGGGGGGGGGGGAGTATTACTTGTAGTTTTGGTCAATAACTTTTTATAGCTTTAACTCTGATAAAACTGCATTCAGAATTCTATTTTTATTTTATTAATTAAAGTTCAGTGAAACCACATCCGGTTTAATAATCATTTTTATTTTAAATAGCGACTACCATTATTTAAAAAAAAAAACAAGATTACTGTGATCAGTTTACCTAAACAAACGTCATGTTCCTTAGAAGGATTAAAAACTTAGGAAAGAATTTAACGATACATAATCTATACAGTTTTCTAGTACCGTTAATGACAGTAGTTAGCCTTAAAAAAAAGTTCTTGTTTATACTCTGGCACGACCATTAGCTCACAGATGTTTACAATTAATTATGTTGACAATGAATACAATCATTAATAGTATTTGCCAGTCATGCGGGCTTGAACCACAACACTCAAATGCTACTGCATTATAGCGTTTAGCGCTCGACTAGAGGCTATAATCCACTTGGCTAACTTGCTTAATTCTCTTGAAATACAGTTTTTAAGTGAAAAATTAAATAACTTTATCATTCAAATTTGTTATATGCTCAGTGGAAGAATAGGTAATTGTGACAGTATGAATCAGCCCTTCTAGGCTGATCAGATTTCTATTCACTGTTTTCTCTCCTGATTTCCATTCACTGTTTTCTCTCCTGATTTCCATTCACTGTTTTCCTGTTCTCTTAGTCTCTTTCCTTTAATGCTTGTTTGCTTGAGGTCATCGATCCATTTCCTCTCTTGGTTTGCCCCTAAGCCTATTATCACCCATTTTTGCTTCGAATATCTGTTTAGCTTGTACATAAGTTAAGTCTGCTTCAATTACCTTTGGATATTAGTTCCATCAAGGAATTTTTCTTTTTTATTAGAATTAATTCCATCTGCTTGTTCCATATTTTTTCTTAAAACTCTCATTTCTGAATATTGTAATTTCTGTTCAGTGATTTTTATTGTTTAATTTATTTCTTAATAGGCCAAAAACCATTATAAATATCTTTTTTCGTCGTTTGGGTAATTTCTCTTTTGCTTCCAATTAAATTCTTCGTTTCCTTCATTTCCTGCTTTGCACAGTATATTATTTATTTATTTGCGCATACATATCTTCATATTTTCTTTCAGATTTTTCTTTTTACCAACTTGTATAATTTTTGTTTTTGTGCAGTCAGGGCCGGATTAAGGATAAAATAGGCTCCCGACAATATTTAAATTTTAAGCCCCTTATATATATATATATATATATATATATACTGAGTGGTCACTGAATTATGACCACCCCCTATGAAAACTGAATGCGACCCGTTGACCACGCGAGGTACGAGTGTGCGGAGTTCGTCGACCTACGTAGATAGATAAGGTGTCAGTGGTTCAGTAGGTGTAAAATTCCGAGCGTGATAGGTAAAAGGAAAGTTTTATCGGACTTTGATAAACGACAGATTGTGGGTGCTCGACGAGCTGTGCCTCGATTTCCCAAACGGCTGAACTGGTGGGGTTTTCGAGAGCCGCCGTAGTTAAAGTGTACCAGGACTGGGGTAAAATGGTCAAACAACGACCCGACGGAAAAACTGCAAAGGTCAGCGAAAGGTTGATGTTAGAGGTGAGCGCTGGATCCGACGACTCGTATAGGCGCAGCACTGTTGAAGAGTTGATTTCCCAATACAACATGGGCCAACCCGGAACAATATCTGGCATGACCATGCGTCGCACGTATGAGCTGTACCAGCAGACGACCTCTACGGCATCCTCTCCTCACCAAGGTTCATCGACGTAAAAGACTTGTCTGGTGCAGAGAGCATGCAAGTTGGACGTTAGAAGACTGGAAGAAGGTGTGCTGGTCGGATGAGTCACGTTATTTACTCCACACCGTGGATGGTCGTGTACGGATTTCCCTCATTCTGAGATTAGAAACTAAATTCAGAAATATTTTTCCATATATTTTCCAAAATCTGCCCAAGATTTTTTTTTAGCCACTTCTGTACATAATATTTAGCCACTTTTCTTTATACTCCAACAGAGAATTAGTTTTATTTACCATAAATTTCTTATAATTTTTTTGCCTTTTCGCTGATTGACTCTGATTTCTTGGGTCCACTCCAACCTTCTTTTATTGGCAGCCCTTCTCTCCCTCATATTTGTTTTCCAGCTTCAGCTCAAGTCATTCTTCATCTAAAATTTTATCATCAGGTATGTTCTTTCCAGTATTTCGATTTAAGGATTTCAATATTTAATGGTTGTTGACAACCCGAATACTTTATGATTTTTTACGTTTTAACACTCTTTATCTCCTTTAGTTTTGGAACTAATTGCCATTTTCATTTGATTTAATATGTATTCAATAAGTTCAATAGTAGCTTAGAAATCAGGTTTAGTCAAAAACTCCAATTGCATTTGCGCTTGTAACTTTTCTTTCAGAATATACTGCGTTTTATGCTGTTAGACTGCTGTTTACTTATCTGGTTAGCCTTTAAATTACTTTAAAATTGGAATGCCGCTCCCGTTCCAGTTTGTACGTGCATGCCGCATATACAAAATATGTTCTAGTATTGTTTAATTTCACTTGACTTGAAAAGAACAAAAAAACAAATTTTTTCTTCGATTTTCGTCACGATGATGCATATCGCGCTGAGCAAGAGCTACAAAAGCGAGACCGAACCCTAGCCGCTGCTTTTTCGAAGCGAGGTGTGCTGTGAGTTCATTTTTCATGTTCTGTGTGTTTAAATAGCTTTTGACACTTGTTTTTAGGGGTACCACATTTCTGACTGCCAAGTCTTATAGACTTCTTATAACATTTCATGTTTATGAGTTTATTTTGTCTTTTCACTTTCTGCTCCACTCAACACCTGAAGAAATGAACAGCAGAGACGGCTATTGCAAAACAAAGGCACTAGACTTCACTTAAGGCTTTTAAACATCCTAACCAACAAGCGTTCGCACTTCCGACAGGTGGGACTACGAAAGCACACCTGACATGTTTAGGTGCTCCATGTCTTATCTTTTCTGTTATTTAGGTGGTGACGCGTCCTTTCGTTAAAACTCGTTCACCTTCCAACTATGTTGCAAGGAGAGTGAATAATACGGAAGTACATCCAGTTTATCATTTAACACCTGGGAAAATTTAATCATACTTCTTAACTAGCAATTGCGAATATATATACGAGTATGATATAGATTTGATTTTATTTCTAAATTTCAAATCTTCGAAGGGCCTTCATTCATTCTTAATTACACTGGGGGAGGGAAAAACATCATAATTTGTGAAAATTATGTATACAATCACAATGGATATCATGTAGTTTAAAACTTGTTTGTAATGTAAAACTACAAAATCATAATACTTTGTTTTTTATAAAACACGTCAAATAGTTTTAAATTAAATACTATAACTTTAGCTTGGAGAAACTAAATCCACATATCACATAAGGCTGTTTTCTGCATGTTGAAGCATGCGTTTGTCCGTGAAAGTATATTAAGACGATTACGACGATGTTTTGCTTCGTCTCGTCTACCTACGATCTGATAATAAGGGCCTACGACTTCAGTTATTCGCTTTTGAAGCTACCGCAGCGATATCGCTTATTGGCACACAGCCCTTGACATAATCTAGTACGGATATGTTCAGATAGCCATGGGTTAGCACGTTCCGACCGATCCATCTTTCAGAAAATGTATTGTTCGCTTGCCCTAAGCTACAGAAGCAGATTTCACTGCATTGCATTACTGTCTGTGCGTAACTGGGGAAGGGATCATGAAGAACATAGACTCAATATGCCTGGCAGACGCTGAAGATATTGGAATATTCGCTTTATACAGTCACCTATTCTGAATGTGTGACGAATGATTTGTACGAATGATTTACACAAAATCATTAAAACGAAAGTTTGGAAATTTAATAACAGGTGATAGTGTATACCTTGTGAGCTGTTTGGCGCCAACTCCGCATGTCCAGCTTTCTTCATTTTATGCTCCTCCGAGTTTATGGCGTTGAATACACTTTGCAGTTTCTACATATTATCAAGAAAGAGAATTTGAAAGATTATGTTAAGTTCTGTTGCAAACTTGGAAAAGCAACTTCTGAAACACATGAGATATGAAAGATAACTAACATATAGGTTAGTGCAAAAGCATCATTTTAGCGTAGCCATCTACCAAAGTAGTTAAATTAGTTGATTAAATTGGCATCGTTTTAGTTATATCTCATATTATGAATGCCTTCACAATATGAGATATAAGTCATGTTGTGAGTTATATCTCATATTGCCATGGTATTGCACTACCTCGAATAAGTTACACTTCACCAATGGAGAAGACTACTGTTACCTATTCTCAGCGGTTACCACCACCCAGACGGCACCGTTTCAAAGCTTGTTTACTTCTCCTCCGTGGGTGCGCAGGTACCAAAAAAAACGATGCCAATTGAATTAATTAATTTAACTACTTTGGTAGATGGCTACTTTAAAATGATGCTTTTTCACTAACCTATATGTTAGTCCTTCTACCTCATAGCATTAGGCCTTTGTCTTTAAATGTTTTGTTGTCTATATCACTGCACACCATCAGGCATCTCTCATATTGTGAAGTTATACTTCATAACTGGGTTGTCACTATTGCAACACCAGGGTACCTGCCCACCCACCGAAGAGAAGCCAACAAGCTTGGAAACGGTGCCGTTTGGGGGGCCTGATGGCCACTCAGTTTCCTCGAATAGGTAACAACAATCTTCTCTACTGGGGAAGCGTTGCCTATTCGAGAAATATATGAGCTTTGTGTGTGAGTCGAAGGAGCAACTATCCCTTTCTTCCTTCCTTCTACGGCATTTCCTTCCTCTACCTCTCCTACATCTTTATCTCTTTTCTAAGTCTAATAGGGATAGTATGAGGATAACCGGGAACTTTATCCCATACCATATTTCAAAACGGTGCCGTCTGGGTGGTGGTATCCGCTAAGAATAAGTAACAGTAGTCTTCTCCACTGGGGAAGTGTTACTTATTCGAGGTAGTACAATACCATGGCAACTTGTTGTGAAGGCATTCACAATATGAGATATTACTAAAACGATGCCAATTTAATTAATTAATTTAACCACTTTGGTAGATGGCTACATTAAAATGATGCTTTTGCACTAACCTATATGTTAGGCATTTTAACTCGTAGCATGAGGCCTTTGGCTTTAAAAAATTTATAGTCTATGTGAAAAATAATGCTTGAAGAGCAAGCAATGTGCAAACGCAAACTTTTCAGTGGTTTTTTAAAATTTAAAAATGGACTGATCGCTGTGAAGTTGCAGAACGTTTTAGCCACAAAAATAGACGTTTAGCCATCGACAACACGGCCGTAATAATTTGGACTCTGCTGTAGAGCCAGCCAATCCATTTGGTAACTGGTCACAGCGAAATTTGTGGCACTTGTGCAGTTCTGACAAGAACGGGGTGGGGGAGATTATGGTTATAGCACCACCATGATAGGGGCCTGGCCGAGACCTTAATATTCCATTTTTATGTAGTTAAATTCATTTTCTTAATAATCGGCACAAAAATTAAACTTAAAATAATAAAAATGTTTTTGTTTCATTTTTTATCTTATTGATTTATTATATGTTAGAATTGACATTGTTTTTTAACCTTCACAACTGCAAGTGGACACAAACGTATACATATATATACAAGATGAGAGCCCGTTATCCACTTTGTACCTGAGCCCGCGTCAGCTCCCGACTTCTCTGCATGCCTGCTGGAATAATGACCAAAAGCAGCAACATGTCAACGTATGCTGTGATCTTTCAAGAATATTATTCAGAGAAATCATAGAGTTTCTTCAGTTTAAAATTTTTTTGAAATGCGCAGTATTTTATTTTGAACTTCAACATTAAATGTGTGAAATTATGTATGTGGAAGAAAAATAATAATAAATAAGTGTAGAGGTTCACACTTTTTGACTCGCACTTGCTGCCTGTGCTGTTGCTTTGAGTCGTAAAAAAGAGCAGGAATTTATGAAGTTAGCGAGCCACTGCTTTTATCCCAATAAAGTTTTTATTACAGAATGTACATTCAAACAATCTGACAGACCATAGTGAAAAAAAAAAAGAAAAAAAGCCTAGGCGGCTCAAGGTCTCTCATTATACCTCCCTTTTCTCACTCACTCCATAGTGTGATTAGGCATCATTAATGACCTTGAAGCCCCTATTGGTTTTATCCTTAAGATTTTGTTTCATTGTCTTTAATTTTAATTTGTTTTCTAGCCTCTAGAGTACGCTGATGACAGTGTTCAACTTTTCCGTTAATCAGATAATATACTAGTTGAAGTTCCGCTGCTTATTAAAAAAAAAAAAAAGAAAAAAAAAAAAAAACGTTATTTTTGTTTTATACTCTGTGATTATAGTACACGGATAGCCAGCCTTTTTTTGATAGAGTGCTAGAGCAGATAAAATGCTGGATGGCCAGCCGCACGGGTCTGACAATAAAACACTGTTTTGCGGTAGGCAACGTTGTTGTTGTTATTTGGTTTTTAGGAGCATTAGCAACTGAGGCCATATAATACCCCGGAAATATGCGGTGGTCATTCCCTGACCTTTCCGCATCCTCCGTATTTGGTGGGCACGGGCTCGAACCCCGGTCTAATCAAGAAGTGTGTGCTACGCACTGCTGCTCCTGCCCACCTGGCTACGGAGGCGCCGCGGTAGGCAACTCTCCAATTAATAGTGATGAGAGATACAGCCATGTCTATAACAATCTAATGTATATTTATATATATATTAAGTACTAGTACATATAATTTTATTTAAAAATAGTTAATATATTTGCCTGTATACATTTTTTTTTCTTTCCTAATTGTGGTCCGAGGCATCTAACTAAAATATAAAAGTGGCCCGTATTTGAAAAAAGGTTAAGAAACACTGATCTATAGAATAAACTAATAATCTTATTATTGCGACTGAGGAAGCCAAATAAAATATAAGAAATCAATACAAAAAATCGCATATTACTAAAAACATACATTTTTAAAATATCGTTGAAAAACTATATTTTGTGACCAGCAAGTTTTAAACTGGAGGGAAGCATAACACTTAAGACTGCCTAAATATACGGTAGCCGCACAACCTAAAATTATTGGCCACAGGTTAAAACATTGCTGCTGTAATGGATTTGCTACTCGTTTGGAGAAGAACGAGTTGAAACCCGTCGCAGACTAGCGGTTTCTTAATGACTCCTGTAATTCAGTCTCTAGTTTTGCAGATTTCAGGCAGTCAAGTAGGGTTTCACCTCTATGAGGTATTCTTGGGTTTTCGTCTTGTGCACTATAGTAGTACATGTATTTAGGGTCAGATGCCACTAGCGGTTCCCCACATCTGTACATGACGTGGTTTCTCACATCTTGTGCACATGATGACATATCGGCCGTGAACACGTTTGCAGACCATGATACACAGTAACCCACATGAATTGAAGCGCTGTGACCAAAGTATTTAATGCTCCAAAAAATAACCAGTTAAACAGTTATTGGCTTTTTATCGTATGTAAAGTTGTAATGCATGATAAGAACGTGACCAACAACTGGCATTTACGTTTACCATTAATATGTCGTTCAATATGCACAATTACAGCTCTTCAACAATCTGTTATTGCATAAACAACAAATAGGGGAAACAGTAGACGGCATCGCAATGTGTCATGTTTTGTGCGCTATGGGTGTACACATGTTTGTTTTTACGGACATGCTGTTTAACGAAATGATCTGTGCTAGTAATGTCATGATTAGTATCAATTATAAGCTTGTAATAACAGAAGTATTTCGAAATTTAAGACAAACCAAGTGCTTTGTGGATCAGGCACTAGTCAGTGTTCTCCTCAAAACGAGATGAAAGCTTTTCAAGACCGAAGGTGCAATCAAGAGAAAAAAAAAAAAAAAAAGCTCCACTGCCCAGCATTGTTACCCGATGTCAGTTTTACACCAGTGCTGCCTCATGGTTCTCAGTTTGACTTCATCTTCTAATGACAGTCTTCATCAAGAAAATTTGGATGTATTGAGAATAGATGTTTCTGCAACACACCAGATGTACAGAATATGGAAGAGGACCCAGGATATTCTACTATTCAAGAACTTAGCCAAGATTGTGTTGCTAGTCCTGGTATCCCTCCTCTAGTTCCTCACTACCAAGATGGCAGTGATGATAATGATAGCGATAACCATTTAGGTAGTCTGTATGCTCATCCTTTAAAGAAAAAGAATAGCTCAACTAATACGGGTTATGCTGAAACCTCAATACATGTTCCAGAAGAAAATTCATTAAAAGGCACAAGGAAGAATCTGTTAATTTTAAGAATTCTAATAAATTTAAAAATTTAACCGCAGAAAACTCTTTGAACAACCAGTGTAAAGACGAAAAAGAGCTTACAAGTTTCAAAGACAAATCGAAAAATTTGTCTGCATTTAATGAAGCTGAACAAGATATCACTCTCGAGATTGAACACAGAGACATGTACGATGGGAGCGTTACCGACAACCGCGTTCATATATATTGAAGGTTTTAGCATTAAATAAATTATCTTTTTAACGAATAAAAAAATTCAGTCCTTAAGATTCATTAAGCACGTGCAACAGAATTAAAAAATACACACACAGAGGAAGTTACTAAGCTATTTGCTGTAATATTTTTCCTCGTCTTGAAGAGGCTAAAAAGGAGAGACACGGCGAGAGGGAGAAGATTGCGAAAAGGTGAACTGTCAAAATTCTGCAAGCATCTGTTTTTACCACTATCTCTGTGAAGCAACGCCAAAAAGGAAACTGCAGCCAATGTCAAGATTCGCTGGGGGTGATGTTTTTTCCTGTCTTAATAAATTCATTTATGATATGAAGCACGTGGCGCGTGGCACGCGACCAGGTGTGAGACGCCTTATGCGTCTACTTTTCATTCACGATAAAATAACAGGTCATTAGATTGCAGTTCTCCCACTAACAGAGACAGGAAGTACAGAGCAGACGGTTTTGGCGTTCGGTGACGGCACTCATTGGACGCTAGCAGACTTACTACTACCTTCAGAATTATCGCGCAAATGGTTGAGATATCATCGCAGTATGTTCAAGGTTGAAAACAATATGTTGGCAATAAGTTTTTTGTACGTTGCCTTGTGTCATTTCAATATTCTAAGATTATACTGTCAAACAGATTTTAAAGCTACTGTTTATAATTATACTTCTAGCAATTAAACATTTTTTATTATTATTATTTATTTTATTTATTTTTTTTTTTTTTGTAGTTGTTGGCGCATAGGCTTCTGTGGCCATAATGCACCTCCCAAGGTTTTTGCAGTACTTTGATCCAAGCCCGAGGCGGGAATCGAACCCGCGACCTTTGGGTTGCCAGGCAGGCACTTTACCCACCCGGCTAGCCCGGTCGGCATTTTTTATTAAATTGAACCCATTCTGATTTTCGATATTTCGGCAAGTTACAGTTCGCAAATAAAAAATACTTCCTCAGGTAGCGTAATACTTATATGCAACATACGTACATACTGTGTCAGTATGCTAAACACAGTAACACCAATGCTTAATTTATTTGTGCGTGTTAGAGTAATAGTGAACTTGTATAATGAAACTTGCGTCGCGGCGATTGTAATTTATAGAATAAATAATTTATGGAATACTTAAATCGAGTCTTATGAAATCTTGTGGTTAATTGGTGACCATTAATAGTAGGTATTAGTTTTGTCATCCTCTTCTCCCTATCTTCTTCACTGTGATGCTTTCACTGGCTTCGGAGGGCCTGCGCTTATAAATACGAATTGCGATTCTAACAAGAAGCTTCCTTACGGGGCAATAGTGTGTCGACAGGTGCACATAAATATTCTCTAAATGTGCCTGGACATGTTTGCTCTCCGGCTGATTGACTGTTTCAGTCGTCTCTAACATTGTCCCCGATGTGCGGCCCACCCTTTTATCTACATAAATTGAATTATTCCAGTTAATATCAGAGTATTTAAAATACGATATTGTGATACGGGAGTTTTGAGTATTTCAGTACTTTTAGTATAATATAGGATATTTTGAGATTGTACTTTACAAAATCATAATAAATATTTGTATGGGAACGCCGTGCCGCGATTTAGTAAAGCGCCCTCCCCCACGCCACATACAACAAGCAAATGTTTATTTTATTTACCCCATTTACCTCACTTGTTCAAGATTCCAATTCAGTGTTCCCAAGATGCTTTCATAGTAATAAATGTAACTTTATTAATCATATATTACTGTACTATTAATTTATTCTACTGAAAACTTCTCAACCCTTGAAGCTAAAACCTAAATTCTTATTCTAAAACATTTGCAAATTGGAACTTCTGTGATTAATCCTGAGGTAACAAAAGGATCAGAACTTCTTACACCAACCGTGTCAGCAAACAGGCGAAATCAGCCCTTAAACCTCAACTAAACCTATTCCCTCGTTTAAATGGATAAAGACAATGGGATGCGACTTCTTACCACTACAAGTAATAAAAGTTCAAGAAGGAACGTGTTTGAAACGTGTTTAGACTGCTGCTCTTTTAGTTTCAGTGTTTTTCATTTCTCTCGCTACGGTCGCCTTATAATGGTTACAACAGATGTGTTTGTTTACATCTTAGACAATTAGAGATTCTCAACTGTGACACCACAGCACCTAAGGGTGCAGCGAGATTAAGAAAACCCCCATTCAAATCAATAGCAAGCACTCTGTAGGGGTACCGCGAATACAATATTCTTGGCTCCAAGGAGCACTTAACACATTAGCTTCGTGGCAAAATTTCAGGAACTACATCTAGTACAAGGGATAGTTTAAACGGATTATGTGAACCCTACGCATGTTAGTACTGTATAGGATTTTGGGCGAGACATTATTCAAATGGCAAACCTTATATGATAAAATTATTTTGTTTGCTAAATGACATGCTGAAAACCTTTTTAAAAAAACAGCCAGCCTTTATTGCTTTTAAATTATTTTTTCCATCTATTATTATTACCGAATGTTTAACCATAGATTCACCTCCTGTACGGCCATTGTCTCAGGAAGATAGTATACATTTTTTATGCACTGGTATGGAAATTTCTGCATGGAAATCTTATCTCACGCTTTCCACGTTTTCTTCACAACCGGCATTCCTGTTATATTGGTCTTCTTTCATTTCTACTTCAAGTACCGATTCATGTACTTATTCAAGTACGTTACTTTTAATATAATCATAACTTGAGCAGAGTGCTCAAGCCCGTTTGACTACTAAATTCGGTGCTGTTCTTGTATTCTCTCTTTTTGAACCCTTCTGGCCTTTTGTGGTCTTCTTGGAGTATACAAAATAATTATTTTCATACTGACATTAGCAGGTGATAGATGACTCTCATCAACTGGTGCAATACCACCACTTTTCTTATCGGAGGCTTAAAGTGGTGAAACCCATGTTTAGTCTCCAGAGCAAAGTTTCCGGCATCCTCCCATACTTCTCTTTCAACCCATGCACGGTACTAAGTATTATAGGTTTTGATACCTTTCGTGTTTGGGGTTTTCATAAAAAAAAAATTACTGAATTTACTGTGTGTTACTGAATTCCATAACACAGTGAAACCAATTTGCTAATATTTATATTTGGCTTTCTTTGAGACGTAATATTCGTGTAACGATTTGCACGAAATATATATATATTTATATATATATATATATATATATATATATATATATTTCGTGCAAATGTGTATATAAATTTATTTATTTATTTTATTTATATATACATGTGTGTGTGTGTATGAAATCCTGCTTATACTCCGGGACGACTACATAAGGTCAGAGAGAGTTTAAAAGGTAGAGAGGATAGAAAAACACTACCGTATTTAGTAGTCAAGCGAGCTTGAATCACGGTTACTCAAAGCGTGTGTGCTACTGTACCTTCGTGCTTGAGCAGTTGACTATCGCTACGGTCGCCTTATAATGGTTACAACTAAGACATCCGATTACGACCCTCCAGTTGATTGCTAGTGTGCAATAATGACAAACATTGAATGCTTACAGAATGATATATAATCGCTACGGTATAATCTTCGGAAAGCTGACTCGTAATATGAAAGTCCGTTCTCTTAATCAGTAACGAAGGGACCTGTTTGAGAGGAGAGATTTAGAATTCGAATCCCATTGATGAGTTGAACGTAATAGCACAACTAGATCTGCTTTGCATAAAGTTAATTTTTTTTTTTTTTTTTTTAATTGGTGAAATATAGAAAGTAAAAATGGAACTGGTGACTTTTTTTTCTGTTTTTATACTCCGGGATGACCCCCCCACGGTCAGAGAAGTTCACATGCTAAAGAGAATACATAAAAGAACACCGTAAATAGCAGTCACGGGCTTGAACCTCGGTCACTCAAAGTACGTGCACCCTTGTACATAACCACTCGGCTACGGCAATCAGTGTTTAGATTTCTGGAATATAAAGGAATGATCAAAAAGGAGATGATAGTCTGTAATGCGATACATTTAATAAATAAAATCTTGTTGCTTTGGCAGACCCAGATTCCTTCCAACCCATTATTAATTCTTTTAAATGTATTTCGCAGTTTTCTTCGTATCATCATTCTTATTTATTTCTGCAGGAATGATGGGGAATTGTATGCAACTCCCTTTTTCTCCGATCTATTAGACATCCGTTTCCAAGGTTACTTAATGTCTCCGAGCTGCATCTGCCGCTTTCTTTCTTGCTACTTCGAACACACCGGAAGGGAGGGTAGGACATCCAAGGGGCCTAAAAAGATTTATTCCCCCTTCTTCCCACCTTTCTGCGGAGGGCTGAAGAATAAAAGTACTCCCCAATAAATACCTTGTGAAGAGGCTCTGCTGCTCAGTTAAGCCTAGCTCCGAAGGTTCCGGCTTGCCTGTTGAGACCGGAGACCTTTGTCCCCACCATCTTGCTGCAGCATCTGCCAGCAGTGCGCACAAGTGACACCACGAGACACACCTTGTACCAACCTCATGACTTAAGCAACATCTGTCAAATCCTTAAGCACTGTTTGATGTTATTCATAAACTTAATTTTAAGGTTTTTTTTTTTTTCCCCGTTTCATAAGCAAGAAAAAGGCTTAAATATTGCTAAAAATTTTATTTGGCTGTTAGTTAGAAGTTAAATGTTGCTTAAAGGCAGTAATTTCATATTATTATTGGTTTGTGACATGAGAAGTGGTACGCACGGTAAATACACTCTTTTATGATGCTACACAAAAAAAAAAAAAAAAAAAGGCGAAATTCTGGTTTTATAGTTACCATGTTCATCGTAAAGAGAAAATAGTTCCTTGTTATATTTCGAACCCAACTTTTTATCTTTTATTAAAAAGAACGGGAACAACAGTTACCTTCGATTTTCTTCTGTTGTTTATTTCCAATGGTTTTCTGATTCAGCATTAACTAATCCCTACGTGTAATTAAAAGACGTCTATATTAATTTTCTCTCTCTCTCTCGGAAATTACTCTGAAAACTGAACACAATGGACTATAGTTATTAGTGGAGAATCTGTGCAATGGCAAATTTTTTGTATGAAATTGATCTTCTCGCGTAAAATTTTATTTGGAGACTGTTCCTTATTTTCTTTTCTCCAAGTTGGAATATTTACATTCAGGATGCGAACATATGAAATAATATTATCCTTTTCCGTTCTGAGTAAAATAAGGAGAAACATTTAGTCTTAATGAAAATTGAGAAATAGTTGTATAAAGCAGGCTCTGCAACTGAGACTTATAAGAAATGAAATATAAACGGGAATAGCCCAAAAGGCACAGATGCGAGTTTGAACATAAACGGATGAAGATGGTATACCAAAAGTACAGCGGTGATGTCCTTAATAAAAATTTTTATTGGTGTCCTCTAAAGTTCCCAAATTACAAAAATAGTTTAGGATCAAAATTCGAGAAAAAGCTCACTTACGGGACGAATTTGTTCTCTTCTTCGTTCCCAACCTGCCAAATTTTTCCTTGCATTTGTCTTCTTCGAAGCTAGAAAACAGAAAAAATGTCGAAAAATACTTCGATGGTGCTACAACAGGTGGTTGCAATAGTTATTTAGTATAATCAGTTGATTTAAATTGTATTTTTTGTTACTGGACATAAAGTATATTAAGCGCAAGTTAAATAGTGGACAGATGATAATTTGCAAAGTAAAGTAAAATGAACCTGTATCATCCAGCGGAAGCTTGTGCAGCAAATAGTTAATCGGCTGGAAGCAGATGTTTCGTATTCAGCATCAATCCACCAGCGCCCAAAATTCTCATACCTAAAGAAAAATATTCAATCCCCCTTTTCAGGAAGTATCTAAAGTGAATTTTTCCCTGGTGTCCAGGTGCATAACCCATCTAAATGATATTGTATTCTCCGCCATTTTGGGATTTTGAAGCGCAGGGAACGGGGCCTAGTTCTCACGGAAGTGCGTAGCACCTGGAGGAAACAAAAGGTCGCTGCGCACTCCGCTTTCTCTCTTCATTTCCTGTGGTCTTTATGTAAAGTTTCCACCAGTAAGGGAAGGTAGCCATGTATAAATGATACATCTATTAGAGAAATGTATGTGTTTTTCGAAGAAAAGGCTCATTTAATGATAATCTCACCTAACTTGTGATTAGACCAAAACTTAAACATTGATAAGTTAGGACATAAGCCTTATGTCAGTCTTCGGGTCTGCCATACGAAAAACATGCCAGCTTGCGTTGGCTCCTTACAAAGAAATTAGATAGAGAGAACAAGCAAGAGCTTGATCGATTATAGACAAAAGTCCCTGCAACAGTGTTTCATAATTGCGACTGCCACTACTAGTTACCTTAGTACTGCACTATAAATGAGTAACACTTCTCCAAAAAGAAATATACTCTTAGTTCTTTGTAATGTGATGCCAGGCCAAACTCCCAGAACCGCTTTAGTGCTTTTCAGTCATCGGTGAAAGACTAGGCACTCCTCAGTGCAGAGCCACAGCCCAATTGCTATTTAACTTGCATTTATGAAAATTGCCAAAAGCTGTATTGTAAAAACTGGGAAAAGAATACTAATGTATTGATGTACTACTTAAAAATAAATATATAAATAAATTTTCTGTTTATACTAAGTTGAGTTGACTGTGGTTCTGGTTCTAGTTCACGTGAACTAGAACCATGGTCAAACTCAAATATACACACTACTGTACCCTCACGTTTGACTACTAGGCAATGACAATTTATTAAAAATTGAAAAGTACCACAGAATACTCAAAAAGTAATCAAAATTGCTTTTGGATTAGGAGGATTTCATTTTAATTCCTAAGCTACAAGAGCTGATAAGAGAAAGAATGAAAAGTCGGTTTCTAACCTGGAATAAAAACACGTAATGCTCTCTGTTCCCAATTGACCATAAACGCTTTGAAGTACAAAGTGGTACTTTATAAATGTTAATTATATTAAGGCTTGAAAGGATTAACAATGGACATTAGACATTTATATTAGCTGAAGTGACTGGGATCCTAGAGTAACGTACTCCTGTTGCGAGGGCCCCTAACAAAAATTGCACAACAAGTCGTTAGATGTAGCACTGATGTACTATTGGCTGTCAAAAAGGACAAAAAAAAAAAAAAAAACACTACAGCGAATGTATATACTCTTCAAGCTACCTAGTGATATCTGGGTATAAAATCAAATTTTAAACCTGAGTCAAGTGTAATATCGTTTTGTGATGCCTAGTGATAAATACATTAAATAATCTATAAATTATTTGGAGTTAAAAAATAACTTGACAAAATATGTTTATCTCTTCAAAACACTTGACGATTAGTTGATCAAAAGAATTATTCGACCACTACAATAATCCGGTGGAGGGATCAGATTACCGCTGGGGTCAATGGAAATTTACAAAAAAAAAAAAAAAAAAAAAGTTGAATGATTTTCTAGATTGCTCCGAAGTACAAATTCTTCCAGGGATCAAAACTTTGAATCATAATATAGCCTTTACTTTTCTCTCGAAGTTTCCATCGAGAGAAAAGTAAAGTAAACATCACTTTATGAAAACAATACCTTTCTATGGAATCAAAGTACCCCGGCGGTTAGTGAAAGCGTGAGCAAAAGAGTAATTGGATCTACCTAGTACTATTGCAGTACGACTGGTGATCAAATTATCTCTGAGGGAGATCAAGTTTTTATACTTGATTCGAAGAAATGCTGCATCCTTACTAATCTCTATACCACCCCAGGTAAAAGTAACACGGGGGATTCTGCATCCAAACAATATGGAACACAAAAGGCTCCGGAACGCAAAAGGATACCATTTGATTTAATGAGCTACAGTTCCCCTTGAGAAGAAGTAACCCAGCAATTGTTTAAAACTTGATAAAAATAATGACTGCTTCAGTAATTATTTTCAATATCTACTTCGGGATTAACTTACCTGTGATAAAATTTATTTCCTCAAATTTCTGGTTGAAAAAATTTTGGTTCGCTATTATTTATTGTGCTGATCGAGCACTTCTGATGAGCTTTCATTGATCTTTTGCAACTAGGTCATTAAACCCTAGCCTAACTGGCTTTGAAGTACTAATTACCACTACCATGTCTGTATACAGGTAGAAGTAAAGATTCTCTCCCTCAAAATTTTGTATTTAAATATAGCTGTCCATTTTTCCCTGGATCAAAGAAGTGGTCATCACAGTTTTTTTTTTTTTTTTATACTGGCTCTGTGAGAACCGAGTAGACAGATTTTCTGCCTTATGCAGGGAATATGGACGGAATACGGGAATAATTTTATTTCTAATTAAAATTCAATCCAATTTTTAATACAACACATTTATTATTAAAAAAAGGATACAGAATTTAAAACTTTTACTCAATGTGCTGGAAGAATCCCACCTGACTTATGTAGACGTGCACTCATTTCAGCGTTTTTGATGGGTCTACGAAGAATATGTTCATAAATGTCGCGAATCAGTTCTCAATGTTTTGTCTGTTTTATTTCGCACAGGCCTGTTTGGATATTTATATCTGATTGTCTCTTGGTATCACAAGTATAATTTGCATACTAAGTAAAGTTCCAAAATAAATATACGTTCTCATTGGAGGAAAAATTCATGTTACGTACTGCAATAATAAATGCTCTTCTACTTCTTGGATACCACTGCTGTCAATGAAACGGCCTATTCCCTTCTATCTAAACGATCATATCATTAACCAATTGGTTGCCTGATAAGTGGATAACCCAGTATATGTGTTAATCAGTTCATTTGTTTAAATATAATAAGTAGGTCTTCCATACTTTCCGCTTCATTCAGAATAGTGTATTAATTCCTTTAGGTCCGTTTCATTTCCCACTGAGATTAGTATAAAGATGTAGCAGATAAAGCATGATTTTTTATATTATATATGGCGTTACATGCACAGAATTCAAGGTGTCAAATGAATAAATTTTAAATTTTACTCAGAAATCAGAATGGGGTCCGATATGGATTTCCCTTTCACTTTAGAAATTTTTAGGATTTTTTCCCTATTTGCTAGTATTCGGACTGTATGAATCCTTCGTGTTGATTTATTAGTGTGACAATATCTCCTTTCCTTTCCCCACCATCACTCACACACAATATTTATCACTTTCGTGGTGGGACCATACACACTCCAAAACACCTGCTAAATGCTCTTTGATCTAAAATACTCTTTCGCCATTCAATTCATCTTTACAAAATACACCCCTACGCACACAGTTCAGTTGTTCATATTTCCAGTAGTTCATCTTAGAAAGGTGAATCATTAAACAGATACATCTTAGAACTGTAAGCACTGAATGAAATCTCCAATTTTTTTCTATAACGCACAGAAATTTTGCAATTAAGTACTAGATCGAAAAAAAAAAAATAAATAAAAGAAGTTTTTTAACACCTCGAAATATTATAGATATTTTTCTTTCCGTTTAATTGGCGTCTATTTATATGCTTCCTGGGTGTAATATGTCTAAGTGCATGCTGCATAACAAGAACGAACTGGTTTTGTCGAGAACAGTTAAATGGTAATTAAATTAAATAAATATTATAAATATAAGGTACTGCAAAATTCCATTTTAACAACGTATTCAAATAGAAAAAAATTAATATGGCATTGACCTTTGATAAAAGTGTGGAGTCAAGTGAAAATCAGAACTTATATTCTCAGTTTAGCTTGTATGTGAGGTTGTTTCATTTATGAACGGACTATATATCAATTTTTTATAATTTTATTTGTACATTTCAAATTCTGATGTAATCCGATTTATTTTATTCCATGCTTTTTAAGAACCCTTGATTTTATTATTTCTTAGAGCAGCGACTTTGAAATCAGAGATCCACGTATGGAAGAAACTGACTTAGGTGCATAAAAAAGTGATTGGGGTTTTTTGAATGCAGTTAAGGAAGCTTCACTTTGAAATTAAAATAGAACACGGGTACACGTTGTGACTGTGCTTTGTTAGAATTATTTAATGAAGTCGCTTCGTATGCTTTCGCGGTTAGTGCGATGGTATAGACTGCTGTTCTTCTACACTGTGTGAAAAAACATCTGTAAGATGGGTGCTTACCATACCAGTCCAAATATTAATACCGATTTCCTCCTGGAAGCGGTTTGACAAAAGGAGCGAGGATTGTTTTTGAGCGGGTGTTGCAAGTCATTTATCCCATTCCTCAGTACCTAAAGTTCGGATTATTAACGAGAGATGAAGACGGCAGAAATACTCAAGAAGCTCAGGGTTAATTGAATGCAAAATATGTATTACTTTGATATGCAGCTACGCCAGACAATTTTTTTTTTTTTTTTGGTTTTGTATATTAGCTCTTTGGAAGCCAACACTTTAGCCGAGACGAAAGTAGGGCAACCTATGATTCGAATTAGTATGATTTAGTCATTTGGCGGAAAGGGAAGAAAATTTCTGAATATCTATCTGCCTTGGAGGAGCAGTAAATACTTAATCCTGACTCTGGGACTACAAAAGCCATATTCTCGAAGTTTTTGACGAATGTTATAAAAAAATAGTGCGTTCAAAATACCTGCTTTTTGGAAATTGACGGAAATATTCTCTTTCATCTGCTGGCAGAAACCGCATATGAAGTACCAGTGTATATTTGAATATTCTGCTGCAGTGAATGAAGCCACCTATTTTGAATAATCAAAAAAACAGGGGGGGGGGAGTCTTAACTTAGTAAAGGCACACTCGTTGTACTGATGCGTACTTTAACTTATTTTTTAAATAATAATAATGATAATTATTAATAGTAGTATTATTCATTGCAAGGAAACCTGTGGCTTCCTTCCACTGCATTGCTAATACTGCTACTATAACTAATTTATATTAGAGAAAGAAATTACAATGAATCATGGCCAACATGCCAGAAGTTTAACATTGAAATGAAATTTTGATTTAAAGCAGTATATGAGTATTTGAAAGCACAAGAATTTGGATAATTTAATTTTGAGTAGTTCTAATAAGAACAAGAAATAATGTGTTTTAGCATGTATGATGATTTGATAATTCAAAGAGAAATTAAATTGCGGGAGATTTAAAACAATGAATTGTTTAAAATTACGCGACCGTGAATATAGGCAAAATTTAATCAAAAAAGTGAAAAATTAAATTTGGAATTATACAAAAGACATCTTAAATTACTATTAGAACAATCATGATTTTTGCGTATGAGTCTTTGGCCATGAAGAAAACAGTATACAAAGGTATGCACATGGTGGAGTCAAAGGAATGACTACAAAGGCGAGAAACTTATCAATGAAGCTTACTGTTCTGTGTGCTTTCAATGAAAGTGTGAAGGTCAGCAACGAGTTTTTGCTGTACCGGCAGCATCTGAGCAAGGAGAATTCTACCTGTCCTGTGAAATCGCTGCTTGGTGAGTTTCAAGGTGGGAGTGGTACGGAGTGTTTGACTTAGTAACACATTACTAACATCTCGGTAACTGATTGGTTGGATCATTCTCACGAGGAGGTAGAAGTCGGAGAAAGTGAATGTTAGTGGCGAAAATACAAATTCTGGGCCTTCCCCTCCGCAAGATTCCCGAACGCCCTCCCCCGTGCTCTAATAGCTGTCATCCCCCCCCTCTCCCAACAGTGGCAGATTTGATGTCTAAACAAAAAGGGCGGTAAATGGTAATGGTAATTTAGCACAATTTCCAGGATTTTAATATTTTTTGGACCCACAATTGCCGGAAACATTCCCCCTCCACCAATTTATTACTGATTTCCCGCTCTTTCAGATCTTTCCCAACAGGTTTCATACGAGTGAAAGTTCTGAATCACCCTATGCACACACACGTGCTTGCCATATAATCGTTGATGAGTTTAATCGTTGATGCCATATAATCGTTGAAGGGTTTACCACAGAAACGTAGGACGGTTATTGAAAACTTTTACCCGATAAAACTACGAAACGTCATAAAAAAAAGACAAGCAAATCGCCAGGTAAAAGCTAGAATTACACCATAAGTAGTCAAAAAAAAAAAAATATATATATATACAGTAATTGTATGTGGTTTCTCTCAGCTGACCCTTCTAGTGCCTGCCCGACGCGTGAAAACAACAACAACAAAACTGTTAATGTAGAGAGAGAGAGACAACGTGCGAAAAACATAAAGCAGGAGTTGCTGACAACACACGCGTCAGAAGGTTTATTGGTGTCTACGCAATTTTATTTTATTGTTTTACCAGCTGTCGTACTGAATCACCTGTTGAATTTCACTGAATAAGACGATTAGAAGTTTATCATAACGCTCTCCAAGGTCCAAATACTTTGAAAGTAGAGTTTGGAAAGTACGACGAAGAAGGTAAAGATAAGAACTTTATCTCCCCCCTCCCAATCATCCTAAGAAGGAAATTGGCCAGAAAATAATCTGACGAGCAGATGGAGCGAGCCCTAATGCAGGATATGAGTGTATACATAATGTCCAGCGAACAAAAATAAATAAAAAAAACCAAACATCATATTTTCAGTTGACGGAAAAATATTCCTAATAGTCAGATGTCTGATTACATTCTTTCTAACCAATTCTAGCTGTTGTTTAGATGATGGAATTTATAATTGTACCTGAAATGCATTTATTCTCTCCTACCATTTAGAAGCCGCTCATTAAAAAAAAAAAAAAAAAAAAATGAGGGGGAGGTAGTTTTCTAAATTACAGGCTACACTAATGACAAATGTTAGTCATTATAAAACTTTCTCTCTTTTTTCCCCTATTTGCAACAATACTTTTCTTATGAAACTAAAATTACTGTAACACAGAGCGAAAACGGATACAAAAATAGATTTTGACAAGTTTAATAATGGGAAATATACATATAATACTTTTCTTAGTTTTATAATAACAACTATTCAGTATTAACGAACTGATAGGTTTTCATATGCATATAATGTTACATATTCAGCCCTTAACATCTTTGTGACATTACTAAATTCAGGTGTAACGTCTTTATAACGTGCTTTTTTTTTTTTTTTTAATATATGTCATAAGCGCTCTCATCTTTCAAATGATTGAGCTAACATTTTAACTGTGATCATAGTTGTTTACGAATATGTACTGTATAATGGAATTATCAAATGTAGATCATCAAAGTCTTGGATAGTTCATAAAACATAAAAGTTTTTCGAATATAAAATGTTTGTTCTTCTCAAAAACCATCTCATATAGAAGGTACACCATTTGGTTCTCTATTTTATTATGGCCTGTGCCTAGATTTTTATATACATTAATGTGAGAAAATGTGTCAGATCTAAATTTGTCGAAATTAATTTGTACGCGAACTTCTTATAGCTGAACAACCCTAACATAATTTTACATCTGTGGAGGTGTACATCACGCTCACTTCCCCGAAGAAAAACCCACATCCATACAGGAAAGAAATTTCACATTTCATCAATACGTTAGTGAGAGTAAGCACAGACAACATTTTTCAAGTGATCCAGTTTTAATTTGATTTTGTCTGTAGTGACGTATAAGAATATTATAAAACGAGATAAGACAACTAAAGCAGGTCTCCTTTATGTGGAATATACGAGGACGTCCTTGATAGTGGAGACGCACACGTGCATGCTGTTACGTCACTTCCTGTATAAGGAGGTCTGCTCCACCTGCTGACTGACATCTGCAGCTAGTGCAAATTTTACATAACGTTCATTTCATCCCGAGTCTCCACGTTTTTTTTTTTTTTTTTTTTTGTTGTTGTATACCTCATAACGATTTTCTCATCATTTTAAATTATCTGTTTATTTTTCTTCTTTATACAGAAAAGGAGGGGGAAACAACTGTGTCAACACTAATCTTGTTTATGTACTCTGGGGTTGTTTACCTGCCTTTTGTTTCTTCTTGTTCCTACAATACACATAATGAAACTTATTAGGGACAATTCAACTTTTGGGATATTTGTTCACATTATACCGTACATCAGTCCTTTCAACAAAATAATTGGAATGTAGATGTTTAAGCTGTTATATATATCCACAGCTTTTGCAAGTTTATAACTGTTTGATTTGGACATTTGTTTGCTAATACATGGAACTGGTTTGTGTTCGATATTTAGTAGAGCTCGAGGTAAAGAGGGAATTTAGTTAGATCAGTGGTTCCAGCAGTGCAAGAACTGGTGCAGGGGTATGGCGAAGATACTCAACTTCCGTAAACGCATATTTGTATTAAAGATGTTATGAGAGCTTCAAGAATGCGTTAAGTTAGTTAATTTAATTAATTATTTTTTTTTTGGCACATTGATTACTTTGGTCATAAGTACCAGTTTTCATAAGAGTTTGTCGTGCACTCTATTATGTCTGTACTACTGGCTGTAAACTCGGGATTTTTTCATCCAGCAAGAAAGCAAACCAAACCTGCATACAATTCACGTAATTTACACAGTACACTGACGCGTGACAATACATTTACGCAATGCACTGACATAGCCTTAACTGCTTTCATGCAAGAACAAAACGACAACAGATAGTTTTATTTGCACCGGCCAGTTGATATGTTGAACGGACCGAAAAACTGGGAATAATTCATTGGGGGGGGAGTAAGTCCTATTCTCTCCACCTGAGATCGATTGAAGCCTTTTCCCAAGAATGAAAAGGCCTTTTCTTAAAATCCTTTACAGCTTGACGGGATTTCAACCGAGACCTCCTCAAATGGGTGAAAAGTGGCGAACCCACTATCTGGAAAGGGCTAGGGTGCTTTAGGAAAAAAGAAGTTAAGAAACCACTTTCTCCTAACAACATTTTTAAGCCCCCAGTACAATAAATGTTATCATAAACACACTTGAAGACATGTGCCGCAATATGAGAGATGAAAGGATTGGCGGAGTGGAAGAGTACGCCATTTACCTTTCTTACGTTATATACTACCGTCTGAAATTCGCTCTGTGTTTTGGAAAAGGAACTGACAAATTCTAAGCACCAGTGTGCGTGCAAGCAGATTATGTAAAGTAATTTGCTGTAAAAGGAGATAAAGTAAGCAGGAAACATAAGTGAAAACATTTCTGTAGGGAATTGCACCAATACCAATGTCAAAATTCCCTTACCGCCAGGTCTGCCACACCCAAAGAGTCGTTAACGTCGCTTTGGATAGCGGCACGTGAGATATGAGTAACAGCTCTTTTTGGGGGGGAGTGCACAGGGGATTTAAGTTATGTGCTCTTTTCGTTATTGGTATTTGGTGCGAAGGTACTGTGGAACCGGAGACACATCGGTCAGCATGCTTTAGAAGAGTGCATTTTTCAGAGAAGACATACGGAGGAAACGACAGAAGTAAAAGAGAGAATAGTCGGTTTGGTAATTTTGAAGGTCGACGTGAACAGATGAGGACTGCTGTTTCACATGTTCTAGAAAATGGTGGAGTTGAAGATGCAGACTTGGACGAAAAATGCCTGTGGAAATTTATCAGAAAGTAAAACAAGCCATTACAGTAACTTGAAATGTCATCCATTGTAGCGCAGCTTAAGGGATTTATAGCAATTTTACAAAGAACAAATTAAGTAACAAACGCATTGCGTTACATTTCAGGCACGTTCGATTATCAAATAACGTGTGTGAAGGGTTCTATACGTACTCAACTGTTTACTTTCAAAACCTCACCATTATGATGTTGATGGTGCTTTGGGTAGCGTCATGTAAGATTTATGAGTAGGCGTACAGCGAATATGGGTTTACTTACTGACAATATTTGGCACGAAGATCTAGAAAAATAATCTAAAAAGTACTAAAATTTCGAGAGGGATCGACACTACCGTTTAAATTTCTCTTTCTCTCTCTCTGGGGGAAGAGGGGCTACGGGCTGTACAGTCGAAATTGGACCTCAGGAACCAACAAAAAAATATATGTTGAAAATATGGTGTCGATCTTTTTCACACTATATGTATAATCGTATAACAAACAGTGTAAGTTTTAAGCATCCCTGGGACCAAAGAAATATCCTCTGAAAGTTTGGTGTTTGATCTGACTTTTCCTTCTCGAGCATCCAATATATGCTAATATACGCTTCAGTAGGGAACGAAGGAACTATGGGGGATGTTGAATTGGAATTGATCCCAAAAGCTTCCTAGAGTTTAACAGACCGTACCTTGAAAAACTCGTTGCGATATGGCTTTTCGTTATTGATAAAATACCGAAACATCTGAATTATACTTTCATTTAAGTACAGAGATACCTTTAAATTTGGGGGGGGGGGGAGTCTCTTGGTAGTGGATTTTAATGAAATTTGGTGTTGATCGATAAATCTAAATACGGTTATGTTCTTGTAATATCTCTGTAGACATTTGCGAACGCACCTAAAGATACATACAACAAAAATTGAATAATAAAAGTTTTTTTTTAAAAGAGAATTCATGTGTCTGTGATGGGAATGCAAACTTTAGAATTTTTTTCAAAGGGGTGACAGGTGGCGAAGTGATTATATGCTATGGAGCTGCGATTCCCATCTGCGTTACTCTTGAGAGTAAGGGAAAAAAAATTAAAGCTTTATTTTGGATACCGAAGAAAATATAAATGTGATATATCTGTGCAATGAAATTACTAGAAAAATCTTATTTGGTTTAGAGATGTTGGCATTATGGAAAGTAAACATATGAGACCGGGGGGGGGGGGGATGATGTTTTGCCAGAAGTATGATTAAGTTTTACTGACATTAAAGTTAATTAGATCTTTCCAGTTGGTTTTCCATTGCCTTCTCAGTCGAAGTCGGCCTGAAGGCTGATAAATGTTTGATCTTCATAGTTTGTGCTGTGCATCAGGATGAAAAGATTAATTTGATTATGTTTTGGAGTTCTATATGGGAAAAATTTCCATGATTCAAGGAAAAACTACAGTAGAACAAGAAATGGAAAGGTTAGACAAAACTGCAATTATGATGCACATGTTTTAACAACAAAAATTATGAAACTATTGAAAGTATCAACAACCAGAACACTGATATTTGGTAACAAAAATAAGATTTAAGTATACTGTATATTCTTCGAAAATTCACTCCACACGTGTTAATATTATATACAAATTTTCATTGGCTCTAACATTTGGACGTTGCAACTTAATTACTAATCTGCTAGAATCTGTAATCGGTAATGATAACTTCAGCCGGTTTTTTTTTTTTGGTGGGGGGGGGGGATTAACAACCAGAACGCACTGAGGTTATTTTTAAAAATTAACTTGCCAATTGGAACGATGAGTTAGTTTCGGCCTAATTGTATCGCACTATTGGTATCAACTGATGGACATGGTCGCTTATTTTCACAAGCCTGGTTGGGTTAGGCTGAATTAAATTGACTAGAATTACCGCCAAGGAAACGAGGCATCGATATATCGGTCTTTAAAATGCGCGTATTCTGTGGTCGCTTTGTTGTTTGGAAAGTAAGAAAAAAAAATGCGAGTTTCTGGAAGAAAAGTAAAGGCAGCATCAAAAATTCTATCAGTATTAGACGATATGATGCAAATAAGTTCCGGGCTTTTTCTAGTACTCTTTAAATTGAAACAAAAAAAAATCGTTATCACAAAAAAATAAAACCAAGAAGTTGCATGAAAACAAAACTGTTATCCGTATAAAGAATAAGACAGAATTTCCAACAAATATAAGTAGTGACAGAGAATCATTTCCAGGGATATCATCCTCTGTATACTTCTAAAGAACCAAGGACATAAAGAGGAAACGCAAAGGGAAAAATTATGAAAAATATTGGAATGAAGAAACAACCGCAATGGATTGGAAGATCACTGGTGCCCAGCCTGTAAGGGAAAATCTAGTGATATAGTAACGGATAAAGATGGATTAGACATGAATCCTGAGAGGATTGATATTAAGAGGACATTGAAGTAAGGTGCCAGTTTACAATTAAACAGGTTGAATTGAATACAGAACTATTAGATATTTTTTCGGCCAGGTAAAAACTGTACTGTAAACTATTTCAGAACCGTTATAACTCTGATTTTTTTGCCAAAGTTATAATAATGAACTTGTAAAGAATATTTGTTTGTCTCTTTCTGGTATTGACAGTTAGAAAGAGATGAATAAAGAAACAACTTTACTTTATTTTTCTGTATTTTCTGTTTCTTGAGTAAAAATTATGTTTTCAGTGATTGTTGTAAGCACTGTTCATTTCCGACTAACAGTTCGTATTATTTACAATTAGGGGTAATGTGAGCACCATAAGTAATAATATATATATATATATATATATATATATATATATTATAATTATGTCTAATGACAATTTGATTTATTGTTTTTAAATGTATCTAAGTTATATATTTTTATATATATAAGGCTATCCATACCAGGACTAGATTTATATAACTAGCGGGTTGGTTGAAGTCACTAGAAACCTATGCTCCCAAGTAGTACCATAAGTAATAATGTATAAATAAGTTAAGTACGTATATATATATATATTTTTTTTTTTTAAGTGACCAATTTTGTGCTACTGGATACTGCCAAAAGATTTAGTTAAACGATCTTTTGTTTGCAGCCTTTCATGTGAATGAAAGCCTGATTTTTTTTTAAAAAAACCTACTTTAAACTATGCTCATATTTGCCCAATAAGTACTGAAATCTAGATTTCTATGATGACTACTCGTACACACACGTGAACATTATTATTGTTATATTCACGTAAGAGTAGTCATTATAGAAATCTAGATTCCATGAAAAACCACCACGTAACGTCCTTCTCCAACTGCATAAATAAATGTTCCTTTACTGTTACAAACCGAGTAGCACGAAAAGAAACGGAATACCATTCACTGCAAGTAGCACAATTTATATGGAAGACATTCAACACGCTTACATGTCACAATCTTGGCGCAAGGCCCCGCGATTAGAACAGTGGCTGCGATCCCTGCCCTTCCACACCTTGTGTGGAAGGGCAGGGATCGCAGAGATTTTTTTTCTCTCCTTTCTTTCTTTTTACACCTTGGCTGGCCGAGCTATTTGGTTTTGGTCTAAGTTCGCATCGTGTTTCCCTCCTGAAACTACTGTTTTAAATCGAGCAAACAGACTATAAAATACAGTATGCTCAAATTACGCTGACACCCATGGACTTAGTTGCCTTGGCAGAAATACCATATTAAAAGGAGGTGAGGGAAGAACTCGTAGCCAGTCACTCCAGTATCGAACTCAATGGCACGACAGATTCGCATCAATATTGAACTGCTCCAATAGATTGAAAAGAGATAGGAAAGACTCTGGTGAGTCTTTCCAATCTGGAGTTTCAAGGCACTAATATATTTTGCAACTCTTGCTAACTAAATTTTCAGTGTTTGAACCATTTTTGGAAAACGAAAATATTTTAGTGAGCTAAGTATGAGATTATTTTCTCTTTGAATTTTCAGTTAAGCGATTTCATCGTTAAGCATTCGGTTCCTGAAATAAGAGAAAATTTGTAAAGAGAATATAGTTTTTGTGTATTCCGATATTTTCCGCAGATAAATTTATTCATTCATTTCGCTTTTCATGGTTCTTTAATGGGTAAAGTTGAGCGGGACATGCGTTATAAATTACTGAAACTTTATAAATTACTGAAACGTGAAAAAAATTGTATCTGTGTGTTCTAGAAAAAGAATGCCAATTGTTGAATCTCTTTTAGAACTCTATCGCCAAATGAAAGTTGTATTATATCTCCCCATGATTCCCATTATAACTTCAAAAAACATCACTTATTATATGGTCTAACGAATGCTGAAGGTATGACCGTAACCGAGTGGTCAAGTGCGTGTACAGCCGCGCTTTCGAACCTGCTTGATACCATAAACTACGATATCGTTCTTGTAGTTATCGTATGAGCCCTTCTCTGACTCCATATCCTGGAGTATAAACTAGAAGGGAATAGAAAATCTATAAAACGTTACTTTGGATTAACTCATGGCGTTGTCCCTACAAATGGGCATGGCATTGCATGTGTGGTAGGAGATAAAGATCATCCACCATCTAAAACTAGAGAGTCTAACTTAATGAGGATTTAATTGTTGCATAACAATTAGAATTTGTACAGATTTTATACACACAGATTACAAACAACTTGTTTTATGACTTCCTTGTACCTGAACAATTTAAATTCTGATTGTTCAACTGCAATCTCACAGAAGCAACCTTTGCATACACGGGAAATTTCCAAATCTGAAATTTCCCATGTATTTCCGATATGGAAGCACCCGACGCACGAGCTCCCACAATCATGCCCTTTTGAAACTCCATGATTTCTTTACTATGTTTCATAATTGCACCTTTATCACTTTGGCTTGCACAACCAGATGTAAAATTGCCACTGCTTTAGTGTAGTAAGATGTTCTGATTTTTATACTAAGAGCAGGGCGGCATAGTCCATTACGGATGGGGTGGTCATAATTCACTAATCACTGAGTGTATACTCGTATATACAGAGTGATTCATAAGTGTGTTATCACTGTAATAGTGAAAAATATAAATACAGTAGAACGTCAGTTATCCGAACCATGCCCCCCCCCAACAAATTACAGTATCTACTTTTAGTGCACTGGTTGTTATGCTGAAATATCCTGCCGCTTAATGTATTCGTTTCTGATAATTTAATCGAAGATATATGCAGTACAGCATAGAAATAATCTTGATTTGTCATTACAGGAGTTAAAAATCTTATTAATACAGGAGTTAAAAAAGCTTTTAAATCCTTTAAATGCAAGGGGATAGCATGTTTTACCATTTTTGGTGATTGAAAAATGCAAGAATCCAAGATGATTTAAAGGTCTAACTTGCTTACCAGTACGATATAAAGCACAGAAAAATGCTTGGATGAATTCCAACTTTTTTTTTTTTTTTTGATTGGTTTAGCCAAGATTTTATTCCAAGTGTGAAAAGGCATCGAGAAATGAGGGTAAAGTTATAAAGTTTTGCTGATAATGCACCATCCCACCCTCCTCTTGAAAAACTGAATTCAGTTAACGAGAACTTCATTGTCAGGTTTTTACCGCCAATTATTACAGCCAATGGATCAAGGTGTTATAGAAAAACTAAATAATATCAGTGTAAATACACCATAGGTTACCCATAAATTTAACTACATAAGTAGTGTAACGGCATCGTTTGACTTTTATCTCATATTGTGGCTACCTTCGCAACGAGATACCAGGTATTGCACTACTTCGAATAAATAACGCTTCTCTAGTAGAGGAGACTACTGATATTTATTCTCAGTGGGCACCAGCCAGACGCGTTTCGGAGCTTGTTGTTTCCCTCATCGGTGGGCGGGCAGGTACCTTGATAATGCAGACATGCCATCACGGTTGCGAAGTTATGGGTAAACTATGGTGTATTTACACCGATATGATATAGTTTATTTCACCCATAACATATTATGCCTTGTGCATTTAATCTTCAGAAAAACTAAAAAACATGTACAAAAAACAAGTCTTACGTCGCTTGCTGCTACCAGAGGGAGATGAAAAAAGTTTTCAAAGAAGTTCAACTTTGAAAGCTCAATGAGTTCTCAAATTTGAAAGCTTAATGAGTTTTCAAAGAAGCTGAACATTAAGGATTGTTGCTATATGTTAGCAGATGCCTAGAACATGTTGTCATAGGGAATCTGAAAAAAGGCATGGCATAAACTTTGGTGTGCTGCCAAAGAGACGATCACACATGTGCAAGATTTGAATGAAGACGTAGGTGCGATTGTAACTTTATTTCAAGGGATTCCTGGTTTTTCCGAGTGTGGGAAAGATGATGCAGAGGCATAGTTAAACAACGATTCTGATGATCCTGGTTATCATATTTTAACCGAGTAAGAAATTGTTGCATTAGTCCAGGTTGAAGAACGTGCTGACTTTAACCAAGATGCTTTGGATGACAAAGAAGAAGCCGGCCCACTCACGGGGAGGCCTTCGCTGCGCTAGAAACTGCAATGGCATGGTGTGATCAACAGTCTGAATGCAGTTCTACAGAGATACTGGTATTATAGAAGATGAGAGACCTTGCATGGTTCAAAGAAAAATTGAAGATTACATATTTTAAAAAATAAACCTTCCCAAGATTCGTTATACTCTTATTTGTTTGCTTCTTTCTGTTTATGTAAAAAAAGTGTGATTTATAGCCGAAACCACCATGAAAAACAATTAAGTAAGTTAAAATAAATATATGCATTGTTTCTTCAAAACGTTTTGGTTATTATTTACAAACCATTTTCTTAATCAATTATTTTTTATAATGCTTCATATTTCAAAATATAGTAGTAATAACCGTGCGTACAATAATTTAATTGTAGGCTTAATTGCACTTTATTTCATATAAACTGGGTATTCTCGTGTGCGTTTGATTATCCGAACTATTTGATTAACTGAACCATCTGAGTCCCAATTAGTTCGGATAATCGACGTTCTACTGTACAAAACACACGAAAATGATGCAGAGTATACTTAATTTTCATGTATACTTATTTTTACGCAATTGCACATAACGCAACAATCTGAAAAAAAAAAAAAAGAAAACTCCCATAAGAATCATAACACTTATGACTCACTATCTTTATACAAGAGTATTAGTCTCGGAACTGCTATTACGCCAGACAGCAATTAAATTAAACAGTCACTGAGTTTTCCAGTTTCTTCTTCTTCATTTATTCTGTTATGCATTTAAGTTATATATGTAACCGCTTAGGTTGCCATCAACAGGGTTTATTCCTATTGATGGTGACCGAAATTTTCCACTATTTTTTAATGGATTATATTGAACTATTGCCGCAGGAACCTTGTAAGGTGACATGTCACAACTGACATGGACAAGATATATTCCTTCCAGAATGAGCGCTGTAAATACTGTAGACCTTGTTCATCCAGATTAACAATATTATTAGTTCACTCGGGTAGGAAATAGTTTCCGTTACAGCAATGCTGGAGGGAGAATAACCCATACTTTCCTTACTTTGTTTCCTGTCCTAACCGACACACTGTTTCCATTCATGTCCTGTTCCACAGTGAGTTGCAGGGAAACAAATTGTTAGGGGAATGATAGTGTATATAGCATTAAGCTCTTCGTTCGTATGCTTCTCAGAGTTTTATACCCCTATAAAATATGGGAAACAATAAAAACTGTGTGTAAATGCCAAAATACTCTGTTCTGTATGTTGTCTAAATAAGAATTTCATTTAAGTTTGTACATGTTAATGATCATTTGTCATCTGTGCGCAATTGAAGTCGATTATATGTATCATTATCTTTTTTTTTTTTTTTTTTTTTTGTATAAAGTGGTTTGTTGACAATCAGTAGGGAGAAACAAAACCAATGTTGCTGTCTGAATTTATCTGACGATTTTTGTTGTGTGTGTGTGTGTGTGTGTGTGTGTGTGTGTGTGTGTGTGTGTGTGTGTGTGTGTGTGTGTGTGTGTGTGTGTGTGTGTGTGTGTGTGTGTGTGTGTGTTGGAAGGTTGCATCAAAATCACAATTTCACAACGTCGGCCTATAACAGACGGTTAGACATGTATCTTATCTCTGCTCTGGATGCCACTTATAAAGTGAAAAATTTTAACAATCTCCTATGCTGCGTTTCATGCTGTCTACATGCAGTATCCAACTTCTGTTTGGAACGAATGAAAGGAAAGGACACAAGCATGCTGTTCTGTAATCTCACTCTATGGCGTGAACCAACTAACCATAATGAAAGTCCTTATTTCTGCCTTAAAAAAGTTTTCAGATTTTTCGAGGAGCAGCAAAAATAAATTAAAATATTCAAACATTGCTTCTGCAGCTAAATAGAAAGAACTTCCCATTTCCAACGCATAAGAGGACCCAGTAGAAAATATATTGGATCTTCTTCCAGAGAATAGCAAAGAACCATATCTGACTGAAAAACGCGAGCTTAACATATCAAAACAATAGGCAGAACCTTTTGGCATCAAGACCTCAAGAAATTCGGAATTTTCAAACTGATGGTGTAAAATAATTTCTGTATTTGGAAAGAGAAATAAAAAAAAAAAATTTTCAGAATTTTACGATGGGCAGGATGTCCTTGGTATGTATCTATATACGTATGTAAATAGGCAGATGGAAGAGTGGGAATTTGAACAGAAAGCTGAAGAGTGGCACCTATTCATTGCTTAATCTAAATAAAGTGTAGGGACAGTTTTATTACACAGGAGAAGCACATAATCTGTTCCATTAGAATGAAAGAAATATAAATGTGAGTTAAATATTCAATTCGATCAAATATAAAGGAGCATTACTAACAGTTATCTGGCGATTTTTAGATATCACACTAATACTGCAGTTTTCTTGCTTGTAGACCAGTGGAGTATACCATAGAACTGCACTGGATTGGCCAGTTTGAGAACAGTTAATTGCTAGGAAACAAATGTTAGTTATGGTCATTTGTGAACCCTCAGTGCAACCAAGAACTGCGAATAGGACAGTCACGAAAACGGGTCACTATAGTTAAAGAATGCCACTACATCAATGTTTGAATTCAGGGGACAAAAAAAAAAAAAAAAAGTCTACCATTAATCGTTAATAAACTAAGTTTTTCGCCTCATATTAAACTACGTTTAGCAAAAAAAATATGAAAGCAATGAAAGATTATTGCTTCTGTATGTGCATTATATTTGCACTTTATAATATAATATAACATAATATAATATAATATAAAATAACATTAATATTAATACATAATAGGTAAATTATATAGTATGATATAATATACATAGACAGATAAAAAATGATAGTGATATATTTCTCTGTTTAAAATGGAGAGTTAAAAAAATCAGTGAAAGAAATCTCAGGGAAAGTATTTTGTTGGTCCATAAATTCGTCGTCGCGTGCGACATGACGTGGGAAGGGCAGAATGTAACGCCACGTCTTTTAAGAAGTAATTAGCAAATTTTTGGAGACCATAGATCGGAAAATTATGTTCACCTTATGAATAGATGTTTAACTTAGGGTTAGGGTGTGCGCGCGCGCACACGTTACGTCACTAAAATACATTTTATTCGGCCTCATCTCAACTTGTTTTTCGTCCAAATCTAGGATCTGCCAGTGGGGATGGTCGAAGTATGGCGGAAGGTTTCATCACGATGATTCGTTGATTGCTTGTTGATTTTCTTATTTTTTTAGATGAAAAATCGGATGGAAACTGTTCGACCGACTAACTCGGCCACTGCGTGGAATGGTTTGTTGTTTGTTTGTTATTTGGTTTTTAGGAGCATTAGCAATTAAGGCCATATTGCTCCGGGAATATGCGGTGGTTATTCCCTGACCTTTCTGCATCCTCCGTATTTGGTGGTGACGGGCTCGAACCCCGGTCCTTGGAATGGGGGGTGTGTGTGTGTGTGTGTGTGTGCGCGCTATGGATATGAGGCATAGTGGATCTTGTCTGTAAACTGCATATGTTCTGTAGTTGATTTGATGGCCGGAAAACTCAAGTTGTGGAGAATAAAAATAATGCAGCCTTTGTATGAGACCGACTAACTCAGCACATTAGGAGAGAGAAAAAAAAAAAAAAACAACGACAAAAAAAAACGTAAAAATAATCACGTATTTGACGGGATTCGAACCCGCACATTTTTAACCGGGTGCTTTTTTTGATTTGGTAGTTGTTGGCGCATCGGCTTCTGTGGCCATATTGCACCTCCCAAGGTTTTTGCAGTACTTTGATCCAAGCCCGAGGCGGGAATCGAACCCGCGACCTTTGGGTTGCCGGGCAGGTATTTTACCCACTCGGCTAGCCCGGTCGGCCAACCGGGTGCAAGAAGGATGGCCTATGTAGGGATGGGGGGGGGGAAACCATAAACATTTCTCACGTTTTGATAGGATTCTGAACCCTGGCGTTCAACACATGGTAGGGAAGGACAGTGAATATAATTGCTGCATTATTACCTTCGAGGGGTCGAGTGGAAAGTTACGAATACCCTATACCGTGCTGATCATCTGAAGCTGTTGACGATTAGTCCTCGTGATCTTGTTCTGAAAACCATCAGTTAACAAAACCTTTCTGCAGTTTGCTCTATCTCATCCAGTCATGAATAAGAATTAACTCAGATAATACGTTCTAGTTCACGATGTTCTCATTAAGGCAAGTGCCTTCTCATATTTAGCCAACTCTTTGTGATGCCGTTATTACCATTGTTAATTAACATTGGAATTTTTAGATGTCAACTGGTGACCGAAGCGCTTTTCATCTGTGCTTCACGCCTTCGATGAATTGCCAAACAGAATTTGATTTATACTTCTTTTGTCACAACTGCCGTACCCTACAATACATTAAACTCTTAGTGCTACTTTTAGATGCCGCAGGGGCGTCTGCTGCTCATACCACAGATTAAGTCGCTTTTTTGTACTGAGTATTAGCTCTTGGAATGTGTCATCAAGAAGCATAAACTTCCTTCACAAATAACGATAGCTGCAAATGCAAGATTACTCACGTTGATTGAGGCAAGGCACTTTGTTATAATAGTTTAAAAAGTGATCGACGACCAGATTTCTTCAGCAACATTTTGGGATTTGCGCTCCCGTGACGTCCCTCAGAACAACCCTAACAAAATGTTCGCACCGGAGCTCTGTTCACTTGTTGCGTCCGTTTCTGCCATTTCATGTGGTTGTATGTGCCCAGTCATTGGACGTTGACTAGTACATTAAAATCCTAGTATTCTCTCCACTTTAAATGCTGTGGGGGTTGGTTGTCAGTTCCCAAGCGAACTTGGGAATTGACACATCTTTGATCTGTTCTTGTCTATCCACCACAGTTTGGAATGGATCGGAACGCAACAAAAGGACATTGTGGTTCGTCACACTTATCGGTAATGTAGTGTACAGTATATACTTTATTATTAAAAGTGCATATTTTATTATCGAGAATTCCGCTTTGCAAAATTTCCCATTTCGACCGCTGTCTGCTCCTGATCCTCGTCCTTCGCGAAGATTAACTATGCTATCTCTCGCTTTAACTATAGATTCAGTTTCTTTAGTATCCTGATGACAATGATGCTCTGTACATTTGTTGCCTTATCATACAGGCTCGTAACCCCAAGCGATGCAATTGGCGCAGTCTTAAGTGATTTGGGATCATTGCGACATTTTGGATTTTTATGTGATATTACTTGTACTTACCTTGATTTATGCCCTTAGTTTTATTTTATTTCACTTTTAACCCCTGTTCTTGTGACCGTAAAGGCAATATTGCAGCGTTATACACTTTATTTTAATGTATCTATCACAAGAAAGATGATTTCTACTGTAAACGTGAGTTGCTCAACAATAGTTGAATGGGAATGTAACGAACGCTTCATTCCTACTTTCTTTTTGACATAGAACAGGTAATAATCCCGTCCAGCACATAATTTTAGAAATTTTTTCTAAAATTAATATAGTGG
Organism: Mastigoproctus giganteus; assembly: GCF_048544385.1. Lineage (NCBI taxonomy): Eukaryota > Metazoa > Arthropoda > Arachnida > Uropygi > Thelyphonidae > Mastigoproctus > Mastigoproctus giganteus. The sequence goes on from NC_143577.1 coordinate 168,094,344, forward strand.
ATGTGGTTCACCTTCGACTCAACCACAGTTTTTTCCTTATTAAGTGACGATTTAACTTTTTCCAGTATAATGAAAATTATTTTTCTATACGCAATAATATAGTTAAAGTGCTTAAAGAGAGACAAGATTGCTTATTTTTTCTTGAGGTACACGAGTTGAAATAATCTCCGTGGGGCGAAAGCAATTCTAAGACTTACTTTAAACGGGATTTCAGTTATCGATGATATGAAAAATAACTCGTGATATTGAAGATATGAATTTACTTCCATCTGTTATGAGAGCTTTAATAATAGATGAAAGAACTTTTCCTATCACCTGCTTTGCTACCTTCCAAGGTTAACGACTCCATAGACGAGAGAGAGAGAGATCATTTACCTCTTCGGTTATTCAAACAGACGTGATAGTAAATCCCGCCACACCTTTACAAAGAACTTCCCCAGAGTAAGTAAGTATTTATTGCCAACATTTTGTAAGTTGTGAAGACAAGTGGCTGGATATAAAACGATACTGTGTGAGTAATTGAAATGTGCGAAGACATCAGAATTTTTTTGGGTTCGGAATAATTATCTGTATCTTCTAGTCTGTGTGTGCGTGATGCTTATATTATGTTGGACTGGAAGCGGCTTAATCTTTGCGAGAAATATGTAAGTGCGTGCGGGCATCCGTGTATGTGTGTGACCGGGCGCGCGTTGGTGTTTGCATCTTTTAAAGAAAGCATGCCACGCACGCGCCAAGCAGCTGATCCTGTCCGTAGACGACAACAGCGACCTAGACATTCGCGTTGACCACATTATAAACATGGTAAACTTAACTCAGATAACAAGGCAAGGAAAAAACTTCTAAAAAAAGGAAGGTCAGTAGCGTCCTGTGAAAAGAGTCGCGTGGCCCGTCGATGATCGTCTTTGTACAAGGCAAGCTAGTCACAATTAGGCCCATGTAAGGGAGCCTAGCCCTTAAGACGCACAAAGAAGAGCAGCTGGCCTGGAGGCGACAGATGTAAGGATCGGAAGCAAACAGAAAATCCTTGCCGTACCTACCTACCTTGTTTTCGAGACTTTCCGTTCTATCTCCTTATTTCTTTTGTTTCCCCCTCCCACCCCACTGCCTCCCTGTACTACCACCTTACTGGGTTCGGCTTTACATCTGGAGATGATAAAGAAAGCTGTATAATAATAGCATATCTCATTGACCAAGAGTTCTTTATTTGATTCATTTCACACTTCCAATTATACTGAACTGATAATGCTCCATTTACTTCTGTGAATGAAAGTTAAAACATACGTACTTCGTCGAAGTCTGGAAATAGATCTGAATTGTTAAAAAGACGTCTTATCTTTTTATATTCCCTCTCTTTTCTCCCACTCACATGGATGCAGACATAATATTAAAACTCGGGTAACCAAGGCTGTTTATTTTTTTTCTTCCCTCCAGTTAGTAAAGCATCCAGGAAAGGTTAATCAAATACGTCAGTGTTTGCGATTTGCTATGATGTTTAAATTTTCAAGGTGTCTCTCACTCAAGTTGTAATTATATGTGCGATAATTGTAGTTTTTTTTTTTTTTTAAATAAGGATTCATGGATATAGTCTGCTTAACTGTACAAAAGTTAAGCAGGACTATATCCATATCCTCTTACATGGATTTAGTCCTGCTAGTATATACTCTTGACAAGCATGGTGTACAATTTTTGGAAATATATGTTTTTAAAGTTTCGGCGAGGAACCTTGATGACATTGGTATATACTCTTGTATTCAGAGAATTTAAACTCAGAAATGAGAAAATATTAATTGTATCGTATCGCATAGTGAGCTGGGTAAAACATATTAACATTTGATACGGTCCTTAGGTATTCACAAGACAAGGAACACGCCCGTCTTCCGATCTACTTTTGACAATCCTGATGAAATGATTGTAACCAAGAAAGAGGCTCGAACCTAAAATTCAGAAAATTAACTTTAAAGCATAACGAAGCATAATAAATGCACTGAACATTATTATTTTAAATGTGTTGCGAATATCATATTACAGTGCCCTTATCGATGTTTTGTACTGTTGTGGTAAAAAAAATAAAAGTAGTGAAAGTAGTTTTGTACATGCTCGTACTTGCATGCGATGTTCCACCAGTAGTTTTCGGAATGTTGAGAAGCTCTGAAATCCGTCATACGCTGTGCTATTTTATGATATCCCACCAAGAGATGCTTTATGGCAAGTTGCGAAGTCGTATTTCACAAGGAATGAACATGAAGATAGCTCGAAATTTGCCTCACGCTGTGATAGCTGTACACTCCATTGTCACTTTTCATTGTTAATTTTTGACAGGTAAGAGTATTGATAAGGGTATGCAACATAATACATGATATTCAATAAAGATACATTTATGTCAATGTTACTGCGAACAAGGCTGCGGTTGAAAACTGGTTTTTGTCTGCTCAAGAATTTGTAAGTTTGAACAAACTCTTTTCTAATTAGACTAGTTGGTTTCCATAAAAGTTTTGCGACAATGTATGATATGTTCTCCACAGTGGACTACCACTGTGGAGGAAACAAACCACTATGCTGAGGTACTACACATCTTACAAAGTTATTTAGATTTTGGTATACACGCACAATTCTGGCTAGGATTAGGATAGGTCGTATGAGGTAAATTTCTGGGTGAAATGGCACAGAAACACACGTCGGATGTGGGGAAGTTCACCTCTGTATGTTGCCCATTTCATGGACAGCATACCACTGTGATCTTCTACATGCTCAGCCTCCGCTGGATTAATGGTCATTTCGTCCTGGGGCATTCTCTTTTTCAGGTGGTACACTAACCCTGTTGTTTCTGACTTTCAAGGGCAAGGTTGCCTGAGTTATGTATGCGGGGAACCTCAATCTTGCGACTCTATCTGGTGGTACTTACTTAATGGCATGGTTGCCTGATGACGGATTCATCAGTATTTGCGTCATTTTATGCAGTTTCCCAAACGCTAGGCCAGCTTGCTCATAGCACTTCAGTCCATCTGTTTTTTTTTTGGATTTGAGGATGTCTGAAGGACGAAGTTTATCAGAGAAACGTCAGAACTTTGGGCTGACTTTAAAGATAGCACCAGAAGCTGTGCAGATTCCACTGAATATGCGGCAAGTACCCATTGACAATGCATTTCGTTGTTTTCGCCTTGTTGTACCCATTGACAATGCATTTCGTTGTTTTCGCCTTGTTGTACCCATTGACAATGCATTTCGTTGTTTTCGCCTTGTTGTACCCATTGACAATGCATTTCATTGTTTTCGCCTTGTTGTGACTATTACAAGTCGCCACTGACCTTCATGGTCTACAATATCGTTTTTGAGATGCATATGCAGATAAAATTAAGATCTGAATGGATGAGGGAAGGATGCAGATGGAATATACTCAAAGTATTGGCTTCAGCTCCATGCTCAAGTTGGTCACACGGATAAATTACATGCCTCCTCTTAGTCCTCCTTGACAGTATAATGGATCTGCCACTTGTTACTCGTTCAGTTCTAATCCTATCGATGACTGGAGGAATTCGCAATGGACTTTTCAATCAGAAATGCAGTAGCCGATCTCGGTCGGAGGAAGTAGGGTGCCATTCGTGAATTATTCTGGGTTTTCCGACCAGTGAGAATGCATACTTGCACAAAAACATGATACGTGATATATGAAGTGAATCAATTATGACCAGAGCAGTCAATGCGCTAAAAACCAAAACAACCTGTGCTTTAAAAAATTAAGCTATTCATTAAACACTGAGTGTTTGAATTTTGAAACCATAGATATAATGGTCTCTTTCAGTACAATCGAATATACAGAAATTAGAAGCTACGAGAAAAAATTCAATAGTCTTGCTTTAAGAAATCCAGCAGGAAACAAATAAACTGGATAATTTCTTATTGTGGAAATATTTCATCCAGTTTTTGTTAAATGAATGGAGCATTAACAAGTAGTATTCTGCCATCTGCTGGAACGGGTAATTGACACGTTACGCACGATACAGAACCAGGATCTGATCTGGTCCATGCGATTCTCCTGTCTCTAGAAGTGGGAGAGCGGACGAAGAGTCCAGGTGCGTACGTGTGAGTGAGTGAGAGAGAGAGACCCAGGCGGTTCTCTCGTGCAGCTGCCACTACCTGTCTGCTGGACGAGATACAGACGCCTGACTATACAGGACGCCGAGGTGAAGGGGGGGTTGGTACATAGTCTTCCCCTAATATCTTTCCTATCTTTTATTGTGCCATTATCAGAAACTTAGATTAGTTTTGGTTGTTTTGTCTGTAGAAATAGGGTACTACCTTCATTGTGTCATGAGAGAGAAAAATACTTGAAGGAGGATGATTCACATATTTTTCCCTTGCTAATTTTCTTACAAGGTATATTCGTGTTTGAGGAACGCTGTATAAATAAAGATGATTTATGTTTTTAGCTGGCAGTAATTTTCTAGTATACGGAAAGATTACCTGTTACATCAACGTGTGTTTTACCTGTTATTATGTGTTACATTAACGAACGTTAATTTAACACATAATAACAGGTAAAACACACGTTGTCTGTTATCTGTTAATGTAGCTCTCTTCCCTAGACAGTTTTGAAAACTGAAGGCATTAGAAGCGCTTTGTAATTCCTCTAAGCTTTCGCAAAATGTGCTGTCTGGAACTCCCTGCAGAAAGAGAGGGAGAATTTGACAAAAGAAAGAATTGGATAGGCACTATTTTATGATAGAAATAATGCTCCCCCCCCCCTTTTTTTTTTACCAGTTACAGAATCAAATCTCTTTGCATCATTATGCCATTGTAATACTGACTAAAATAAATGAACAGTTTCACGTTTTTACAGTTAAGATGCATGTTTCATTTATACAGAGCAAAATCATAACATTTTCTGCTATTTGGAGGATTAGCTGAACTGCATTAACGTTATTCAGATGACTTTAATACATTAAAGCCATCTGAATAATCTGAGTTTAATACACTGTATGACTTCTAATATCACATTTTGCTAAACGTAGAGAATTTCAGTTGATGACGGCTGTTAAAACTATTGAATCAGCTAAAACTGCAAGTTTGGGTACTTAAGATTGTTTTCAACGAAATCAGTTACTGTAATATTTAACTTGTAAAATGCGCGTCTCTCTCTCTCTCTCTCTCTCTCTCTCTGTGGATTCTTTCCTCATAGTGCCTCATCGCAACCTGCTACCGCAACAAGTAGATCTGCCGGCTGTCGTGTGACAGCTGATACGGAAGTTCTGCCTTAGCACTCGCAGAAACGGTCGAGTGGTACACGTGCCACAACACCAGCCGGAGCGTGTTGCTAAAGTATAAACGGCAGCTGACTTCACATCAGTAGTCCTTTTTCAGGGATAACAACATGTGGCGTCACCAGGGATTGATCTTCAGTTGTTTTGTTTTTTTATTCGAAGATTTTCATTGTCGGTTCCCATACACACGTCCTTTTATATGTATGTGTGACTCTTGTGGAAAATTCCGAATAATAGTCGTATACAAATTTTGATACATTCTGAATGGACAGAGCTCATTCGGGAATTCTTTTCGAACTAGCACAGTTCGTTCGGAATGTATCTGATTTTGCGATTGCGCCCTGCCTTCAAGAATGCAAATAAGTGGGATGGGAGGAGGGGGGGGGATCAGTAAATACAGAGCCCAAGCCACGTCACGAGCTTTTCAACATATCCAGTTCTAATGAATGCTTGCTGTGTAGATATGTGCTGATTATTTTACCAGATGCCCTAAACGGAATGGGAGGGGGGGGGAGACTTTCATTAACTCTAAAATAAACTTGTACTAAATATAATTTTATTTTGTATTATTTCTGAATGGTTAATACAATTCTCCATTTTTGACCCATACGTAATGTTATTGTATATAATCTCATGTGTTATATTATGTATTCACAATCTCATATACAAGGTCTTTAGAAAAGTTCGTAGCCTGAGTGTGAAGGGTTTATTTGAGGATTCTGGTAACATTCAATTACTTTTCAACATTGTTCCCCTTGGAATAAATACACTTTTGCCACCGATGCTGCAATGCGTTGATTCCAGCTGCGAAGAAAGTTTTTTTTTTTTTTTTTTTTTTTGGGGGGGGGGGGGGGCCTCCAGGAACGCATCCACTGCAGCAAACAAAAACACATTCAAGATTTTCAATGCCCTAAAAACTGATGCTGAAAGATTCTGTGCAGAAAAAGCTTACTGCAACCAAATCATAAAGAACTCTTATCGTACTTTGAAATTCTGTTTCTGATAGTGTAGTCAATGTACAGATAATAACTGTTACAGGTTTGCTACACATTTTACACTGTACTCAACTGTGACGTAGCCCAGTGGTCAGGAGAGAGAATGCATATCACGCGTTCCTTGAGTGGACCGGGGTTCAAGCCCGTGACTACTAAATACGATAAATATTTGTATTGACGATTTATTGTAAACTCTACTGACTTGGTTGTCGTGCCGGAGTATAAACAGAAAATTTATTTATTATGTAACTTTGTATATTTGTAGATATAACTATGTATATTTGAAACTGGGAATATTTGTAGCTTTTCTAGCTAGATGACTGTATTAAGGGCACGTCTTTCGGGCAATAAACGGATTTGATAATAATAATGATGACATCCCTGCCGGTGGAAGAAAAGGATGCTAGCCAGGTATTTTTTTCAAATTAGGAAATAGGAGAAGCCCGATGGTGCTAGATCTGATGAATGTGTGGGATGGTCCACGATTTCAAAGCCGCACTCATGCAGTGCAGCCATGGTAATGACAGACGTGTGAGCAGGCTTGTTGTCCTTGTGGAACAAGACTTCTTTGCTGAGTTCCCTTGGTGTTTGTCTTTGATGTTTTCGCGCAAACTCCTCACATGGTCTGCGTAATATGCCCCTGTGACTATCTAGTCTTTCTGAAGGTAATCCACTGGCAACATCCATGAGCATCCCAACAAAAGGAATTGACTTGACTTTCTTTGGAGTGGAGAAGAGCTGTATTTCCACTGATTAGACTGCTCCCTTGTCTCCGGCTGAAAGCGGTGAATCTACGTCTCATCCTTGGTCACAAACCTTGCAAGTAAATTTGCTGGATATACTTGACAACTCATGCGTGTTTTTGTTCTTATGCTGCAAACAACTTTGGGATCCGTCGTGTTGACAACTTTTTCACAGCGAGAACTTCTGTTATTATGAGGGTACATACGTTCAGATGATATTTCCAAGACGCTGGCAATGTACTAAACTGTCACTCGTCGATCACTCATCACCAGATCATGCACGCCGTTGATTTGATTTTGATTTGGTAGTTGTTGGCGCATCGGCTTCTGTGGCCATATTGCACCTCCCAAGGTTTTTGCAGTACTTTGATCCAAGCCCGAGGCGGGAATCGAACCCGCGACCTTTGGGTTGCCGGGCAGGTACTTTACCCACTCGGCTAGCCCGGTCGGCCGCACGCCGTAACGTTACAGCCTCTACGCTGTAACGTTTAAATTCTATCGCTCACTTCTTAACCATGGAATAGGAAGTGGCATTCTCTCCCAATGTTGTAACCTATCCTCGTGAATTGCCTTTGACGTTAAGTTGTCCCCCATCCCAAATATTGGATGACTGCACGGTGACTGATTTTGTCCATCTTTCTTCAGTCATGCAACTTTGTTGTCTTCAGGACAGCTAATTAAAAAAAAAAAAAAAAAAAAAGACATCGAAACTACATGAAACTTGGTGAATTGTCATTTCAATCCGCAGATCGAGAACATTTCGTTTCTATGTATCCACCACATTTCCCATTCATTCCTCCGATCAGCGCCTGGCAATAATTGTAATAGACAGTTCTTCGTCTACAGTATACGATGTATAGATAGTCTACGTCATATGTATATAAAAAAAATAATAATAATTGCGGATTTGTATTAGTTCGATTTTAATGAAATTTAGGAAGGCTCGACAAATCTTTCTGAAAGATCTAAATGCAAAATTTCAAGAAAATTCATCCACTAGGAGTCGAGTGGACATGCAGACGGACAAAGAAATAATAATTGCCGGATTGATATCGATCCAATTTAATGAAATTTGGAAAAACTAGACAAATTGTCTAGTTTTTCCAAATTACTTAGTCGAACTATGTATAAGTATAGTGTGAAAGCATCAATAATACATAGCCAAATCTGAATGAACAGAATATTAGCAAAGCGGCATCGTTTTAAGTTATATCTCATATTGTGAATACCTTCACAACGAGTTGCCATGATATTGCACTACTTCGAATAAGTAACGCTTCACCTGAGGAGAAGACTAATGTCATAATACTGACAGTCGAATTATTACATGAGGACGGACAAGGAAATAATACTTTTCAGATTTTCTGTTGGTCCGATTTTCATGAACTTTCTTTGAATGGCTCGAAAAATCTTTCGTGTCCTAGGTATAAAATTTCATCCACTAGGAGCCAAGTTATTACATGCGGGCAGAATGACGGACCGACGGACGGACGTATATGGTGAAAAAGAATAGTCGCATTATGCACACATGCTAACACGCCTAAAAAAACAACCACACTGAAGCTGTTCTAAAACAATTTCCGTAAAGATATGTTGGTTTTGCGAACAAAGATAATTATATTTTCTAAATACAGCGTAAAAGTGGATAACATAACAAATGTTCAACGAGTTGAATGTACATTATGCTCCGCTCTTTAACTTTACTATTTAGGTTTTTATTGGTAAGAATCGCACTGATGCGATTTGGGAAATGTCTGCGCCTTAAATAAAGATTTCTATATCTATGTTCTAAATGTTATAACTAGCTAAAAGTAAATAGGGAAAATTGTTACTCCAAAATATAGTGAACACAGTGGAAGAATTCAAGGTGGGGAAAAAATGGCCTAAATAAGTGTTGTGGTAAATAATACTCATAAGCAGAATATATGCGACATTCAAATGAAGGGTAAAGCGAGAATACATACTTGTTGGGAGGAGCAATTGCAATGCCGAAAAAAAAAAAATTATATATATACACACATACCGATGAGCCAAAACATTATAACCACCTACGTAATATGATGTCCTCCACGTGCAGCCAAAACAGCTCGTACCCGGCGAAGCATGGCGCTACGAGATTTCTAAATGTGTCTTGTGGTATCTGGTACCAACACGTAACCAGCAGATCCATTAACTCCTGTAAGGTCCGTGGTTGAGACGCCGGACTGACGCAGATCGGAGTTGCTATTCCAACACAAACCACAGATGTTTGATGGGATTCATGTCTGGGGAAATTTGGAGGCCAGGGCAATACCTGGAAGTCTTCCTCGTGTTCCGCGAACCAGTCTCGAACAATCCGGGCGATGTGGCATGGCGCATTATCTTGCTGAAAGACGGCACCGCCAGAGGGGAAGACCGTTGCCATGAAAGGGTGTACCTGGTCAGCAGTGACGTTTAGGTAAGGTGTATTTAGTGTCAGACAGGACCAGGGGTTTCCCCCATCTCCGCGTTGCTTACATTTTGGGTGTGCCAGGTTGTTGGGAAAGCCAGAGATTTAAAAGTGTGTGTGGGTATTGAATTTGTGTTATGTCGTGTACCGTTTTCATCTGGTCATTGCCGCTAGACCCCTGCTGAGGCCCAGCGTTGCCCCACTTACGTTCCGTGGAGGCAGACCAGGAACCTAGTAGACTATTTTTACTCTGGCAGGTCCTGCCGCCTAATTTCCTGAGATTTAAACGGTTAGGACCTAAAAAAAAAAAAATTATATATATAAAAATATATACATATACACACGCACATATAAAATATATATGTGTGTGTAGTATGTACATATGTACGTGTCTTCAACTGCGTGGGAAAATATCGCTTAGATGGAAGAAGGCCGAAAGTGGGCGTAGTTAATTTGGAGTTGTTTAAAGTTTTGGTGTGGGGGCATATGCTTGCGTGAAGATAGAGGGGGAGGAGACTGTAGACTGGGGGGAGTAAGGCAGAAGTATGGGGACAATAGAGTAGGCGACCGCAGTTGATCAGTGAGGCATGCACATGCCTTAGGTAGGTGGTAGACGTCAGAGTGCCCGGCACATGGATGACTGGACCCAGGGTATACCAGCAGAACATCGCCCAAACCATGACACCGCCACTACCGGCTTGTTTTCGTCCCATGGTGCAGCCAGGCGCCATCACTTCCCCAGGTAAACGAAGCACACGTACCCTGCCGTCCACATGGTGCAACAGGAAACGTGATTCATCGGACCAGAACCTACTTCCAGTCCTGCTGTGTCGATGCTCGCGTGCCCATTGTAGGCGCTGTTGCCGCTGAACCATGGTCAGTATGGGCACTCGGACCGTCCTGCAGCTACGCAGCCCCTATTTTCCACAGGGTTCGATGTACTGTGTGTTGTGACACATTACTCCCGTCACCAGCATTCCAATTACCGGCAAGTTGCGCCACAGTCGCCCTTCTGTTGCCACGTACCATCCGGGAGAGCCTTCTCGCACCTCGAGCATCGATGAGCCGTGGTCGTCCAACACCTCGCCGGCGGTTCTTGGGTTTCCCCCCCCCCCCCCCCCCCCCAGGACCACTTTCGGTAGGTACTAACCACGGCTGACTGTGAGCATTCTACCAGCCGTGTCGTTTCGGATATGTTCTGACCCCGTCGTCTGTCCATTGCAATTTGGCCTTTGTCAATCTCGCTTAAATCCACTGCCTTTCCCATCTGAAGAACAAGAGTAACACAGATTAACGGAGCTCAGTATCAGGTGCTTTTTATACAGTGTCCCGACCCGCGCACGCACCGTAGTTCACCTGCAATTGCTTGAATTTGCATTGCGACTCGCTGGTCATAATGTTTTCGCTCATCGGTGTATATATAATGGAAGAGCAATTAAAAGTTCTCACAATCCATAGAAGAATGGTTTGATTTTGATCGTATGCAAGATGAGCGCTAGTTTTTTTTTCCATTTGTAAGCCTTTGAGTGTTGAGTGTATTATCATATGGGCCATTCTTCCAGTAAATTTAATATCGTTCGCATACCAGATCTGTTGACAAAATACGGAATGCAACTTTATTTACATGATGCAACGTTGTATTGGTGATTGAACACTTGGAATTTTACAAATACATGTTTGTCCATTTCATTAAATGAAAAATTAAAAATATATAAAAGGTGAAAATAATGTGCGTGTGCGTGTGTGTGTGTGCGCGCGCGCGCCTGCGGAGGATGGGGGGGGGGGGTGCTTTTATAAACACACACCTCTCCTTTCTAGTAATCGCTAGAAAGGGGAAGTCTGTGTGTCTAGCTTCTCGCCTGACTTCTTTTTAAATATCTTTTCCCTTCGAACATTTATATACGAAACAGAAAATAACTGAATGAAAGTTTTATCATACGGTTTTCCTGGTACTCTTTAAAGGAACTAGCTTAGTGATACTATCATTACTACTACTACTACATGCAGATGACCTTGAATTGAATAATAAGAGAATTGAATAGCTTCACGATTCGCCACTTTTCCTTATAGTTGGATCATAGTACCCAATTAAATAGTCAGGGTAATAAGTTTCTGAAAGAATGTTGCTACAGACTATTTAAAATAACATTTGAAAATATTTTGTATTATTTCTGATCAACTGTTACAATTGAAGGCTTACTAGGAAGCTGTATCCGTGTACTTAGCATCATCATCATTATTATTGTCGGTGTACTGTCGTCGAGGAAAGTAAATCCTCAGCCTGAACCTTTTCATGAGAGAGTATGCACGTTATAGCAAAAATGAATAGAACATGTAACAAAATTTTTTTGTTGTCTCATATTTAATACATGACAACAACAAAAAAAATTCCAGAACTTCTAAGCATGATAGGGGAGATTTTGTGCCATTGATTTGGGAAGGTTTTTAAGATTGAAATTTATACAGACAGTTAAGATAGGACATTCGTGTTATAAACTTGTCTTGTTTATAGCAATTGAAGCGTTTAAATAACGCCAATTCCAATAGAAAAACATATAAAACGAGTTTTATACAGTTTATATATGTCTACAGTTTATATAAAACATATATAAACTGTAGCATTTTCTTAGTAATATTATTAACTAAAACTGTAGTGACCGTGAAAAAGTAGAAGTTTATCCATTTATATATATATAATAAATGTGGCGCTGGTGGTACCAGCTGTATGCTAGCTAAATTAGTGCGCTATTAAAATTAATTAATAAAGAAGGTTTTCGGGAGTGTTGCTCAAAAAGAAGTTGTATTTTAGATAAAATAAGTGTGGGTGAGTGATAGGTTAAGATTTGGGACCTAAAGGTGGTTTTATTTTTTGGACTGTGAACTTTTTTAAAATGGCTGTCATTATTATGTTCGGACATAGGAAATTTCAAAGCTATTAAATTTTTAAGGAACTATAATCAGTCACTGGGAATTCTTAGTAGAATAGTTGTGCTACCTGATAGCTTTGATGTAGAAGTTTTCAGGATACCAAATTGTATTTAAAAATACTCACGTGTTGCTGAATTATACATTATTGGTATTTTCAAGGTCACAGTAATTCTACCGAGTCAGCCATTTGGATGTTTCCAGGAGATAAAAGAACTACAGCAGTGCCACCTGCTTGTTCAGTGGTGACTAGAAATTCGGCATAAATTGCGTAAAATTATTAAATTGTGACATCACGAGGAAGCTTCATCACTGAATAAGACCTACTCCATTTATATGGCTGCGGCAGGTTTAGTAGATCGGCAGCTTAAATTCCAAGCCCGGATAAATGATGAGGGTTGACGTCAGGAAGGGCATCCGGTCGTAAAAACTATGCCAAAACCAATAGATGTGTTTCGGTTAAGAAGTTAATCCAACTAGAGGAGAAGAAGAGGATGTAAAGTGTGAATTGGTAACATTGAATGCCGACCCCATATAACGTGGGAAAAGACGAAGATAAAGAAGAAGATATATATATATATATCTTCTTCTTTATCTATATATATATATATATATATATATATATATATATATATATATATATATATATATATAGATAAAGAAGAAGATATATATATATATATCTTCTTCTTTATCTATATATATATATATATATATATATATATATACACAGTAGAATTTCGATTTACCGGGATGGACAGACGGTAAAAATAAAATTCCGGATAATTGATTTCCTGGTTAATCCAAAAATATCGTAAAAATGTTCAGCAACGTACCAAAAAAATATGGCGATAAATAAAAAACGAAAAACTTACCATGCCGTTTTCCAACTTTTCAATAATTTAGAAAGTTTTTTGTTCAATTGTGAAATTTTTGTACAATTTTGTTTGTTCAATTTCTAAAGAAAAAAAATATTTACTATAAAAAAATTTCAACACTCCTGAATAAGGAAACTTGAATTTGTCTTTTTGGCGTGCGACGGAACACAACAATCCACGCGACGCCCTGAAAAAAAACTAAACATTCTAAACACTCGTTCTCTTTCTATTGTTTTTTTTTTTTTTTTTTTTAACTGCAGGTGTGAAGATAGCGTTGATTGTGATATAATCGGTACATTCATCTCCCGATCACGACTTATAACGTCGCTTATTTACGACATAATCCGATCTCAGTAAATCGGGAGTCTGCTGTATATATATATATGCAAGGGTGTAGAAGAAAGCTGATATTATTGAATTTACGGTACACACCAGAAGTTAGAGATGAGGTAACACTACTATAAAGAACAAGCAGAAAAGGAAATGAGATAAGATAACACTTTGCCGTATTACACAATATTTCAGTGTCTTCGTCAAAGGTCATCCGCCGAAATGATGAGAAAGAGGGAAATATGTAGGCCTCTGTTTCTGACGTGGTCTTATGCTCACGAACACGTGCCGTGCAATAGGTTTGAATTTAGCGGGAAAAAAATGGGCCAAATAAGGTATGCCAGTGATTATTCATGGAGTGTACTGACCACAATGATATTGGACAACAATTATATATATATATATATATATATATATAGAATTGTTTTAATATTCCTAATCCTCGATGTCAAATTATTTTACTGCGTATCCTGCGTAATTAATATTTGCAGATAATACAATATTATTTATTTACAGAGTCCTCTCTGAAAAAGGAGTAAGAGGAGGAAGAAGTAGAAGAGGAATGTTCAAGAAGGTATTTTTTCAATAAAACTATACAATCTTGAATTTTATATTAATATTTGCTTTCCCCTAAGATTATTTCTTAAGGAAAAAAAAAAAAAAAAAAAAAAAATATATATATATATATATATATATATATATATTTTTTTTTTTGTATATATATATAGCACATGCTTCTTGTATATATATATATATATATATATATACACAAGAAGCATGTGCTAAGCAGTGCGTAGCGCATGCTTCTTGATTAGACCGGGGTTCGAGCCCGTGACCACCAAATACGGAGGATGCGGAAATGTCAGGGAATGACCACCGCATATCCCCGGAGCAATATGGCTTTAGTTGCTAATGCTCCTGAAAACCAAACAACAACCAGCATATCATGTTTTATTTTAAACCAAACCTAGTAACCTGTGTTTGGCCAAATCACACATATTCATCCATGTCGGTGGCCGTTGACCGAGGATACGGTTATACATAAAGATACATAAGAAATATACATGTACTAATCTACTCTAGGCATACTAATAAATGTCACAGGGAATACGCAGAACGAGTAGGGTGGAAGAATTGCCTTACTTCATAGTACTTCATTCTGTCTAATAAGTGTTATGTACATTATGAATTGTCTTTTATTATTCAGCACAGAGGTTCCCAAACTTTCTCGGTTCATGGCGCCCTTAGTGTCTCAGTAATTTTTTGACGGCACCCCAAGGCCAAAAGAAATACCTAACAGTTTTGTTTATTAAGTACTTAGGTCAAACAACTTAATAAGTAATGTTGAAACTGTGAACTACCTCGAGCTAGTAGTTCGCGCGGTGTCCGACAGAGGCGAATTTCTTGAGGCTTTCTGATTTGTGCCGGTATATGGTCTTGTTCTTGCTAAACTGTAATTGAAGGAAATTGGACCCACAATTAGAATCTGTAGTGGAAATTTCCGCGGAAGCGTAAATTACATAGCAAGTTACGAAACGCAAATAAATTAATTTTATTTATTCAAAAGACCACAAATTTTATACTTTATTTGCGGTACGAAATACGCACTTGATGTCGAGTATAGGTTAAATAAAATATTTTATTTTATTTTATTTAATATAAAAATATATATTTTAAGCTGTGAACAGTTTGTGCGGAAAACAGCAAAAAGGAGGAAACAGAGAGAAGCGATAAATGTTTAAAAATTGAATAAATAAAAACGAAATCTGATAAAAATAAATAAAGGTATTATTACAATACACATGCTATTCAGAAAACAGTACAGGTAATTTAAATGCGGACAAGGGACAAGTGTTGGGATAAGGCTGGCCAGATCTTGTTATACAAGAAAGTGATTAGTGAGCTTATCTTCATTTCGAAGACACTCGCCTGGATAACTTTCCCGTCTTTCTCTAGTTACCCATGCTAACTAGGGAAACAAGAAATCAGGGAGGAATATTTTGATAACAGGGCATCTCTGAATAATTGGTCATGTTGTTTAGAAACATCACACCCCAAGTTGCTAAGGGATCGTCTAAAAGGTTCCGCGAACGTCTGCGAACAGTTGTAAGTGTGTGTACTGTATGCATAACGTTGCGTCAACAGAGAATTCCATGGATGAACTGCTATCCACAAATTGGGGAATATCTTCTGTGCGTGTAGAGTGTACAGTGGACCCTTTTGTATGGTCCGCAATGACTGGTGGAGTGGCTGTCATGGCGATGATGCCATGCCACGCCACGACTATGAGCATATGAGGGACCTATTTCGAGTTCCATGTTCATCTTTTGTGTCTCGGCCCACTGAATCGGGGATACGCCATATTCACAAATTGCATTATTAAAGTTAATGCTTTCTTATGAGTGCATAGTATCATGTGAAGTGGGTTTTTCCTTTCTTCTAGAGGAACCGACTTCTAAAGGATTCTTTGGAATGTTTCTCAATATATTAAATTAAATTAAATGCCATTTTCGTCAGATGACCAAACTTGAAAAAATTGTGAAAAAGATTGCGCTGCCTCATGAAGCACTGTGTTTCGTGGTATTGTTGTTATTGTTATTTGTTTTTTAGGAGCATTAGCAACTAAGGCCATATTGCTCGGGGATATGCGGTGGTCATTCTCTGACCTTTCCGCATCCTCCGTATTTGGTGGTCACGGGCTCGAACCCCGGTCTAATCAAGAAGCGTGTGCTACGCACTGCTGCTCCTGCCCACCTGGCTACGGAGGCGCCCGTGGTATTGTAGAACGCTTACAAAATTCAAAGAATTTGTCGGCTTTCTTGCGAAATATCTTTATGTAATGCCCAGTTCGTGCCTGTAAATAGTTTATAGCTCCGTAAAAGATGCTGTGCAACACTGTCGTTATATAAGTGCTGTGCCTTGTTAATTTCCGATTAGATTTAACTTTTTAAACGTAGCAATATGTGTTCATTAACAGTTGTCTCAGCTTCTTGCAATTGTCATGCAAGCGCATTCGATTGAGATCTCCATCAAAGTTTCTACTACTATCTAAAAATTAAAATCTTCCCAAAGCCAATGCAGATTATAACACCATGGAAGCGTATCCTTCTAACTCTTACCACAGACAATTCTAAAACAGATCTTCAGATCACATGAACTTTGCGTACAGAATATAGCTCTTTCGTCAGGTCAACTTACATCCACGCCATGCCACTCCACCTGCCTTTGCAAACCATAAAAAAAGGGTCCATTGTTTCCTAATATACTTAGGTGAACTGGTGTGACGTGGAATTCGCGTGAAAGAATTATTAAGCATCATGGCCCAAGTTCTTTTTTCACTGCCCTCTTGAGTAGTTACAGTGAATACAGTCATCGTCCTCCCCACACCAGGCTGGAAAGACCTGGGTTCGAATTTCGTCAGTGGAGCGGGGAATTTTTATGGGATGTTTTCACAATGTGGCAGATTTAGTTAGTCTCAGGCGAGGATTGCATGTCTTTTTTCTTCCAGGATTTTAAGTTCAGCAAACAATCAAATTGACCGCAGAATACACGCAGTTTACAGAAACAATATATTTACGCCTCATAGCTTTAGTTGCTTTGGTGCGTAACGGATGCCTAACTTAGCTTTTCCAATAAGTCTAAAGAAACCGACTCATAGTAGTAGTAGTAGTAGTAGTAGTGGCACATGATGCAAGAAAGCAAGTGTAGGAGCTTATGCAGCATCAGCCAAAAAAAAAAAAAAAAATCATCACACCATTCCCTCCAAATGCCTGTCCAGTTCCTCCTTAAATTTATTTAACCTATCAACTTCCACAACGACAGATGGAAGTTTGTTCCAGCAATTAACCACCCGCTGGCTAAAGGCAAATTTCCGCACATCTATTCTACATCTATCCTTTCTTAATTTGAACTTATGTCCCCGTAGGTTCGTAATCTGAACAAGTGGAAGGATCCCATCAGAATTCAGCGTGCTCAACCCATTCAAGGCCTTATAGACCTCAATCAGATCACCGCGCAGGTGCCTAGTCTCCAGCCACTGCAATTTGCAGAACTTAAGCCTCTCTTGGTAAGAGAATCCCTTCATTCCCCTCACCAATCGTGTTGCTCTTCTCTGTATACGCTCAAGCAAATCTACATCCTTCCTAAAATGAGGCCTCCAGACTTGTACGCAATACTCAAGGCGTGGCCTGACCATTGCCTTATACAGAGGGACAATCACCTCCTTTTCCCTGCTAGCAAAATTCCTATATATCATTGACAAAACCCCATGACCTGCCCTAGCAGCCTGTCTGCATTGCTCAGAAAACTTCATATCTGACTGCACAATTACTCCCAGGTCTTTTTCATTTTCTACCACCTTAAGTGTAGTACCACACAGTTGGTACGTTTCTCTGGGGTTACTTCTACCCATATGCAGTACTTTGCATTTGTCAAGGTTGAACTTCAGTTGCCACTTCTTAGCCCATCTGCCCAAATTATCTAGATCCTGTTGCAGTAGCACACTGCCATTACTGTCATTAACAACCCTGCCAACCTTTGTGTCATCTGCAAACTTCGACTTTAAGCCTGATATACCTTCATCAATATCATTGATAAATACACAAAACAACAGTGGACCCAACACCGAACCCTGTGGGACTCCACTAATAACATTAGTCCACGAAGAGCAGCACCCATTGATTACCACCCTCTGTCTTCTCCCACTTAACCATCCTTTTATCCATTGTAGCAACTTACCCTTAATACCATTCTGCTCCAATTTGTACAGTAGTCTTCCATGCGCAACAGTGTCAAAAGCTTTCCTGAAATCCAAGTATATGATATCAAAATTATTTTTCGCATCCAGTTCCTTTGTGACCACATCATAATAACCAATCAAATTTGTCAGACAAGACTTTCCCTTAACAAACCCATGCTGTGTTTGAATTATTGCTGCAGTCTTGTCTAGATGATCCTGCAATGCATCTTTAACCAGTGACTCCATTATTTTACCCGGAACAGAAGTTAAACTAACTGGTCTGTAATTACTCGTGTCACCCTTCGATCCACCTTTGTGAATTGGGGACACATTTGCACATCTCCAGTCCGTGGGAACCTCCCCTGAGTCCAAGGATGCTCTCATAATTATGGCTAAGGGTTTGCTTAGTTGCTTTGCCGCCTCCTTTAAAATAACTGGATAGATCCCATCCACCCCAGGTGCCTTTCTTATGTTTAACTTCAACAATTTCTCCTCCACTTTGCTCTCAGTTATTACAAGATCATTAAGCACACTGCTACAATTTGATAACCTTCTTCCATTTTCAAACTGTAATAATTCCTCACGTGTGAATGTAGATGCAAAATACTCATTCAGTTTGTTTGCCATCTGAGCAGGATCATCAACAGTCGAACCATCGATGTCAAGTGGACCAATCATATTCAACCCCTTCCTTTTAGAGTTTATATAAGTAAAGAAATCCTTGCTGTTTTTCTTAGCATCCTTTGCCAAAGATTTCTCGTAATCCGCCTTCGCCTGCCGAACCTCCTTTGTGACCTGATTACAGACTAGCTTATATCTGCCACAGGCTTCTGCGTCACCTGATAATTTATATGCATCCCATGCATTTTTCTTCTCTGTCACGAGTCTCATTAGTTCATTTGATAACCATTTAGGCCTAAACCTTGAACGATATTTCTTAATCGGTATATAAAGTCTAGTAGCTTCCACGATTAATTCCTTGAATGCTTCCCACTTAGAATTTACTGTTGGTAACATCGTCAGTTGATCCCACTGTACAGAATTTAAAAACTGTCTGAGACCACTGTACTCCCCTTTACGGAAGCAAAAACCCTTTCCTTTACCCCTGACGGTAGTTACCTCTTTGAGTAAATCCCACTTCAGCACACTGTGATCACTGCCACCTAGTGGTTCCTTTATCTGCAAATTCTTAATACACGAATGATCACTGCTGATAACCAGATCAAGAGTGTTACTTTCTCTGGTTGCCTCTCGAACATAGAATTGGATTAGGTCGGCTTCCAGTCGACGTGACCGTGAAATACGTTAATGCTCTTGTAAACTTCTCTGACCCCCTATGTGACCATCTCGAAGTGTAAACAGAAAATAATGTATTTTATTGAAATATATTTAATACAGTATGTATAGAAGTGTAAAATATAGGTTACGTCGTGAGGGCATTTTTATATTAAGAAATATCTATCAGTGTATCTGTCTATCGGTTATATGCAGCAAGTTTCAATATATAGCCACTTATAACTCAGTTGAAGAGTCTGGTCTGAGTGCCGTTGGAGAATGGAGAAATTCAAGTCTCTTCACTCGGGCAACATGAAAAGAAGCATTTGAACACACACACACACACACGCTCAAATATAATGCACTGGCTTTATATGGCCTTAGGTGCTTATGCCATAAAACCGACGACTCCTCTAGACTTCAGAGGTACAGTTGTATAAAACAGCGACCAGTTTATGGGTTTCTATATCTTAATTTAGAGTTAAAACCTTTGTGATATTTGATCTCCCTCCTTTTTCTCCGTTTAATAAAAATTTAAAATAAGCTCACGTGATTAATTCAAAACTTACCTCTTCTTCTTTTCCTTTTTTTTTAAGTCCATAAATGTTTCGAATTATAAAATAGCTAATGCTAATTTTGGCTTTTTTAAAATTATGAAAAGTAAGAGGTCAAGGCGATTTAGGTAGCAAGGCGAAATTCCTCGTTGACAGAAGATTAACTTGCGGATGAAGGGTATGAGACAGATCCTTCCACCTTTCGATAACTATTTTTTAAATTGTCATGACACCGTGTGTTGTGTCATTACTGAAATTGTGTTTTGGTCATGACCTATCAAAATTTTGCTCAGCTAATTAAATTTTTATTTCGCTAACCAAACAGCCTTACGTCGACTTTAAATAAAATCGTTTAAAATTTAAATTATTATGCAACTAATCAGTTGATAATTTTACGATTAAGACATTATTTTTGGCGTGATCTTGTGATACTTTTTGCTAGTTAGCAGCTGTCATATGCATATTTATGCAGATCACTTTGATTGAAGTGCATCACTAAATATAGTTAAGATTATTCTGCAAGAAGGCAGTGTATTCAGCTTGGATGTATATAAAAGATTAAACTAATTTCCTTTCGTTGAAAAGTTTTTTCTGAAAATTTGTACTACAGTATGGAGAGTTTTTCCACATTGAGCTGTTCACACAGGTGGTAGGGATATCACAAAGTCCTGATAAGCCTTAGATTCTAAGTCAAGTGGCTCGCGGATGCTTCTGGTCGTAGCGATAGATATGATGTTTCTATGGAAACTGTGATCTTGTTATAAGAGTATGTAAGAGAGAGAGAGAGAGACTAGCAGATGGCGAAAGCGACAGAACACTGGAATACTGTGTTTTACCAGTGTAATATGTGTGTGGGATGGGGGAGAGAATAAGGACAATGATGCACAGATGTTAGGTGTACTTATCGATAGTGCCAAGCGACCTGCTAGTTAATTAATCACTATTCTGAAGAACGTGCTGAATAATTCCCTCCCTACACAGCACGGTTATATACCATGATCCCTGCACTCATCTAAATGAAAAGTTAAAGTAACACTTTGCTATTACATTTATTTAATTAGATAAATTTAATCATGGTCAACTTTATTTTCTATTAAAACAAATAATTTATCCATTTCTGTGGACTGAGAAATTAAATGTAAAAGGCTATATTAAGAACTTACTTTATGCATGCGACTGGGTACAGAACTGGTCCTCAGCCCCGACGATACATCTCAAAAAATTCTTACTGTTGAGTATTATTGGCTCATGATATGGAAAAGAATTCTCTATTTATAAGGGAGTTAACCTTTCAAATGTAGATTAGAAGTCACCGGAACTGGATGCAGAAGAAAATGTATACTCCTTTGCTAAATTACCCGTAGATAGACTGGATATTCTCGACTTGGCAGATATTATTTCATATACTCGATTCAAAAAGAAACGATGATGGATGTATCTGCATCACTTCGCTTTTGAATTAACGAATATCAGCACGTTACAGGGAATGTCTCTTTTTCTTTGCAGCATGAAAAAGACTGAACTCTTCTGCAGTAATAAATAATACAAGAAAAAAAATTATGAAAAATAACCAAAAAAAAAAAAAATGCAGGGGTAGGAGGTGATTATCCCATTGCATAAAGGCAAAGGTCAGGCCACATATTTTGTATTGCATACAGGTCCGGGGCCTCATTTTAGGAAGGATGTGGAGCTGCTGGAACGAGTAGAGAAGGGTAGCGAGATTGGCAGGGAAACAAATGGGGTGCTCTTACCAAGAAGGGCCTCAGCTCTGCAAATTTTGGCTTCTGGAGACGAGACCGACGAAGTGACCTGATTGAGGTGTTTAAGGCTTTGAATGGATTGAGCAAGCTGAATGCTGATGGGATTCTTCCTCTTGCTCAGACCACGCACGTAAAGGGACACAAATTCAAATTGAAGAAGGACAGTTGCAGAACTGATTTGGTGTGGAAGTGTGCCTTTTGCTAGAAGGTGGTTGACTGTTGGGGCAAACTCCCAACTGTTGTTGTCGAAGTGGATAGATTAAATAAATTCAAGGAAGTACTAGACAAACTTGGAGGGAGCCGTTTACAGCATGGAAAGAGGGAGGCGGTAGCCGCACAAATCGAAAAATGAAATGAGTTCTCGAACTGCTGGACTGTCCTAACAAGTAATTTTTAATATGCTCGTAAATTCTGAATGACTGGTGAACTTCCTGAAACTTCAATGACGAATTGTAAATTTCTGTTCTCTATAATATATATAGTAATCTATCTGTATAACTAGTTTGTTGTTGCATTTATCTGGAATGACGAAGGTCTAAGTCATATTCGATTGTCATGTGTCCAATTCTGAGCCTAGTCACAGAATTAAATTCTTGTGTTTTGTGTTAAGTTCTTGATTAGGTTTTGTGCTGTTTTTTCTTAAATTTAATATTCCAGCACAACGGATATCTAAATTTAATTCTAAGTAATAAATTAAAAAACAAAACATGTTCAACTAAAATTCTTTTTAGAACAGCAAAAACGTTTTGTGTGTACCTCATTTATATTTCATTATTTTGTGTACAGTGAAGTAATTTAATTTTTTGAATAATTAAAATACTTGGATAGCAACTACGCTACTCCCTTACCTCCAATCGATGCTGGACATGTTACAAGGTCGAGTTAGGCACGCAACATTTCTGTGAAAATACTTGTACTGTAGAAATGTACCAATGCCATGAATGGAGTACCGCATTACCAACTAAAATTCCAATCACTAACATTAATGAAATATATGTATAATAATATGCATTTCTAAATAACATGTCTGCATAAAATTGTTCCTCATTATACGAGCTGTTTTTAAATAATTCTAAATCTGACCTTATTAATTCCAATTGTGATATGGCATGCTCTTTCCGAATGTACCGGTGTTGTAGAACTGGGTCTCCTCAAGGCGCAGATCCACCATGGGAATCCTGGAAAAATGCATGAAGCTATTTGTTAAACATACTAGAAGTAATTTTTTAATGAAATTACTGGGGGTTTGTTCAAAAAGTAATGGCAGCGCGACTGTTTAAAAAAACATTATTTTCAGATGTTCCCTAAAGTAAGCTCGGCCTCCTGTAAAATTCAATCCCAAACATGCGAGAGAGGAGTTTAATACTATCGGCATCCAGTTTTGTTCAAGATATATTGAGAGGATGGCGTCTGCTGTTTGTATGTCTTATATTGTCCGAAAGCATTGATCACTGAGTGGCTCCTTTTATCTTGTGAAAAAAAAAAATCACTTTGTGACGATGCTACTTCAAAACATCAGTAAGATGGCAAACCCAGCTTGATACAGTCTTCTTTATGCGGAGTCGTCTTTCATCAGTAGTCAATTTCCGTATTGTTCGTCGGTTGCCGACTTCCACCAACGAATTAATAAACTGCAGCCTTCTGCTCATCAATGGATGGACGTCCGGCAAGCGGTTTATCTTGTATCCTTTCTCACCAATTTCATAACGACTTTATCCCTGTGACTCCAGTATAACAGGGCTATGCATCATACCCACATATTGTCTGCAATCCACGGAAATATTCCTTTGCCTTTCGCTCCCGTGCACCTTAAGTCTATCTAAGAGCACTGATCTTGCTTCGCAAACATAGCTTAGACTCAAAGCACCAACAACACGTACTTCATTTCTCTATCCAGAGAAACAATTTCTATTGACGTACACTTTGAAACTGCTACTGCTGTAAAACCTCCCTGTCTCCTCTTATATATGACTTATGCCTGAGCTTCCAATTACCATTTGAACAACTCTTCTAAATTGCTAAATCGAATAATAAACTACACTGAACTTTATTCAAAACATATGTGCATTAAATAAACAATCTGGCAGTTTATAATCATTATAAATTTTTCTTATAGATATCATATTTGATTTCAATGAGTACAGCTTAAGTGTAATCCTTCAAATAATTTAAGTTATCCGAAAATCTCTTAGGATAGATTTGATTACTATTATAGAAGGAATTATTTCTCAACTGTTAGATCGCAGAAAGGCCAAGGCTGAGATTAACTGTTTGTGTGAGAAACAGGATAGATGGATGGATGGACAGAAGCAGGTTTAGAAAAAAAAACATGGGATGAACGCAACGAAAGCTTTTCTAGATTCAGAAGTTACGCATATTAGTACAGAATCTGTGTGATGTGTTAGTTGGAAGCAAAGCTATAATGAAATCGGGAGTAATCTACAAAGCAGAAGATTGTGAATATTATGATGAGATCCTCTACATGCATGAAATGGGCGAGAAAGTGTGAATATTTTAATATGGGTGAAATGATAGGAGCAACTCACCACGGGATACAAAACTTTTAAATCAGCTGGATGATTTAAAAGTTTTGTTACCTATGGTGAGTTTCAGGGGGTGATCACGGAGTTCTTAGTTGGATGATGAGGAGAGAGGTAGCGGATGCTAAAGACAAAGGAATGGGAATCAGGAAAGGAGATTATGGCATCTTAAGGTGCTAGATGGCCTCTTCAACTGGGGAGAACGCGAACGCATTAGAATTATTATGTGCTATTAAAGCTATAGTCACAGAAGTCTTGAATGCATATATATACGCTTAAGAAAATAAAGAGCACGAGGAGGATTCCGAGATGGATGAATCAAGAGCTAGCCAGTTGAATAGAGCAGAAAAAGATGGCATGGTAAAGTTACAGAGAGAGACATAAAGTACTGAAGCCTATAATAGCTACAAGTTGATCTGTAATAGTACCACAAAAAAGGCAGATAATGAGAAATCGCTGGCTAAGATGGCAAAAAACAGAGACGAGGAGTTTAATCAGCGGATGTTGCTAATGAATTGAACAAGTATTGGCATCGATATTTAAAGAAGAAAAATCCTTTCTGGAGAGGGGAAGATATTTACGAGCGGAAATGTGAATAAGGCTTGTGGTGTTGATGGAATACCCCAGTAATTTTGAGGGAAGCGGCAAGAGAGTGCATTGAACCCTTAAGGTTAATTATGGGGGTCACTGGACTCAGGGAAAGTTCCTTTGGATTGGAGAAATGTCAGTGTGTCGTCAATACATAAAGGCGATTCTAAGAGAGAAATGGGTAACCACGACTAGTCAGTATGACTTAAGTTGGAGGGAAAATCATGGAGACAATGATCAAGAGTCCAATACAGAATCATTTATATAGAAATGGAATTTGAATGAAACAGCGTGTAAAGGAAAAATCACGTTTAACTAACGAGGTCAGTTAAACACGAGTTATATAGAATCATTTAGATGGAAGTGGAATTTTAAGGAAACAGAATGATTTTATAAAGGAAAAATCACGTTTAAGTAACCATATTAGTTAAACGTTTGTTAAACTCTATCAATAATTTCCACATTGACAGGCAAATTGACCGCAAAATACACGCAGTTTCCAGAAACAATATATTTACGCCTCATAGTCTTAGTTGCTTTGGAACGTAATCTTTGTATTAATTAATAAATAATTAATACAAAATAATAATTAAAACTATATTAATAATTTCGACATTGTTTACTTGGACTTCAGTAAACAATTTGACTCAGTCTACAAGAATCCTGCGATCCACATCAGATGGATCGGTGCTGCCGCCAAAAAGGAGTTGGGTTAATCAAAATCATTTTTGGCTAGAGTTAAGCATTATTAGCTTAACTGTTTGAGGAGAGCAAGGACAATGTTTATACCACATATGGAATCAAATCTCGAAAGATTAGAGCAATAACAGTTAGAGTAGAAGAATGATAAAAATGTTCGAAACAACAAGTTGCTTGTCCTTATTTAAAGAGTATGGACAGAAGAAAATTGATGTTTTCTTGAGATTCTTGCAGTGTCGAAAAGGCACCTGGTTCTAATAAGGTTTTGAGCAGTAATACTATTGTTCGACACTCAATCATGTGTGATAAGCACCCATTCTATTGCTCGACACTTATAACATAAAGGTACAGCAATATAGTTACGTTTCCTAAAACACTAATTTGTAAAAATTATACACGGTTCACAATTGCATTGTGATGATCATGCAGCAGCTTTGCAATGTATTTTGTATTTGCAATTGGCTGATCTAAATTTCACAATAAATTGATAATCCAATATTTTATGGTTAGTCAATTCACTTTCATTTTAGTAATGGGTTTAAACACAAATAATCTACTAATATGGATAAAGGCAAATCCACATCAGATTTTGCTGCTGCTTCTTCTTTGGTCACAGGTAATAAGTTGTTCAGTTTTTACAATCTGATTCATTCTTGGCCCATTTTTCTCTGAAGTGCAGGCTAATTAAGTTCAAAACGAGGTCTGTTGCTGGGTGGAATGGGTTTAAACCCAAATAATCTACTAATATGGATTGGTTACTTTATTCCGAATCTGCATATAAAACAAATATTAGGAGTCATGTTTTATGCAAGATAAAGGAATTCTTCCTCGGTAGTGACATGGGAAAAGTTCCCCCCTTTGGCTAATATTCTTCCCCTTTATTTTTGATGTTAAAATTATGAATATCATGCTTATACATCACTACATCTTTTTGCATACTCTCTGGGATAAAAATAATAAAGGTAGACTGCAGCCATTATCAATCCACTGCAGGATGGAAGCTTCCTCAACAATTCATGTTGAGAGAAATGAACCATAAACTGTCACGCTGGTGCAGTGCAGGTTGACAGATCGACCGTATTTAGCAATCAGGGGCTTGGACCTCATTGTATTCAGAGAGCGTGTGATACTGCACTTCCGCTCCTGACCATGTAGTCCTTTAATCCTTGATTACCTGATATTAGACTTTTTGGATCACCTATTATCAACTGGTGTGTGTGTGTGTGTGTGTGTGTGTGTGAAACCTTTTCAAAATCATCCCGCTTTTATGGGATAAATTCGGAAGAATCTCAAGATTAGAGACAATGAGAATCTTAATAGATCAAGAACACTTGATGGATATTTAGCTTTTTTTATTCATTTATTACCTTATTTTTCCATACTTTAAATAATTTTTTTCTTTGCTTTAATTTCATTGCCAACACTGGTTAGAATTCCAGTTCTTTCACTTTGAGTAAGAAAATATCTTGGCCGCCTTCGAAAATAAAATGCCATATTTGTGTAGGAGTTCATAAACAAACAAAAAAAAAAAAAAAAAAAAAAACAGGTTGGAAAAATACACATTTACATACAAACTTATATTATTGAGTACATCAAATGCTATTCAGTTTTTAAATTGTATTATTAAACAAGAAAAAAAATGTAAATCGCAATACACAAAAGTATAACTCAGAAATGATACTTTTAGATGACGATGAAAGATAAATCCAAGTGGTTTGCATGATGAGATATCGTTCTTAGAAAATTGATGAAATAAAGAAGATTTATCCGTTGTCTCTCTAGAACGTTTTCGAAGTGGCGATCATCCAAGGTATTTAAAGTTAATTTGGACTATTAATTCAGTACAGTACAGTACATTTTACATACTATATATTCAACTCGTCGAAAATATTTGCAATCTGCAACTTTTATTTTATGTGCTGAATTATTTAGAATATTACAATCTATGCATTAGTTCTCTAGTATCATCCACGTATATTGAGGCGCCTCCATAGCCATGTGGGCAGGAGCAGCAGTGCGTAGCACATGCTTCTTGATTAGACCGGGGTTCGAGCCCGTCACTACCAAATACGGAGGATGCGGAAAGGTCAGGGAATGATTACCGCATATCCCCGGAGCAATATGGCCTAGTTGCTAATGCTCCTAAAAAAAACCAAATAACAACAACAACGTATATTAATCTCTAGTGTTTTGACTTTAATTCCGGTTGTAACTTCCAATACAAAGTTCTGGATGCTTTCGATGTCATTAACCTGATAAGCTCTATAAATCTGACCAGCATAGTCAAAACTGAAAAGAAAAAAATGTTTTCAAGATGGTTAGGTGCAAGGACCCTAAAATTTCATATGGTTCACTTTATAGTAGTTATTCCATGAACATGTCAATAAAATTAGAGGCATGGTTTTTAGTAGATTTAACACCACTACGGTCATTAAAATGCGACAAAATTACGAGAATTGATTATTAAGGAACGAAATTAGAATTTATAATAAAAGTTGTCTTGAGTAAAACTGTAAAGACATGGAATCACTTTTTATCTAGAAATATGTACTTTTAAACCATTAACAATAATAAAATAGCTTTCTTTGTTGTTTTATAATTAGTGCAGAAGTATGCCTAGAATTTGAATGTATTCGATGATTGGTTTACCTGATGAAACACAGGAGTTTCCGGCTGGGAAACTGTGAAGGCCTAACCTGATTAATTCGGTCAGGATAATAATGAGTCTCCTTTTAACAAATTACGCCCATCACACCAGTATTTTTACTGCCTTCACTGGATACTTAATAGCCTTGATAACGATCTAAATTTCCAACTACTTCCGATTTAAACTTCCAACTATTGTTTTTATGCTATTTCTCGCCTGTAATTATCATCATCATTAGCACTTTTAGACCTTGGAGATGTTTTGCTGCCTTCCAGTACTTCTCGAATCTTTTTCTGTTCTTCTGCAGTTCCAACTCTTTCTGCATCATTCCTCACATCTCTTCCAGATCCATCTCTAGGTCTTCTCTCACGCAGTACCATCATGAGTATTCTCTTTGGTATTGCTTTCTGGCATGTGGTTTATGTGGCCAGCTCACTGAGTCTTTTGCTCTTGATATTGTTTAAACGATGATTTCTGGTACATTTAATGGATTCTCTATTTTTTAATTCCGAAGATATGTCGAATATCAAATGCTGGACCAAGATGCTCCAGAGTACCTCGTTTTCAAAGGTTTAATTTTTAACAGTTACACTATATTAAATGCATTTATTATGTATAGTTTTATAATAATATGTTAATAAATGTCTGCCGTATAATAACTATAGAATCACTGTTTGAAAGAGACATTTACCATGTTAAGTAAGCTTGGTATCTCCTTGAATATTATTTGTATATAGCTTTTTATATCGCATATAATTTTATTTATGATGTTTATGCATATATTATCGGTACCTAAAATGAAAATAAAAGAAATAGAAATTAACTATTATATAAGATCAGTGAACTAATAGAATTATCCGTCTAATAATTTTTGTGTGCGCGTGCGTTCACACACGTCTGTCTTTTCCGATTTAAAGTGTATATATATATATATATATATATATATATATATATATATATATATATATATATATATATATGAAGAGAAATGAAATAATTTATTTATTATTTTGAAAATGTGTGTAAAGAAGTTATTAGTTCATCTACAGAAAATTATAGAACGGTTCATTAGTTCCTCAGTAGCAAACCACTCGTAACTCTTTAGAAAGAAGAGACATTGAAGGCTAGGGATGCGTTTGATAAGAGAGAGAGAGAGAGAGAGAGAGAGAGAGAGAGAGAGAGAGAGAGAGAGAGAGAGAAATGAATGGATGTGTTTAACTAACCGCTTAATCGAACACAAATGACGTTAACTTTTTAATTAACGCGAGCAAACTGCCCATCTGCTGACTCTCTCTCAACCTTATTGAGTATGTCGAATGTGACTCGAGCTAGCACGCTTCGTAACAGAAGGTTTCAGAAGCAGCGTAAATAAAAAAGAAAAAAAAATGAGGGGGATGGGGAAACCATCTGTGCCACTTAGTGCAAAACTGCTTATATCATCAGTCTGTTCGTAAAGCAAGCATACTTCATGCGACGCCTGCTTATCAACATGCTGTGGTCGTCACGGAGGAAACCAAATCTGTTAAAAAATAAGCCTTGTCTATCAAACCACGCGTTTTTGTCGTAGTTTCTTATTCTCCGATTGAGAAGTTGTAAATAGAGCAGTCTTAAAATGTAACCGTTGACCCAGGTTGACAGAAGGTCAGACTGGGTCAGTGGCTTTATGATGACAGCGATATAATAATCTAACAACGTGTGTCATCGGTTTTAATGACAGTGCTGATTGAGGGAGAAAATAATAGTATAGTAAAGGTGAAATTAAAGCGAATTAAATGAGGATTATTTAGTAATTGTTAAAATAATTATTCGTTCCCTACATATATGCGACTTCCAATAAACGTGATTTTGTCGAATGCTGAATAATTTGATTTCCCCTTAATAATACCAGTTTACCTACCCGTTATTTAAATCAAAGTCTTTATGCAGAAAAGGACAAATGATATCTTTACAGATGGACATTGGGTTTATTGGTTTTGATACATTTGTACTAAAAATACTTTGTGAGAAATGAGCATAATTTGTAAAGGAGATTTTATTGAAAAAGAGTAGTATTAACATAATTTAAAGCAGTCCCGAAACTGATTTATTACCGTGAGGAAATAACCCTTTTGTGAAGATCTGTATTAATATCTAGTCTTATCCAGATGAAATTTGCAGTAATATACGATACTGCATAATTTATATTGCAGTATTGCATTACACGTATAGGGCTGAAAATTATTGGTGAAATCAGGAAAAACTTTTTTAACTAATAGTTTTCATTTCAGAATGCATAAACCACCCCAATGTAATATTCACTCCACGTGTTGTAATACTTTATAATCAACAGCTTGTGAAATGCAACAAATATTTCAGGTTCTGTGATTTAATAAATTAAATAATCGTAATATACTATCAATGCTTTCGTAATGCAATTTACTTATTTCTTCCTGGATTTTAATAACAATTGGAAATAACATTTTAATTTTTCTGTTGTGATTAATATATTACGAAAATATCAATAACTTATAGCATTACTGTATTTAATAAACTGATTAAAAAAAAGAAGCTTAGAACGTTTCGTTTTTTGCGCATCCGCCAATTCCTCCAATAAACGCACGGCAATAAACAATATTCCAGTGCTTCGGCTACAACATACAGTATATAGATAATCTATGTAATACGTATGGAAAAAAGAAATAATAATTGCCATATTTCTGTTAGGTCGATTTAATAAAAATTGGGAAGATTCGACAAATCAATCTAAAATAGCCAAATTTAAAATTTTATGAAATCAATCCACCGGGTGTCAAGTTATGACATGCTGCAGGGCGATGTAAAGACTATAGGCGTTTTATTTTATGCATATATGCTAACGCTCTTAAAAATTTACTGAGGCGATAAAAGAAAGCACGAAATTAGAGAAAGGGCTTTAACTTCAGGTAAAAAAGATTCTCGTTTTATTTTAATACCCACGCTAAATACGTATTACAATAAAACTCTAATAAAATAAATATTATACTCATACATTTACAAATATAGATAAAACAATGAATAAAATATAATAAAAGTCTTAAAATACGAAGTAAAATATCAAGTAGCTCTCGAAGCGAAGTGCCTCTTTATCAAGTCAGAAAAGGTGGAAAAAGATGGAGAAAACAAAATGTCCTTTTTTTCAGAGCGTGCACAGTTTATTTTTTAATATTGCAATATGATGTTTACTACATCACAGATGATAAAATATGATCCTTAGTGGTTCTTTTTGTGAGGACGAAACCTTATCTATAATTATATATTCTAGGGCCTCTTCACATGCTTTTTCTTAGGGTACCTTATATCCAAATGCGGCCCAGCATAGTTCTTGTCTTGTTGCTGTTTTGGCTCATTATTTATTATTATTTTTTTAATTGGCTTAAACATGTTCGAATTCGGTTGTAGAGGAAGGCATGATTGTTTCCCTCAATCAAGGCTTTCTTCAAAAAAGAGAAAGTCTTCGAAAGATTCTAAGAAAGTCTTTATTGAGGGCAACAATCATGCTTTCCTCTGCAACCAAATTCAGCTGTGGAAATTACTGACGTTACACCTGTGCGTGCTTTAGGCAGACTGCATAGAGTGGCTTGATTATCGAAACTCAATGTAATAAGCTACCACGCCTTGTAGACCACTGAAATTCGAGATGGGGGAATGAATGATTTTCGCTATTTGCCATTATGCTTCCCTGTAGCATATTTTCGCAGTTATAAAAATCTCCAAATACAGGTCTTTGGAGATTTTACGGCACTAGTTACTTTGCTTGCTTAACTTTATTTATTTCAGCTTTTTATTTATTTTCATGCTTTTTTTAATATTTTAATTTTTGTTTTTATTTGATTTATTTCTTGCTGCTAGGTATTTTTAACTTAACTTGGAACATTATTATAATGATCAGTACACTCTAGATTCACGCACTATTGTGCACCAACACAATATTCAATGCTATGCTCTTTATATACAGTATATATAATTTTTAATTTATGACTTTCACTTCAGTGACTGTTGCTTGTTCTCAGTTATTTGCTGGTAGATAAGGAAAGCAGCGAGCACCCTTTAGTGCCCGAAGCCCTTATGAGTTCTTTGGTAATGTATTAAGTGGTGTGGTGTAAGTTGGGACAGGCAGGCAATATCACCATCAACTGCCAGGAATATAGGGGCACTAAAAACATTAAATGTGGGAAGGGGGGGGGAACCGACGAAGGATCGTGCTGTTTTCTTGGAGAGACCCGTGTAGATGAGAGCACTGATCAAGCAGGCCAAGCATGTGCTATCTGCCGAAAGGCACCGCCATATTTAAACCTGACACGGTATTAGAAAAGAAATATGAATGGTTATCAATGTCTGAAAGCAATATAAGCCGGTAGGCACGTGACACACGCGCGTGCAGCTGCTACGGATCACTTGACGACTCTATAGCACGCTCCGTAAGTGTCATTAACAATTTGCGGAAGTGACAAAAAAAGAAAAAGGAAAAAAAAGAAGCAAAACAGCAATGTGCGGAATAATCAAGATGCGTTTTGGAAGGCGGTTGCGCTGTGAGAACGATGAAGTTAACTTGATGAACATTCTATATAATTTCAAGGAATCTTCCAGTGATTGATTGATTTAGCTATGAAACTTTTTTTTGCGGGGAGAAATAAGCGTTCTTTTCTACGTACAGTAATTATGTGCTTTCGGATTAAATGTACGTTAATGGAACGTTCTGACTTGTTGAAAGGCGCGAGGGGGGGATTAATGTACTTTACAGGACAAAAGATGCACAAAGCATGTGTGGTCATAGGCTTGCATCTAATCTTTGTTGTTTGTTTATTTATCCGGTATTTATTATAATCCAGTAAAATAAAAAGCCTTTATTATGCAGGAAAGTAATGACCTATTAAAAATATAACTTTCATCCTCTTTTTAATAAGTCTAATGACCTATTAAAAAGAAGACGTTTTCTCGAGCTCTCGTTTTCCGAAGCGATTGCCACTGTAAGTTGTCTTAATGTCTTTACAAACATATTCTTCAGAAATATCACTATGAAATCGTTAATCCATTATGAGGAGGCGTTCTCAGAATGGCGATCGACCCATGCTGTAAGCCTGGGGAGCCTATAGCATGGGTCGATCCTGACTAAACACAAAAAATTGAACGATTAAATACACTTTTTTTTTTTTTTTCAATACCTTGAAATTTATCCAATGACCAGTTTGCCTCACTGCGGGTATTGATCATCTCCATCAGGTCTACTACAATAGTGATCGACATCTATTTAGAGAACTGTCACCATTTTTTTCAGTGAATGAGATTGGGAAGCTGCACACGTTTTTGTTGTGAAGGGAAAAAAATTGTGAGAATACGTAAACTGTATATTGTTTTAATAACCATTTTTAATTTAATTTACAACTTAATTTGTTTTATTTTGCATTTGCTCGTGAATATTTCATTGAAAGGGCGAAATTATACTCATAGAAGAGTAATAGGTAATTAGGTGGTATGTGGATGCCAACACATTCAAACTTGCCTCCCTTCTTTTTCTTCCCCCCCGCTCTATTTTCCCAGTCAGTTTCCAAGCTCGCCACTACAATGTCGTTCTAGCCATTTCCGTCTGCCTCTTCGCTCCCTTGTGAAAACGGGATATTTCCATGTGCTTTCCTTGTCGTATTTCCGATTGGTTCCCTCACGCTCCACAATACCAGCGGTAGAAGATGCAGACACCGGAAATGACAGACATTTGAGGGGACCGCTAGTGCCTCTGCAGCCAGATGGGAGACGTAAAACTTGGTCGACAGTACATAGGAAATAGCCAGTCACCGCCGCATGTCTTATGTGGCGTCTTCCCTCTCTTAAGTAAGGAATTAAGTTAGGGGTAATGGATGAACTGGTGACCTAAGGTGGGAAAACGGTAGCTCAAAAATTAAAATTACAGCGAAATTGCTAGCAGAGTTCAGCAAACTGTCTGCACTTTAAATCACTTAAAAATCACAGCACGTTGAAACTTCGAAAGAAGTTTCAACGTGCACGACGTTGAAACTTCACACAACGTATATGGGGAACGTATAATAGAGGGAAAACTTATTGGATCATCTGCAAGTGATCCTTATATCCCCAATGTTTCAGTTCTACATATGAGTGAAAATTGCATTTCTCAATCATTGAAAATTAAAAACATTAAATTTTAATGTTTTTAAAATGAAATTAAGTTTATTTATTTTACATAGAAATAACCATTTTTCAGATTAATGTGTATTTTGAATACATATTCAGAATAATGTAACAAGTTGATCATTTGCAGAAATTCTTATTGGACGGTTAAACTAAATACATTACCCTGAAACAACAAAAATGACCTTGGTATTTTGTTGCTTCATATTTTTGCTGTAATTTTGGTTTTATACGTTTCTAGCATTTACAAAATTTGGTTTTTAGGTGTGATCGATATTTCGTGCTGTAAGCCAAATATAGGTTATTACGTTAATTCTCATTTAGTTCGAGGCTTCTTGACAAATTTACTCGATAGTTCCCAACATTTCTATTTGACACTTAATTATTGCCATTAGGTCTTGTGGTTCTATTACTTTCAACCTAGAAATAAAAATTTCAAGGTTAAAAATAAAACATTATCGAACAATTGACCATTTTTTATTCAGAAAATGTGACAGATATTACCATTATTTTAGAATAAATGTGCGCCTAATCACCATGATGCAAGCAATTTTATTTCCTGCTTTCTTATCTCTCACTGTCAACAAAACATTAATCTATGAATGAATATTATACTACTGATCATTCGTAGCGTCTTTCTTGCAAGGAAATGCATCCCCTCACGTAACAAAGGCAGATGCTTCTAGCGACTCGATGTGCATTGCGGTAGAAATTTCTCAGCTATAATACAATGGCGATCAGTAAATCCCAGGAGTCTTATTCAGATTAAGCTTTCCTCTGTTCAGGATGCTGATAATGAAAATTAGCTTCTTATACGGTTGATATCCTTAGTGGCACTCTTCTGTAGTTGCTTGCGAGAAATCATAATTTGATGATTTTCCTGTATTGTTTTTCGATTTGCTACTCTGATCGGCTTCAGGTAAGCATCCTTACATGGCCAAGGTTGGGTTACGTTTTCCACAAAAAAATGTTGTACGATAAAAACTGCAATAAAAACATATTGGGACATATTCTAGGGTTCAAAATAAGAAGCTGATTCTGAATGGTTACGGAGCAATGACTGTTTAAATTTTAAAAATTAGCTACGAAATTCTGAATTTTTAAAAATAATAAAATAAAAATATAAATAAGAATAAGTATATGAGTATTCAGGGACCTAGTAAAACGTTTATTCATACTAGGTATGAATGAACAATGCGTGTCTGCTTATTATTTATTTTTTATCATTCTTAATCGTTATAAACTCTGTAGCTATTTTTTTTTTTTTTTTTTTAAATTTTCTAATAGCTTTCCGATTCTAGCTGCTATGTATTTCCAATTCTAGCTAGAATCGGAAACATGTTTGTATGACTTAATATTTTTTTATTTTGAACCCTAGAATACGTCCAAAAATATTTTGCAGGTACTTTTTAAAAGTACGTGAAAACATTTTTGGATCTGATTTTAAATTTACTTTCTTTTTGAAAACTATTTACTCCATTTTAAGCCTAAATTACATGAATTCTGCAAATGACAGATTTCAAATCCAGAAAGAGCATGCAAGCTTTGATTATTGGCACATCTTTCACTAGAATTTACTGCACTGGATATGGCGAGGGGGGGGGGGCTATATTCAGGCCTCAGTTGGATCTATTGGTAGTGCGCAAAAACATATTTGTCTCCATTCCCTGCCAGACAAATGTCATAGAAATCAGTTTGCAGTTTGTGAGAGGAAAATAAAAGCGGTCGGGGGTGGTATGAAATTCCAAAATCAGTTAGCTCTGTCAAGGAAAATAGTCCATAAGGGTTTCACCCCCCCCCCCGTTTTCTTCCTGGTTTTGAAAAAGCGACCAGTGGAAATGGCCTGAGCTGGCCACTCAACTACCAGTGATACCATTAAGTTCGTTTGAAATGACAATTAGCAAATCACAAAGTGTCTCATTCTATCAAAACGGAATTTATATGCCAAACTAAAATTTAACCATTATACCTAAAGGTGTTGCTATTATTATTTTAATTAACCGTTCATTTTCTTTTATTTATCGGCAATAATTACACATATCTTTAATTTCATAATAAAATTATGGAAAAATCGATTGCATTCAAAATTACTTTTAAATTTGTGTGGATAAGAGACAGTCCTATGAAAATAAGTTCAGTAATCTTTTAATGTACTGTAATTTTACTCTTACTGGCGGTACTGGATTCTATGATCGACTTGTTTAATACACATAATGAATTTATGTATAGAGAATTAAATGCAGCTACGTATATAAACAGGACCAGTTTAAGGAAGGATATTTCAGCTGTCACATGCAACCAAGCCATTGCTTGAGCAAGTTGGGAGCTCGTGACTGTTCGACTGCAACAGCATTCCTACAGTACGTTGTCAACAGGACTTGCAGAGAAGAGTTCAAGATACCTGCGACACGACACGATTACTTACTTAAAGTATCTTTAGCATGCATATAGATCTTGAGTACGCTGTGCCAATGCATGTGTTGAGGTGGGTTGCTGTTTAATATGTACCCGAAGATGATGCGTCAGTATATAGTATCAATCTGTGAATTTTGTGTTATTAAAAAGTATCCAGGAAAGGAAATGAATGCATCCTCTTTTCAGGCTGAGCAACTCGGCCATGGGAAAAAAAAAATCCTTCCACCCGACGTAAGTATTTTTCAACTTCGTCTGGATACTGGATGTGGAATAATCATTTGAACTCATACTTGTTTCAGACCAGGCCTCCTTAATCGTGTGATGGAATTATGAACACCCCGTATATATGTCATCCACCCTTAGCATTTGTTGTTTTACGATAATGTAACTTCACAGTTCATTGAAATTATTATATTATCATTTGTATAATAGTAGTAGCAGTACGTTTTTAAATTAGGCTCGTCTTAATTTCATCTTTTCTTATTTAAAATATGGTAAAAACTACAGTCCTTTTTTGATATCTTGACTTAGAAGTCATATTAGTAAAGCAGATTAAACAAACTTCTCTTATTACGTGCTGTATAAATAGGTTAAATAATTTTTTTTTTTTTTTTTTTTTTTTTACGAAGTATCAAATTCGTGGAATCCCTCGTTTTCAGGGACGTCAATAGGCAATACGAAATTTTCTCAGAGCTCTAGGGAAAAAAATCATACTATCAAAAAAGAAAAAAACAACTCAACCGATTAAGGAGTGACCTTCGTCAGAGGGCAGCCACCCGACGTCTACTTGACGGAGTTCTACACCTTTGTCACTGAAACCGGAAGTGTGCATTTTTACTAAGGCGAATATACACAAGGAACGCACCAAATCCCTCCGACCTTAACATCACCCCTAGGTCAGGGTGCTGCAGGACCACCTGGCTCAACGACAGCTGGTCTTTTCCCTCTGCGAACTGTGTCGATGCTTTCCTTCGAAGAACGGAAGCGGCGATAGGTGGACTTAAGGGGTTAGGAAGACTGCCTCAGACCAACCATCTGGTCTCACGGAAGGTAGCAGATGTAAGGACACCGTCGACTTGCTGCGTGCCGTGAAGGTTACTGTGCTAATGGGGGCAAGTCGTTGCCTTGTGGGAAAGGCAAGGTTCTTTTTTTTTTTTTTCTTTAAAGTCTGTTTTTTTAACTCCTCAGTTTTTTGTAAATATCTTAGTTCACTATGAACTATGATACGTGTCAGTGTGTGTGTGTGTTTTGTGCTCTCAGTGGAAAGCCCTACTGCAATTTCCTCACGAATGATAATTGTGAATTTAATTAAACTTAAAACAAAAAAACCAAAAAAAAAACCATCTGCTATACCTTGGATATCAAATCACGCAATTTATAGATATTTATCATTTGTCTTCTGATCTTACGAACTAATCTTGATGATAATAATAATTAACATCTAACTAACTTCTATGGAAGATAAAAGTCAAGTGTAATTGAAAATTAGCCTATTACCAAGTTTAGAGCTCGTAAAAAGATGAAATAAATAAAATTAACAAAAAAAATAAAATAAAGAAAAAAAAAATATATACGAATCTATGGAAAACACTTAGTATATATACACAGAAGAAAATAAACACAAAAATAAAATATACATGTCTTATCGTTGCTTACCCACAATTCGGGTGACTTCGTCTGGGGTCAACCACCCAAATTGAAAGTTCTCTGTTTCTGTGATGATCAACTTATACTATGGTGGTTTACCCAGACGAAGTCACCCGAATTGTGGGTATGCAACGATAAGACATGTATATTTTACTTTTATACTGTATTTTCCTTCTCTCTCTATATATAATACTTGTTTTCCATAGATTCGTCTAGGTATATATCGTAATATGATTATAATACTATAACCTTCCTCACAATATATAAACATATACAACGCATTATGGACGTAGTGTATCAATTGCCACCGCAATAGCACTAGTCAGTGTATTAATGATATATATATATATTACATGCATAAATTTAAATATTTTCTACTGAAAAGTGACAGCTCTTCGTCATTAATTTGCAAGACGATTTAAGTATTATCAGAATTCACATTTAATTTGGGCATAGTAAGATCATTATAGTATAGTAAGATCATTGCAATACAGATTTGCGTTCTAAGTCGTGATTTCAGAGACTAAATAGTTACATACGCGTTCAAAAATTTATTAAAGAAAAGTCCACAGTATTCCTTTTGTAAATGGTGTTTAGCAGATATAATTCGTAAAAGTTTTCATTATATGTTATGATGTTACACCTATTTTACCACGCAGAAGACGTGCAGAGACTTACTTTGGATGGCTTCCACTTACTGTTTTGCGTAGAACAATAATCCTGTTGTTAAAGAATTTGAATTCTTTAAATCCATTTAGGAATATGGATTTAAAGAACTTAAATTAAAAGTTTGTTTAATGGTCTTCTCTTTAACCCTACGAAATGAATTTGTGAAAAAAAAAAAAAAGCAGAACCATAGTCAAAATTTTATGGTATCTGCATAAAGTTTAATTTTTATGTAGATAATATGAAATTTTCATTAAATAAATTACATTTTTCTTATATGTGCCAAAGAAGAATAGCCCAGAAGTCGATTCTATCTCTATATGATGTAGGACCTTTACAAGCACCACTCGAAGTGATCGGTTTATAAAACGTTTCACACTGAAATGAATCCTGTACCATTTAATAGTAATTTTTGAAGCAACATTTCAAAGTATTCAGCCAAAAGTTTTGGATTAAATGTGCTTTCTGCAGCATTGATATGTGGCTACTGAAGCACTTGCTCTTAACTATAATGCTGGAATAGAGAGAACAGCTGACTGGTCCATGCTCTCTTGTTTTCCATTTATCTGTGACTCGGCTGATACACCTGTCTGCTCTCCTCACTTAACGTAATACTATCGCGAGTCGAAATTCGCAATATATTATGCTAACTTACAGATTTCCTGGAGAAGTTATGGCCGTGGTTAGTGCTTTGGTAATATTTTAGCAACCACTTTTTTGTCAGCTGTAGTAGTAGTAATAATAATAACAGTTGTAGCAGTAAAACCAGAAACTGAGGCCCTTGCCTTATAGTCTTTCGAAATTAATTTTCCAGGTTGAACCCCGTTGAAGTCTACCGACTATATGGTACCTTATTTCGCGCTATTAATTTCTCATTACTTTTATACAGTTGTATATATGCACTGTTTTATATTATCTTTTAATCCATTTCTTTCTTCTAGGTACTTTTAGTGCATTCCATCATTCGTAGTCATAAACCATATTTTTTGGCCTTTAACTCTTCGTTCCTAAATTTTAGTTCTCAAGGCAGTTTATAAATCAGCTGCCAGCCTAAGACTTTATCACACAACTTATTCCTGCGTGCTTTTACACCAAGATAGGCGTACTGCTGTCGCACTGCATTATAACTTTTGTTCTCCCACCTAAACCCTTTAGAGTACAGTTACCGCTATATAACTTTAGAACTTCATACTCCTATTTTCGTAGCCGAAAATAGTAGTATGAAGAATGGTCAGGAGCGAGAGTGCAGTAGCACACGCTCTTTGAGTAGGCAGGAGTTCAAGCCCGTGACTACTAAATACCGTCGATCTGCTAACCCGCACTGGACCAGCGTGGCAGATTATGGTCAATTCCCTCAACATGAATCATTGAGGAGGCTTCCATTCTGCAGTGGGTTGGTCATGGCTGCAGTTTACCTTTACTCCTATTTTTATCTTAATAGTACCAAGACGTCGTTCTAAAGACATCGAGAATGACTTTATAAGTACTTTTTTAGTTATTGGCTGCTGGTTTTTCGCTTTTTGATGATCGGTTTTAATCAAACTGAAAATGTTTACCTAAAACCTTACTAAACATATTCTGTAGTAATCACAGTATTAAGATTTATCTGCCACAACTAATGATTACACAGATGATCCAATTAGTTTCCTTATTTATATGTTACCTAAAGTTGAGGCTTTAATTTTCAACGAAAAGTCAATAATTGCGCACTGACTCTTCGTTAGATAGAATATAAAGTAAATTATAGCTTAATAGATTGGTTCGTTTATAACGTGCTATGCGTTTCCCCCATTTAATTACTAAATTGAAGCGCAGTTGCTATAAAATGAATAAATTTACATATATCAGATATTTCTTTATTAATTTTTTTTTATTGTATGAAATGGTTGATTGCTGGTCAATCGTTTCTGCAGTTCAGTTTTGAAACTTGGAGATTTAAACAGAAATAAACAAAAAAGGGAAAAACTTAAAAGAGAAGTGAAAAGAAAATATTTTTGAGAAATTCTTGGAGATTTTAAGGAAATATAAAAACCTCATAGTATTTCAAAAAAAAGTTCAATGTATATATAAAGATGCGTTTTATATTTCCTTCAAATTTTTTAAAATTTTGTCTGTTTTTCATTTTAATTTAGGTTCGCTTTTTATAAAGGATATTTAATTTAGAAAGTGGTTTTGATTTTTTTAAAATGCTTCTCACGCTACCGTGAGAAGCATTTATTCCTCTGCAAACTTTATTCTTCCATACAGTTAATATTTACTAATCATCCCCCGCCCCCAAGGCTAAATCTGTCCATGGGAAGTTGGAAGGTTTTCCTCACATCTGTCTAAACACCAGTCCTTTTATTGCTGCACAGGCAGGATGGAAGGTGTTCGTTCATCCAACAGGTGTTGGAGGTTGGCAGACTCGTAGTAAGTCAGTGCCATAGACAAATACCTGGAGAGGGTGAATAACATTCTCAAAGTCCAAAACCGATGCAAATATACCAATAATATGCACAGGCACACGGAAACGGAGGTTCAGAATATGAGAGGAGGTTTCCGGAGGAAATATTGCATTTAAACATTGCAAATGTTAAGGACCGTTTTTTTATTTCCTTTCTAAAAGGCACCTGGATTACCTGAATGATAGAAAAGAAAGGAAAGAAAACTCCCACCTTTCTACCGTTCAGTATCAATGGCTAGCTAAAAAGCCATTTCCTATCCAGATGTTTAATCATGCTTTGCAGATAAACAACTGGTTGTTGCATCGATGCTGGTTCCCACGTTCCCCAGGAGGCGAATTACAAAGCTAAACAGTTTTGCAAAGCACATGTCCCTTTTACCAGCCATTGATGGAATTGACTACAACCACACGCGCAGCATACACGAGAGGATGAAACGATATCCCCGTGATTGTTGACAGGCGTAAGCTGCTTGACTGCCATATCCGTCACAACAGGACACGCCTTATTTACTGTCATCTACTTTATTGGGTAGGGCCGCGATGTGTATATAAAAAAAAGCTCGCTTCACGGAAGGAATTCACAAGAAACCATCTCTACTATATTGGAATCGTTCAGTTTTTATACGCCTACATCCTCACTAAATTCTCTATTGCATTTCTCTTTATCCTAATTGAAAATCTCTACCATTCAATTCGGCAAGTACTTGGTCAGTAGTATACCGCTTTACTTTATTCCAGAGTGTTTTCTGTCTCTCCCCATTTCTTAATTACAGTGGAATGTGAAAATGTATAGTCCACATGTAAAGTTACATTTAAAATATAAACTTAGTTTGCAGAGACTGGTTGCGTTATTTGCCGTAACTAGCAGAAATGGTTTGAGCTTCTTAGCAGCACAAAATAGGTTTCTCCTGCAATACCAAAATACAACGTCAAGAAATAAAACTATTCTAAAACTTGATACATCATTTATAAATAATTTCAATAAGTAAGCTTTCCGGTTCATGTGCACTATAAGTAAGAACAAGGATTACAGCTATGCTGTTCTCAAACTGCTGATGTTATATTGTAAGAGGTGTCTCTAATCCAGTTTCTAGCGTTCTCACAGTCTGTTGTTCTCCTGTATCTTCCCCCAACTCTCTTCATTAAAATTCGCACTTAAATTTTATTGTTGAAAAGCTCGTTCCATAGTGGTTACAATAGTTTCTGGATAGAGTAAATTTAAATTATACTAGAAAAATGATTTTTATTTTATGTAAGGTTAGATTACGTGTATATGATAAAATAAATTTTCTGTTTATACTCCGGGACGACCAAACGGTCAGAGGAGTTCACAAGATAGACAGAATACAAGAAACAGGACCGTATTTAGTTGTCTCGGGCTTGAATCCCGGTCATAGTATTGTGGCTCTAATTGTATGCATTCTTCGATCCGTTTTCTGGAAGAAAAACCCGAGTTTCGGGTTGGGAAACCATGCACCCCTCGTCTAAGACCGACTAACTCATCCCCGTTTGGAAAACACTCATAAAAAACACATAATTTAACTACAGTGAATTGCAGTTCAGTTTCATTGGTCGATTCTCAAGAAGTATGTAGTCATGACATCAGTTTAAAGCGAACGACAATATTAGAAAAGTTAATGAATAATTATATAATTAGAAGAGTGACAGCAAAGCACGCCTATATTCTAGATCCTCGAAGCCCAGAATTCAGTTCGGAATGCGTGCGCCCGCACACACACAGTTATACTAGCATTCTCTCGGAATTCTAGTTGAACTTCGTTGTAAATAGTTAAGTGTCATGGCCATTCGCAGTCATACTTGATACCTGCACGATTATCTTTACGTTCCAGCGGAACCATTTTTTGGTTGCTGCGCTTTACTTTATTTGCATTTTTTTTTTTCAGCGTTATAATTTAATACTTTATACTGCGGGTGTCGACTTTAATTTATACCACTGGAGGCAGAATAGTTATTGAATATTTATATGGCTTTTCACGAAAAATTATACAAAGATTACGGTTCGTTTTTGATGACTGCGATAAAGAAACATCAGACAAAATATTTTATATAAACTAAATATGTTTTTATTTCTTTTTGATTATTTATAAAATGTTAACAAATCGATGTTTTAAATTAACTCTTATTCAGCGTTGCCAGTCTCAACTAAAATAAAACTCACACCTCGTAAAATGATTATTTCACAGTTCACTAATGCACGCGTGCCGATTTGGATTTTGTTTTTTATGATACAAGATCCAAAATTTAATTTCCGTTCTTTAAATTATAATATGACGCGGGTGTGGTGAAAAGATAATTTTGTCCCGCCGACTCATCGTCTATCCTTTATATTCGTTGGTTATCAGTATAATGTTTTCTGTTGTTTTTAATTTTGCAATCGTTTTATTTTATTCTTGCTTTCCAGTTTAAATTGATAACTGCTAGACAAAACTTGTGTGCTGGGAGGGCATTTACTTGTACGAAATGCCCTTTCAGTATTAATTCCATTCGAGGTGTTATTAAGCTCCACAACTGTCTCTATTGCTACTCGTCAATGGTTCGAATTTTGACCATGTTCCCTGCATGTAGGGTGGCTCGGAGGTTCATATTTACTTGATCCCAGACTGTCGAATTAGCTAATTAATACCATTTCAAAGTGTTGTTGTTCCAAAGTAGCACACGCCCTCATCTCGAGGATTACCTAAATAAGAATTTAGTACTGAAATGAAAGCAAAACTATGATGTTTTAAGGTGAGTTGTTCAGAATATGCGGTCGACTTATATGTTTAGAAC
Organism: Mastigoproctus giganteus; assembly: GCF_048544385.1. NCBI lineage: Eukaryota > Metazoa > Arthropoda > Arachnida > Uropygi > Thelyphonidae > Mastigoproctus > Mastigoproctus giganteus. The sequence goes on from NC_143577.1 coordinate 168,138,822, forward strand.
AGTCGACACAGTAGATCGAAAATAACATCCTTCAGACAGTCTCTGTTTTGCCTGACGTGCAACAAATCGGAATTAAACTGGCAACATACATTGCGGTTTCTCCTTAACGGGATTTCAGTTCGGAATTATTTTTAATTTAAACATGAAGAGGCCGCGGTGTTCATTTTGTTTTCATCCAGATTTGGGCTTGGAGGTACAAATGTGGAAAAAGGTCGGTGTTATGCAACACACACTTACGGAATTTGTTGTGTCACGCCATACATAATCAAACGGCGGGAGAGAAAGAGAAATTGGTTTGGACATGACTTTCTTTGCGAACTGAGGAATTGAATGAAGGATGTAATGGAGTGAAAATCTGCAAGAGAGGAGGTTCTGAAGATGATTGAGGAAACTTGTGATAGATAAATTGAGAGAACATGGTGAATATAGGGAGATGAAGAGGAGAGCTGATATCTCCCTAACGGAGATATGGAGAGGTAGTTGGGTGTGTGTGTGCGCGCGCGAACCTGTCCTTGGTGGAATACCAATAATAATAATATTATTATTGTTATTAATACTATATTAATACTATAATAATACTGTACTGTCGTAGCAGCCACAAAAGAGAAACGAGAGACCAGCAGCAGAAGAAACGAAAAAACAAGGAACCGCCAGCTTGGGAAAGAAGACTTCGACAGAAGATAGAAGAATTGAGTCAAGATAGGCTAATTGACCCAGTACCAACGGGGTAATAGGAATAAGAAATTTATTGGAAAAGTAAAGAGCATCCTAAAGAGAGACAACGTGCACAAAAATTTTAAATTCAAATTATTTTATTAGAGTCACTCAGAATTGCTTCTATATGAATTATGTCTGTGAATTGCGCGTGTTCTCTGGTCGATTTGCCTGTTTTGCTGTGAACGAAAAAACCTTGCTATCTGTGCCTGAGACCGACTAACTCAGCCAAGGAGTGAAAAAAGCCCATTAAAGTTCCTCGTCATCGACGAGATTCGAACCCGGGCCTCTTCCACCCGGTGTGGGGAGGACAGTGACGATACCACTGTGTTACCTGCGCAGACTGAAACGTCCACAGCAAACACAAGAGCAAAAATCACATAACAGGAGAATACTTAGGAACACTGAAGCAGAACCTCCTCGCGCTCAGCAAGAGACTACGCCGATACAAAGAGAGTTCCCAAGGGAAAATGAACAACTGCATCTTCGATGAAAACTCGAAAAAGCCTTCTGCAGGAGTATCGGACAAGACCAGAATAATGGAAACAGTGGTCAGCATAGTCTTAAATAAAATTGCTAAATTCTTTTATTTTCTGAGCAGTATCGCTTTCTTCCAGATGGTTCTGTAGTAAGACTGTCTCCTTTTGGCAATAGTTTATAATGCGGTAAATTCCAGCAGTCAGATTGATAGTCTTTTCTGAACTCTTACATACTTGGGCATTTGTGATACACAGTTTTCTTCTGTCAATAACACTGATGAGTCATTTATGGTTTTAATCATCCCCTGGTTACACAGCTATTCCATTAATCACCAGTAGTGTACTATATTTCTTTGAGGAGGGGATTCCACTTATTCATTTACTTTACACGCATGCATACTTCGGTTTTTTTTTTTTTTTTTTTTGTAGTTGTTGGCGCATAGGCTTCTGTGGCCATAATGCACCTCCCAAGGTTTTTTTTGCAGTACTTTGATCCAAGCCCGAGGCGGGCGGGAATCGAACCCGCGCGCCCGTGCTTCCGTGATCTTTCCTTTTACCTCTACATGGACCATCTCGCTGTGTTCGTCAGAATTTTAACTTAAAATATTCAGAGAGCTGATTAGGAATTAGTGACCAGAACAATTACTTTGTCGTAATCGGCAACTAACGTTCCGCTATTCTTCGATCCATTGCTAAGCTGCCACGAAGTACAAAAAGATCGAATGGCAGGCGAAATAATGAATCAGAATGATTCATTATTTCGTCAAGAAATGGTCTGGGAATTTAGTTGCCGGTATTAGTAAAGTGGACCACTGGTTGGAGAGGTCTGGGTCTGGAAAATAATAAGTTTTCCACAAGAAATATCAGGTAAAATTCAAGAACCCAAAGTGGCACAGTAAATTCAACTTCGTGTTTCCTCTGTAACTACTAGAAAAAAAATATTTTTTATACAGATAAACTTTTATACAAATGAACTTGACCTGGCCAAGAACAGTTTTATGAACAGTCATCAAGTATTACAAAATATTTGGACTTGATATGTCACGGAACAATGCCACCCTACAAAGTTTAACAAATTGGTAGGCTGGCGCTGGGTTGACTTGCTAATAAAATTAGACTTTGGCAATATGTGGGAGGAGGCAAGAGCGACAATTGTTTAAAGTATGCAGTTAATGAAGTGTGTCAGCCTTTGCTGCATTGTGAAAACCACAGGACTGGAAAATTCGAGTTCTCCACCCATATAGGTGTCAACTTGGGAATGGGGAGGAAATCTTCCCACAGCCTGTTTACTGTGAGAGCGCAACAGTATTATTTGGCCCCCCTGCTAATTCTGAATATATTTTGAGACTGTATTTCTCCTCTTCTACCCCTCCCTCTGCTAAATATTACAGGTCGGCGCTTATGCGTATGTGTGCACTAAGCATTCTGCTAATTCGAAATTGCGCTAACTGAACTATTTTGACAAGAAAGCAAGCTATTAATTTAACTTAAAGCATCCGGTAATGTGATAATGATGAGTAGTTGGTCTCAAGAGAAAGTTTTCCCTGTAAGTTATTTTAGCTTTTTTTTTTTTTTTTTTTGTTACTCCGTCCTCCTCCTCCTCCTCCTCTTCTTCTCTACAAGCAGACAAACCGGATCTGAATACAAATGACTACTCAGGACCCAGCATAAGAACCCAGCAGCAATAGGCCTCCCGGAAAACACATGTAACTCGAGAAAGTCCCGATTCTGAACACACGTAGGATAGTAAGAGAGTTCCTCGACCAACAGTAATAATAATAATAGTAACCGGACACAACCAATCCCCCAATGCACTTGGTACCAGTACCCTTCACGGGGCGGGAAAAAAAACATTAAAAAAGGAGAAAAAGTTTTTATAAATAATAATAAATAAATAAAAATAGACAGTCCAAGCAGATAGCAATTAGCGAGTTGAGCAAAAATTTTTAAAGAGATTGTACTGTGCATATAACAATAGGAGGAAGTTGTCAGGAAAAGGTGTGCGTGCGAGAATGCTTTTGGCACTTTACAGTCAGTTGGTACCGGCTACTGTTACTGCTGGAGTTCAATTCATATGATTATTTCTTCTTCTGGAGATTTCTTAAGAACATTGTATCGTATGAATCAGAGCTGTAATACTCAGTATTACTCGTTGTGGCCAGTGTTAAATTGATTTGGTGTTAAATTGATTTGAATTGTGTTAAATTGGTTTTCAATTATTTATTTTTTACTCTAATATAAGTTTTCGATTTTTTCGTTTTAATTTCTGGAGAGTATCATACGGAAGTGTTCTACGTACTATATTGAGGTAAACTCCTCTTATTATTTTACAAATATTAAGAATATTGTGTACAGAAATAATCCACATTCCTTGAAGAATTGAAAGTTGAAGTCCAGTTACTGTAAAGAGCGTAAACACTATCTGCAGATATGGGAAATTGTTGTTCGACGTCTATAAATACCTTTGGATCGTATATTTAAAATATTTTCTCACGAACAAAATCACTGCTTCATGAAGGATCTGATGTCGGAAACAGAACTGTAAAAATAAGACGCGCTAGTTATTTTGAATTGCTTGTAATTATTAAAATATTCCACATTAACAATTATAAGCAATTCAGATTAGTGCTTGTTTATGACCGCGAACATTACATAAGAAGTAAAGTTCGCATATCTCTGTTAAAACGTCGATGTGGGCGTTTTAATATATTGACTAATCGCCACATAAAAATTAATAATGTAAATTTATTTCTCAATTTCTCTTTTATTTACCCTGAAGTGATGTTTCCTCTTTAATTACCGCCGTTGAATTTATGTTTTCCTGAATGTAATATGAATATTTGTTGCAGCGTGATTGCGCGCCAGTGATTAAAATTTATTATTTATTCATGTAGACCAGCGCCATTTCATCACAAGTATTAATGCTTTTTAAATTACTTTTTTTTTTCTTTTTTTTTTTTACTACAGCCACGTTTTGTTTCCCTAAGAGGCAGCCTGGTCAGTCTGTTTGGTAATCTTTCCCTTGGAGAGGTGACCACTGTAGCGCAGTTGTTCTTTCCACAATCGTTTTATAATACGCGCTTGAAAAATCCAGGTTTGCCGATCTTCCTGAAACGTAGTCACTTGAGAACAGTTACAACTAGTGTTACTGATACATAAGTTATTCGTCTCTAAATAATTACAGGCGCAACTTCCTCACCAATAAGAAGCCTTTTGATCCTGATCGTTGGATACTCCCCTGATCACGCACGCCCATACGGTTGAATACCCTTTTCCGGATTAGAGGGAGAGAGAACACACACACTAAGTGCAGTGTGCAAGGCGCTACATACAGGATGGCTTTAATTAAACTGCGCCACTTTGAGGGTGGCATAGAGCTGAAATTTAGACTGGCCAATAGTCAGATAATTACGCTTAAAAAATCAAAAAAAAAAAAAAAAACTCCAATAGTTTCGCAAGTGCTACTAGAGGGAAGTGGGCTCTACACTGTATTGGAGTGAACAGTTTGTGATAGATTTATTTAGGTTGCATGTGGTACGCATGGCAGACGTAATGTTCATCAAACATCTTAGTTTTGTCTTTCAAATAATTTCATATGTTATCATGTGATACAGTTTAGTTTATAGCTATGAATGAGTTACGGGAAAACTATTTTCTAATGAAATCGACCAACGATACCTCCTGATTGAAGAATCCTTTAAAAATTCCTCCACTCTTCGAACTCGTGCTTGTCCAAACGAGTAACAAGTGCCAAACTCACTACACTGCCAAGGAGGATATTCTAACAGCTACAGTCCTGTATCTTAGTTATAATCTTCGTTCGAGACTACATTTTGTGCTTTTGAGATTTATTTTGTGATATTATATTTATATATATGGGGGGAAAATAAAGAGGAGGGTACTGTTGAAGCAACGTTCCTAATATGATTTAGAAAATACAAGCCAATTCAAAAGAAATTTAGTGGCTTCCCCAGAATGGCACCCGTTTCCGAATTATATGAAGTCTCACTAAAGTGGAAGAAGCGTGGACTACCAACAATACGTGACCAAATGAACTAAAAATAATAATTAATAAAATAAAATAGACTGACCATTATGGCCCATCTCGACAGAGGACTACGAGGCCAATAATAGTGAGGGAATCACTGCAGGCCTGACGTAGCCAAGCGGTCAAGAGCGAGAGTGCATAGCACGCGTTTCTTGAGTGGACCGGGGTTCAAGCCCGTGACTACTAAATACGATAATTATTTGTATTGACGATTTATTGTAAACTCTACTGACTTGGTTGTCGTGCCGGAGTATAAACAGAATATTCATTCATTCATTCATTTCGAACGCTAAACAAATCTATGCAACCACGGAATGATACTAAGATCAAACCACCGATGCGTTATATTTGCGTAGCGGTGGTTCTTATGCAGCGAAAAATAATAAGACAGGAAGCCTAGTACTCGCAAGGCTAAACCATACCACTGACAGAACAATAATTGAACTGAAAATATATAGAAACAAATTAGACTGTGCTTTTCTGCCGCCACTGATGTTAGCTTTTCTAATATGTTTTTTTACTTTTTAAATCTACTGACTTGGTTGTCGTGCCGGAGTATAAACAGAATATTCATTCATTCATTCATTTCGAACGCTAAACAAATCTATGCAACCACGGAATGATACTAAGATCAAACCACCGATGCGTTATATTTGCGTAGCGGTGGTTCTTATGCAGCGAAAAATAATAAGACAGGAAGCCTAGTACTCGCAAGGCTAAACCATACCACTGACAGAACAATAATTGAACTGAAAATATATAGAAACAAATTAGACTGTGCTTTTCTGCCGCCACTGATGTTAGCTTTTCTAATATGTTTTTTTACTTTTTAAATCTACTGACTTGGTTGTCGTGCCGGAGTATAAACAGAATATTCATTCATTCATTCATTTCGAACGCTAAACAAATCTATGCAACCACGGAATGATACTAAGATCAAACCACCGATGCGTTATATTTGCGTAGCGGTGGTTCTTATGCAGCGAAAAATAATAAGACAGGAAGCCTAGTACTCGCAAGGCTAAACCATACCACTGACAGAACAATAATTGAACTGAAAATATATAGAAACAAATTAGACTGTGCTTTTCTGCCGCCACTGATGTTAGCTTTTCTAATATGTTTTTTTACTTTTTAAACCTCTATTTAATTTTTGAATTATATATATATAATATAAAAATGTAGATATGAGTTACACGGAAAGCCAAAAATAAGAAGTAATAGCCGAAACATAAAAGAAATATTTTAAGGGAAGTGACCTGTAAAATAAATAAATTAATTAATTAAAGGAATTGACGTATAAAATAAAATAAAATAACGGTAGCTGGCATCAGATAATGGTGGGTAAATATAGCTATAGTTTAAAAAAGGGGAAATAGAGCAAAAATACATTTAAATCTAATGTCAGCGAAAATAAAAATCAAAGTTGATATATGATCAGGTTTTTCATCAGGGGACTACACCTAACCATGCATCAAAGGACTGTGTTTCTATACTTGTCCAAAGCTGTGTAAGAGTAGAAATTTAAAAATATTTAAAATTTAAATTTAAACAATTAATTTTTTAAAAATATTTTAAAAAAGTAAAAATAATCGAAAAAGAAAAGCAATATGACTCCTACAAAGTATGGACAAGGTAGTCCCTACGCAGTGTTTATAATGAAAGTTACGATAAATTTAATTCAAAAGTTACGGTAAATTTAATACAAAAGAATTGAAGTAAACAAATACCGATAAGTCAAAAACGACAGTTAAAATTTAAAAGCGTAAGACATTTTAGAAAATGTATACCTGAAATACAAAACCGAATTTGTATATATATATATATATACACACGCAAGGTAGAATCAATAAGTCAGATAAGTGTGAAGATGGAAGTATAAATTACAAAATGCCAAAAGATAATAGGAAAAGGATAGCAGAAATAGGAGATATTGTTAGGTGTGAAAAAGAAAGGTGAATATCCTATATTTTATTAATGAACTAAGCAAAATTATAGGCTGAATTGAATACCTGATCATGTATAAATATTTACTTTTGCTAACATATTTACAATATTTACTTTTGCTAACATATTTACAATATTTACTTTTGCTCACTGGACCTCAACCCGATTGAACATATGGAAGATGAAGTGGAGCAAGCTATTTAGCTGCAGGGAATCGCTATCGCTACCATGCAATATGAGGCAACTGTGGAATGCGATCTACTCTGTAGGGACCAGCATCTCTATGCAGCGCTTTCGGCGTTCTCGTGGAATCCATGCCCCTCCGGCAAAAGGAGGTTCAACTCAAAATTAAGTTGGTGTACCTAATAAACTGGTCACTGTTGGATTACGCTGTCATTTAACTGATTGTGGCCTGCTTTAGACTGCACGATTCTTTTTACCCTCCATTCGCCTCTTACAGCTGTCTCCGACCACAGGACAATGTTTTTTTGGTTGCTGGCACTTCTCTAGACACTATTATAAGTTATCACCCATTCAAGACGGTGGTGTCTGTAATACCTACATCGGCACGTTTGGCACCGACTATTATAGCGCGCTCAAAGTTACTTGGGTTGCGCTGTGGCCCATTCTCTCAATAAATTTCTACTCACACATACATACACGGTTCCCCAATATCTGACTACCTTGCTTTAGGGCCTAGTACAAACACGTGGCCCCGTCTCTGACAGCTTGGTTGGTTTCTTGGATGACAGATGTACCTAATAAGCTGGCCACTCAGTGTACATTAGCGATAATTGGCTTCAAGTGTATCCTACCTGTTCTGCGGCTCCAAGCAGTTGGTGTCTGTTACTGCTCGACTAACAATAACTCTCCATACATATTGTATATATTCAAGGTCACGTTCACTCTTATTGTCCTTTATTGCTGGCCTCGATACAGAAACCAGAACACTGATAACGGACAACGCAACTAATCGTCTGGAGTGATTGCCATTGGCCACAATCCCGTTATAGAAAAGAGCACATACACAAAGAACTCATCTATAGTCATAACGGGACATGAACGTGATATTATCCTTCGATACAAAGTCATTCATAGCGAAGCACGTACGATTCTTCTTGAGCCAAGTGCCTTTCAAAAGTTCTGCGATAATGGTAGGTGTTTGATCCAAACCACCGCATTTAAATACTGGTAATTATTCAAATTAGCCAGTTACCACGAAAGGAAAAGCATTATCATGTCCCTCCTCTCCCAGAGATGACGCCAGCAAGTGACACCAGGCTTTTGTCAACTGAGCTATATGGTATGCGTGCTTTTCCACACACACACACACATTGTTATCGACCACAGTCACCCGAAAGGGCTTCAAGATGAGATAGCTGTTTTGGGGAAATGTTGTCGGGGGGAAAAGAAATCACTGCCACAAATTTCAAATGCGACTTTGTATGAAAAGAACTGTGTTAGGTTTGGTCAATAATGGCTTTCCCTCCTGCCGACCACAATTCTGTGCAATGACGTGCAGCTGACGCTTTCCTACTAGAGAAGGAATATTTCCTAGTATTAAGCCTATATTGGAGGTAGGGGGGATAGAAATAGAAAATCTCGCTTTCATGTGATGGTCTTGAAGGGACTGTTGACACTGCTGGTAATACCTGGCAGCTGTCATCTCATGGGTCATAATACAGTTATTCTTTGTTAAGTATCTAGGTTTTTTTTCTTCTTACCACTTTTTTCAGTAATTTATAGTCTGTCTGCAATGGGTTGCTTATATCTCTGTCCATAATATGCGAGACCAGTATTGTCTTGATGAGGAGGAGGGGAGGGGAGAAGCAAAAATTACCTAAATTATGTATGATGTGAAGAAAATAATGCTGGTTATAGATACTGTCAACTTGGACAGCAGAGAGGTCGGAAAACTTTCTGCAATACCGAAAAAGTATTGCAGAAGTAAATCTCACGCAAAAGTAATAAGAAATCACGATGATAATATGGCTTTATTTTATCTCAAACGGAATGAAATTGAGGGTCCGAATTGGAGACTGTTCTTTGCAATGCTATCTTTATTAACTAAGCACTGAGTTTATACCAGTCCTGGAGAATAAAAAGAAAGTGATTTAGAACAGAAATATTTTTGTTGTATTTTGTAGTGAATTAAGTTAATTATAGTGAATTTGTTGAAATTAATAGTGCTATTTTTTATTCCATCAGATGATGACTGCCGCATCGAAATTTAAGATATTGGAATTGACAATAATTTGCAGTATTAATATTTCTACATGAATCAGTGTGAAATATAATCGAGCAAAGAATATCAAAATGATATTCATTTATGCCATGATATGCCAACAGAAACATCCATATGTAATTATAGAATCTTCGTATAAGATTCTCGATCGTTAGGCAAAAAGACATTATAAGCATACCGAAATATGCACTTAAGTAGAACTGAAAATTTAATTTAGATTATTGCAGACTACACTGAGGACTTTTAATTATTTTAGCCAAAGCCACGTAGACGCTATTACTATTTAGTTAGGGTCTTAGTTAATTTCTAGTTTGGTCCTTATACTTCAGATTTTAAGGGGTTTTGAAAGTAATGATGCATGTTTTATGTGGATTTTACTAGCAATGATATGCTAAAAGTGTTTACAAGTTGCACAATCGAATTTATTAAATATTTTTTGCATTTTTCCAAATAAACTGCGCTTCTGTTTGTATTTATCAAACTCTCTGAAGACTCCCGACTTACACATACTGAATTACTAATTGTGTTTTCAGTCCATCCTAGCAACAAGTAACTTATAAATGGATCATTCTGGAGACACAACAAACTAACAAATTGCTAATTGAGATTCCAGTTTGGTGTTATATTTCTTCATTTTAGTGGTATAAAGGATGCTTCTCTGCATTGCTATGGTGTATGTGTGTGTAATGAACCCGCAGTTGAAGTTAGCACTTCTGAATTAAAAATAAATAAAAAAATAAAATTTTATGTGTACACTCTGGAATGGCCATATGAGGTCAGAAGAGTTCCTTTACCTATCAGGATCCTTTGACAAATACAGACCTATACATGCTGAAGCCTATATTGTTCAGCAGTGTTCGGTTTGAGTTGGAGCGCACCGGAAGTACAGTTTATGAGTTTACTGTTTTAAATTAGTTCATATCTGTCCGAGTTAATCTTCCGAAAAAAACTTTTTGAAAGTTTGAGATGGTCATTTCCGATTGCAGATTCGAGCCAATTTTTGTGGCATCTAAATATCAGAACCAATACATGCGAACATTATACGGGTGTATAATGTTTGCGTTGTATCGGATAAACCTTTGAAAAATATATATTTAATTTCTATTTATAATTTTGCTGATACATAATTACATTCCACTTGTTCATATTTTACACTTCGAGTCTTGTTAATATTTAACATTATGATTTGCTTTATTTAAAATTTTCATAACGAATTTATCCCTTTTTATGTATTTCACAGAATTTCCAATAAAAGTAATGTAATTTTTAAGTAGGGAGACCAGAAAGATTTATCCCTTAGATATTCAAAGAATGGGAGAGCTCTTCTCCTCTTTATGTCAATATGCAGAATGTATTTCAGAGAAAAGTGTGGATCAAAAACACTCCTGGTTTTACAAAACTTTGCATTAGCATCTTAAAAGATACAGCAATTATACTACAGTCAACAACATATGAGAACATTAACAACAGCTCATTGTAACAAGAACCATTTATTAAACTTATATTATTTTTATTCACTGATTCCGGAAGTTTATCGTTTTGACCATTTTATCATTATTCGTATCATCTTAATCATCAAAAATATATTCCTTTTCTTGTCTTTTTATTAAAGTGAAAAGAATAGTTTAATCGATTCATAAATAATCGAAAAATAACTAAAGTATGCACCGTATGTCATTTAACACAGCAAAAAAAAATTACAATATATCATTCATTAAAGCATTCTATTCCAAACTTAAAGCCGCTGAATATGGACCCTGTTAATTAACTACCTTCTTGCCAATTGTAGACATCACATTTCCTTTTGGGTTGAGTAAAAACTGCTCCCGGAAAGCATTCAATTGTTAGGTAAAATGAATATCGTATCCTTTTTATCGGTTGCTTTTACACAGATGATTTAAAAAATCTGACTTGTACAACTACAAGACTCGACAGCTAATCTAAAAGCTACGATTCTGGCACAATGTGATCCTTAATAAAACCTTAATTCTGATCTTATTTCGCTAATATTTTAGCGAAATAGTCTCTTTAGCGAGTTAGTTTCTTTTTTGCCAAATATTGGATGACTGCATGGTGACTGAGTTTGTCCATCTTTCGTTAACCACACAACTTTTTTGACTTCGGGATCTCTACCCCTAGCATTGTTGCTGTTATGGATATTGAATCAGACATGCATGTAACATTTTCACTGATTGTCACTGATTGCAATAAAGATATACTATTTGAAGTGATACACATTAAGTACAGAAATTTTTAAAAGTGTACTATTAACCCTTTCATACTTAGCCACGAACTTTTCCAACGCCCCTAGTGGGTATCAGTTGGTAGAATCGCTATCCTCCCCACACCGGGTGGAAAAAACTTGTCACGACAATCCTATTTCCTCGACTGAATTGTCATTGGAGGCGAGTGTTGGGCGTTTCAGTACGACCCACAGACGAAGCGTCAGAGCATGCACTAGACTTCAAAATCGTCATCAACGCCGAAAATGTCTCGTCTACCGAAGTACAGGATCAATGCGATGCTGATTATGTTTTTCAACAAACAGGGTGTTATTCGCAAGGAATTTGTACCTGAATGGGGAAAGAGTCAATGGTGCGATAATCTTTTAAGCACCAGTACATAGAACAGGTGCTTCAAAGACTATTGAAGCGCCTTTTCCGGGTGAGGCCGAAATTTCGAGAGAAAGGCAGCTGTTTCTAGTTGCACGACAATGCCCCCGCCCATTCCGCACTTGTTGTGAATACATTTCTGACGAAACATGGCATTGTGCAGATCAAGCATCCACCCTACTCTCCCGATCTAGCACCAGCAGACTTCTTCCTTTTTTCCCATGGTGAAAACTGCCCCGAAAGGAAAAAGATTTCAGGATGTTGAGGGCATAAAGAAAAATGTAACCGCCGAACTGAACGTAATCTCTTTGGCAGCCTTCGTTGACTCTGTTTAGAAACTTTTACAACGGTATAATAATTGCATTCAATGAGGTGGTGATTATTTTGAATAAAAATAAAACCATTTTTCAGCTTCTTCACTTTGTATTCTTTTCATTGTACCAGTCAGGCAACTTTATTGCCACACTTGTATGTCCGAGGTAGTCGCGTACTTCTACACTTAGTTCCTAAACTCCGAACAAGCTGCCGTTGTTAGCATAAAAATTTACTTTCTGTACATTATTTTTTCAGTTTTAAACCACTAAGCGCAAAGTTGGATAAATTTTATAAAATACGGATTGTAATTTTAAAGTTGTAAAATGAATCAACCTCGTAATTCACGTTGAAAGTAAAAATCAAGAACGGTCTCCGATAAAATCCGATCCGAACAACTAAAACAAAACTACTGCTAGTATATCAATATAATGGGCAGTTTAAGAAATATAGAAGATGTGGGGGGGCAGCATCCTTGTCCACTTTATCCTAATTAAAAGTTTGCGAAGGACAAACCTACATTTGGTAACATTCACATTTATGTTCCTGTACAAACGTAATGTCATAACATAACCTTGTTTAAATCAAGATTAATGTTAGCATTTTAATTGTGTATAGGAGTCTGCGTATTACACACACACACACTGTGTAATACTCATTTAACATGCATATATTGAAATAATACGCAATATTTTGCCTATTTGGACATATTTCTTTCTGCCCAGTTTCACACACCTTATTAATGTCCATAATCCTAAGCAATATTAGGATTATTTATTGCTTGTAATTTCCTAGCAGTTTTTTTCCTAAATAAAAACAGTTTTTGGAACATCAAAGTAGAGTCTCTATTAGTGAGTACACTGCTTCCTCTTTAGAGCTCAATATTTGTGAAGACATCAAATTCTGGCTGTATGGCGTATCAATAAAGACTCCCCAAAGAGATGTATATAATAACTTACAACAAACTGACATGTTTGTTTGCAACACCGATGGTAATGAACTGAACTAACGAAAGCATGCAAGAACACTGACAGAGGGCAACGATGGATGGCGGAGAAAGCAATAAAGATGACCCTGTGGTATTCTCCGAGATGAGATGGCTGCCGCCTCTGCTGGTCTCTTAGATGTGGGTGGATACTTTTAAAACAAACACTCAGCTGCAACAACATGCCCCAGATGTGATGTGGAAGCCTCTGGCTTCTTCGCCATTTCCCCTAAAGTAGTGGTCTGACCTTTTCTTGCTCGAGGACCACTGTAAATAATACGTAATATTCTCTGGAACGCTAATCTTCTCCACTCATTCTTTTCCCTCCTTTATTATACAAATGGAAGAAAAATTTGTAAAAAGTATTTTTATATTACAGGGGTGTAGGTCTGAGTAAATTGTGAATGACTTTATCTTACAAAACACTGCCTGTTTTAGGGCAGAAATATTCTTCATGTGGAGAGTTTCTTTTTCTTTCTTGTTTTGAACAGAAAAGAAAAGGGCAATACGCACTGAAAGACATCTTTTTAGTTTGAAATGTGAGACTGGCGACTTTTGGATTTATTTTATTTTATTTATTTATTTTTTTTTTCGAGAATTTTCAGATTCATATTCCTTTTACAATAGATAAAGGTCATTTTCTTTTCTTAATCTTAATATTAGTAAAAGTCGATAATCCAAATTTGCAGAAGATATGTAATCGAAAATTGTAGAACTGCGGAAGCGCCTTCCTTGCAACGTTAGGACATACAATATATCCCAAAGGAATCTAAATATTAAAGTCACTGTTCTGTCATGTTATATCAGTCAACTCTCTCTCATATTAAACAAATGTGAATTATCCCTAACTGGAATGAAGTCTTATGATCTCTGCAGTGTATTTGTGTCAGTATATATCGAATATTAACGTGAAACATTTAAATTTAGGATTACAAATAGTGTGTTATTCAGCTGTCAGGTATATTTAAGAAGTTAAAATAGCGATTGACAACGTAAACCATCACCGCATTTGAGATAAGCTGTTTCTCGCACGATCTTGACCTGTAAAGTCTTGCAGAAGAGAATAAAGCTCGCATATCTCAATAGTATTGGACATTTCCTGATTAATCTATTTTCCATTATCACAACTAGCTAACACGTGCGTTTCGTCACTTGTCGTATAAAAAACCTTAGCGTTGTAAGTGTGACAGCAAGAGCACCTCTCTTCAACACCTGAAGCAGCTGAAGTCCCTCTTACCAAGAAACGAAATTCCCCCATATATTTATTCCACAGATGACAGACAAGCAATGTTCAATTTCTAGAGAGGGGTAATAGATTATCCCTACCCCCAAGATGATGACGTCGTGTTCCCGATACTCAGCCTCGTTCCATCGCAGATGAGAGCCTAATTGCCGTCTGCGGAAGATAAGGGAGCCGACATGACGGTCTGAGTATTCAAGGCAGTGCCCAGAATAGCCGAGTGATGACAAACATTTTCAATTCTCGGAAGCAGTTTATCGCATCATCCAGTTCTTTCAGCTTCTCCTATAACGAAAACGGTCTATCCTTAAAGAGACTACTAGTACCATATAGGTGCTGTCTGCTTAATGATCCTTTGCATTCAACGAATACGAATATCTGGATAATAATATCTTCTCATAATTCATACCAAATACACTAATTAATTCTCTCCAAGGCCATGTCAGATTAGTGTGGAAAACGAGAAACATTCAGTTAGAAATTACCACCTTTCTCAACTTGAGTTACGAGGTTCTCTGAATGCGATTCCATGAGAGAATTTTCTCTAATGAACATTAACGTTTAGTACTAGCGAGTGTTCTCTACGTTTAAATGAAATGACAATTCCTCAAGAATACGGAAGACAAAAGCAACATCCTTATTTAATTTTCTTTATTTCTCACATAAAAACAATTTTTATGTAAGAAAATGTATCTAGCTCCAAAGCTGTTGTAACTGTACTGGTCTGCTCTGGTTAGTAATGTTTTTAAGCCACATTATAAATAACATATTTAGGTATTATTGGAAAAATTTAAGATGCCTTTTTCAGAATATACTGCACAGATAATTGCATTCTGCTTTCCTTTTATTTACTCAAATCAAACATTTCCCAGTATTCTTGGGCTGACTTTGTTCCCTTTCCGCTATGATTTTGTAGGTCATCAGTTGATTTTGTGCCAAGACAACTAAAATCACGAGGTGTCAATGTATTGTGTCTGTAATCTGAATAATGTACCCTCGCTGATAGCAGTGGTTATAATCATGCGCCTTCCACACCGTGTGGATTGGAAAAAGGGCTGGATTCGAATCTCATCAATGACGCTCGGAACTTTTCTCACACCGTGGTTGAGTTGGTCTGTCTGTATGGCGCGATAGTAAGAAATCCCGCCCCCGGAAATTGATTTTTTTTTTTTTTTTCGTCCAGCAAAACAGGGAACTGACAAGTGAGCATACGTAATTTACACACACACACACACACATTACAACTGGGGGTACTTGAGCTATCGCTGGTTAATCCAAAACAGAGAAATGTGCAACACCGATGGTAATTTCCCGAACTTTGCTCTCTGTCCTCATTTCGAGAGGTTGATGTACGCCCACTTCTTGGGTCATCGCGAACATCCTCACGTCCGTCTTTGCACCGCTTATGCTATTCAAACACACTGGTAAGACTTAACGTTTCATCACCATAAACAAAAACTTTTCATACGTTTCTGTTGCAGATTTCCCTGTTTAAAGCAAAATTTGATATTGTAAAGTTGTGACACGGGACTTTAACGCTATTAATGAAACCGGTTGTTACTTGCGACCTGTCAATCTATTGGACAATCTCTGTGCCAACATCTGGTGGAGGAAGTTTGAACTACATTAGCCACTTCCGTTTATTTTCAAACTCATCGATTATGATCGCAATAGCATCAGTCCGAGAACTTTATCGCCACACCTCATATTTGCACCTACTTCTGGTGCAAATGCAAGGCGTGGCGATAAAGTTCTCTATTTGCGAGTGTTGAAAGACGCCCCTCAAATTCTCTCTTGTTTTTTTTTTTGCTTGACCAAGAAAATATGTTAATTTCGTGATATAAACTTTTTGCTTTGTAGTTTAAATATGTAATATATAATTATATATTTAAAATCTATTAATTAATACACATATCATTAATTAATATTCTAATTAACTACATTAATTGTTTTAATTATGAGTATATTAATATTATTAATTAATATACTTAATTAAAACAATTGATGTACTTAATTAAGAATGTTAATTAATAATAAGTGTATTAATATATTTGAATATACAATTTACATTAAATAAATTATATAAGTTTCACTTTCTATGGTTTCTTCCCTAAAAAGTGATACATTTGTCTTTTATTAGAGTCTCTGTGGTTAGAGAGTAACTGAAATTCCCATGCTTTAAGCGAAGCTGAGTAGAGTCACCCCATAATTATTCAGAAATTGTGGTCCTGTATAACCTTCTTTCTCGAATATTAGCAAATTAAAATGTGCGTACTTCCAAGGTGAGTTTTCTGATCATCTTCATAGTGCTATTTGAAATATGAATTTTACGACACACATTTCTATTTTCTCTCTTATAGTAATTGTGCTTGAAGGTCATATTTGGTTTTCATATTTCAATATGATTAATAACCAGGTTCTATATATATATATATTTTTTTTTTTTTTTTTCTCTCAATGAAATCTCAGTGAAACTTCTGGTATTTATTTTTAACAACAGCAATTTTTTTTTTAATTGACGCTTACAATAATATAATATGGATTATATTATTGGTACCTACCCACCCACCGATGAGAGGCCAAACAGCCGTGAAATGGCCGTCTGGGTAGTGGTATCCACAGAGAAAATAACAGTAGTCTTCTCCACTGGTGTAGCGTTACTTATACGATGTAGTGCAATATCAGGCAACTCGTTGTGAGGTATTCACAATATGACATGATAAAAACGATGCCATATTTTACCATTTTCGGTAATTCGCTACGTACAAACATAATCTAATGCATTAATCTGTTATATTTAATATAATATTAATTATATTATGGTAGCTGTTAATATACTATATATATTTTATATAGATTTTTAATATTTTATTGTCTTAATATTGTTTTATTACTTGTGTTATGATTATATTTTACATTTTATGGCAATCTGTATATGGAGTTTAGTACTTCTTTTTTTTTTTTTTTTTTAGTTTGTTTAGCTACCAGATAATTTATTTCTTCAATTGTGCGCAGCTATTTAATACTGTCACTTCCTGAATATATTTACATCATCTATATGTTATCGGTTTACTGCGGAATATTTTTGTTATCATATCCTGGGCCATTTTTGGGGGTTGTTTGTTACGTTTCTTCTACAAGAAATCATTCTTCAACTTTTATTATTATTATTATTTTAACAACAAGATGGCCAAGGGAATGATATGAGACAACGGTACTCCTATGCTAGCGAATAGGAGTAGTATTCTTAGTTATAATCTGCTTACTACTGGAAAGTAGGGACTGTAAGAGAGTGATAAATATTTTGGTACCTCAGTAAGCTTATTTAAGATTTACATAATAAAAATTATATAAAATGTTTTTATATTATTTAACAGACTCGTGTACAGTACGAGACAATACCAATTCTAGAAGTCTCTGGAACTACCAGTAATTGGGTCACTATATTTTGTCTTCGATATGCAGTGCAATATATATATTTCCATTCCCCCTGCAAAGATAAGCTTTCCTTGACGCTAGGAGACGTCGAAATAATACCATTTAATGTCAGAATCGTTTTTGATATTGACCTTGGAGAAACCCAGCGGAGAGGGGGTTACTTGTCAGTAAATATAATTATCGAAGAGTGTATTTGCAAACTGTCTGAAATCGAGCAGAGATAGTAGTTTACAAGTTAACATTCGATTAGTCATCACTACAACCGTTAATTATCGCTTTTCACTTTCCACCGCGAAACATGCAGGTATAGTCGCTGCACTTGTTGCGTATCACAGCTACCAGTTTGACGGTTTGCTAGCATTAGCGTCTTCTTTGTCTGCCATGTCGCTTCGGGAAATTAAGAAGAGCGACTTGACGAAACGAGTCACCGCTACACTTCAGTGAATTTTCCCACGTTTGCTAGATGCGGCGCTCCTTCACGCATGTTCCGGGGAAGGGGGGGGGGGGGGAATAGCGACAATTAAGGATGTCATTTTAGGTCGCTGGCTAAAACAAAAATAAAAATCACGATGCTTCAACGAAAGCCTTCCTGATTCTATGCTTCGGGAATGTAGAAGTCCAGTAAATTTGGATTTTTGTCTTCCCCGTGAACGCTGTTACTTTTATATAATTATAGTATTCTATTATGCAATTACTGTTTAATAAATGCGCAGTACTATAAGATTATATGGCATTTAACAAACACAATCAATTATATGAGTTCTCCCTAAAAAATTTGGATCGAATCATTGTTTGTTTTAAGTCGGCGCATTCAGTATATTTGCGTATTCTAATGAATATTTATATATATATATTTTTTTTTTGCTCGTATATAATTAAATAAATTTTCTGTTTATACCCGGGATGACCAAACGGTCAGAAGAGTTCACAAGATAGACAGAATACAAGAAACAGCGCCGTATTCAGTAGTCACGGGCTTGAACCTCGGTCACTCAAGGCACGTGTACGTATGCATTGCTCGCATCCACGGAATGCCACAAAATTACTAAGTAGTTGCTATCTTATAAACTCTTGACACCGTGTGACTGTCCTAAATTATAAGCAAAGCAGTTATTTTTATTATTTATAATAAAAAGTATGAAAATTATACAAATACAGTATATAGAAATGTAGTTTCCGTTATTAGTTATGATTTTTTTTTGGATATCCATAAAAATTACCTTCACCTTGATATTATATTTGTCTACGTAGTCTATATGTGCCGTTCTCCTTAACCGGGTTTGAAATTTTTGCTACTGCTGTTAATGCATAGGAGTAAAAAAATGTTACAATATGAATAAAGCATATAATACCAAATTTTAGATTTAATAAACGGTGTCAGCTGTTTGACGTGTTTGTGATCTGTAGATCATAAATTACAGTGTATCGATTCCACTAACCTTTAAAGCTAGTGATCAGCGTGCTTTTACTCTGTATTTTGAATATAGGGGGCTGTCAGCAGAGGAGAAACATCGCAGAAGACGGACAATGTATGGTAGGAAGTAGAAAATGGTCGATCGCAAAGCATGTTTTGGTCGATCGTAGTGCACGTAAATAAAATATAATACAGTAGAAACTCATAAGTCCAATATCCTTGGATTTTCGGTTTATTTCGGTTAATCCGGTTTTGTGATGGTTATGCATATAGTCTTAGTATTCAGGGGTAATTCGTTATTTTTATTAGATAATATAGCTCTGATCTCTATAATTTCTATAGAACGATAGTCTGCAGCATTAAACAAAAATATTAATCCATAGGATTAACATTTTTGCGTACTGCAGGATTGGTCCAGTGGGTAACGTACTGCCTAAGATATAAAGATAGAGGATTTGAATGCTGCCTCCGATTCGTTTTTTGTGATTGTCAATTTTTTTTACTATGACATATATGAAATAGTGTGAAATGAATATGAAGTTAATATGATATAGTGTGATGTGATTTCAGCAGTCGATTAATTAGCCGTTTAAAAAAACGATTGATTAACTGTTAAAATTAATCGTTTATAACGATTAATTAGTTTCACATACATTAATAAAATTCTCTAAATCCAGTACTGTGCTCGCTTAAAAATGCGATTACGATAGGTGAATCTAGCTAAATGTTAGTGTATGCTCTGTATAACTAGTAAAAGCTATTTCATGCTTGCATTAATGAATATTTTTGTGTGGATTGACAAAGCAGGAATGCCAAGATGGCAGTTGATATTTCTTTATGACTATTCCTTTACATGGCATATATTATAAAAAAAAATAATAATAATAAGTTCGAAGAAACATATTAATAAGTAATTCTTTAGTATGCTTTTGTGTCATGATTGTGATCTGATGAAAAATTAATAAAAAGAAGGGAAGCAAAAATATTCAAATTACATTGCATATGTTTAAACATTAGTTTATGTACTACCTACAGGTGGTTCGTGTCAGTTATAACGAGTGACGAAACCACTTGTCACTGGTTTGGAGAGGTCAGGGTTCGAATTCCGTCGATGACTGGTGGAATTTCTAAAGGTCTCTTCAATCGCGGCTTTAGTTAGCCGATCACATGCTGATGGATTAGGGTTTTTCACATGCTAAACATACAAATCGGTCCGTGAATACCCATTTCTCTGGACATAATTCACAACGTAGCAATATGGTCTAACTCGCTGATGTTACTAAAAATCAACAACATCAACTACTTAAGGAGGTAAAATATAATAAATAATGAATCATAGTAAACTATGGTACATATGAAAAATTGTATTATGATTATTAATAATACAATTCATATCCATATCATATTGTATGTTGAATTAAACACCAAGAACTTATTGTCTAGTAACTTTATGTGTTGCACATAAATGCTTCCTTCTTCCTCTCACCTGTGAGTTTTAAATTTTTGTATTGCATTATCGTAAATCAGCAGTTGTTCCAATCTTAGTAACCTAAAGCCTCAAGTTTTTCATATAAAATATTTTTTCCCGAGCTTAGCAATTTTGGATGTTAACATAAAAGAATACATGGCGAGTGCTCTTTACTTTGCAATTTATTTAATTAATATATATATATATATATATATCTATATATATATATATTTTTTTTTATTCCGAAATTTTTATAATTTATTTCAGATAATTTAAATCTATTAAAAATGTTTATACGCTGTTAATTTTCTAATTTTTCGTACTTAACGATCGTCGTATATTCCTAACGCCGTTGTAAAGGGCGCTTTAATAGGGCCGTTTAGTCACTCCACATTTGATACGTGGTTGCTGTCATTCAGGTGCCATACAGTACAGTACGTACTTAGCATTGAGTTTAAATAGTTGGGTAGCGCCATCTATCGTGTACTTGAAGAGATTTTACTAGCGTGTATTAAATGCGTATCGCATAGCTCCTAATCTCATATATAATTATCAGTGAATAAATTAATTAATTTAATTGCACAAGGATAGTCCTACCAATGTGCACAATATTTGTCTGCGTAACCACAACATGGGTTTGAAATATTATCTACTGGAATGCTCGTGTTAAAATTTGGAAATAGCGACCAGAAAGCTTATATGAAACTTTTACTTTTTAAATACCGCCACGCACAAGTTATAATTAAGGAATAATTGGGATTCTGGAATGTTAGGCTTCTGAGAGCTGTTTATTTATTCCAGCAACAGTGAATTAAGCCTAATTAAAAAAAAAATAGTCTGTTTATAATAGCATGGACCACCGCTTTACAAGAGAAGTGTTACTTCATCGTTATTACAGCAGCACAGCAATATCTGTTTGCTCGTGCATCCGAACGTGCAATTCGAGAACCAGAAAACAAGCACATTACTTCAAGACTACGACCAACCCTTAATATAATGATTCTTGAATGTTTTCGCTACGGTTGGCAATAAAGCCATAACACATTCTTACTCTCACTTTTGGACTTACTAAAGAAATTAGGTGTAACGTTAATTGGTACTTTAATGTTTGTATTAAAGGGATAAGACCAATAATAACGCTTTCGTAACAATTAAATTAACCGTTCGCAGTTAATTGAATTGTTACGAAGGTAATTGAATTGTTACATGCAGGTCACTTGACCTGCATGTAGCTCCCACAACCCCTCCTTTTTTTTTTTTTTTTTTTTTTCAGGCTAAGGAACTTAGTTCAGTACATTTGTCAATCAAGAATTAAGTCCATAATTTATCGATTTCAGTATAGGATATGAGTGTCAGTAGAGAAGTACTTCGTATTGACGATGCTGGCATTTCAGAAACGGAAGAAACACAGGTCCGATGGAAACAAGTACTACTAAGGGAATTGAAAAAGAAGGGGGGGGGTGCAAGAAGGTGGATCTCATCATTACTTTTTTTTTTTTTTTTTTTTAAATATTACACTAGATAAAAGTCGTTAGGAAAGAAGAAAAAGAAAACTGAAAAGCGGTCTTCTTAAATGGAATAATATTCCAGCTCATTGTAAAAATAGGTTAAATTTTCTTGATGAAAACAGAATCAAATTAATATATGCAAAGTAATAAATAAATAAAATAAACGAACTGAAAATATGTGTAAATAAAAGAATATTAAACTAAATATATAAAATTACCTCTGGACACAGGGATGGAATGAGATTTGGATTGGAATCATATTGTACGAGGAAAACTGAAATACCATGAAACTATATTTATTGGCCAAAACTTAGTGATGAAAGATGTTACTCAAGATTGCAAAAGTCGAAATTCATGATATTTACATACAAACAAATGGCCATTAATTTAAAAATGAAACTATCTATGAATGCAAAACGTGGAGTTAAATTAAACCAAACAGACTTACGTTATCTTCAGATGTTTTAAAATAAGATCCTATTTAATAAACACAGCAAAGAGAAAACCGTGATCAGTGGGTCGTTCAGAAGATAAATCCAAGAAGGACGAGATGAGCAAAACGTGTAGTTAGATCTGGAGAGTGACTGGTATTCCTAAGGCAAAACGACCAGTGTTTAGTGTCAAACTGCACCAGGGGTTTTCTCCCATCTCCGCTGGAAAAACGACCAGTGAGTAATGCGACTACAAAAAACATAAATAAATAAAATAATAATAACTAGGGGACTTCGCTCGCCAACCCCAGCCAATTTTAAATATACAAATAAATGGCTTAACCTACTCGCCATCATTACTGAAGCCGCTTCGGAAAGAGTTTACTTCACATAATCGACCGATTTGCTTAGACCTGCCGCTCGAGCGGCTTCTTGAAAAGTCTTGTACACTACTCCGTTCACAGTTCTCACGTCTTCAAAACACCCTAGACGTTTCGCTTCATAACAATAATTTCAAATGAAACCTCTCGACATTTCGCGGTGAGACGCTGTTCAACCGAACGACCACTTTACACGTATTTTTACGTCGACGCTATTTATTTCCCGTTTTGTCACGTAAAATGTAGAAGTATGCCGGAGTAAGTCAAATCTTCTACATCCCTCTCGTAATTATACTAATCTACTAACATTAACGCACTGATCGAAATCTAATCAGGAAATCGCCTATGTAATTATTTACCTGCGCATTTGTAGTGATGTAATTGCCCTGCCCACTTGTAAAACGTCACCTGCATCTCTCTTCTCCCATTGGCTCGAATAAATATCACCACGAAAAAAAACTTTTTTAATGTGTAGAGAGATAATTAATAAATAAAATAAAGCAAAAAGTGTTTATACTCCTACAAGACCATTATGTCAGAGGAATTTACAACTAATCGTATTAACCCGTAATTAACGGTATTCAGTACTCACGTAGGCGCGAACTAAGGCCAACACAAACGCGTGTGTTACTGAACCCTTGCGCTTACCACTCGGCTACTTCCCAAAACTACTGAAAGAGAAAAATTCTGGAAGATTTTGGTGGTGATTAAAGCTAGATGAAGAGCTGTTATCGAGTTCGGGGACAAGGTGGTTCTAGGAGAGTAAATACTAAAAATAAGATTGTTGCTATTTTCCATATGCCCTGTTCATTTATGGATAAACTATGATTTTTTTTTTTTTTTTTATTGATAAAGAAAAGCACGGAAAAGGGAGGAATCATTAACTAATGTGAATTCACGTATATTTTCTGGATTATAATGAAACAAACATAGTACACAGTTATACAACTTTTTTGGATAGGCACTGAAATTACTGAGACTCTTGTCCTGTGTGTGTAAACCAATTTTTGATTGCTAACGGAGCTGCTAAGTCAGAGAAGGTTAGGAATGCTGTGTGAAGTGGTATTTCTGGTTTGGAATCGCATAATGAGTTCAGCAACGTGCAGAAGAATTAAACAGCATCGCAGCTCTCTTTCCATGCAATCCGGTCCTTTATTGTTTTACTATATCGAGTTCCACGTTTCTCTGCATAAATCCTATAAACTGGCCATGAATTTCAGGCTTGATATTTGTTGCTTGTTGAAAGCGAACAGTTTTTCACACTTCCCAAGTACATACTGTTAGGTTCGCTGTCATTTTCAAATAGTTGCCAAACACGTAACCGGAAATTGATCGGTGCTCCAACCTAGTGACATAATGCATACGCACACACGCACCGGAAAGTTTTTAAAGGAAGGACTTTGGCTATATTTCTGAAATTCAGAACTAAACTTCTGTAGTGATCGAATTTTAGTTTTTTTTTTAATTTTATTATTATAAAACAGAAAAAAAATTAGTTCAGAATTTTAATTCTATAACTTGAGTTACTTAATGATTCCTCGTAGATTTTCATACCAATCTACCATCGAATTTAATGTGAATCGGTCAAATCAGTCCTTTGGTTTGACCGATTAACTCATCACTCTGATGAACAATTGAAAAACAGTCATAAAAATTCCCATTATCTGTTTAAACATGCATAATAACATGTAACAGATACCATTATTATTATTATTATTATTATTATTATTATTATTATTGTTGTTGTTATTACAAGTATTATTACTTTTTCTCCTTATTGGATTTGTTCCACACCGTGACGGGTACTAGTACCAAGTGCGTGGGGTGGGTGGTTTTGTCCAGTTACTATTATTATTATTATTATTATTATTATTATTACTGTTGGGCGAGGAACTCTCTGACTATCCTGCAGGTGTTCAGGATCGTGGTTTTCTGGGAGGCCTATTGTTTCTAGGTTCTTATGGCGACTCTTTGGCATCATGCAGGTGGTTGACGTGGTGATCGGGACTACTTAGCTGATCGCAATGTCGATCAGGTAACTAGTCTTTTCTTTCTTATCATTGAGGGTTCTGTCCGGTCTGTTATGTGAAATCATCTAGTCCGTTTTTATGGAGCAGCCTCAGTACAACTTGTGGGTGGGGGTCGCTAGTACGGCCTGAGGTTCGTACTTTTAATACTGTATACTTTCTTTGATCAACTAGTATTTCTTCGCTAACTTCTGATGTACTCTCCTGGCGACCTGGTCGTGCCTATGAGTGTACTATGTCTGGGTGATCAGCCTGTATCAATCTCGATATGTGCTGGATTGTTTCTGGGGCAAGGTAGCATCGTCGTCATACGTCGTTGTCACTCCGAGGTCCTTGGCGATGTATTTTCTGTAGTTCCTGGTATTGGTTACGTGGTATTGTATGAAGCATGAATGCTTCATTCGCTCTTCCCGCTGGAGAGTCACGCGTTGGAATCCTCTTTATCTTAGTCTTGAGGTCATTGTAGTGTCCCATGGAGTACTTTCTTTGCCCATTTCTCTGTCTTCGTTTTTCCGTTTGATTGCATGGAATTATCGTTGAGATTGAGCTGGATATGTCGTTTGTCTGTCTTCTTTACGGCCTGTCTTCTTATTGGCGCTGTGTTTTCTGGAAGTAAGTGTTCATAGTATAGTAAATTAATCGAATCTCATCAATGATGCGAGGAATTTTATGGGGATTTTTTTCACTCCGTGGCTGAGTTATTATTATTGCTCAGGCATGAGGAGAGCAAGATTTCCTCTGAAAACTCTGGTTTTTCGTCCAGCGAAACAGACAAATCTACCAGAGAACAAACACGCAATTTATGGGCATATTACATGTAGGCAGATGAATTCGTTTGCAGATTACCCTAATATGACACTTTTTTTTTTTAAATTCCTGGGGTTCGTCAATTGTGGGCCTTCTTGATTACCCGTTGTATTTCTTCCTCATGAATCGTCCATTTTTTGTTCTGTTTAGTTGGTCGCTCACATCCTGCTTGTTTTTCCAAGATTGAAGGAGCTATCAGATTCCTCATGACGATGGCTCATCTCTGGTGTGGACCCGAGCAGTTGATTTGTAATTTGGTCTAGTACATTATCATATTGGTCTCTCCATCTTGGTTACTTCGTAGTATGATGTTCACATGACAAACGTATTCATTTCGATGCTTCACTTCATGCGTTGACATTTCGTTATTTATTGTTATTATTATTCTCATCATCTCTTCTTTACCTTTACGGTAAAGAAGAGATGATGGTTGTTACATCCGATTATTATTATTATTGCTACTTATTATAATTTCAAGGGATGAAATTTATAATTTTAATTTTTTTTATTATAGTTGTTAAGTATAACTAATATTGTAATCCAATTTCCAGTTGCGTGCTGCTTAGGAGGAAATCTGTGTGACCTACATTGCCGATACTCTGGTTTTAATTATGAAATAATCAATAAATAAAAGTTTTTAGTGTGTTCAGTTAATTTTACAGTGTTTATTCTTGAAATAGGAGATTGAAATTTTTATGAAGGCATTTTTTCAATATTCATCGAAGAGAAAAAATTCTGAGAACTACAAATTTAAGTTTAGTAGCGTCCAACAAATTTTAATTATATAAATAAATGTATGTTAATTTATTATTTCGTAATAGTAAATTATAGTAATAGTAATTTCATAATAATATAAATATAGCTAGAATTTTTTATATACAATTATAATAACTAGTAATAACCATGCTGTAAACAGAAAACGGGATTTTTTATGATACGTAGTCTGATGAGCAGTTTGAGAAACTTTCATTGTGGAGGTGGTCTCATATAATATACGCTTTATGCTGAAAATTGACAGTGTAACTTCCAACTAATTGGATTCACAAACTGAGCGTTGTGAAAAAGATTTATTTAAAGTTAATGACATATCAAGTAAGCTAAAAGGCTATTGAGAAAATCATAAGCAAAAGCTTTGACTGCTATTGTCGAGGGAGATTGAAGCAGGTAAAAATTTAACGAGATATGCAAAATGACAGTTTTTATATCAGATAGGTATGTATGTATGCTGCTAAGGGTCCGGTCCACGTAAGTCAGGTAGTAGAATGAAAATTCTGACGTTTAGATTGTCAATGGTAGTTGGCAATCTTAGTCTGTGTTCAAGTGTGCAAAGCGCGTTGCATTCGCGTTTTCCTGCGTAGTAAGAGTAAAGTGTTGATGGTTGAGCAGCGTATGAGAGAAAAGGCGATGTGGAACTGCTGCAACGAAAGCCGAAGTCGATGGCACAAATGGAACCTTGGATTGTTTCTAGAGACTTTGCAATAGCTTCTTAGTTAAAATGCGTTACTACTCATAGACATTATTTTGATGGAATATTACTTGAAATTTTTTAAATGTATGTAAATGTATTTAAAATGTATTGTATTTCAGTCAGATCACTGAATCTGTTGCTTACTGTGTATTTCATTTTTGCTGTAACGGATCATTTGTATTATTTATTTATTATTTTTTTTTTATGTAAACCCCAAACACGAGAGGTATTGGAACATATAGTACTTAGTACCGTGCTTGGGTTGGAGGTTGGGAAGACGAAATAAGATATTTGTTGACATTGGATTTGAACTTCTGTAGACTGTAATTTTCAGGAAATACATATGAAGGAAGGTTGTTCCAGAAAACGGCAGTTGAATGAATAAACGAGGAAGATGAAAAGTTGGTTCTGTGAGTTTGAAGTTGGACAGTAAATAGATGATGGCTGGTGGCGCCAAGTGTTCGGACTGTTTTGAAAGAGAGAGCGGGAATTATAGAAGCCAATTCGGAAGAACAGTGCCAATGGAAGTATCTGTAGAAAAGGCATGCAACAGAAACAGTACGTCTATGAGACAGCGAGTGGAGAGACTCTGTTAGAGATGAATCATTAATTAACCTAACGATGTGGGAACAATATTCCATGGCAGTGCGGATTTGCGATTTATAGAGTGAGCAGCTGTTTGGAAGAAAAGTAACGCCGAGAGCGAAAGAGAAAACCAAGTTTTTTAGATGCAGAGGAATATTTGTAATGTGCTTGTGTCAAGTGAGATTACAAGTCAGGGTAATCCTCAAAAGAGATGTATCATTTTGCCTAGAAATCGGAGTGTCACCAAAGATAAGCATAGGAGCAGAAGAATCCTTTTTGCGAGATATAAGACAAGACTGGGTTTTAGAAGGATTGAAATAAACTAAGTTGTCTTTGCCCCACTGGAGAATTACCTGGAGATCGGCATTTAAGGAATTGTTAGCAAATTTTTGAGAAGTTGAAACTGATTGAGCAGGGTAAGATTTCTCAAAATGGAAAGTGGAATGCAATGTGCTATCATTGGCAAAACTATGGATAGGATTTCCAGTCAATGGAAGAAAGTCATTAATATACAAGAGGAAAAGAGTGCGGGAAAGAACTGAACCTTTGGGGGAAACCGGCATTAGTGGAGAAGTTAGAAGACAGAGAGCCATCTACCATCACCCTCAGTGAGCGATCAGAGAGAGAACTGGATAACCAATTACAAAAAACAGTTGGCAAACCATAAGATGGAAGCTTGTTTAGAAGACCTTTTATGCCAAACACGATCGAAAGCCTTTGAGATGTCAAGAGCAACTGCTTGTATTTCACCGAACTTTTCCATTGAATTAGTCCATAAATGGGTAACATAAGCCAGAATATCACCAGTAGATCGACACTGACGGAATCGATACTGGCGATCGTTGATCAGACGGAAGGGTTTTAGGTAGTTTAAGAGTTGGCTGTTAATTGATTTTTCCATTACTTTAGAAAGAATAGAAGTAATTGAAATGGGACGATAATTAGAATGGAGGGATTTGTCACCTTTTTTTAGGAACTGGCTGGATATGAGCAAATTTCCAAGCAGAAGGAAAAACACCTTTGGAATAAGAAAGTGAAAAAAGGTGGCAAAGAACAGAAGTAAGTTTAGGAGCACAGGTTTTGAGAACAATTGGAGAAATACCATCAGGACCTGGAGCTTTCTTAGCATCAAGATTCGTCAAAATCCTTCTGACGTCCTTTTGGCGGAAGACCACAGGAGGCATTGAATGGAGCATGTTGGGAATGGTGGGAGGTGTTTTACCAAGATCATTAATACATGAGTTGGAAGAAAAATGGGATGCTAGCAGGTCAGCTTTATCCTTGGCCGAAGTGACAACAGAACCATTTGGTTTGGACAGATGTGGGAGCAGAGATGGGCAAAAGTTGCAGCCAATAGCTTTGGCAATATGCCAGTTTTAGCTACAGTTCTGTGTGTATGTTTACAGTATTTTCCCCACAATTTTATATGAGGGGTATAAGTAGCATATTATAATCTGTTATTGTTTGACGTCTAATATCGCATTATATAAGAACTACCGCCTTAAAGATTTTTTACACAAACATTTTCAACGTTTTGTTACAAGTCGCACGTTTTTTCCTTCCCTCCTTCCGTAAGAATGATCTGATCTGAAAAGCTGACTCAGCGCTGTCTATTCAAACGCCCTGTGGTGTGTTAATTATTTTCTATTGTACGAGCATAATAATAGTCTAATTCAGTTTCATTTATCGAAAGATTTATGAGGTTCATTAGTGTTTGTTATGCCGACTTTCCTTGTATAGTATTGAGTACACGCATTTACAAATTTTAGCTTTTGGATAGAATGTATTTTGATAACTCTAATTTTGCAGATTATTGCAAATCACGTAATTGATTTTGATTTTGTTGAAGGTGCATGAAATATATTAGTTTTGGATCAAGTTGGAAATTCATAAAAAAAAATTGTAGGAGCGTTGCTTAAAGATTCTGCTATCTGTTCCGTTTGATGAATTTCTTGTCAATGCTGTAATATCTCGAGATAAATCACAGCACTCTTGCCTCAGTTTTGTCGAGTGAAGTTGCAGCATTATTCAGTGTCTCTTTCTCGTCCACTTATTTATCACACATGGAAGGTCCTGCTCTGTTTGTTTAAGTGGTATATCTGATGTCACTCCCGCAGAGCGCCACCTGGCGACAGGTCTTAGTCTCCTTTCCGTATATTTTAGACAGCTGGCTACTGTGCGTGTTGTATCTCACAACCTAAATGTTGTCACACCCAGATCTCCTGCAGCTTCCGGATCTCTATGGCCTCCTCTGCGTGCCCCCACGCAGTCCGCACGTGCGGGTGTCATTTCCGTTCACGGCATCTCCCATCTTGGGGAGGTTGAAATGTGAAGAAGATCGTTGTCTTCAAGTCGAAATTGAAATGAGTGCTTGGGAGGATAAATTTGACCCGTATATTTCATCTATCAGCGGAGTCAATAAGGAAAGCTAAGTATGACTGCGTTACGACGACTGTTGTAGGAACTTGCGACTGCTCTCTTCTGTAATCAGACATAACATTTTTTTTTTTTTTTTTTTTTTTTTTGTTTTTGTTTTGCATATTCACTTCGTTTGTCTGTCTGTTCACTGCCGAATTTTTATATTCACTGTTTATATAATTGCACCAAGATTATGTAAAATGGTGTTTTGGAGATTTCTGTTCTGTTCAGTATGTTTCCTATGTCAAAATGTATCGATTTAATTTTTTTTTTAATTAACAATAATAGCGATAAGCTTTTATAATATATCAGAATTTAAATTAGGCAAATATTCTGTTGTTAGAGGAACTGGTCCTTATTACATGTCTACCGAACTTAAAAAATTTTGGATTCTCCCATTTTTGATACCCCTCCATTTTTAAAGGTTACGAATATCAGTACAATACTGAAACGGTAAAGTGTTAGCTTTTCTTTTGTAGCTTTTCTTTTTTTATATTTTGTCTAAACACCACAATCTTCTAATTTTTATAGTGCCTCTGGGTAATCAAGACATTTCGAAATGCATGGTGGGAGCGCTACACTAAATTGCGATATAGTAATAATATAAACAATGCTTTCATAACTCAAAAAAGTTTTAAATTCTTTATGCACGTTTAAGTCAAGGTATCTGTTTTGAGGTACTACAATGCCATATGTCCATTTTGTGCATGCAATTCTCGGACAAGAAGTGAATGTTTTTCTTTCCTCCCGAAAACCGTTTTTATCCCGTAAATTCGCCAGCCGACCATACACGCAGTTTACACAGTAACCAATGTTTAATGGCCTTAGTTTCTTTGGTGAAAATATGGAAGATAACAGGGGGGGAAAAGAAATCCCGGAAAGATACAGTCGATTGTTGGCCGAATATTTTCAATTGGGTTGAGATTCGGTTATGTAGTAGCTGCAAAAACAGATCTTCTTACACACACCCGACGATCCAGTTCATCCCAGAAGTTCCCTATAGGGTTGAAGTCAGGGCTTTGGCCTGCCCTGGGCCAGTGTAACTTTTCGAAGCTCATGTTCTCAAACCAGTTTGTCACAGCAGTTGACGTTGTCCTGATGTGACGGACAACTATAGGTATAGGCCTTCCCCGACATTCTGCCACAACGTAGGTAACACATAATTGTCCAGGACGTCTATCACCAATCGTTGACCTAGGCATGTTCAGTGCCGTCGAAATATCACGCACAGAACAATTGCTTATGTGGCACCCTATTATCATTTCCCGTTGGAAGTTTGTTAATTCCGTCATCTTGCATTAACAACGTACTGCTGTCTCCCCAAAGGCCTACGAGCATTTTTGTACTTGCCTGCTACAGGGTGCTTGGATAGGACGAGACCTACTATCAACGGAAGGGTGTCTGGATATTAATTGTAGGGCAAAATAAATTTTTTTCTCTTTATACTCCGGCACGACAACCAAGTCAGTAGAGTTTACAATAAATCGTCAATACAAATATTTATTAGTCACGGACTTGAACCCCGATCCACTCAAGGAACGCGTGCTATGCACTCTCGCTCTTGACCACTGGGCTACGTCAGGCCTAGTGTATGTTATCACTTCAGATTGACCTCCACGAGTTCTGTGTGAACAGAAGCTATAGAACGCAAATCTTTGTTGAAACCTTGGCTTTGGTATAGTTCTAACACCGTTGAAGGCCTGCGCTAACGAGACATTATACCAGTCTTCACCTTATCGCCAGTTCGGGAAATTCAGCTGCTCTGGTATTGTAGTGGGGCAATAGATTTTTTTTTTTCCCTTTTTTGTAAGGAATTTTGCAGAGTATTGTAGTGCTACTCTACGCTAAACTTCTCTTCCAAACGTTTTTTCACCGGAAATATAGTTTACTGATCAAGCAAAAACAATTGAACGTTTTGTATTACTTGTAGTCTAATAACTAAATTGGCGGGCAGAAAGCCGGATTTCATGACTTGTGCTCATAAAATTTACTGCAACTGGACAAGAGTGGTAGAACTTAATTATTACAATTGAAGGGCCTATCCTCCATCAGTAAAGTGGCGAAGTGTTTCGGAATCGCTGTGTGCATGTGTTGTATGCATGCGCACAGCGACTTTGGAACTCATTTCTAACTACTTGTTTGGATAGGTCTGG
Organism: Mastigoproctus giganteus; assembly: GCF_048544385.1. Lineage (NCBI taxonomy): Eukaryota > Metazoa > Arthropoda > Arachnida > Uropygi > Thelyphonidae > Mastigoproctus > Mastigoproctus giganteus. The sequence continues at coordinate 168,171,501 of NC_143577.1, forward strand.
GTTCGAGACTACTCATAGACCGAATGAATTTTTAACGTTCCACTTCAATCGAGGTTGTAGCTAGCTGATCTCGAGCGAAGCCCACAAAATGTACAAATCTGTCCGTGAGCACACACACTTCTATAGACCTAACACTCACTTGTACAATATGATCTAAGTCGCTGATGGTTCTTAGTAAAACCCATCAACAGTCAGACAGCTGAAGAACTTCCTTCCTCACCAACCTTAACTCCGTGCTGTGGGAGCAACAGATCATGGAAAGAAACTTTTTTCATACTCGCTCAATTCATTTATATTCCGGAACATTGACGCACCGGATATATGGCAGGTAGTCGCTACCCCTTTCGTGCTAGATAACCCGAAAATAGCGATTTCCCATTGACAATCATGTTGCAAAATTTAGCTAGCTTGGGCCACTTTGGCTCTAATAATTAGATATAGCATATAATCCATGCATGCGCATAGCGACTGGAACTCTTCTCTACGCTCATTCGAAAGATGAATGAATGTGCCAGCGCATGACTGGCTCCAGTTTCTAGTCTCGTGGACTTTTGTAGTGTTTATTCACAATGAATAAGAAAATATAGGACTCGACATGGCCTGACGAATATGGTTTAACAAAACATAATGATAAAGCTGGCTGGGTTATACTGCAACCTTGCTATAGAAAAAGGAAAGAAAGGAAAGATTTTTTTTTTTTATCGTATGCTATTATTTTAAATAATATTTTTGGCTTTTGAAGTCGTAAAATTAATTAGTATTTTTTAAAAAATTTCTTTAAACTAATCTTTAATTTGTATATTTGCTGCCGTTATTTAAAAAAATAAATAATAATAATATTAATAAAATAAATAAATAAATAAATAAAATACATTCCGGGCGAGGGGTCTCCCGGTCAGGCACGCTTGGAAATATTTCATAGATTTTATTTATTTTGGTACATTAGCTGTCTACTATTCTTGCTATAGTCAGTCAGTTGTGTTGGATTTCAGCCTTGGTTAAACTGATAAATAAAAAGTAAATAAATAAAATAAATTAACCATATACTTCTTATTCAGGAAAATAAGTCTTCCAAGCCCGATATTATCATATCGGGCTTGGTAGAATTCATATCATAACACGATTCTCACTTTCCTGAAACTTATTGCTTTCTTAATTTCGAAAATCCTGCTGTTTATTAATTAATATTATATTCCATGTTCGTGAAGTTTTTTAGACTCTAATTTATTTTGAACAGGAAATAAGATTTTTAGTATCAAACAAATAAAAAATAAAAATGGCAATAATAAAAATAATAAGTACAAACTCACAGATGTTATTAAAGATGTATCTAAATATGTTATTAAATATACTGAAAATAAGTTATAGTAATTAACTGGCATGTCTAATTAGAAAAACGTGCAGAGCGTGTATTCTTTAGCACGAAGGATTCTTCTTCTGAGATTGTCTTTACCGGCAATTCTTAAATTAGAATAGCAGAAAATACTGACATGCAGCGTTTTAAGTTTAGCTTCTCAGCTATCATTTGGTTGCATCATGTTGATACGGTTATGCAAGTGGAAGTTCTCCAGTCTGGTAGTTCACAGGACTGCGTCGGTGACCGTGAGAAGATTCAGACGTCACACGGCTCATGTCACAATTCAGACATGTCCGGGCAGGTTCCACTGACTTAACATGTAACTTATGTTCATATGACCGAGTTCTTTAATTACCCTCCACCCCATTTCCTCTTATTCTATGAGTTATAAGAGTGAACGCTGATATATCTTAGCTAGGAAGGATTCATGCAGCAATTATCCCACATTTCTCGAGTGACATCCCCCTGCAGTTTAAAACTCCAAAAGAAGAGAAAAAATGTCTAATTAAAAAAAAATAGGAGCGCCTATATGTCTTACTGAATCTCTTCTATTATCTATTTTCTGCAAATTTGATGACATCTATAATTTATTATATTACTTCCAATGATTGGTTTAAAAGTTTGGTGGATTTTTTTTTTTTTTTTTGTATTTGTGTTACGTTTCAGATTATTTCGCCGTTAAGTAGATCCTCAGTATACGGTTTGCTGGGTAGGCAGCTGATTTAGTCCCCCTCCCTCCCTATACTTTTGCTAGACTAGTTGAATTTCAACAGTTAGGATTTTATATAACTAGGTATGATCACCACCGATTTTTTGGTTTAATTGGACGCCAAAAATTCTTATTTTATACGTATATTCATGTATTTTCCTGTATACAATACTAAATAATAGCTTTATTAGAAGGCTGACGTATAAATGCTTTATATACATATGAGTAAATGTTGACAGTGTGCCCTAACCTCAATTTAAAATCTAATTTTCTTGTTCCATATTTTAATAAACGCGATACTTTCAGATTTACATTGTAATATAATATTACGATGTGTTAGTATTCTCGTCAGCGAATTCACCTGTAAACACACAGAGTATACGGTACAGTACCGGAATGTGATATGATATAACATCACAGTGTCTGCGCTAAATGCTTTTACTGCCTCTTACTGAGAGGGCAGAGGTCAGGGAGCGCTCTACCTGCATTTCCTCTTATTGCTGTAAAATGTCACGCCGTAATTCTGGAGTAACCCACCCTCCCTTTTTTTGATATAGTGATCTTTCACCCTATCGTTTGTGTGACTTGCAGGCTACGAGTAATCTATTTTATCCGCAGTTAGGTCTGTCAGAAAATGAAAAGAAAAATGTTTTCTTCTCATTATTTGGGGAGTAACGCCGTTCTACTTCAGTTCTTGAGACATGAAATGCTAATACCATGCACAATGTGCTTAGCTATTGAAAAGTAGGCTACTCAGAACGGTGCATCACGCACTTGTTTTTTAAGGAAGAAATAAAAGAATGAGTTGATGATAATGGGTATTTTTTTTTTAATGTACCAAATGTTTTTCAAGATGTAGCATAATATTCGGTTGAAAAATATCGCTAACATACGTTCCAGTATTACTGCATTGGCATTGTTTACCCATTTCAATTATTATAACTAAGAAAGTAAATTATTTCATCTACAGTGGACGGATGGAAATATTTTTTATGACTTGAATGCAGTTTCATATGCAGAATACTACGTTCTCAAAAGTATTGCAAATATAAAAATATTAAAGGTGCGCTGCTACATATCAAATTTGCTATTGGCTATGGATCGCATCGCTTTTTTTTTTTTTTTTTTTTTGCACAAAATCAATCGTAATAATAAGTATCGTATTCCAGAGTAATCATTTGTTGTTGCTGACTGCGACAATTCTTTGAATCTTCAAAGTCAACTGTAGTGAGGGTAATGAAAACGTAGGTAATACAGTAGTATAACGCGATCACTGAAGAAAACCCCACACTACACAGGATGGTGTAGTGTGGGGCTGTAGGAAGTACTGGTGCGGGGTATTTTAGGGCTAGGACCGTCTTTCCGTATGGGCTTACCCAACATCTGTTTGGGGACCCAAGATGGTAAGCGGTCTCAAAAAGTAGACTTTTTGTTGTTTAACCTTTATCAGTATTAACGGAGCACCAAGGATTCTCACTAACAGGAGCTAGTAATCTTTTAAAGGTAGCCCTGTTTTGGGTAGCATCCCCGTAATAATTTAATTTATATAAATGCAACGCTCGAAATGGAAAATGCAGTTAACTCCTGTTATAGCGTTTACCGGCCCCAAAGAGCACTATAAGCGAGAAAGCGTTATAAGCGAGACCAGAAAAAAGAGATAAATGCAGAATGGCGACATGATCAAATATATATTTTTTTTTACCCAAACATTTTTCAGACACATACAAATGTTATACACAATTGGTTTTGATAATCGATGCCCCCATTAACTACAGTTATTCTCGAACTTGTAATTGGCATTGTTGCCGACCGGGCTAGCCGGGTGGGTAAAGTGCCTACCTAGCAACCCAAAGGGCGCGGGTTTGAGTCCCGCCTCGGGCTTGGATCAAAGTACTGCAAAAACCTTGGGAGGTGCATTATGGCCACAGAAGCCGATGCGCCAATAACTACAAAAAAAAAAAAAAAAAAAAAAGTAATTGCCATTGAACATGTTAACATTTTCGGAAAACTTATTTGAAAATAAAAAAACTATACCTGAAATAAATTAAACTGTAAATAAAAATACATTAAAAACGACCTTTGGGTGTTATGATCCAATTAGTCATGAAGGAGGCACATTCTCACAACAGTGTAAAAATGTGCCTGACATTACCAACTAAGGGAAACCGAAGAATCCTCCCCCCCTCTCCAAATGATTGAGCAAATCTCATCCATCGTGATATGTGGAACAATTGATGACTATGTGCATGACCTCGACTTTCAATTCGCATCACTTTGCGGGAGATCAAATTCTGGGAAGTTGCCAAAAAGTGGTGAAGGAAAGAGCTCTGTAAATTTCAAAAAAGGAGGTGGTGTGGGGAGATGCCTTTAGCAAGAGAAATTCTTAAGTTCCAGTCCTACAATCGCTAGCAAGTTTAGGTGCAGTACAAAGTTTTGTTTAATGTTTATTCGATATAATTAGTTCTAGTCTTAGTTCTAGAATAATCTGTTTAGATTTGCAGTGACTTCTCTGTAAAACTGTTAGATCTAAGACAATCCAATGGAGAAGTAGACTACTATCTATTCAAAATATATGCCATTCCCCCACACCACGATTTCGTCGCTTGTCGGGCCCTCATTCATAGGGAAAGCTGAAAAGCATGTTTAATTTAGTTCGTTTTCAATATATTTTAATTCATATTGTATTATAAATTACAATATGAATTAAAATCCGTTTGTAAAAGCTATTGGTTCTATGGACCCCATCTCTGAAAACTTTGTACTAGACCTCTAGTTGCAGAAGCCTGTTGCAAACAAAATCAAAGAATGGTTTGTTTAATATCGCTGTTAAGCGAGGCAAAATGTTTAAGTGTCTTTTATAATTGAATTTTATTGTATTCATGAAATTAGCTTTCATATGTTCGAAGTCAGGTATGTATTAGTTAGAGCAGGAAGTATCAAAACGGCACAGTTAAATAATTTCTGCAAGAAACAGAACATGGAAAATTTCATTTAGTTAGTTCTGTGACAGTAAAGCAGTTCATAATTAGCGATGGGTTCACCTATCTTATTCAGCTGAGTTAACTAAAGAAAACTGAATGAGCGACGAGGGCAAATACGATCACAAAGACCACCTTGCGGTCTTTTCAAAAACGAGCATAATGAAAAACAGCCCAAGGTCAGTTGTTGGTTTTGTTGTAGATCAACAAATCACGTATCTCTGTCTCCTATCTCTTCAGCCTCTGTATTCTATAACTTTTTGGTTCACTTAATTGAGCCACTTGGCGAAATCAGGAGAGTCATTCTGATCAGAGGCATCGGGAACCAGCATGGAACCCACCAAGACAAACAGGCTTACTGAGCCTGCCGTTCCCCTTCAGTTCCTCTTGTATAATTTGTCTGTACCCCCTCGATGTCAGAGCCCAGAGAAGCTGAACCGCCTCCCTCTTGACAGTTTTGACATCATATCGAGATTGAACGAAGAAGGGATTCACGGCGACGTTTGCTCTTGTTGACATGGGTAGGAGTGGGGACCCGAACTAGTCAGTTAATCTCTGGATTAAGTCTCAGTCATACTTTCCCAGATATAAATAATTACTAAGTCACCCATTTTAACTTTGTCGACACCTTACCATCAAGAAAATTCCTATTGACATAATATCTGAATGCCGGCACTGACTCTAATAACTGCGTTGATGTTAGCGGATGAACGATTTCTGTTTGTATTCCGTTCCATGGTCAGTCTGTTTGGTGGTTTTGTTGTTTGGAAGGTAGTTGTGCGATGGGCAGAAGTGGGGAAATGAAATAGCAACGCATCTTAGAGAGGCGCTAGGGAGCAAGGTGTCAGTGTTTTCGAGAGCACTATCAATGATTTTTCTGAGTTCTTTTTCAAGAGGGCGAGTTTAGACACGAACAGCAGAACGCTGTCTTGCTTGAAGATTGGTATGCAGCTCCCTTCCTACAATTCCAGCACATCATTATTGAGGAACAAAGCGCAGTACTGTTCAACCTACACAGTAATTCTCTACAGCCCACATGTTCTCTTTTCGAACGGTTTCCTGTCATCCTCGTGTTGTCTTCTGCACAAATAACGCTGCCATGTTTGTTAGAATTACCAACAATAGTAGATCTTCCAAAACTTTTTTACTTGAAATAGCAAAAATTAAACTTAGGCTATTGGCCACCACACAGACACACACGTCTGAACAAATTTCGACAGGGGCCTTCCGAAGAAACTGAAAAGAAATATTTCCCACAAATTATGCAGCAAAACGTAATATCTTCAGTGTTTCATTCTTATCGTTATGAAGCGCGATGTTAACTTCCGTGTATATCTTAACACGAATCTGAAAAATTGGCCCCTTTTTTTTGACCATGGTTCTTTTTTAAACAAAGGTTCGAGATGGAGAGAAAAACTTTATAGACTAATCTGCGATCCCAACTTCACACTCATTAGGGAAACTCTGCATAACAATAGCTTTTTCTCTCAAGGGGATATCAGTACACTCAATTGTTGATCTCCAGTTGTACTTGGATTTGTGATGAAAAGCGGATATATCATTCCACTTGGCAGATCAAAGGATCAGTAGTTTCCATAGCTTGAACGAGTAAAAAATATATATACGGGGAGGGGATTACAGCGCATTACATTTTATGCGTAATCAGAATGGGCATTTCTACGCCCCAGTGGATACGTAACAGATCTCACTTCTCTCAGTATGACATGGTGAATCTCAGAGACCAGGTTTGCTTGCATTAGAATTCTGCCTTTTCTTCACTTCAGTTAAGTGCAGTTTGCCTCTTCAAACTTCCTCAAGGAAGGTTTGGATTACCATTTTCCTTAAGGACCAGGACATTGACTTCTTTGTTGCAATGGCGTATGGAGATCCCAACATTTTTTTAAAAAATTTATACTCTGATTAACATCATTCCCCCCTCCTCTTCCCGCCCGTTAGCACATTGATTGCAAAATTGACAGTCAAATCACTTTGAACCGCATGTATGCATTTTTTTTAATAGTCTAAACTGCGAATTTTGAGATCCAGGACCAAGAGTTATTCGACTTCAGAGTGCCAAAGTTCTTCTATACTTGAAATTTCCCTGTATTTATCATTGAACTTCATTCCCCAATGAACGAGACTATTTTAGCTTTGTGATTGGGATTGAGATAAAGGTTAGGAAGAAGTAATCCATATCTTTCGTATGTTACATTCTTTTTTGCCAGAGTGGAATAAGGGGGCATATGTTACAGGTAGCGTGTTATGATGGAAAGTAGCTGCACTGTTAAAAATGTGCTATAGGAAATCTTTCCAAATGCAAACATTGTGCTGCAACATTTAACATGAACTACTAACGCTTAGAACGTAGGATAGCGAAAGAAATAACCTGTGTAGCCATCGCAAGTGCAGTAGACTTGTCTAGTTTAACAAACCTGGCGAACGACTAGGTCCTCTCCATCACCCTCTGTCGTTGCTGACAGATGCCTTTCTTTTATCTGCAGTGTCTAGAACGAGACACCCCCACCTTAAAATAGGCGAGACAGATGCCTGGTTGTCGGTAGTTTGTCTAACTTGCCGCATGGCACGCGTCACAGACTCATAAGAGAGGGGAGGGATGCACTCATTGAAGGGCGTGGAAGGAGGCAAACCCGCTGTGTGATCTGCACGTGGAGTTTTTCACTGTCTTTTAACCTCTCATGTCTCGAGAAATGTATCGTGTCTACATACCAAAGAATCGAAATGCGTGCACGCACATGTTCCAAGTTCTTGGCAGTCTCATTATAGGTTCCGCAAAGTACAGTATTACCGTTTTCTGCCTCTGTACAGTGATATACTTATTTTACAAACTTTTTTAATTTGTAAATATTTTATTTTATATTTCATTACGATTCGAGTGTTTGTCTTTCGGTAAGTAATAGCATATGAACTGTTCTGCGTTAACTTCGGTATCGGAGACATAAACTGCCTTCAAAAGAAAATGCGGTTCATTCTGAAAATGTTTTCACTGAAAACACAAATGCCGATATTATTTTAAAATTGTAAAATGAGGAAATCGCAAGTGACTTTCCTAAATTTAGAATTCACTGGTTTCTATTTGGTTGCTGAAAAACGTTCAGAAGGTATTCGTACAGTCGTCGAAGAATGCAAACCGTACCTGAAATGGTGGGGTGAGGGGGGTTTTGCACGGAACAGCAAAAATAGTACATGGGGCCAGTGAATGATAAAAGAAGAAAAAAAAATCCAGACGCATAAGAGAGAAAAATGCTTTGCATACAGAAGTGCACGAGCGTTCAATCTTGGAACTGAAAACCTTTTCGGATTATTTCTAAAAACAGCAAGTGATGAATCTGTGTGTTAAATCTCGGACTGCGTTAAATAATGCAGTGCGATTCTTATACATTGTAATTCTCATTATACTTCTCGTTATACAATATATGGGAAGACTGAAAACATTTAAAATAACGTTTATTCTAATTGATTGATAACTTTCTTAGATAAATATATTCCTTAGGAAAATTAATATTGACTCATAACAGTATTTTTTACTTTTTAATTTAAAAATGTTTTGTATTATTGTTATAAACATACAAAATAAGAAAAACCTCAAATATTTTTAGTACATTATATATATATAAAAAAAACATTTAAAGGTGTATACTGGTATATCGCTAATAATAAAAATTTGCATTTATGAAATCATAAAAATTGACTTAAAAGAGGTAGCAATATATAAAATGAAGAACAAACTCTTACGTCAATTTGCCAACCAGTTTTTATTAATTAAGAATAATTAGAGAAGTCCATACAGAATTATTTCAGATTATTTCTTATTTTTATCTCATTGAATTGTTATTGCCCTGTACACCATCAAATCGTCATCGTTTCAGCTTTAATTTGATTATGAGGAACAAGAAGTAGGCCGTAAAAGATAAATCAAAAGAATAATTGGGGGGGGGGGCTTAGTTTAACTCCATAATCCCATGTTGTGCCGTAAACACCTTGATAACGCTGTGTAGCAAAAAATTATTTATGTAACTGTTTCTTATACGTATTTTGAGTTTAGAATCCACCAATGTCGTTTGTTTTTCTCTTGTATTAATGCTTTGAGGGAAATTGAAAGTTTTTGTTTTTACGACATATATTATGTGTATTATATTATAAGTGCGTACCAATACTGTGATATATAAGAATTTATAGTATTTATATAAGATTTATGCAGTTTATTATGGCTACTAAACGATACTGTGAGTTAACTGAAGACTCATTCTGCCATGTTTATCGATCTATATAGGTCGGTAGCAGGTGTAGCATAACATCATTGGCGGCACCAAGTTATGCCACACCGGGTGAAAAAGGCCTGAATCTGGTGAATGAATTCGAATCTGGTGAATGACGCAAAAATTTTTATGGGTCTTTTTCACAGCGTGGTTGAATTATTCGGTGTCAGGCGAGGGCAGCATGGTTTTTTATCTCCCGGAAACTCGGGTTTTTGGTTCACCAAATCAACCACAGAACGCACGCAATTATAGCACAATATATACGGCGCAATATGGCCTAAGTCGTCGATGTGTCTAAACCTTACAATAACCGAAACTTACGCATGCTTCTCTTTATTCATTGTATCACTTTGTGGAGAAGATTCCTAGTGAATCCCTTGTTATCAAAGAAAATGATCGACATAGCTTTGGTTTTTGAATTTTTAAAATTTTTTTTTTTTTTGTCTCTGAGAGCATGCTGACCGCATTCTGTTTTGTCTTTGTGCTGATCGTATTCCAAACGCCACGACTCATCACTTATTACGATCGAATTGCGAATCGAGCGAGGAGGACTGCTTCAATGAGATGTTCGCATGCTTCGAGTTTAAGGAGTTTTTTTCATTAGTGAAACAGTGCCGATCGAACGTAGCGCCCTCGCGGTAGTACCACAGTTACTTGAGTCGCCATCCTTCCCACACCTGGTGAAAAAGACCTGAGTTAGAATCCATTCGATTACGTAAGGAACTTTTATGGGCCTTTTTCACAACGGGGCTGAGTTAGTCGAGGTGAGGTCTCAGGAAAGATTGCATTGTTTTCCTCCCCGAAACTCGGGTTTTTCTTCCAGCAAACAGGAAAATCAATACCATAGAACATATGCAATTTACAGACAACATATACAACGCAATACATCGCCTAAGTCCCTGATGCGCTTAAAATTCTATAACAACAAATGGATTTCCAAATCTTCTGTCAGAATTGTATGAATTGTATCCTATTAATGAAACAGTTGTTCTTCTATCATTCGAAGAGTCGACGATCAGACGCAGTAAATCGATGAACTTCTTTGACCGATCTAAGGATTGTTGAAGGTCCCCGGTGCTTGTCGTTTTCCGTATCCTCACGACAATCCCTGAATACTGCCGACCATTGAGAAAAACTCCAGCGAGACGAACATCCTTATCACTCACTTTTTACCGAATCGTAGGTTTTAGGAAATTTGAAACAAATTTAATGTTCGGTCTTAGTTCCATCCCTGACACCAATGACGACTTGAACAACACATCTGCTTGGGAACGATATGCAAATGACCTTTTAGATTGAAGCAGACAAGCTGATCAGCTACCTAGGCACTTTGCATTGGGAGTCTGTGTTCTTTGATATGTGTGTAGTAGACTCAGTCCCGAAACCTAATCGTCAGACCTAATATGATGTTGGCCAAGTGTTTTCTGTTGAATATCATTCATATCTTCTCTATCACCAAGCAATACATACCCGACGATCAATAGAATTGTACAAAGAATTTTTGCGTCAAAGCAATTAAGGGTAGGTCATTATTGTACACTGGTGTGCAAAATTTAAGGACCAGTCAGGTTTTCATCTGTAACTTCTCATAGGAGTGGCCTGGATATGGGATAAGGAGAATTTAATGTGAAAACATAAAGAAATTGCTTGAGGTTATTGTCCGTGTTTTTTTCGTCCGTGTTTTCAAAAACATGGAAAAAAAATCGCCTGTGATGCTGGCATGGTTATTCAACAGAAAACTGTAGGCAAAGTTAATGCAGCTATAAAACTAGTGCGTATGATGAGTTGGAGATTGCTATGGCTGAGTGGTTTATAACTAGCAGAGGGCTGTGTCCATTCTTATCTTGCCACACATCCGATCAGAACACATTCCATGTTCACGTCAATAAAAGAGCATATAAAACAAAAACCGACTTTAAAGGCTTGTTTTACTTAATTTTTAGTAAACTTTATACTGAATACTTCTCCAATGTGTTATTACAGAAAATTCGTAATACATTTTTTTAATGTTTAGTTGCAAGTATGTAAGTTTGTGTACATGAAACGCGCTCACACATTACCTCGCTTAAAGACAGGGTTAAGTTCCTCAAAAATGAAACGTTAAAGCGAGATGTCGTTCAGTAAAGGACGTTTCCCATGGACACCCATGTTAAAAAGAGAGATGCATTCCTTAAAACATAAATAAGTGGTAAAGTGTAAACATAACCGTTGTTAGAGCGTAGTAAAAGAAATAGACTTCCTATTTTGCATAAATGGCATAATAACAACAAAAACTTTTATCTTGTCTAACTTCAGACTTTCCGGAAGTTATCATTAGCACCCGTATCGCCGCTTCTGCATGTTGTTGTATTCATCCTCCAAAGCATCCCCTATTTCAAAAACGTTATAGCTATCACAAAATTTTGCGGTACCTTTCTGAGTATTTAAAAATGCATATTACCTTAATTTAATAGCATTTAACTTTTTATGGTACCGTTCTCTGTAATTAAAATGTAAATAGTTTAATTTAAAATTACACATTAAAATATGTCATTGTTTTTAATTTGAATCATTTAAGTTTCATTTTTTAATTTTCAAAGTTTAATTGAAATTAAACTTTTAAAATTATGATAAAGAAAGGAAGGGCTTATCTCAATAATGTTCTAGTTGCTGATGCTGCTAGAACATTATGGGAAAAGTGCTGTACTATGAAGTGAAAAACTAACTATATTAATACTGTATTTTATTTCACTCTCTTCTATTACCCTTATTGTGTGGAGTAGAAGAGTGTGAAATTTTGCTATGTTGTGTAATAGCAGTGGAAACTCTGACTACAGTCTTTCATACTCTGAAGAGTTTACGTACCCTCGCTGGAGTTTAAGATAACAGGATGACTCCCTACTGATATCTGGCATGCTCGGCAGGGTGATGAAAGGTGATTTGAAGGAAAATCCTAGCACTGTGTGTGTATGTGTACGTTGTATATATAAAAATAAAACTATCCATATTAGAGCCGCCTCATCTACCATGTGTGTTACGTTCATAAATTGAATGTGTCCCCTGATTAGTCTATTTTACTGGATGAAAAACCCGAGTTTCTGGGGAGAAAAATCTTGTTGTCCTTGCCTGAGAACGGCTAATTCAGCCACGGAGTGAATAGAGCCCATAAAAGTTCCTTGCCTCATTGATGGGATTTTACCTTTTTCACCCGGTGTGGGAAGGACAGTGATTGTAATGACTGTGTTACTCGCGAAGACTGCAGTTTGTTATATTGTGATAATATTTTAACTAATAGTAAGCATCACATTGCGCAACTATGTCACCAGGACGCACGATTCGCAGCAGTTTATATTTTACACCATTGACAAAAAATGTCACATTAAACTTTTCCGACTTTAGCGTATTCCAATTTTCATAGAACATATTTGCAAAACATTTTCTGAAGTAGAAGCCAAAAATATAAATATTTAACATGGGGTATTAACGCAGTTATTTTTTGCATGCTGAAAACAACTACTCATTTTGTTATACTCTAATTTCGTTTATATTCTAATATATACGAAATAAATGTTGTATTAATAGGCTACATGTTCTCATATGCTCGTATTAAAGAATAACAGCATTTATTAATATTAGTTATGTTTTTATTATTTTGGAAACAACACATTTTTAGATCTATAATGATGATGATATATGATATACGTATACCTGTGTCACAGTGGGAGCAGGACTGTTAGTCCACCTCCGCCAATTGTCATGTAGGGAAAAAAATCCTCTTAATCAAATCGGCCTTAAGTGTATATTTACCAGGTCTCTCTACCATCAGGTGGTAGCCACCAGCATGGGTAAATACTACCCGATGCCCGTCCCTGGCACAAAGAGCCGACCGTGGGTCTAATTCTAAGTCAGTGCTAAAACAGCACCAGAAAATCCCGCAGCCACCAGTGGTCGTGCAAAACCGGCGGTCATTCGCAAAATCCCACTCCCAGGTCGCCCACACCCGAGAGCCCGCAAAAAAAAAAAAAAAAAAAAAAAAAAAATCAATCAGATGCCAGAAATCCGCTCATCATTTGCAATGTGCACATTTTAGCCAGTATACAAACTGCAATTGAGAGCTAGCAAAAAATAAAGTCATATCTCCCGGAATATAAATCCAAACTGGGGATGCATAATATTCCGCCTACAGTTACCCTGAAAGTGCAGGACAACAACAAAAAAAAAAAAAAAAAATGCTGCACAGCAAAGCCATAAGTTCACATTACAAGGAAAGACATCTGTCTCCGCTTATTAAAGACCAATCTTGCAAGATAATAAAATACCTTCTATTTGCAAGATATAATTTTTCATTACCAGGACTTAACTCAACAAGTATTTCTTAAAATTTTTCTGTATTGCTTGCTCATAAATAATGCAGTCATACAATATATGATCCCAAGTTTCAACACACGTACAGTAGCAAAGCGGGTCAGGTTTTAACTCAAAAGTAATGCAGCTTATAATTAAAAGATCCATGCCCTCTCATAAAAAACGAGGTTTCCATTTCTGACAATCAGGTGTTTTTTTTTTTTTTTTTATCACAGACAAAATTAACATCTGGAAGAAACAAACGGGTAACCTGACCAGCCTCACTACTCACCATCTGGCCTGGGACTGATCCATGAAAGCAGTCATTATCAATTTTTTAGCCTTAGACTTCATTATCACCAGCCATTTTCAATCCACTGCAGGATGAAGGCCTCTCCACCAACTTTCAAGTTCCTTCTGTTTTGTGCATTGGATATCCATTTACTACCCATGAGCTCGTGAATTTCATCTGTCCATCTCCGTCGTTGTCTTTCAGGTTTTCTTCTAGCTTCTCTTGTGTACCATTCCGTTATTTTCTTAGTCCATCTGTTATCATGTCTTCAAGCTATATGTCCTGCCCAAGACCATTTTAGTTCTTTAGTTTTGATAATAATGTCCTTAACTTGAGTTTGCTGCCTAATCCATGTGTTTCTCTTATCTAACGGCCTGATTCTTAATATAATTCGTTCTATTCTTCGCTGTGTAGTTTTCAGCTTCTCTTCCATTCTTTTGGTGAGTGCCCAAGTTTCACTTCCATAAGTCATGGTGGGGAGTATACGTTGGTTCATTATTTATCATTATTACAGCTAATGACTTGTCCCAGGTAAGTATATGAATCCACCTTTTCAGTCACTGCTCCTTCAAAGATTATATCCCTTTCTGTGGCATACTTGTTTATCATTACTTTTGTTTTAGCCGTATTCATCCTTACTAACTCTGCATAACTGATTAAGATTTTCCTCTAATTCTTTGGGATCGTGGCTTGTGATCACAATGTCATCTGAAAATCATGAATGGTTTAGGTACTCTCCATTCTCATTGACTCCTTTCTGCGACCAGTCTAATCTTCTGAAAGTTTCCTCAAGGGCAGCAGTAAACAACTTCGGAAATATTGTGTCTCCTTGTCGAACTCATTTCTGAATTTTAAATTTGCTACTGCCTTTGTCTAGTCTAATAAAGGAGGTAGCGTTCTCATATATTTTCTTCAAAATCATGATATATGGAGTATCTATGCCTTGTCTTTCCAGCGCCCGAAACATTACCTTATGCTGTATGGAGTCAAATGCCTTTTCATAATCCACAAATGCCAGGCATAATAGTGTTTTATATTCATTTGCTTTCTCCATTAGCTGTTATTCCATGAGGGTTGTCGATAGTTGAGAATCTTGTCCTAAAGCCAGCTTGCTCTTTTGGTTGATTCCCATCAAGTATTCTTTCTAATCTGTTAGTAATCACCTTTGTGAACAACTTGTAGATGTGGGATAACAAGCTAATTGGTCTATAATTTCCAATTTCTGATTTAGCTCCTATCTTATGCAGTAAAACTGTGATTGCATTATCACACTCCTTAGGCGTCATTCCGTTTCTAATGCATTTTGTGAAGAGTCTTGCCAGTTTCTGTGTCATGTCTCTTCCTCCCAATTTTAACAACTCTACAGTTACTTCATCTTCCCCCAGGGCTTTCTGATTCTTTATTTCCTTCAACGCATGTTTTGCCTCATTAGGAAGGATATCGGGTATGTCGTATGTGTTACTAATTTGTGCTCCATCTTCCTCACTGCTAGCATCATTTCCTCGCTCCTTGTATAATTCTCTATAAATTTTTTCTCTGATATTTATAAGTACACCATCTCTATTCTTCAGTTTCGGTATCATTTGTTTTTCTGTATTACTGCTCATGGCTGCTGATTTAAGTCATTTGTTTTCCCTTAATGCTTGTTCTAATTTTCTTGTGTTTAATTTTCTTATGTCCTCTCTGATTCTCTTTCTAATGGCTTTGCATAACTCAGTATATTCAATTTTGTCCTTTTCAGTGCTTATCTTGCCCTTCATTTGTCGTCTTCGGTTCATCCTGACAAGCGTTCCTTGACTAATTTTTTCTTCTTTGGATTTCTTTTTACCTATAGGTTTCTGTGGCTTTATCACTTTCAGAAAGTTGTAGTATTCCTCGTCGATATCTTGATCCTGAACAGTCTGCAGAAGCTCAAACTTATTCTTAAGTTCCAGTACATACTGCTTTTTCTCCTCTTCTGTTATCTCAAAGATCTTTGTATTATTTACTCGAGTCAGTTTTTTTCCTTTCTTTTCTTACATTTATATCAAGTGTACATCTTACCATTCTGTGATCACTTCCAACATTTACCTTGTTCAGGACGGTAACATCATTCACGATATATCTTCTGTTAGTGAGGATGAAGTCGATTTCATTAGTTGTTAAACCATTTGGGCTCTTCCATGTCCACTTTCTGTTCAATCTTTTCTTGAAAAAAGTGTTCATTACTGACATTCCTGGAGATTCTGCAAATTCCACAAGTCTTTCACCTGTTTCATTTCTTTCACCAATTCCAAAATTTTCTATAGTTCCGCTTTCTGCGCTGTTTTGTCTATTTCCAACCTTAGCATTGACGTCCTCCATAATGATAGTGTAGTGGGTTTTCTGCTCATCTAGAAGACTCAATTTCGGTGCACATTTCTTGAACCTCTTCATCATCATGGCTCGACGTTGGTGCATAAATCACTATAATATTTAGCTTGTACCTCTTAGAGATCCTGAGTAGTAGTCTTGACACCCTTGGTGATGTACTTTTGAATTTCAAAATGTTGTTTTTTTATATCTTTATGGACCAGAAAGCCAACTCCACTTTCGCTCCTTTCACTGTTTCCATTGGTGTACAGCAGATTTCCACTCGATAAACTTATAAGTAATTCATTTCTTCTTCTTATTTCAGCCAACCCGATGATGTTCCAATTCACATTTTCTGATTCCTTTTCCAGCTCTAATATCCTATCTTCACCGATGAGCGACCTTACGTTGTAACAGGCCAAGTTCAGTTTCCGTGCATGGCAGCCTTGTCGTATCCAGAGATTCTTAGCACTCTCTACTTCCACTCTGATCCTTTCACTGCCGTAAGAGGGGGAGTGAAAGCTGCTGGGAACTGAGGGCCATCTGTTTCGTCGTGCCTGTCATGTACTGGAGAGTTTGGTCTTTTCCTCTTCACGCTGACCAGGCATCTTGAAGTGAACCACTCTACACGTTTGTTGCCACATAACTGACGTAACAGGGCTTACCATCGAGAAGATGTGCATGAGTGGATTTTAGGGAGCCAGGCCAACTGGACTTCTCCTAAATCTTCTGAAATAGAAAGATATTGGATCCATCAGTGTTTTAGAATGAGTGTCTGATAACACAGAGAATGCCTGTTCCCCTCTAAGTTCCTATATTATTAGTAATACCCATAAAAGTAAATTCAACCCCCTTTCTCAAAAAGTAACAAAAAAAAAAAAAAAAAAAAACTCTAAGCAACATAGAGATCTAGTGGCATGCAACCGATATATAACCGATTAGTGGAAACAGTTCTACACATTTTAAACAAAGATAGTATCATTTTTCTTTGTACAGATAAAAATTACTGTCTTAATTTCGCAGTGAGTAATTTTGTATACCAAACATTAGCTCCACATACAATGATAGGTAGAAATAATGCCTTATACTATAATACAAGAGTCTTCTTACTCAAACCCCATTCCTTTCTACTAATCCTAATAATAGACGAGGAAAATTTTTAAATTTTTTCACCTGAATACTCTAAATGCTGCATAAAAGTCAACTTACTGTCAATTAATAGTCCTAGATGTTTTGTTGTCTTAACCACAGGGATTTGTCTCCCTTAACATAACATCATTACAGTTTTACTAATAGATATCTTTAACTTATATCTGATGCCCAACATACCAGATTATCTATTACAGTACCTGCCTTAATCTCTAAATCCCACCTTGACATGCCAGCAAAGCACCAACTTGCATATGCGGATGATTTGGTGCCGCTGGCACCAAATCATCCGCATATGCAATTTTATGGCATTGCATATCTGTTTTTGTAACCATAAATTCAATACCAATGTTCCAGAAGCTTGGCCCCAAAACAGATCCCTGGGGACAACCTCTGGAAACATTCTTGGAATGCACCAAACGCTGAGATCTTACCAAAATGTTCCTGCCATGCAAATAGTTTGACAAACATTTATATAACAATTGAGGACATTTCAAAAAGCCAAGCGCAAAGAATAAAGTATGCTTTCATCCAGACTTTATCAAAAGCTCCTTTAAAGTCTATATAAATAACTAATCCATATTTACTGCTTGAAGAGACAACATAATCTACAAGGTTCTTTAGTGCATCTTCATTTTTAGATCTAGGAGCGAGTGGGGTTGGGGAGATGCATACCAGATATTATGTCAGTGCAAAAATATTCTTTCAGCCGACCGAGAGGAGAACTTTCGCCATACAATTCGACTCAAGTCACTGTTAATAACCCAGGATTTCTGAGAATCAACTAAGTAGAAAGAAAAAGACAAGACTCATGTTTTATCACGATAGTATTACTGGCTTGTTTCCTTTTTGGTAATCAGCTGTCTATTCACCAAACACCTGAATCGTCGCTCTTGTAATAATAGACCGCACTTAATGCAATAAGAGTGGAATCCATTTGTCAGCAATTTGCACTCATTACTTTTGTCTTGTTACTGCTTATTTTTTTAACAACTAGAAGGGCAATGGAATCAATGCAATGTAACCGAGTAGTCAAGTGCGAATACTGAGTTCTTCGCATCACCTGTTCGAATCCCAGAAGTTGCTTCTGTGTTGTACAGTCCTCTGGATGCATGTGGTTCTTCTGCATTATACACAAAAAGTTTATTTTACTTATTTAATTTTTTTTCTCACATTATTAATCTCCATTTTTTTCATTAAGATATCTAGTACTTCTCCACCAGATAAATTTTCGTATTCACGAATCTCCAGAAAATCAACTGGATGTAAATTTTTGGTTATAACACCTGATATTTTATATTTGAATAGCATCGGGCCCACATGGACGATGTCTTATTCAAATAAATTCACAAAAGAAACAAGTTGGAGAACAAAGGCAACAATAGGGCGATGTGAACTTGACAACAGTCCATGACACTCCGTGTATATACACTAAACTAAACTGCGAGGGTATTTTAACCCCACGAGGCATCCTTCCATTGCGACAACCCACTTTGCCCGCTCCGTCGGTTTCCTACAACTTTCCCACATTTAAAAAATTGCGTGACAGTTTCAGCACGCAGCGAAAGTATGACGCGACACTCCAGCGTCCAACGACATTCAGAAGTCAGTGAGACGTAGATCGGAGACTTGTGCTACATAATGGTGGGAAACATAACTTTGTCGTCCGTGACGGGGACGCGAAGGTCACTCAGGTCGACTGACACACCCGCAACATCTTGATTATCTTATTTCTACGTACTTGATAGTCGGGCAGTGGAGAGACCTGAAATATAATTTAGGTGGATAAACACGATTATCTTAATCGAGAGATTCGGGAAAAAAGTGTTGTGAAAAGAATGGCTGTTTGTCTGCTTCTCTGTATTTGTAGTCTTTGACGCGGTTACTCCAAATTAGATAGTGTTATAATTGTTTGCGCGTTTTAAGATTTGTTGTACCTGTTATTTATTATTAATAACACTGCTTGTTGTACCACTTTTTTGTTATTTAAAAAAAAAGTAGCCCAAATTAAAATGGCAATTTTGACTAATTTTTGATACCTTGCTTTCAAAAATGATGTCTGCTAAACTGATGCCACATTTTAAGATTTTGAGCTATGGTGTGTTTTAGGAACATATGCTTAAAAAAGACGAATATAGTGAATCTCGAATGAATAAACAAGATTTATATGAGAAGTAAAACGTGAACCTTCTCGTGAAATACATTATTTGTCTTAATGGTTAAAATTACTACAGAACAATTAAGCATCTTAAATATAAGCTTTAACTATCATATAGGTTAGTGCAAATGCATCATTTTAACATAGCTATCTATCAAAGTACTTGCACTAACCTACATGATAGTCATTCTACCTCGTAGCATGAGGCCTTTGCCCTTAAACACTTTATAGTATATAAGCTTTAATAAATAATGAAAGCTAGAGATAATATTTAAATTGTTTAATTTTATATAATTTATTTATTTGTTTTATTGGTATTTTTATTTATTTATTTTCGTTCTAAGCATCGTAATCTAGTGTTAAATATTATTTTTGTAAGTTTGAAATTAAATAAATTTGCTGTTTATAATCCAGCATGATCGCATAAGGGCCAGAAGAGTTTACAAGATAGAGACAAGAATATTATGATATTTCGTGATATCAGTTCTACTGAAGTTGAGCTCCTTTCTTCAGCCCCCCTCCCCATTCCTACCGTCAACAAACCTATTGTGACTATGGAATGATAGCCATTTTTTCCCCAAATCTTTGATTTCCCCAGAATCTTGACATGATCATCAGAAACAGAGATTAACTAATTTAACTTAGTGACATTAGTTAAATTACGTACTTCGCTAGGATCTGAGATTGTTTTGAGATTTAAGCAGCTGTTGCTTCAACTACTCTTAAACTGGTTTATGTTGGTGAGTTAGCTATGGAAACGGTTCTTGGGATGACGAGATTATACGGAAAAATTGCGGATATGATGCTTAATCACTGGGATGACACTTGTCGATCGACTGAATCCAATATCCGAGACAGTTGTTAATGGGTAAACTTCTCCCACATTACTCATAGTCAAGTATTTCCTCTTCCCAGGCTCAACAGACCTGTAATAATTTCGAGGCACAGTAAAGGAACCCTTTCAAAAAGGTTCCAGCTCGGATCAATGTTACGGCTGGGCCCAGCATTTGGACGCAGACCTGAATAGATTTTCCGATGACATAGATACAGGTGTAGTTCCTAAATTAATTGGACCTTACATCATTTCCCCCAATTCCTTCAATCAACTCCTGCTGATGATACATTTGGTGTCCCTGTTCTACATCATGCTGATTGAAACATGATGCACAATTGCTGCTAACTAATAAAAATGCAAATGAATCTAATTGCGATGTTGTTAGATATCCTAGGTACATTTCACTTTCAATATTTTTATCCTTGATATGGGATCTAAGTTCATACGCTTCTCGTCCTACTCCCTTGATCGTACACTTTTTTTTTTTTTTTTTTTGGTAGTTGTTGGCGCATAGGCTTCTGTGGCCATAATGCACCTCCCAAGGTTTTTGCAGTACTTTGATCCAAGCCCGAGGCGGGAATCGAAACCGCGACCTTTGTTGCCAGGCAGGCACATTACGCACCCGGCTAGCCCGGTCGGCTGATCGTACACTGCAAATGACTCCGGATGTCACTTACAGTGGTGCCTAGTCGTTCTTCGCCATCGAATGTCCGTCGAACAGTGAAAACAGACCTTGAGGAGCCACGAGTCGCAATAACGCAGTTTTCAAATAGACAATCGAGTGTGGTTGTGAAGCACGCCTGGAGGACGTCATTATCGCAAATTATCCTGTTCACAACGAAGTTCAAAGAAGGTGGGTATGGTTTGGAGCTGCTTCTCTTAATTCGGACCCTGACTGTTAACTGAGTGCCAAAAACCACCAATGCCGAGTCATATGTTGACGTTTGGATAATTTTGTGGCAATTACTCTTTGGCCGTTCTATGGAAGTGGGCCTTCCGTTTTTCCGCATGATAACATTGCGTCCCGTATTTAAAGAAATGAAAAAAGTGGTTTGAGAAAAACAAAGTTCAGCAATTCTTCTGGTCGGTCTAGAATCCAGATCTGAATCCAGACGAACACCTTTGAGATAAAATAGAACGCTGGACGAGGTTGTGACCTTTTGCAGTTAAAATGGCGACTGATGTGTGGCCGAATGGACACATATTGCTGCCTGCTGCAAGGAATGAATTCAGGGGTGAGCAATCCGCGTGTTGTCCATTCTTTCATCCGCGTGTTTTCCATTGTGCGGCTTTATGCATTTATGTGTATTTAGGCAGCTCAAAGTACTATGCGTCCTCGGAGTTTAAAAATAATGTGTCACAAAATAGTTTCATGTCGACTTTTGAAAATATCCTTTCTTAGTAATATTAGATTTTTCTTTATTGCTTTCTTATGATTTTTATATATCTTCCTCAGTATTTAAAAATATTATAACGATATACTCGTACTTACTAAGAACGGCACTAGTTCGTTTTTCCTTTAATAATATAATTAATTAGATGTAAAACGAAATTAAACATTGATAACAAAAATTAAATTCCATTTCGAAAAATGATTAATTAACTGTTCTTGGTTCGTGATCGTCAACGTTTTATATCTTTTGGTCCCTATCCAAAAAAAAAAGGTTGCGCGTCCCTGAACTAGTAAGTGATGGTGTTCGAGTATTTTTGGTTGATTAGTGCATTTGCGCCAATTAATTATGAATTTATATTTTTGTAAAACTTATATGTATGCTAATAATTGCTATCATTATTATATTTATAATTATTCATTATGATGATGATTATCAGATGGTAATAAAATGGGCAATGATAACTAAACTTGTTAAAATTGCTAGTTCTCTGTAAAAGATCTGGGTTTAGATCGGCTATTGGGCATTCAGTGGTCTTTCACCGTTCATCCAGTTACAGTAGTAATTTATATATTTGCCGCGTCTCCCTTGGAGATAACCAATGTTTATTTAATTTACAGTTCTTCTGAATCAGTCCAAATTACAGTAGTTCTCCTCGCCCTTCCGTTATTCCTCTCCCCCTTAAGAACCATTTAGCCGACACTCCACTAGACACGAGTGATGAATTTCTCATAGCCAGTGGGAAATCTATTGCTATCAATGAGCCTGTAAAAGATGACTGTTAATGAATTTGGAATTGTGCTCAAGAAAAGAGGGGGTTTTTTGTCGTTATACACAAGGTGTGTGTGTGTGTTGCACTGGAATGACTTAATGCTTAAAATAATTATCACACTCTAAGGAATAGAGAAGACAAAATAAATGTGTTTATGCGTGTTATGGGATTTCCTGATGTTTGCGTTTCAAGTGTTCTAATGATGAGTTTTACAAGTAAAATTACATGTCACACACATGGTCAATGCTGGAATCTCATGAAACTAATACCAAAATTCTGTGAATGAAGAATTGGTTTTTATATTTGTTTCATCATGTAGCTTGAGCATAAACTGCCAGTAGAAATGCTACTAAATGTTTCAAAAAATTCGCTTCTTAAAAAGTTATCAGCGGTAATAAAGTTTAAAATAAAAAAAAAAAAAATTAACACTACAGTTTACCTTTAGGTTTTCATCCATTTATTTTGTCATCTGGTGAACATATAGATTTTAATCTACGGTAATCGTTTTGTGTAATTAATTCACATGGCTGTAGTTTGTTTGAACACAATTTCTGTGTTCAAAGTATTTTACTTCTTGGGTTTGCTTTTTAGAGAGCAAAAAAAAACGTGACTGTATTAGAAAGAAAACCTTGTTTTAGTAAATTGGCCAAACAGTTTTTGATTATATTTTAACCATCAAGGAGCTCTGTTCCAATTTTTTGATGAAAGCACATTAAGAAAAATAAATCAATGATAACCGCTGCTTTATTAGTACTCAGTACTGTTTTACATTGTTTTCTTCTAGTAAAGAGGGGCTTTATATCCACCAAAAATGTAACTTCCTTAGATTCTAGAGTGTAAGTCGAGAAATTTTGGACATTTTCACAGTCCAAAAAGTATCAGGTTTCTACATGCGAGAAAAGTTAACCTATAATAATTTTTAAATTTTTTAATGTTGTTGGTAAAAATTCATCTTGTTCCTAGTTTTTTATAGAGTAAACGTGATATTTAGCAGCGACTAGAATATTGCATATCTAGTCGCTACTAATTTTCGGTTGCGAAAGTTTATACAATTTCCAGGTATCAAATATCTCGTGCATATCCCTTGCATAGCTCCACTTTTACTGCGACTACATTTCTTGTTATGTAGTAGTTGGAAACTGATAACAATCACTTAAATTCAGTGTTAATAATTCTTTCATAAAACAACTACTGTTTTATGAAAGAATTAATATTTAATCATTTAATATTAAGGTAAGCAATATGCATTGCAAATTTTGTACTGATAATAATTAGTTATAGCATCATAATCACAACAGTTCTAATATATAAATACAACTATAAAAGATTAGTAAGAATAAATGTCTAATTAAAGAAAAACTAAAAAAGATTAAAAGGAAAATTTCACAATTGCGTGATTCGCCTGATCCTTCAGCCAGTAAATAAGAACCTGTTTGGAAGTTTCCGAATATAGAAATTAAGGACGAAGCAGAAATAAGAAACCAAACAGAAAAAGGTAGTCGTTGTATTAAGAAAATATAGGTTTAGTTTTCCTTGGATCATATATAACAATTCCCAATTCGAGTTTTTTTGGGGGAGGCGGTATTTTTTATACTATGGTCGGGCTAGTCGATCTTGAGTGAGGGGGTTGCATGAATTTTTCTTCTTTGAACTTACTTCGGGTTTTTCATTTCACAAACCAGGTCAACTGACGGTAGAATCTAATTAGTTAAACCGAAATCATTTCACTTTGTGTAAAGTTTTCATACTCTCTTTATTGCTAATAAGAGTCTACAGATTATACGTTGCGCTTCATATTTCAGTTTGTTAGTTTATTCTTTTCGTATTTTTTTTATGATGATATATGTAGCAGCAAAATTACAATCACTGAAGAAGCTGGATAGAAAACATCCACGAAACGAATGATATTTATATGCCATTAACAATAAATAGATTCTAAAAATTTTACACAGGTGGAGTGCTTTAGGTTCAGCTGCTTAGCTCAAAGGATGCGGAAAGGTCAGGGAATGACCACCGCATATCCCCGGAGCAATATGGCCTTAGTTGCTAATGCTCATAAAAACCAAATAAGAAACAAAGCTTAGCTCAAAGATAGCATGTGCAACATACCGTTCAAACATTACATTACATTAATCTGATCTTAGAATACACGAAATTTATGGCCAAAATTTACTTGAACTCGCACCCTTGCGCCAATTCAGAAGAACCAACAAGCTTTTGAGAGGTTTCCGATTCAGGAAAATTCGATAGTTCAGCTCTTAACAGAGAATCTACTAAAATATAGTTAAAGGCAACGCAACCAATGCAGCTCAATTCGAAAAAGAGTGTGTGCAATACAGGTAGAACAAGGGCGGTATTAAGGTATATTTTAAGAAACCTAACGTTTAATTAACCCAAAGATTTTATATGCTTTGTAAGTAATGTAATTTTTATGTTTCAAAGAAAATATGGTATTATTAGAAAAACATATCATTAGCTTCATCAGTTCTCTGCAGGTTAATTTGATTTAGCTTGTATTCAAAGTCATGTGTCTTATGGGATCTGGAAAAGTTATAATATCGCATTTACCAACATTTATCGCTCAATTGTTTTGATTGGCCGGCCCACGTTTGAACGCATGCTGAACATTTTTTAGCACTGGGCAGTCATTGGAGTGTCAGATGACCTTAAATTTTTTTTTGTGATGACTGCATAGGCTAAAAAACTGACATTCAAATACCATATCTACAAATTACATTATTTGAGTAGATAATTAATAAGAGTGAACCAAGATCAACGTGGAAGCATTTAAAAAGGAGTCGTCAACAAACGTTTGGTCAGAAGGTTCTCCCCCATAAGTGCTAAAAGCGGCCGTGACTACTACATAATTCTTTATTTGCGATTTCTGATTCACGTCTTGAACCCCTCGAACTTTTTCAAGTCAATGCTAATGCATGTTATACTTGTCATTAATACATACACCGATGAGCCAAAACATTAATACCAGCGAGTCGTTATGCAAATCGAAACAACTGCAGGTGCGCGGGTCGGGACACCGTATAAAAAAAAACACCTGATACTGAGCTCCGTTAATCAGTGTTACTCTTGTTCTTCAGATGGGAAAGGCAGCGGACTTAAGCGAGTTTGACAAAGGCCAAATTGTAATGGCCAGACGACGGGGTCAGAGCATATCCAAAACGGCACAGCTGGTGGGATGCTCACGGTAGCCGTGGTTGGTACCTACCGAAAGTGGTCCTAGAAGGGGGAACCCATGAACCGCCGATGAGGTGTTGGACGACCACAGCTTATCAATGCTTGAGGTGAGCGAAGGCACTCCCGGTTGGTACGTGGCAACAGAAGGGCGACTGTGGCGCAACTCGCCGGTAATTGGAATGCTGGTGACGGGAGTAATGTGTCACAGCACACAGTACATCGAACCCTGCTGAAAATGGGGCTGCGTAGCTGCAGGCCGCTCCAGGTGCCCCTGCTAACCACGGTTCACCGGCGACAGCGCCTACAGTGGGCATGCTCGAATCGAAACTGGACCTTTTCTGATTGGAAGAAGGTCGTCTGGTACGATGAATCATGTTTCCTGTTGCACCATGTGGACGGCCGGGTACGTGTGCGTCGTTTACCTGAGGAAGTGATTGCGCCTGGATGCACCATGGGACGAAAACAAGCTGGTGGCAGCGGTGTCATGCTTTGGGCGATGATCTGCTCGGACACTCTGGGTCCAGTCATCCATATGCCAGACACTCTGACGTCTACCATCAAACATCATTGCTGAAAAAGTACACCCTTTCATGGTGTACCTGGTCAGCAATGGTCTTCCCCTCTGGCGGCGCCGTCTTTCAACAGGATAATGCACCATGCCACATGGTTGTTCGAGACTGGTTCGCGGAACATGAGGAAGACTTCCAGGTATTTCCCTGGCCTCCAAATTCCCAAAACATCAATCACATCGAGCATGTGTGGTTTGTGTTGGAATAGCAATTCCGATCTGCGGCGTCTCAACCACGGACCTTACAGGAGTTAAAAAATCTGCTGGTTACGTGTTAGTACCAGATGCCACAAGACACATTTATAAATCTTGTAGCGTCCATGCCTCGCCGGGTACAAGCTGTTTTGGCTGCACGTGGAGGACCAACATCATATTAGGTAAGTAGGTGGTCATAATGTTTTGGCTCATCGGTGTATTTAAAGAACTTTACGGAATTCCTTGGGAAGTCACTATACAGTATTTCTTAATGATATAGTGGCTTGGTGTCATTCATACGAGGAGCGGTGCGAAAGTAATGCCTCCTATTTTTTTTTCCCTCAGAAAATTTTATTCCTACAGCTATCATAATGAATGAGGATTAATTGATGTCTTTTACATCAATTAATCCTCATTCATTAATAAACAAACTGTTATTTTCCCACAAAGTCACCATCGTTTTCTATGCACTTCCGCCATCTCTGATTAGACGCTGTATTCCAATCCTGTAAAAGTCCTTACTCTTGCTCCGGGAGGGTTTCGCGAACACTGTGCTTGAGCTGGTCGTCGGTTGCAAAATGGGTTCCACGGAGTGCATCCCATATCACCTCTTCTGCCCGCTAAAGGGCAGAAGAGGTTATAGTTGGAAGGAGCAAGGTCCGAGCTATGAGAGGGGTGCGGAAGAACAGTGCACCCCAGTTTTGCAATGGTCCCCATCGTGCGCAGACTGGTGTAGGGTCGTGCGTTGTCATGGAGAAGGTTGTTGTCCGTTCGAACTGTACCTGATGCGGGCTTTCAACTTTTTCCACATATCGATCTGAGTTGATTATGGCGCCACGCTCCAAGAAGTCCACACGCAAGACCCCATCTTTATTCCAAAATACTGTCGCCATGACTTTACCAACAGAAGGCTGTTTTATGAACTTCTTGCGAGGTGAATTTTTATGGTGCCCTTCCCTCGACTGTCTCTTCATTTTAGGGTCATAATGGTGAACCCAGGTTTCGTCACCACTCACAAATTCGTTAAATTCAATCTTTGCTTGATACGTATATCTGTAACATCCACCATTTTAAAGTATCCGTGTGCTGCACTCACGAGACAGATCACAGCGCCACTTAGTATGGTGAAACTAGAGACCTCTAGTGACCACCCAGTGACACGCGAAATGATTTACGGCGCCATATTTGAAAGCAAAAAATTAGGAGGCATTACTTTCGTTCGGTCCTCGTAACTAATTTTAAATGGCCGGTGGTCGATTGCATTTTTGAACCGAGAGCACTATAAAGTATTTATAAAAAATGTTTTTTTTTTAAGTTGGTCGCCGTTTTCCTTGAGTGAATGGGGGATTTTTTTTTATGCTACAAATTTAATCGTTCCCGTGAATACCCACCTCTACAGACATTACCACACACACACAAAGCGTACTTACGTGTTGCATCTGATAGCTGTGTTTGGTACTGAAATAATGATAATAATTAAATAAATTGAATGATTAACTGGTGGATCATAACCACTATATATTTGATCTGTTTTAGGACTAGACGTCTTGAAATGTACTCAAACATTCAAGTGTGGAAGGTGCGAGTTCAGCTGAAATTAATGTGTTGATTATCATCAGGTTTGTGAGTTGGGACGATCATTGCAGGTGCAGTGAGCATATGGGATATAATGACATTTCAAGCAGAAAGCATGCTGTAGTCGAATGACTAACATTGTGAAACGCAAAATTTTCGTCAAGGCACCATCCGGCTCAAATCCCCGCGTATATGAATACTTTTCTTTTCTGGAAGTAGTGAGGATGGTGAGATTCCAACCCCTTCGATGCGTGAATATTTGCATTTATATCGTAAGTAATTTAAATTATAATAACTCCGAATTACAGAAATCACCGCAGTGTGATGCTGTTATCATTAGATACTGCTGCGTATGAAAATTGTCAACGGGCACCAGCAATCTCTACTCGGAGTGCAACGTTTAAACGCCGTAACACGTACAATCTCATCGGAAACATTCCGTAACACATTTTCTTTCTTTTTTTTTTTTTTTTTTTTTTCCTTTCTGAGAAGAAAGAACCGGGTGTTGGGTTAGAGGTTGATACGTGTTCTAGGGAAAAGTAGAATTTGTTTAATGCTCGAATTACAGGGAAATTGTTTAATGCTTAGCCACGTGTTAGTGTATCCTTTGATAGTCAACATCAGCAAAAACGCTGGCTATACCCGAACTGCTCCCTGATTCTGCTACATGATGAGAATAAGATTCATGTGATTAAAATTTATGATGGTTTCTTTTTTAAAAAAAAAAACTGCCATTTTGTTATCCCCCTCCTACTTTTGGGCATCTGTTGTAAATAACGTTTCTGCTGAGCTGATAGTAACCTTAAGAAATTTCCTATACTAATTATCTCATCTGATGTGCAGTGATTTTGATTCCTTTAAATAAAGGATGGAAAAATTATTATTTTAATTGGGGGGGGGGGGCACATAGAAATTACTTTACTTTACTTGTTGGCAGGCCTGATAATATTATCCATAAATTTCCGAAGACAGAATGAGAAAAGTCTTCCGAGCTTTCCCATATTAAAAAAAAAAAAAAAAAAAAAAAAGTTTTCAATCTATACTAAGCGGCCAGTATATTAGGTATATCCCATTATCCGAAGAATTTACCCTTCCGCCATTGCATTTCAGTGGGAGAACATTTCGATCTAATAACTTTGAGTGTAGTAGGATAGTCGGTGCAATTGTCCCGGACCCTTGTGTTCCGCTAGGTTGTAAACAGCGTCTATAGTATACAAAGCCAACGGCATTTAACATTTAGCCAACAGGCTTGTAGCTGGCGACAGCTTGTTGAAGTGAGAAGCCGAAGGACGGCGAAAGGAATCCTGCAGTGTAACAGACTGGTCACAATCGATCCAATGACAACGCAGTACAGCAGCAGGGGGCAAAGGAGTATATCGGAACCCACACTTTTTTTTTTTTAACAGCTACTCCCTAAGGTTCTAAAATAGTAAGCACAGGTAAGTCCACTAATTTCACTTCTAATAAATCTACAGTTGACATATCTTGCTAGGTGCATGGATACTTTCATCATCTATCCGAGTCGGTGGAATAAAAGTATCCTTAAAGCTTAAGCAAAAACCAACGAGAGGTTTGGAATATGGATAGTTGTTGTATTAAGATTTTACAGCATCGGCGACTAAAGCCATATTGCTCTCTGTACACTGTTTATAAATTGCCTCTGTATTCTGAGGTCGATTTTTCGTTTGCTGGACGAAAAAGCCAGGTTTCGGGGAGAAAAAGCCATGCTACCCTCCCTGAGACCGACTAACTCATCCACGTCGTTAAAAAGGCCCATAAAAATTCGAGGCCTGTCGATGATGCGAGAAACTCAGGTACTTTTCACCCGTTGTGGGGAGAGCGGCTAGTCTACCAGCTGTGCTATTCTACCCACGAGGGCTATATGGATAGATGCTACGAAACAGGAGTAATAAAATTGTGAAGGTAAACGACGAAGATTTTGATTGACTAGGACGAACGCACATCGAACTATCGGAATGTACAATGATATGATGGACCTTATCACAGATCAGAACATAGCAGAAGACGTCCCGCTTTCACCGAGTTCCACCTTTTGAGCAAAAAAAAAAAAAAACATGGACACCGAATAGTTGAGGAGTGGAGAAGGTCGCTTGAGTCCTACGAATTCCGTTTCCATTCGTTCAATGCTAACGGCAGGACTAGGGTATGGCGACAGCAGCATGAATCGGTGTCAGTATATTCATCGGAATAGGTGTCAGAGTGTAGGCTATCGGTGGAAGTGTGTATGTGTGGAGAGTGTTTTCGGGGAACAAGTTAGGTCGTCTGATACCGATGGGTCAACTCTGAATTCCTAAGGCTACTTGATCATTGCCAAAATGAAGAGATGCCGGGCCAGGTTCATCCCTTCATGCTCGCAGTCTAGTAATGGTTACTTTTAGCAGGATAATGTGCAGTGTCACAAGCACGGATCGGTCAGGCATAATTCCAGGAGCATTACGGTCACTTTACCATACTTCATTAACTTCTTCGATCATCTGATCAAAACCCGATTGAGCATTTGTTGGATGAGTTAAAACCAGCTGTTTGCTGCAAGAATCGTCCTTTCTGATCTGTGTCAACTGTAGGATGCGATCGAGTCGGAATGGCCGAGGCTCTACTGACAATTATGGCACTGCACCTAATAAACTGACCACTCAGAATATGACGTAGCTGAGTGGTCATGAGCGTGAGTGCAGTAGCACGCGCTCTTTGAGTGAACCGAGGTTCAAGCCTGTCACTGCTAAATACGATTAACGTTTGTATTGATGATTTATTGTAAACTCCGCTGACCTGGTGGTCGTGCTGGAGTATAAACAAGAACATTTTTTTTTTTTAATATAGTAATATTTTAAGTTTGTTTTCTGTACATTCACTGTCGACCTGGGATAAGAATGTGTTGCAGTCTGAGGTTTTAGGTTAGGTGGACACAATCTGAAACCTCAGGCAGGGACACATTCATAACAGAAATATTATAGATACAAATATAACCCAGAAGGCACCCTTAAATTTTCTAGTCTCTGGGGTACCTTTCTGTTTACTGATATCTTGGATCATCCTTGCGTGCAGTATTAAGGAACCACATTAACGAACTATATAAGAAAAATTATAACGGGAAATATACTGGTGTGCAAAATTTAAGGACCAGTCAGGTTTTCACCTGTAGCTTCTCATAGGAGTGACCTGGATATGGGAAAAGCATACCAAAGGAACCTCGTGAGGTACAGAAATGATGAAGGAAATAACACCGACACAACAAAGGAAACAAAACGGTACAGAGGGACTTTATTTAAAAATGGCAACATAGCACTGGCTGCCATGATACAGATGCATCACTGCCAAAGATGGAACAAAGGGAAGAGGTGGTCCTCAGTAGGAGATATGGCCATCCCTAATGTCGATGCAGACTTTGCATCGCCTGTCCATACTTAGAACAATGTTGTTGATAAGTTCTTGCGGTAACATCGTCCATTCCTCTGTCAGCCATCTTCAGCTGGTGAACATTTTCTGGTGGGTGTGGACGTGCCGCTAGGCGTCTCTCCAGAGCGTTCCATATGTGTTCGATGGGATTCAGATCTCTTGGAATATTAATGCTACACAGTTCCGTACAATTTAAAGCGAAAGCTTTGCGCTACGAAAAATATATAACTAACATAGTGCATAAAGCATCGTGTACATACATAGCTGAAAAAATTAAAAGCGAACAAAAATTTGCATAAAAGAAACGTCATCTGATGATATCTCGTATTGTGAATCACTTTATAACGATATAATAAATACGTGCATTTCGAATAAGAAGTGCTTCTCCCGAAAGAGAAGAAATTACTCTCAGTTGAACGCCACCGCCCAGCCGGCACCGTTTAGACTGTCTGCTCATCTGTGGGCCAGGTTTTTATAATTTTTAATTAAATTATACTGAATAATCTTCCCAATCTATACCAAAATTTTAAACAAGTATGGATATTAAGGCTATTAAATCTATTCAATTTTAATGGCCTTAATAATTTTAATGACTAAAGGATGTCTGTTGATCTGAACTCTGATCATCAAAAATCCTTTATCACTAATTTTTGTAATAATTAGTACGGGGGCAATTCAAAAAGTAAAGACAATTTAGCAGAGAAACGCTTTTCACCGTCACGGGGAGCTACAATAGACATCCTTTCTCACTGTGTGTGAAAAACCTCCAGTTTGAATACCAAGATAGATGGAATTTTATTGCCAAATGAGTCCATCTCGAGCGAGGATTGCACATTTCCTCCCTCAAAATTGGGACTTTTTATCCAGCAAAATAGGAAAGCCGATCACAGAACAAACGCAATTTACAGTAGACACTAGCGCCTGAAAGTTGCTTTGGCGAAAAAGAAAAAAAAAACAAACAACTCAGATTATATATATATATATTTCTTCCCCCACGCCTTTCTAGAAAACTGAGTTGTCTTCTCCAGAACTCCTCCTTGCAGTGTTGTTCACATAGTTTTTTGCTGCACTCGAATTCATTTTTAAAATAAATTATAAAAGTAAATAATGGCCATAAATTATATCGAATGCGTTATCCGTTTTCGATTCTGTCACTCATGCGTTACCTGAGTAGTAGCTACCAGCAAGTAAACTTCACTGACCGTAAAGAGGAAAACAGAGTAGCAGACCAGTATCGAAACTAAACGTAATTAACCGGCAATGGAACAAAAAGTGAGTAGCTGCAACCAGGGCTTTAACCAGTTTCTTCAAGTGGTATTCCATGTAGTTGCTGCACGTGGGACATGGAGGTTGCTACCGACCGCCCAGCAGTCACCGCCCCGGCGTGAGCACCCAATTAATTCGACTATTACCAGGCGTGATGAGGGGTGTTTATGTTGTGGGCGGGCAGTGCAGAATTCTACAACCGTGGGAATGGAGTTCGGTAACGACAGGCTGCATTCCTTTACTTGTCTCTTTCGCTCCGAAGCTCACGAAGACAAAACTAATGCCTTAAGCTTGTCGGACAGGTTGCACTCCACCTGGTGGCGGCCACATTAATAGTGTAACCCTTTGTTGGACATTGTGTTACGCAGGTATTTCTCTTTTATTTTGAAAGATAGGTTTTCAAATAAAAACGAGACGTTAGATTGAAGAATAGCAGTTTATTGGATCTTCCGCCAGTTGTGGCAGTAATCGGATGTTTAAGATAAGAATCTAACTTTCTAACTTTAGTTCTTATTGTGATTTCCTAAGTGAAGGCAGTTAGGACGGTCACACGTCAGTTCGATGCTCTGACAATTAAGTATATGTGAGCATACCATATTATCCATTATCAACAGATAATTTAGTATGCTCGGCACAATGGAGAGTGTGTGTGTGGGGGGTGGGGGTGGAGAGCGGAAGACAGGCATCAGCTGCTCCAGAACCGGACACCATATTCGGGGGAGGTATAGAAGGCGGATCTGAAGGATAAAATGCAAGCCTAGCGAGGCTGTTTGTCCGGAGCTTGTACTGTCTCTTGATTATTCCTGTGTCGTGGATGAGTTAAAAGAGTGGGGAGATCAGATCTAGTTGTTGCACATTTTGTACCACGGCAACCATGAAATATCAATCAATTGTGCCAGCGAACTGAGTGTATTCTGTTGTTGATTTGTTTGTTTTCGATGAAAAATCCGAGTTTTCGTGAGAAAGATGCAACTCTTACCTGAAACTGACTAATTCATCTACACGGCGGGATAAAGTTCCCACCAACTAGACGGATCCAAATAGAGTTCCTATGAAGACGGTGTGGAAACAATGACCATAACCACAATGCTGCTAGCCGTTAAGCTAAGAGAAACATCGATACAGAGCAGGCAAAGTAAACCAAGGGTTTTTACGGGTAGCTATTGAAGCGCCTGCATTGTTCTAGAGGCAGGGATCTTTTAGGGGTAGACGCCAGAATAAACCTATTGACATAGACACCGCTAGATGTAAAGAAGGTAAATGAAGAAGATTTCTGTTTTTATGGAACAACGTTAATATCGCTGATCAGTTTAATGCCAGGAAGCTGATTCTAGTAAAAACAGAGACCAGACTTAAGAAATAAATTAATAAAGCGGGTTTTTTTTTGTTTTTTTTAACTGCCGGCTGTTTAAGCACGGACTATTCTTTAATAGCATGAATGGATTGAGGGCTGTGAAATACCTTCAGAAAGAAAAATAAACTGACATTATTATTCATTTTATTTCATTTAAGTTTTCACTTCTCATTATTATTCGTTGTTTCATTTATAACACCACCATAGCACTACACTCATTTCTGGCCAAGTTACAGAGTACTGTATCATCACAATGTGCTAATACGAAGTTGTACTGACGTTTAGGGACCACTACATAAGACACAGCACATGTCTACAGGTCCATTCATTTACTTCCTGGTCTATTCTGGGGTCTAAGTCAAAAAGTTTATTATTCTTGTTTCTGACTCTGTCAAAACATACATAATGCTAGCATGCTTTAACAACTTTCCGAAAAAAAAAGAAAAAAAAAAAGTGTAATGCGGCTGCTTAACGAACTTCTAAATACTTCCGATAACGGTCACCACCCTTTATCAGTTTAACTCCAGATTCACAATTAAAGCGGACTGAGTTATTAAAGAGCACAAGATGACTTAATCCGCTTACCTTCCAGTAAGCTTTCAAGTACTGTTTTGCGATAATTTGATTTGTAAATGTTTATGAAAATTCTATAGTATTCAAAGATATTTCAGAACGTGTGTTATAAATGTTAAGAGTTAGTACTGTGATTATATTTAGTATACTTCTAACACATATGCAAAGTAGTCATTTTCTCTGTAGATATGCTGGATTCTGTGATCGATTTCTTACAAGTGGATCACAGAATGCCGTGGACACTGGTTATTATAGTCAAAAATAAGGTTTCAGTTTAAAATAAGTTTAAAAATAAGGCTTCAGTGGTTAGTTTCTTTAGTCAGTAAATTACCTTATATCACTTTGCTTAATTTTTCTTTCAAAAGAATCAAGAACGGAAAGTTAGAAGGGAGAAAGAGAGCCCTTCGTCTGAATTTTATCCGTATACCGGAAGTAATAACACACACACATGAAACTCGTTAGTCCATTGTACTATAGCTTTAACTGCTATCGTTGTGTGTATAGCATCCTTATTTGAATTGTTAGTCATTTGCGCCAAGACATGAATTACCTAATTTCGTATTTAAGAATTAACTCATTAAATTCTGGTTGATATCGTAAACTCGATTTCTGGTGGAGACTTTTCGAACGATATATATAATTTGTCTTCGTAAATGCAAAACTCAAGCCAATATCGTATGCCCAAAGAAGGTTTTGATGATAATAGATCGCTTAATTTTGGAAAACTGATTTTGTAGGATCCATTTGGTGGTGGTACATGTTCTGTACAGGAGTTTTTCCATCATACGCCGCTGGATTAACGTATTAAAAAAAGCACTGTTTTGTTTTTAGCAATGATCTTTTCTTCCACTACTGCTGCACGGTATAAAAAATTTGTGCAGAGCACTGAAAAACAAAGCGGGTTAATAAATAGTACAGTCACATTATCATCTGTTTCAAGAATAAATTACGAAGACCTGATATATTAGGCAATCTATTTAAAGAATTCCTCGGGACCTTCAAAAGTAATAAAATCGATACGTTTATCCGAACCTGACAATGATAGGTAGTATGATAAGAGAACATCCTATTGAAAATCGCATAAATTTATAGCACAAATATTAAATTTGAGAAAAATTACTTAGAGAAACAGGAATAGATCTGCACCTCACGCACTTTTGTAACTAAGTCGGCGACTACATAGGTAGTGCGTGACCTTTCTCACGTCACATTGATGGTTTGTCCGGACTGCAAACACCAACTTGGAAAGTTTATTATTTTATCCCGTTCTTATCGCAGATTTTCTGTGGTCCCTACCTCCACCCCTAGCATCCACTTCCTTCTCATTTTGATCCTCCCAACACGAGAATTACAGTCCACCGGATAATTTTCCGCGTGACAAGACTACCTACTCCTCGTATTAGCCGTCATGCGGAGTACACGCTTCGTCGAAAACAATGGTAGCCCCACCAAACACTACATGAGATTGCTTGTTATTGGTGAACTTCGGTTATGTATGCTGGTCCCTTGTCACCCCGAGGTCCCGGGAATACTTAAAATAAACCCGCTGTCCATCGAGTCTTTGTCCTCTACTCTTGAAACCAGATTACATGATTAAGCAATGCTTTTTTTTTCTCCTGCTCCTGCCTGTATTATTCTATTGTGTGAAGCTGATGTGGTTTCCCACCGCCTGTTCCCTTTGATTGCTCAGCTCGACGACAGATATAATGGCGAAGACAGTCAGAGTGGAGGCGGCGAGGTCTGCTCTCTAACTGATTTCAGAACGCA
This sequence comes from Mastigoproctus giganteus, assembly GCF_048544385.1. NCBI lineage: Eukaryota > Metazoa > Arthropoda > Arachnida > Uropygi > Thelyphonidae > Mastigoproctus > Mastigoproctus giganteus. The sequence continues at coordinate 168,207,980 of NC_143577.1, forward strand.
CTTACTGCTAATGATGCTAGCTGGAAGAAACAGATTGCTATTTCCGGATTTTCAGAGTAATGACATCTTGTTTATCCGGTGTACTTAGCTTTGATTTATATACAGGAATTTCTTTAATGATGGAACGGTGAGCGCTGTGTCATCAGATTTTTCCTTAGCAAGGGTGAGAGAAATGAATGCGAATATCATCCATTAGGCAATTTTATATATAGCAGGAAAACGATTCAGTATTTTTAAGCAAAGCTGCTTTTAAATATTACATCGCTTATAGTAATAACTGTAACGATGATAATATTAAGATTTTAACTCCATTCCATTTCCGGTAAAATCTTGTGAAACACTGACTGTGATTTGATTGAGGTATGCTTCACTTTCCACTGATCAGCACCCTTACTTTAATTTTGTTTTGGATGCCGAAGCAGCACGGGTTTATTAGGTGTTTTTTTTTAACTTTTAGGCTGCTGCGGATCCCCAGGAATATCATATTAATGCTTCTGTTTCGGTTTAGATACCATCCAAAGCGTATCAATGTTATTAAAATAATTAATCTTTGAATTTAAAAAAAATATTGATAGCTTGTGCTTTACGCTATTAGCTGCTTGAATATTTATTTTTGTTAGTAAAATGATTTCGCTTGTTACAAAATATTTTGTGTGATTTTTAAGTAGAAATTCGCAGATCCCAGGTTATGAAAAGCTGATGAAATTTAAACTGTCATTAAAAAAAAAAAAAAAAAAAAAACCGAAATGAGAGGGGGGGGGGGGCAGGCTTCTTAGAACGGGATGTCCGATTTTCAACAAATTTGGGGACCTGTGGTCAAAATGTACAGAAATACATTTTTTGACTTTTTTTTGGGGGGGGGGGATTGCTTTTTTATAAAATGGCGGGCAACATGGTAGCCGAGAATGCTCGTCCCTTGGCGATCATGTAATTGAAAAATCACTATTATTATTTGGTGAACACAATTACCATTATTACGCTCGCCAAGCTACATTGTTTGCGTAAACCAACAAAGCATTATTACATAAACAATGATTGACCGGCAAACAGCTCTCGGGTGGATGATTGATACTAGAATACGAACTGCAGCAGTAGCATTTGTTATTCCATAAATGTATGTATTCTTCCGTCCTCGATCTTGAAATAAAATGGCAGATGGGAAAATGTGGTATAGTAATGATTGCAGAGTAAAAATCCGGTTGACCAGCTAGTTTGTAATACGTAGCAGTATGTACAGTAGCGCTGCATTCCTATGTGCTGCCCTAAATGCTGAATACCGATAAGCGTTAACCAATCAGAAAACAATATCGAAAAAATTTCAGCGCCCTCTTGAACTGTTGCCCGTAAGCGCGCTTACCTCGCCTACCTACTTGCGGCGGCCCTGAGTATGTACATAAAATAAACAAACATGCGCTACGCAGTGGATAATTTATTGTATCCAGGAAACTTATTAGTGGAATGAATTTACAAGTTTTGGTCCGATAGTCAATTAGGAAAAGATTATGAACGCGGAATTATTTAGCTGGTACAAATGTTATTTGAATGCTTTTATTGTTCAAGATCTTGAACTTTATTATTTATTAGTTTATTAAACAAAAAGCAAGTTTTCATAAACAGACAACGATTATATTAAGGGGATAAACCAAATCTTTGTAAGCAAATGAAATAAGATTCTTATTTCTTTTTGTTGAATGCTTTCCAAAGTACGTATGTTTGTAGGGCCATGAGATGCCCAGATTGGGGGATGCATATCGTTAAAACCAGAGTTATGTATAAATAGCGATGAGTGGGGTTAAAAATGCTACTGTGTAGGATCTCGATTCGCCTAGGCATAGACTAGACGAGAGAGAGAGAATGGCTGTGTAAGTTCCTTCATCATTCAACCTTGCAGGTCGGTTGTATCTCATTTTCTAGGTGGAGGACAGGGTTGTCTGTTCTCCTGGAATAATGTATGCGGATGTGAATGTACATATGGCGAGATCGAGCCGATACTCTGCGAACAAAATACACAGCACATCGTTAACTGTGGCGCTTTCTGGTATATTGGCTGCCAGAAACGAGTTCGTAAACTCGCGCACACCGGAATATAAACATGAGTTTTAACATTATTTTATTTAATTTTTGGTCCATACTCCTGAAGTTTCTTTTGATCTCGTTCCATGACATGACAGGTTAGTGACTGTCCATGTCAAGATAGTGAGTTATGTCAGTTGTAACGTATTTGGAAAGGTGCGGGTTTATTTCCGTCAGTGATGCAGAATAATTCCCCCCTGATTTGTCATCAAAACAAACAAAGCTGGCTTCGAGCAGACGCAGTTTTCAAATATGATATGCTGGCGCCTCATGCTGTGAACTGGATTTGAAACTGAATGAAAATAGTCCATCCCGATCCCATTGGTTTGAGATAAACTAATTAATAATCCAGATGACTGCGATAACCAACCATTTCTGTGAGATGCGGGCTTAATGGCATGGCGCATCATCCTGCCGAAAGCAGCCATCATCCGAGTTCAACAACTGAAATAAAGTATTTCAGTCGTTTACAGCTATCCACTAAATGTCAACAGATATCACTTATACGAACTGAACACAATAAATAAATAACGAAGAAACTCTAAATCGTAACATATGCCATGTTCACCGCCCTCTACAGGTTAAATAAGCAAATATAACAAACGAAATGCAAATTTTAGTTTCGACCCAGCCAATCGACTGGTCATACAAAACGTAAATCTGCAAATTCGTCAAATTAAATCTTAATAAACATAATAAATAAATAAATTATAGTCATGTAATTAAAGAAAACCAAATGACAGAATAAATTAAAACATAATGAAGAAAGCAGGACGGGTAGTTTAAACCTGTCAGTTGGCTACACTCAAATTTGCATTTCGTTTGTTATATTTGACGTTTGTTATATTTGTTATAGTTGACGAAGTTAAAGATCTGGGAGTTACTTTTACCGCTACATGTGGGTTTGAAAAACACGTTAGGAATATATTGAACCAAGCGAAAAAACAAATTGGCTTCATTAAACGGCAGACGTACAGATTTCAAGATCCTCAGTTCTCTGTGCTCCTATTTAAGACAACTATACTCCCTATAGTGGAGTTTGCTTCTCCTATATGGAACCCACACTATGCATACTTGATACAGCAAATAGAATCGCTCCAGATGAAATTTATCCACTATCTTTCCAGACGTAACCCCATGTTTTACCACAGAATCTTCTACCGGAATCTCTGTTCCTACTTCAAGCTTCAATCTCTGGAAACTCGGCGAACTGTTCTTGATTTAAAACTGTTGTACCACATCTTCGCTGGATCAACTTACCTGCCGGATCTTCTATGCCATATTGACCTTCACGCTCCAGTGGTGGATACTAGACAGAAGACTACTTTCCACATTGGTAACTCCAGATTAGAGATATCCAGGAACTCCTTCTTCAAAAGAACATTGGCACTCATGAACAAGTTTGACTTGGATATGGCTGTGAACAAGAAACAATTCCACAGATCTATTTGGAGTAAATTGACCGATTGACGGATGAGTTCTGGCCCAAAGATGTCCTCATTAATTCGTGTGTGTGTGTGTGATGATGTCTCCTGCAGCAAACTGCTTTCTGCGAGTTTACATAGCGCTGGACTTGACGTCATGAATATCTTTTTATTTTTGTGAATTGAACTTTTCCCGTTTCCATTGTACAAAGTATATTAGTCTACCACTTATTTTTATGTTTGTACAACCTTTGCTCTGTTATACACTTTAACTGGGCGAATGCCTGTTGTGTATATGTTAAAAAATAAAATAAAATAAAATAAAATTTGCTTATTTAACGTATAGACAGACGGTGAGGGCCATTGCATATGTGACGATTTTGACGGTTTTTTTTTTTTTTTTTTTTCTTTCCGGATCGTATCGGGATACCGATTGACATTTGGCTGGATAGCGGTCAATGGCTGAAATACTATTCTTTTCAGAGTTCACAATCGCTGATTACACCAGAGGTGCTTGTCAGGCCCTGTCTTTAGTTTCATTTGTTCATTCTTTTGAATAAATTAAAGAAAACACTTTCTTCATTACGAAAGCGGCACTCCTACCTTGATATGTGTGAGGGGCGTCTCTCTGGGCGGGAAGTCGTGCGTTTGCACTGAGAGCGAACGTTGCTTTGTGTTTATCTCTTTTATTTTTAATCCTAGTATTCTTTGTTCTCTGGCATACAATCGCACCTTGCTAAGTATAACCCTAATTGTAGCATTAATTTGCGCATTAGTTTCGTGGTATATTTACTATTCCTTTTTACATTAGTCTTGGAGACGTAACCACGTTTGTCTTTATAGTAAAGGTTTCTGCATAGCTTTCTTCCACAAAAAAGAAATGAGTAAAACAGCAGTACTAGTGGAGGAATCTAAATTGATTCTCTTTCTCACGGTTGTTATCGCGAAAGCGGCCCTTCTCAGAGAAACAGCGGCGAGGGAGAGCAGTACTTAAAATTAAGTATTGTTTGTTTTTGCTTCGATCTGTATGTTTAACTCGCCCTTCTTCCTGCTGCTTATAATAGACCCTTGGCTGGTTTCTGCAGGCAAGGATCTTACCACATACCCCAGACATTTACTGAAACTGTTGCTTAGCAACGTATCCTACCTAGTGCAGATTACAGCATCTGGCAGAAAATAGCTTTACTTACTCTTAATAAGTACACTTTTCTGTTACTGAATGGAAACGGTGGATAAATTTATTTGGATATAGCCTATTTCAGTTGTCCATCTGTCGTTCGGTCAGCCATGCATTACGATGGTGTTTTTCCTTGGTTCCCTGTTCATCGTTTACCCAATAATGGATTATTAACAGCATACCATTTTCTGTGGATCATGATGGATGCTGTTTGTTTGTTGTTTGTTTGGTTTTTTTTTTTTAGGAGCATTAGCAACTAAGGCCATATTGCTCCGGGGATATGCGGTGGTCATTCCCTGACCTTTCCGCATCCTCCGTATTTGGTGGTGACGGGCTCGAACCCCGGTCTAATCAAGAAGCGTGTGTTACGCACTGCTGCTCCTTCCCACCTGGCTACGGAGGCGCCTAATGATGGATGCTAACAATAGATACGATTGTGTAAAATTTAATGCACAAATAACCGTTATGTAAAGAACACGATGCAGTGCAGAGTCAGATATATCATCTTTTGTGCAGAGTCTAAAAAGACTTCCTTTGCAAATTACAGAATCTGTGGTACAGATTCTGTAATTTGCTGTGGTAGAATCTGTACCACAGATTCTACTACAGCAAAAAATACTGGCTGGAACTCCTAGCAACAGTCGAGATGATAACTGGCATAATTGCAATACCTTCATTCTGGGATTCCTGTGGCTGGAGGATTTCCGCTGCTGCCCTTAGGGCCAATCCCGAGTTCTACCCGCGTTCAGCACGACTCCATCTCTCGGACAGGTTCCTTCCTTAGCAGAAGCCCAGACACTTGACGCCGACTTGAACAAATTCGCCGTTGACCGGAATTAACGGAAAAAAATATGATTAGCAGGACTAATCAGCAATGACTGATGTGTACCTTGCATCTGCTTCTGTTTGATTGAGCTGGTATTCTTATCTCGATGTTAAGCTGGCTTAACATCGAGAAATGGTAATTATACAAATGAAATATGTTTTCATTTGTATAATTACCTTTTTTCATTTTGTAAATAATTGTTCGAGTATCCCGGAAGTATCGGGAGGCTGTAAATCCCTGGCTTTATGGCCGTGAAGGGCAATAAAGATTCTCTCTCCCTCAACTCAACGCCAGCATTTTTACCCCTAATCACGTACCATCTGAACTGGAGGCACGTACCATGGCTGATCACGTCCTAATTCTGCTTTCCATTGATCCACAGTCCAATTTGATGACAGAATTCAGCTAACTCTGTTAGGAGTTTGTCGAATTCTAACTCCTAATGAGTAAAAAAAAAAAAAGTGCCTTCATGGAGGGACACATTATTTGGAAACAGATGAATACATGACTAATGAGCACTTACTTGGTAAACAGTGGTCGAAAGAGAGTTGGAAACGGGATTCGTCAAATCAGGCGACAGATATCCATACGTCAGTGTTCCAGTGTTGGTGCTGCATGCCCATGAAAGGCATAGTTTCTTGTTTCACTGTGAGCATGGGTACCCTGTGATGGCCGTCGACTGCCATAGCCTATAAGAGCTAATCTGGTGCTTAGTTCATTGGATCTCGCTATTCCTACGTTTTATGGACCACCGTGTTGCGTCACTGTTGTTACGAGATGAGACACACATGACGATCACTACAGTCGTAGACCACACGTGGCTCTCCCATATGTGGCCTTTGGCTTGTAATTCAACCACTGTTGAGTCGGTCATTCCAAATTCGTGACACCACAGAACGGGAGCTCTTAACCACGTTGGCTGTTCTTGAGATACTGGCACCTACACGTATTCCCCCTCAATCCTTCCATGTTTGAAGTCGAAAGGATCTCGATGACCCATTCTTCCTCGCCGACACTCAAAAACTGATCACCACCTGGGCTAACTATAATCTTATATCAGCTGTTCTCCACGTTGAGCCTTCACCAACGTCACAGATCAGACGATTCGTACACACGGGGGTGTTGCTGATGCAAAGCGAACTGAGTGCACACGCGTTTTATTTTCTATTGGTCTCTGATTTATCTTCCGTTCATCCTGGTGACTGCTGCAGCGGCACAGTAAATGGATGTGCTGATGGTATCTAGTTTTCCAGAGGTAATGACTTTTCTCAGGATTCTGTTGGGTTTCTGCTTCGGTTATGGCACCCACCGGTATTGTACTATCTCTGATGGGTGCGGGATTTTGTGCGCACATATAGGACAGTAGACCCAGGCCGGTTTCATCTTGCCTGGGGACGGGCACTAGGCGACAGCTGCCCAGGTGTTCGCTGCTCCCTGGTGGCGAAGTGGCCTAGCTTAGGCTTACATAAATCTATGTAAGTTTTGTACTATAACTGTGTGTATTAATAAATGGGAAAAAAAATGCTTCGGTTATGGTGTAGGTTTTTGTGGGGTCCGTACCCTTGAATTCTGCCCCGGCCTTCTTCTACTCTTCTTCTATTTTAATATCTCGACTTCGTCTGCTCTGGACTTGTAGTTCTTGTAATTGGTGTTTCTGTTCCAATTCTGGTTCGGTTGTTCTTGATCGCTCATATCCTACTTGATTTTTTCCAACATTGCAAGAGCTAACAGGTTCTTCTTGATGATGGTCTGCTGTTCGGTGACATGAACACTCGGGAGCTGTTTTCGAATCACTTGGTTTATAGTTTCTTCTTGTACATTGTCATGTCGGTCTCTAGCTTCGTTACTTCGTAGTATAGCTCGCATGATGAACATATTCATTTCGATTCTCCACTTCATGCGTTGGCTTTTCCTTTCTTCTTTCCTGGATAGGTACTGGCGCAGTTCCGCAGGAAGCACTTCCACTTGGTTAGGCTGGATGGCCTTGTCCTTCCTTTATTGTAGCCATACGGGTGACAGCGCCACTCGCTCAATGTCTTCTTCTTCTTCGGGAGACTCTCTCCGATTTTTCGAACGGATCCCTGTGCCTAAGGTCTGTACTCGAGTGACTTTATCCTGCACCCCACTCGATTTAGTATGTTCAATATTCTCATCTTCAACTAGCTAGGGAGGTGGATCTGTTTAGCTCTGGTTTTGCATCCAGTGGTGAGTGGTAGTTATTGGAGCGACGCAGGATGGCACCACTCATTGCACTATCATTTCGACCACGTGTAGGTAGGTCTGATGAAGCGATTTTCGCGGGTTTTTTACGTTGGGATTCGAACTGTGACCATAAAACCATAAAATGTGGACTACCCTGAGATTTATATGTCAAACTCCCATCATGCATTGCGATGCTGTGTTTATGGGTTCAGTTCCATTGTGCCCTCCGTAGGTATTTTTTGGTCATGGATTATTTAATTACTTAAATACTTCAATGCATGATGAAAACGGTACCTGTAGCAACAATGCAGAGATAAAAGAAATTACATCGCCGATTTCAGCGGACCTCAACAAGTTTTGAATGCTTATCAATCTGTATTACATAACTAGTTGTAGGGTCTGTTGAAGTCAACAGGCCCTGGAGCTAGTTTGTGCGATGTAATCTGCGACGGTTTAGTACGAATGATTTAGATCATAGAAATATACTTTGTCCTAATAAATACTCCTCGTGTAGTGAGAAGTCTTAAGGATTATCTAAATAATATGTGTTTGTTGGACATATATCTATTGTTTATTCAATAATACATTTTTATTTACTAAAAGAACGTAACGCAACGGATTATTCCTTTGCATCTTAAAACCGAACCATACTTTTTGCAGCATTAAAACATAGTGTTTGCTTATATGGCCAAAGCTGTTACAGAGTTCATTAAAATCGTGAAATGATTTTAATGAATCCTGCAGCCCAATGCCGCTGCAATGGGAACAGCAGCCATAAATGAGGTACTGTTCACCTAGCCCTTCGTAGTTAATAATATTATTTATTTATTTATTATTAACAGTTTTTCATCTTTTAATTTTTACCAGTTCGAGTGGTCTCTCTCTCTCTCTCTCTCTCTCTCTCTCTCTCTCTCTCTACGGAGACCAAATGTTTTTTTCTCGGCAGCTTTATGCTGCCGAGAAAAAAACTAAACTGAAGAAATGCACAGGAAACTATTAACAATTAATAATTATGCCGACAAAAAATCATATTGTTTTAAAATTACGTATTACTTTTATTATTTATTTTTTCACGTTACTAAAGAAAAAAATATATGTTCAATTGTTATTGCTTTTATATACGTTTCAAAAATATTGTGAGACGATATAAGACCACAGATGTTTACAAGATATAGAGGGTATGTAGAACAATAATCCTCTCCTTGAACGAGGTTTGATTGTATTTGCGATCCGAAATGAAACTCATCCACTAAAAGTAATTTTAGTGCACATTTGACAAATTTGAGGTATTATTATAAGCATCTTTCCTCACATTCATACAGGTTTACTTGGTTAGTATCAATTACCCTTCAACCGTTGAAAGTTTAGCTTAACAGACCATGCGTTTCATCTTCGCGTGTGAAAGACCTTGCGTTCGATTACAAATTGAATACGTTAAGAGGCCGTTTTGATATGTTGCCTGTTTTTATTTGTTTAAAATACCAAAACCAGTTTAAAACTACAGGTATACAAACTGCTTCCACTTATGATTACGAAGTCGAATGTTATTAACCTGTTTTATTTATTTATATTAGCTATGAAATGACACAAACCCTTTATTTTGTTTATCACAATCATCAGTGTCAGTTACTGTCATTTCGTTGAGATTAATATTATGTTATGAGGGAGGGGGAGATATTGTCATTTAATCTCTCTCCTAGAAAATGAGAGAGAGAGAGTAGTAATAGTAGTTGATTTTATGAAGGCAAATAGTTCTGAGTTAATTAACTTCGTATTATTCTAACAGAATATCAGGTTACAAGAGACGCGAACTCGCATTTTCTTTTATTTGCCTCATGACCACACAAAAGTAACAGGAGTTTGATTTTAGCGTTCATTGCAACTGCATGACGCCCTCTGCTCTCAGAGGTGAGTGTACTCTGAACTTCTCGGTCTATCATACGTAGCGTAAGTCATGTGAGATCAATGAGGCAGCAAGGATCAGTTCTCGAGAGTCATCAGCGAGAGGAAAATTGTGGGAAAGGTGGAGAGAAGTGCCACGTGCGTGGAAGACGGGTCGAACAAAGAAAGAGATAAGGAAAGGTAGAAGAAAAATTTGATTTATTTTTCTACACAAGCTGGGTGTGACGGGGATGTGTGGAGCGGAACTGGACGTCACGGTTCGCTACCGTCATCCAGGGCTAACTAGAACACTTCGAGAGAAAGAGAGAGGAGTGGTGGTGCTTTTAAATTTCAAAACAGGATGCGAATTGTTCACTTAGGAACGTGCAGCAAAAGCCTAAATTCCCTTAGATATTTTCATGTTTAAATGAAGTTATTTGCTTAAGTATTTTGAGAAAAATTATATGTCAAAAACCAAAGTTCAAAGAAACTCAAAAATCGTCGAAGTGAATTAATTGACAAGCGAATATACATAGTATTTTTTAACCCCGATATGAATTATAAATTACTTTTTAGATTAGATAAATCGATCAGATCAGTTCATTTTCACAAGTTATGGCAAAATATTCTAAAATGCAGCTGTTTTCAAGTCAAGCGCCCCATCGGGCACTTTTCTTCCGAAAATATATTCTACACTAAAAGCGTTTTCTTGATTCAGAAAGTTCCCGTAAAGTACAGTATATTTTCGTATACTGTACTTTATTCGGTTATTATTGTTTTGATTTTCTTACAAAACGCTAACAGTTCAAAATAATACATTTCCCAAAATAATGCACACCGATATATAATCGTACTCTTAGTGACAAAATCATGCGTTATGAAACGTTTTTGCGTTTTGACATTTTGTTTATGTTTGCTTACAGCACAAGAAAACTTTCTTATTGGACAGTAGTCATAAAGTAACTTAGCGTAAAATATGTTAATATTTTTACTTAAACATATTAATCTACATACAAGAAAATAATAAACAAGTTTTATTGCCGGGATTCAAAGGAAAGGTATTCTTGTTTTTTGAGGCAGTCTCCAGGGTTTCCCCCTATGTACTGGGATTCAAAGGAAAAAGAAAGTATACAAATAAAGTATAAGTCGATCAGTTGTATGCAAATACAACATAGTTAAAAGTAAACATTGTATTTAATATGATTCGCATATAAGGAACGGAAAGTAAAGCAGCGGAAAAATAGTTAGAAAAATGATGCCCACTCTCTCTTTAGAACAATCTATTTTCTTTTCCGCTGTTATTATCAAAACGCTAATAATGCACTGCCCTGAGTCTATAGAAAAGAACAAAGAATGAAGAAAAGTAAGAGTTCTTGCTGAGTTCAATTCTTGAAGACATTGATATAAAAGATACAGAGAGAAACCGTTTTCAAGATTGCCGAACTGCGAATGGCTTATCTTCAACTTCACTCTTAGGAGAATGCAGTACAAGAAAGCATTCTGACATTTACTTTTGTGGAATAAACAGGTAATAATAATAATAATTTACAAGTACTCAATACAGTAACGAAGATCCGGAAACTACACCCTTAAATTGAGCCTGACGTAGCCCGGTGGTCAGGAGCGAGAGTGCATAGCACGCGTTCCTTGAGTGCACCGGGGTTCAAGCCCGTGACTACTAAATACGATAAATATTTGCATTGACGATTTATTGTAAACTCTACTGACTTGGTTGTTGTGCCGGAGTATAAACAGAAAATTTATTTAAATTCAAAACAATTTTAGTGTTGTTCTTTCACTAGAAGTCTGTCTGAAATTCGCACACCCAACTTGAATATGATCAGTAGTGTCTAGATAAAATTTTATGGTCAGACGTAGCCATCTCTATCTTCATAGTGCTGTTAATGCACATAACTAAGTTGTATGGGTCTGAAACCATGTAAAAAGCTAACAAACTATTACATAGAGAGAGAGAGAAACAGTATGATGCAATTCCAAACGTACATGTGGTGCAAATGTATCATGCCGTACATGCTTACCACGGAAAATTGCAATTTGCACATAAAATCATCATGTTGTGTAGCAAATAGCGAGTTACCTCCCTTTTTACCTTTTGAATAATGCATTTTCAGTATAGTGCTAAAAGCAGAATTTATTCTTACCTGTGCCTTTCCAGTTTATTCGTAGTCTCAGTAACGTTGTTGTTGTAGTTGCAGAGACATAAATAATTTTTCGATACCAATATAAATAACAGAAAACATTTGGGATTCAATAACAATGATAATAATAATAAAAATCACACATTTTAAAAATAGTCCTTTCAATTCGTCGTGTAAGGCTCAACAACTCATAACATCCTGGATTATACCGAACTTTTTGGTTTACACGTCAACTCCTCGAAGACCAAGTATTCACTGCTTGGTACAGTATACAGTATAATGTACTTGGTACCTTATACAGTATTTTTTTCTACAAGTTAGAATCCATTATAAATTAATTCTCCCTGTAAACCAGATTAAATTTTTAGGAGTACATCTAGATTATAAACTTCTCCTCTTAATCCATTGCACAAAGCTTCGCTCTCATTCATAATCGGAACACTGTACGGAAATATTTTGCCATCTATATCCTACTTCACTTCCTCTATGCATCACCAATCTGGTCTTTCATCTCGAAATCCTCCTTTCAACCTATCAAGCCTGCAGAAAATTTTCTCACCTGATGGTAAAATGCCAGTCTTGGACATCCCATTGTGTCATCTTGACATCGTATCTACCAACAAATTGAAAAATTGCCTGTTGCTGTTCGCTGGAAATACAAAGCTATTCGGTGTTTTGTATCTCTGATCACTGCCCAAAGCGACTTCCTTGACATCTAGGACTTTTTTTCAGTGGCGAATCTACCAAGACCACTCCGTTTTTTCAGCCTACATTTTCTGGAATAACAGATTTGATTCTTCATTCATCTATAACTTCGTCAATCTAACCACCTGCTCCGATCTTGATCATGATGTCTGGATGAGCTGTACAAAAAAAAAGAGTATTTTAAACTCACAGACATTAAACTTTTAACTTTCGTGGACTTGTTATCCCCAGTTTTAATGAGTTTGTTGCGTTTTTGTTTTATTTTATTCCTTTGTTAAACCCGCACTTACCCGTTTCATATGTTATTATCATTTTATTTATGTAAACCCCTGTAGCCTGACAGTTCTGGGGTATTACTCTTACTTCATTGGATGGCAGTAAATGATTTCATTTGTATTTTTTTTTTTTTTTCTATAGTTTATTTGTATTACGATTTTAACAGCAGATCTTGCTAAAGCATAAGTTAGAAAAATGCTTTCCTTTTGGATAATCTTCAATGCACATTTTTCGTTTTCTAAATAACTAAGTTAAAATTATAATAGTGTCTTTTCTGAGCCCAGTGATGAGTGCTAACGCAAAGTTCTTTAGCTTTATGTAAAACATAAAAAGTTACGTATTTTCATTGATATTCTTTATACAGAGTGGTTACATAATCTTATTTATATAAAAATCTATAATTGGCTTGATGAAGTGCTTCTGTTAACCAGGATCTTGCAAAGGAAGGTCATGTTAGATGCGACGCACCCGGGACCCGATCTAGAAATGGGGGGGGGGGGGTCAAATGGTATAACATAGCTATAACAAAAGAAAGGGGGGGAGCCCAAAACCTGCACCGGCCGCCCAAATATCAGTGTGCACTGTCTTGCTATTAACTGAGCGTGGTGATGGCGTTTCTGCTACTGCCTCCGTTAATACTATTACTGTCAGTGCTACTACTATTAGTACTTGACTTATTAGTCATGATACGGAATAATAAATTATTATTGCTGTATTAGTAGTTTTTGTTTTAAGTCAAAATAAAGATCGCTGTTTTTCTGGCCCTGAAAAACAAATCTTTCGGTTCTAAATAAATTAAACATCAATGTAGTTATTTCCTGGTTGATTATCCCGCAGGTAAACGACCAGTCATTCATTCCAGGTGCTCTCGGATCAAACTTGTTTAACCATGGCACTTAGGCTGGCCAAAATAAACAAGGTCTTCGTCATTTGTAAGCTTCATTTCGCGTATACAATTTTTGTTGTTGTTTGCACAGAGAAAAAGTACGCAATGATGTACCAAATAATTTGACGCTGCTGAAGCTCCAAAACTAGGACAACAAAATGTTAGCCTAAAATGTGGGATTTTTTTTAGTGCAATGATCCATAGTTCAAAAAGATAAAGGAGCACTCCGTCTGTGTAAAATTTAAGTCTAAATGAAGTATATTAAAGTTTCGTCAACTTCATCAGTGACCACAAATACAATTCGGGGAAAAATAAAAATAAAATAAACAAATAAAGATTTAATTTGGATTTTATTATTAAACATTTAAATATAATATTAAAACAATTACATTTCATTTATAAATAAATAAATTTAACTTAAATTCTTCAATAATTTCGAATAATGGATTCGTTATTATCTTTTTACAGTTTGTGTAGGCCTAGCTTTTAAAATCAGAACTCAGTTTTCAATTACATAACTATGTATTTTACAAATTACTTTTAGAGAGAGAGAGAGAGAATTTATCCCAGCAATAAGAATATGTATCAGCTGTGTCAGTTAAAAGGCACCCGATCTGTCTCGCTTATTTTTATGTTTAGGTCGAAATTTTTGAATTTGATGTTAAAATTGAACCAGGTATTACCATTTATATTTTACGATTTATAAATTAATATTCTGCCCAATAACCTGCTTTTTTCTTAATGAGAAAAAAGTCTAAAAAGGTTTTAGTCTTAAAACGTCATCGGTGTCCTTCTGAAACGAATTTATTTTGAAGGGAGAAAAACAATAGTTTTATGTGATGATCGCTCTTCCGTACGCGTTTAATTATGCAAGGGCAGTTATGTATCGTTTCTCCTCGTGCTTACAACCCTAGTGGTTTCTTTTCTTTTCTTTTAATCTTTTCTTCAAATCAGATCGGTTTACATTCGTTTCAGATGGGGAACAACTTTCCCATTGTGAAAAAAAAAATATATATATATATATAAAGCAATTGATTAGGATTAATTTAAATTTGGAAATCGTAAAATCTAAGCGGTAATACTTCTTTCAGTATTAAACATCAAATTCAAAAATTTCAGCTTAAATACCAAAAAAAAGTCCACATGACAAATGCTTCAAACCTAAAAATAAGTGAGGCGGCAGACCCTGATGTTTTTTAATTGAAAAAAACCGCTGTATATACAAAAAAATGTGTTCTATACCACAAGGCCATTGATTAAGACGGTAAGATTTTCGTAGTTTCACAAATAAAATAGTTCTAAGCAGGAACTGTAACAACATAACTCTTTTTGTTTTATTATAAATTGGACATTAGGCCTAATGTGGTGGTAACTGACTACTTTTCAGGAATTCTTCAGTGAAACCTATTCTTATTTTAACGGTTATTGTGATTTTGCTAGTCTTGGTCAGTGGCTTCATAGAATAGTTGTTTTTTTTTTTTTTTTTTTTTTTCCGCTCTCTGGGTTGATGACCCTTATCTAATGCAATATGCCATGCCAAGCCTTTTTTAAAATTTATGGATGCAAACAGGAAAACTATAGAATAGTCAAGTTGAATAGTTCTGGCAGAAGTACTATTAAAGCTTTAGACCAATCAGCATTAATGGAGCCATTTAGTAGATCCTATTATAATCACAAACTGTATACTGAAGTGCCATGGTTTGCATCTTTTGATTTGATTTTGTGGGGCCCAACGGTAAATCTCAGTTACATGGTTCAGGCATAGAGCATCTTATGGATAGGAAAATTTTGCAGTTATAAACTTAATAACATAAGAATTCAACAGCTTGATAAAAGTAATAACAGTATATACGAATATAGTACGCAATAACGTTACAGATAAACTAATGGCAGAACAATGATAATATGTACAGTAGCATGTTTAGGAAATCAAATTGTTAATGAAATACTGAGAATATTTCGTTATCACTGTCGCCATTTAACTTGATACACGTACTTTATATACGTGTATCAGATAACGTAACGAAGTACCTGTAGTGTATACAGCAATTAAAAAAGTTATACCAATGTAGGTTTTCAAAAATTCCAGATTATATCTTCTCTGGCAAGTTTTAGGAAACTGGCTAAAGGTGCTTGATATAAAAGAATTCTTTCTGCATCTGCATCCACTAGAAAGGATTTATGTAATTATATCCCTGTAATTGTAAGTCAGTGTATTAAGTTAGTATTTTTTTTTTTGGCTGATGCTGCATAAGCTTGCTTTCTTGCATCAAATGCCTCTACTAATGCTAACTTTTTTTTAAAGAAGGTTGATGGGACAGCTTTTTACGATTAAAATTTATTATGTATTGTTTGTAAATGCGAAACGTTAAAAATGCTCGTGAAGAATCAAAATAGCGACAGAGAAATTAGCCCAAATTTTTCTCTCTTTCTCTTGGAAATTGGCTATAATAACGAAAATAAAGAAGAAAACAGAAACGGCCGACAATTTTCTTCCCAAATTATTGTCAGGTAATGGTTTCGTCCACGTAGCTTATCTCTGGCATTACTGTATAGAACAAATTTGTTGAACAATAGTTTCCCTGACCTATTTTCCATAATTGTATGTGAATACTGGTGCACCAATGTATTTTGCGTTCCGAAAAATTCGCTCATTCAGCCGACCAGGTTATCAAGAAGGCGCCTGGAAATATGTGTGAGGGGAAAGCTACTCAAAAAAAACAAAACAAAAAAAAAAAACCTATTTCTTTAAGAGAGCATTTAAAAATTACAGAATACGGTGAGCTATTTTGTTGCATAAACTTTATTTTAAATGAAGGAAAGTGGAGAGAAATTACAAAATACAGGTTATTTTAATTACAACTCAAACATCCTTCTTACCCATGCGTTACAAAGTAATCCTCCCACTCCCTTTCCCTTATGGTAGTGTGTTCTGTCTCTAGATGTCAGCTCACTGGAGCATGCCATCCTGCTACTCATTTTCTAAGTAATCTGTCATTGTTATCCCGATTGTAAATTTATAGCAATATTATTTCTGAATAATTCCATAGATAAATACCACACCTCAAGATACAACTCATTCGTAACAGCGAATTTCAAAACAGACTCTGTCATTTCGATACTGTTTTATGGTCTTACCATCATGATGGAAATACCAGCAGTTTGGATAAACTTTGATTATCCACAGGGACATAGAATTCCTGTTTTCAACACGAATTTCTAATTTCTCATGCTTCGAGAACTTTCTTCTCCATAAAATGGTGAAGACGTAGACTTCTGTAGCTGTTGCAACGCGATAAGTTTTCCTTGAAATTTTATCGTATTTTTTATTAGTTAACGTATTAATTTGTATTTTACAAATAGATTAAATAGACTTAGTAGCGATTTGTCTTATTTTTTGAATTGGCTTGTGATTTTGTAAGTTACAACTCGCTACTCGTACCGCCATCGTATCGGTTTTTTGGCGGGAATATTGTAGCGTAACCAGTAGCGCAGAAGAATAGTAGGGTTTTAATTGTAATAAATAAGTATTTTGAAGGTTTTAATCACTTTTTGGGCATATATATTTTGTATTTAGCTAATTTAACATTGTGATCGATTTGGTACAGCGCAGCTTGATAGCGTATATCTCGAACTTGATAGCTAAGATAAGGTAAAGTAAGGTAAAACTATATAGCGGAATACGTATTACTGCATTAGCTTAGTTTAATATTGTATAGTCGAGTATAGTATAGTAGATTAATGAATTAAATTTATTAACCGTATTAATTTTCATTGTTAATTAATTTCATCGTATTTAAGTGGAAATCATGCCCCAGACTAGAGCAAAGCAACGTGCACAAAGTAGCGGGAGTGCTGTGGCTCGGAGAACCGAAGGGGGCGATTCTCCAACGTATCACAGCCTAAAAAATGGCACAACTTGTGAAATGTTTGCGGATTTCTGGATTGTTGTTTGGTTTTTAGGAGCATTAGCAACTAAGGCCATATTGCTCCGGGGATATGCGGTGGTCATTCCCTGACCTCTCCGCATCCTCCGTATTTGGTGGCTCACGGGCTCGAACCCCGGTCTAATCAAGAAGCGTGTGCTACGCACTGCTGCTCCTGCCCACCTGACTACGGAGACGCCGGATTTCTGGAATGGGACATAATATTGCCAAGGGGGATGTCTTTGTGTGTGCTCAATGTAAGCAGTGTGAATAAGTTATGTGCCAACTCAGCGTTGTTATGGGCCTCTATGAGAGCTTGAAAAACAGGGTAGATGCCCTCGAAGGATTTTAATTGGGGGGACCCATCAGGCTCTCAGCTGCCCACATCAATGCCAGAGTTTGCACTTGATCATCAGGCAACACAGCAACAACCTTCAGGACAGAATGCGCTGGTCCCTCAGGTGCTAGTTATTGTCGGTGACGCTATTGTCAGGGAGACGGGAAATATATTGCGCAAAAAGATGGAATAGGACTAGGGTATGTCTGCCAGGGGCAAACATTGATGACGTTGTAGAGCAGGTATCATATTTTAAGGGCACAAATGTGATATTGTTGTACACGTTGGAACTAATGACATTAAGAGTAGGAGAGCTGCAGACTTACTTAACAAGTACAGGTCAATGTTGAAAAAAAAAAGTCTCGAGTTATGGTTAAATTTGAAAGTGTCTGCAATTCTGCCAGACACAATAGGAGGGAGTGTATGATGAGAGCCTTGTCAATCAATTCGGCTCTGGAGAGATTGTGCAAGGCTCATGGGGTAGAATTTTTTTCAGTGTGGTCTGTGCTTGTTGACAGGAGAGATTGTTTCTACAGGGATGGGATACACTTAAATAAAAAATGTGCAAGAATATTTGCTGATGCTATCGAGTAGGTGGGTCGGAAAACTGCTAACTTGGGGGGATTTACAGACTAATAGATTAACGGTAGAGACAGGCAGAGGTGAAAATGATTCTTGCATTGCTTCTATTGGAATGAGTGGCACTGATCACAATGTACTGCTGTGAGATTTACATAAAGATGTAACTACCATCAGGGGTAAAGGGGAGGGTTGTTGCTTTCGTAAAGGTCATTACAGTGGTCTCAGAGATTTTTTTAAATTCTGTACAGTTGGACCAACTGATGATGTTACCAACAGAAAATTCTAAATGAGAATCATTCAAGGAATTAATCTTTGAAGCTACTAGGCTTTTCATAATAATTAAGAAATACTGTTCACGTTTTAGGCCTAAATGGATGTCAGACGACCTAGTGAGACTCGTGGCAGAGAAGAAAAATGCATGGGACGCATATAAATTATCAGGAGACACAGATGCCAATGGTAGATATAAGATAGTCTGTAATCAAGTCACAAAGAAAGTTAGGCAAGCGAAGGCGGATTTCGAGAAATCTTTGGCAAACGATGCAAACAAACAGTAAAGACTTCCTTACTTATGTAAACTCTCGAAGGAAGGGGTTTGAATCAGATTGGTTCCACTTGACATCGATGGTTCGATTGTTGATGCATCTTCTGAGGCAGCTGACACACTGAATGAGTATTTTGCATCTACATTCACACATGAGGAGTTATTCAGGGGGTGAATGCCAGAAGTTGATCAAATTCTGCCAGGGAGCTAAATAATTTTGTAATAACTGAGAGCAAAGTGGAAGAGAAATTATTGAAATTGAACATAAGAAAGGCGCCTGGGGTGGATAGGATCTATCCAGTTATATTAAAGGAAGTTAGCAAACCCTTAGTCATAATTATGAAAGCTTCCTTGGACTCAGGAGAGGTCCCCATGGACTGGAGATGTGCAAATATGTCCCCAGTTCACAAGGGGGAACAAAGGGTTACACGAGTAATTACAAACCTGTTAGTCATCACTTCTGTTCCAGGGAAAATAATGGAATCACTGGTTAAGGAAGCGATGCAGGATCATCTGGAAAAGACTACAGTTATAGTTCAGACACAGCATGGGTTGGTTAAGGGGAAGTCTTGTCTGACAAATTTGATTGAATACTGTGATGTGGTCACAAAAGAACTGGATGCAAGAAATAATTTTGATATCATATACTTGGATTTTAGGAAAGATTTTGATACTGTGGCTCACGAAAGACTACTGCAGAAATTAGAGCGGTATGGCATTAAAGACAGATTGCTACAACAGATAAAAGGATGGTTGAGTGGGAGAAGACAACGAGTGGTAATCAATGGACATTGCTCTTCGTGGACTAATGTTATTGGTGGAGTCCCCCAGGGTTTTTTGATGGGCCCATTGTTGTTTTCTGTATTTATCAATGATATTGATGAAGGTATATCAGGGTTAATGTCTAAGTTTGCAGATGATACGAAGGTTGGCATGGTTGTTAATGACAGTAATGATAGCACGCTACTGCATCAGGATCTGGTAAAGTTGGGCTGAGAGGCGGCAACTGAAGTTTAACATTGACAAATGTAAAGTAATGCATGTGGGTAGCAGTAATCCCAGAGTAACGTATCAACTGGGTGGTACTACACTCAGGGTAGTGGAGAATGAGAAGGACCTAGGGGTAATTGTGCAGTCAGATTTGAAGTTTTCTGAGCAGTGCAGACAAGCTGCAAGAGTAGCTCAAAGTGTCTTGTCAATGATATACAGGAATTTTGTTAGCAGGGATAAGGAGGTGATTGTCCCCTTATATAAGAAAATGTTCAGGTCACACCTTGAGTACTGTATACAGGTCTGGAGGCCTCATTTTAGGAAATATGTAGAGCTGCTGGAACGAGTAGATTGAAAGGCAACGAGATTGGTCAATGGAACAAAGCGTTGCTGTTACCAAGAAAGGCTTAAGTTCTGCAAATTGCAGCTTCTGGAAACTAGCCACCTGCGAGGTGATCTAATTGAGGTGTATAAGACCTTGAATGGCTTGAGCAAGCTCAGTGCTGATCAGATTCTTCCTCTTGCTCAGATTACACGCCTAAGGGGACATAAATTCAAATTGAGGAAAGAAAATTGTAGAATAGATGTGTGGAAATTTTCCCTTAGCCAGTCGGTGATTGATAGTTGGAATAAACTTCCATCTGTTGTAGTGGAGGTCAACAACTTAAATAAGTTCCGGGCAGAACTAGACAATCATTTAAAGTGAATGGATGGGTGAAATGGAATTTTTTATTTTTATTTTTGTGGCTGATGCTATATACAGGGTGTCTCAAAAATATTGGTACAAACGTTTAGGGGTGGTAGGTAACATCTAAAGGAATGTGAATTGCATAGGAATCCATAACAGGAAACGTGACGGGAAAGTGGTAGCAGAGGCACAAGAAGCAGAAATGACATAAGACAGTAATTAGTGACAAACATTTATTTGACATAATATTAACATTGGAGTACGAGATGGATGCATTTCATGATGTTACAACAGATGCTCGAAGTTTCCACCATGAGACGCAAAGCATGCGTGACACCGACGCAGCATGGATTGGCGGACACGGTCGAACAAACCTGGAGTTTCTTTGACAGTAGAAGCAGCGCAGACGAGTCTCGCCACGAGATCCATTTACGTCTCCTCAGGCGATTCATACACGATAGATTTGAGGGCCCCCCCACAGAAAGAAATCAAGGCTCGATAAATCAGGTGAGCGTGGGGCCCAGGCAACGGGTACATCACGGCCAATCCATCGACGCCCAAAACGCCTGTTCAAATGGTCACGAACACATCTTCCATAATGGGCAGGCGCCCTATCAGGTTGAAACCAAATGTTACATCTCACATTTGCTGGAACATCGTCAAGTAACCCTGGTAGAACTTGTTCATGAAAGATCCGATATTTAGCGGAGTTCATGCGGGATGGTAACAGGTATGGGCCGACTAAGCAGTCACCGACCATACCTGCCCACACATTTATTGCGAAGCGATGTTGTGCCGCATGGGGGCACACACCGTGTGGGCCCTCTGCTAATCCATACGCTAGGTGCATGTCTGCCAGCTCACAGTTCGTATATCGATGCATGCTCTTCGTGCGGCGACTACTGCTTGAATGAGTAAACCAGAAATTTTCCCTATCGAGAACTGATGAACAGCGCCGTGTACCGACTTACGGTGACGTTTCCGGTTATGGGTTCCTATGCGATTCACATTCCTTTAGATGGTATCTACCTCCCCTAAACGTTTGTACCAATATTTTTGAGACACCCTGTAAAGCTTGCTTTTTTTTGCATCATATGCCTCAACTAATGCTAATATGCTCAAACTGTAGTTTATTTTGCATTAAAATATGTATTACTATTTGCTATTTCGATGACTAATTTGGCTGAATACATACATCATGAATTTTTATCGCCTGTTTTGCTTTTTTTCTCTGAAGTAGCAAGTTGCATTACTTTCTTGTCTTAAGTGTCTCAGCTTATATAGCATTAATTAAACGACTTGGTGTTAACATGAGCTATTAAAAACAGTGGTAGTTTCCATTTTTAGATTTAAATGCCCTTCGGAAAAAAGTTTAATAGGTTGCGTACATTCTAAGCGTACACATTCTTTCAAAGAATAAGTATTTTCTTATTTGTAGGTCATGTTATTCTCCTCTGTGTCAGTAGCATTACCCCAATGACTACGCCGCTTATCACAAGTTTAGAAAGGTGTGGGATAGATTCCCATCGTTGAAGAACTTCCAATGTGTTTTTAAGCTCCTTCGCATACGCATAAATAACCTCTTAACAGTGTCCGTCGTCTCCCCATATTTAAAGAACTGTACTCCCAGTAGAGGAATTTTCATGAAATTTTGTCTTTTGGATAGATTCATCGAGACATTCAAAATTTAATTAAACCAGATCAATAGAAACGTTAATGAAATTTCGAGTTTAGGCATCTTTCTATGAGGAAAATCAGCTTGGCATCAAATTTTGATTTTGTTCTGTTGATCCTCAGAAAAGGTCAGGATCAATTTCGTTTCGATAGAACAAACCGGGCACAGAAATCTGTATTACTTTCGTGTGATCCAGTATTGCTGGAGAAGGAAAGTCGGATAGATACCAAATTTTCAGCCTATGTTTTGTTAGGTTTTGGAGGTTTAAGCCCATTCCGATTCCATCCTCCCAGTTCTTCCTCCCTTCCAGATAAACATTGTAATAAAATGTGCGATAAATTTGAAAGAGCAGCTTTGATGCTTTAAAAATTAATGAATTTGAATAATAGTAAAGTTTGATAAACACTTCTTGAATACAAAATAGACATTTTTTAACTCGAGTAAGTACGTTATTTGACAATCAAAAGCGCGGAAAGTAATGCTATCTGATATCTGAAAATAATGTAAAGCAATGTGTACACTTCCTAACTTGTTTTTAGTCTGCGCGGAGTTAGCGTCTCAGGCGGAGGTACTGAATTTTTCTTTGATTTATTCCTGTTTCATCCTGCTAACATTAAAAACGAAGTATCCCTTTAAGCTAGCTGGGTTCCCCCTTCATTTATGGGAAACACCTCAACTCGGTCCTTGATATTATGGGACAGAGAAATGGGGGGGGGAGAAGGTAATACTGTACTGTTCCGACTCAGCGCAACGTTGGTTAAGGCGGTGAAAAATCCAATTGTTTCTTTTTTCGGACAGTATTTAGATTATTTGTTGCAATGAGAACTTTGCAACAAATCCTTTCAATTAGGAATCCACCAGATTAAAAGTTGATATGTTATTTCAGGATATTCCAGAAAGAAAAATTATTTCCCCTACACCACCTCCCTAACTGTTTGTGCAGCAACAGTCAGCATAACTTACTGAAATTAGCATGTAGGATAGTGCAATTGCATCAGTTTAATTCGTAGCCATCTACCAAAGTAATTAAGTTGGCATCGTTTTAATTATTTCTCATATTGTGAATACCTTCACAAGGGGTTGCCATGGCATTGCACTACCTCGAATAAGTAATGCTTCACTAGTGGAGAAGACTAATGTTACTTATTCTTGGTGGATACCACCACCAAGACGGGACCAATTCGAAGCTTATTGGCTTTTCATCGGTGGGTGGGCAGGTACCCTGGTTGTTGCAATAGTGACAACCCATTTATGAAGTATAACTCCGCAATATGAGATGCCTGATGATATTCCATAGCCGGAAGTACTCTGTAGTCAATATTTACTGAAATTATAAATTACCATATCAAAGGCATATTTAACCATGTAGGATTCCAGAATTTAGATGATTAAATTACACTATAATTAGATACACCGTAAATAATGCTACTTCTTGACATCCAGACATTCGCTTATAATGCATTTAAGTTAATTATTCAGCTTACAGCTGTAATCATCACGTAAAAAACATTTAACGTAGGGACAAATTTGTTTTTCTTGCAGGCTGCCATAGGAGTATGTTAGTATACGCGCGATACATACCCACGAGGATATGTAAGTATACGCTTGTTGACTGACCGTTGTTCAAGTTCGCTTGACTGCTGAATGAGCTGCTGTTTCTTGTACTCTCTCTTGTGAAATCATCTGACCGTGTAGTTCACCCGGGGTGGAAATAGAATAGTTAGTTACTTATAATCTTGTATATCACAGCAAATTTGCCTAAAAAAAAAAAAATATATATATATATATATATATATACACCATGTCCCTGGTCTTGGCGCATATATATATATATATATACACCATGTCCCTGGTCTTGGCGCGGAAAAGCTTAGAATTCGAAACTCGCCAATGATGGAGCATGTGAGTATCCTCTGCTGAGTTAATTAGTTTCAGGTGGAGAGAATATTCTGCTCGAAATTCCGCTCCTTATCTCCACAGAACAGACAAACTGACCTTTAGAATGCGCACAATTTACACACACGCACATAATACACTGGATCATCATTACTCCTTTTCCTTTTTACTAATATAAAACAGTCCAACCAGATCACATTCTGGTTGAGTTAGTCTCAGGCAAAGTTTGCTTGGTCGACCTTCCGAAAACTAAATACGGAGGATGCGGAAAGGTCAAGGAATGACCACCGCATATCCCGGAGCAATATGGCCTTAGTTGCTAATGCTCCTAAAAACCAAACAACAACAACCTTCCGAAAACACGAGTCCCCCTCCCAACCACCAAAAAAAGAGAGCCGACTGTAGGAATACACATGATTTACAGATATGGTATACTGACATATCATGGCGTTACTTGCCTCTGCGCAAATGGTAAACCCATCCTATTCATTTGAAAATCATAAAAAATATACGCTATACTCCAGAACATGGTGCACCTTCAGCCTGCCATGGTCTTGGGGTGTTTATTCCCCCCTTCCAGCTGTTTTAAAATAGGAAAACGAGTTCCCGATTTTAAAACAGCGGCAAGGGTGGTATAAACACCTTAACTAACGCTAACCATAGCAGGTTAGGCATGTGATTTTCAAAGGGGCACCGTGTTCTGGAGTTTTACCAAAATATATAATAATAACATAAAAGCAGAATGCACCAACTTCTCGATATAATTAGGAGAAAATATTCAGTGTAGTGAGGAAGCAGAAAACTTCATTTGACTCTTAACGACATACGTGGGGATTAACTTTAGAATAAACAATTTGTACACCTCATTAGAGTGAGTTATTCACTAAGTTATTTATTTGTGCATTCTTAAATTAGAGAAAATGTCAGCTCTAGGGGGAAAATGCAATTGTGAATTGAGAGAGTAATGATTTTGTAAAAATTTTAACATGGGGAAAATATACTGAGGCAATAAGTAATTATCGATTTCAAGAAATGCAGAATGGTCGGTGGTCGATGCCAGATGCCCTGCTGTACAGAAGTTAGTGGCAGTGTTCTCGTTGTAGCAGAGAGTAACTCGAGCAATCGAAAGCGCAATTCAGATTGTTTCTCAGATTGAGATTAATGGTTATGAAGAGTGAAACTGTCTACCCCAATAATTTTTGCAGGTGGTAAGATCTGTCGCGACACCAGAAAAGTACAGGTGTAGCTTGAGAATAAAGTACTTTCCCACACCTGCTAACAAACTTGAAACCGGCATCTGCCTTAGAGACTTGGGATCCACCTCGGGGACGTCATACTTTCACTCTTTGAGTGACACCCTACAAGTGGCCGACAAACTCCGTAAGCTAGTTCAGTAGGCAACAGTCGTCCCGGGGGTTTATCTTAACCTGGGAACGGGACGATTAGTCCGTTCTCTGCGCCGTACCGGTTTTCGCACGTCACTGTACGAGGTTCTCGTGGCCCGTTCTTCACAATTATCGCCAATAAAAAATTAAAATAAAGAAGAAAAGCAGACAACTGGAGTCTTTGGCCGCTGCTACTGTCAAGTCACTGGAGACGAGCAGTATAGAGCGCTTGGGATGAGCATCCAAATACACGCACGACATGGCAACTCCATCGTGATGTTCGCACCGACCGGCTCGGCTTGGGGCGGTCTTGCTGAGAAGTGTAATTACCGCGTGAGCTTTTGCTGTCATTGACCAGGACAGTGGGCACGCTTCGAAGACATTGTGAGCTGCAGTCTGCCGGTGGAGACAACCACGATGGCTAAGTTATTACCAGTTCTTACCATACCCAGATAGCAGGAAAGAAACAAATCCCCCCCCCCCAATGAACGCTATCCCTTTCTCCACTGTGAAATCGCGAGCTGTTTGGAGAAACAAGAAATTACAAACCAGCACTTGGCATTTTCTCTGCGAAAACCGGACTCTTGTTTAGTGCGAATCAAAGTACTGTATGTTTTGAGGTATTCTTACCCTCCAACTGGGATCATGCTTGTAAATTCTCACAAATCATAGCTTGTTTCAGTTTTCTTTGGGTGAGAATCTTGAGTAGGTTACAGCTATTTGATTTTAGTTTATGCTGTACCAAAAGTTTAAATAAGGGTACATTAAAGTTTTCTCCAGGTAAGGCTATTAAAGGTATTAATATTTACTCCAGGTATTATTATGTATTTGCAATTAGTTCTCCGATGAAATTGAAACTTAAAATGGTCCATTTTACATTTAAGATTTATTCAGAGCCTGTTCGAGAAATAACTGGAAAGTCATATAGGATGTTTCAGTTTAGCACATGTTGATTTAAAAAATGCATTGTCCGTTATAGAAGTGACAGCTATAGAGTGATAACCACCAGGCTTCCCGATTGCGATTCCTGCTGCAAATCGTCCTAGCCCATGCATTATGTTACTAAACCTACAAAGTTGAAACCAGCATAGGGGTAGACTGGCTAAGTGGCCATGCTGAACTTAAATACTAAGAGAAAAGGAAACGTTCTACAGATCAGATTTTAAAATTTTCAGAAAATGTATAGAACAATCTTGCTTGCCTTGTAAATACACTTCGTAGTCATTGTTGAATCCTTCCTACCAATTTGTGTGAGGGGAAATATTTCTCCAGCAGAACAGTTTTAAGTAGGTTAGTAGTATGATTTTAAGTAGACAACTGACCTCCATGGACGAGCCCTCACACGTAGTTCTGATGGTTTTGAGTGGACTAGTTTATCAATCATGTATATATAATTTTTTTTTTATCAAACTGTAGTTCGCACACCGAGCTTTGTGAACGAATACGATTACATACAGGCAATTTTGGATTTACTTTATTACTGAATACATGCTCTCACGTGTTTCAACTTTACCTTACGTTATTATTCTCATTTATGAGAAAATGCTTGTCTATAGGATTCCTTTAAACACAGCGTTCTTTATTATGTTATGTCTGTAAATTTTGATGCGTGTCCTACACCTCGACAATACCACACAGCTACTCATGCGTAAAGGAAGTTTTTACTGGCAACTACTATACCCACCATGTCGAAACCCTTGGCCTTGTGACGGTAAAGAGCAACAGTATTAGAAACTCTGCGTTGCAGTACAAACGGGGAAATCCATGTCACCATTATTGTCCAAACGAATATGATGTATGAACAGGGATAGACTGGCTAGGTGGCGTTTGTACTGTGTTACTCTCTGTAGCCAGTTCCCCTCCCCGAGTATGGACATGATATAAGTGTCTTTTTTTCCTCCCATGAGCACTTCACGCATAAGAATTCTGCAGTTACGAACAACGAGACGTGTTCCACCTTAGATTCCAAAAGGAATGCTCATATTCCGTAGCAAAAAGAAGGCATCATTACAACAGCATGTTAGGTCTTGCACTGTGTGGTGGTGGAAACCTAGTCGTTATTAGTGTATAAGATAATCGGGCGGATAGAGTAACATGAGACCACTGCGTTTATCGTTGGTGAAATATATAGTTTGTTATTGTTATTTCTTAATCTTGTGCTTAGCGTAAAACTAATAAAGACATCATCGGAAAAGTAGTTTGTGGACACAGCCGTAAACAGTTAACTTACGTGTGAGCAGATTGATTGCGTAAGCAGGCTGGGTTTTCTAATAATAGTAAACCACGTA
Source organism: Mastigoproctus giganteus (assembly GCF_048544385.1). Lineage (NCBI taxonomy): Eukaryota > Metazoa > Arthropoda > Arachnida > Uropygi > Thelyphonidae > Mastigoproctus > Mastigoproctus giganteus. Next base: position 168,235,900 of record NC_143577.1, read on the forward strand.
TCTCTAATAATAATAATAAACCACGTATCAAATATAAATAAAATTGACCTATTTCGCAATAAAACTCGTATATTCCAATATTGTGTTGGTTTTCCATCTCATGGTGAGCGTAGACTAAATGTCCAAGTAATGCTGCAATTATTGTCCAGGGGGTATGTCTAGACGTCCTGGACAATAATGCCTTACACTCATTATAATGCGTCAGAGAAGACCCATCAGCAGGACAACAAACACCCCTTATCATACTGCTCGTGTTGTAATGAACTGGTTTAAGGACATGAGCGTTGAAAAGTTGGACTGGGAAACCTAGAGCCCTGACCTTAATCCTATAGAAAACCTTTGAGATGAATTGGATGGTCAGGTGCGTGTGAGAAGAGACTGCCCAAAAAAACAGAGCTTTACTAGTCGCCCTTTTGAAGGCCGAATGGCAGGAAATATCGGAGGACATTAAAAAAAAAAAAGTGTTTCACGGAAACGAGAGGCTGTCATAAGGGTTAAAGGTTTCAGCACAAGGTATGGTATGCAATTATTCGGATATTAATGGTAGGATATATGGCTTACGCCCTGGAACCATTAAAATAATAATAATTATTATTATTACCTTCTTCCAACGAGGTATTCAACACATTATTCTCACAAGACGGTAAACGGTACGTTTACTTTAAAATGTCATAGAATGGTGTCTTTATGTGTAGCACAGTTGGAACAATCATCGTCCTCCCACATCCAGGAAAAAACTTGACTTGACGCTAGGAATTTTTATGGGCCTTTTTCACGACGTGAAAATGGGGGACCATAACTCGTGGCTGGGTTAGTTGGCCTCAGGCGAGGGTAGCATGGTGTTTTCTCCCGGAAACTTTGGTTTTTCGTCAAGCAAACAGACCACAGAACACACGCAATTTTTACGGACATAATATATATCGCACAATATGGCCTAAGTCACTGATTAGCCTAAAAACCCTACAACAAACAGAGAAGTTTGCGAGAGAGAGAGAGATATTAGCGTATCTGGTAGTATCACGTGGATTCAAACAGGTGGTATGTATGTTACTCTGTTTATGAGCTGTGTATAAATTTGTACATCTTTGAACGTCATATAAACGTAAAAAAAATAGTTTTATTGTCGGTTCTGAATATTTTTGTTAAACAGACTTTATTATACAAACTATATAAAACTATACAAAATATATATTTACAAACGCCTTTTCCAAATTATCGTAAACCTAGTATGTCTTTTGCAACGTCTTTCTTTACAGTTTATTCATGAGCCTGCAGCATTTCATAATGGTCTGGGCAGTGTGAATCTTTTGTTACAGTGGTGAAATCAGGGAATTTTTGTTTATGTATAAACCATGAATTAACCTCCCGATTACCCGGAATCGTCTTTTGATGCCATTCGGGAAAACCTTGAGCGGAACTCTGATCTATACCTATGCAATCTTGGTTAAGAGTTACAGTAGAAATAAAACGAACTAGTTAATAAAATATTTAAAATAATATAAAGGCAGCCTACCAACAATATTGATCATTACTGGACAATACCATATAGTTGTCAGAATTTTACTTTATAATCTCTCTACATATAAAATTCCATGGTTCGTCCCTAAACGCTATTTCTGACCCCATGTCTGGAATATTTCATTATTGATGATTATTTAAAATGCCTTATCTTACCTTAGTCTCTTTTCTGCGAAATAGTGTGCCAAGCATAGATAAACACAATGACGAAGTATATAGCAGTATTATCTCATTTACTGCTATATACTTCGTATTCTTTTAATTAAAGAATTTAGCTACATAACTGGAATCTCGTGTTGGTACACCGGTTGCTTTAACTTCTTTAACAGTATAAATAATAATACCAAACGCTGTGGCAACATTCAGTTGATCTCACTAAATTTTTCCAACGAAGTACCGTAGCTGATGTTGCTTCTTGTGCGAAATGTAAATATTCGACCACCTTTCCCCCAACTGATAAAACGCAACGGTAGCAAGTGGAAGAGAGCAGCAAGCAACTTTATTTGCATCTTCTTGACGGTTATACCGAGATAGCATTGTTCTAACTCTGGCAACATTACTGCATTAATTTTAATCTGTTTATGAGGATTCTCTTCCCGATACAATCCGGGAGTTATGAGAGCTTGCGTTACGTGTTACAAAACATTAAAAAATTACACACAATGTAATTTTTAATTATATAATTACATATCCGAAAGTCATTACAGGAGCTTCCTGATTTAATAAGTACAGGCACGGACAAAAACAAATCAACAGAAAACTGACACAAAAAATCTTTATCCACTACCCAGCGCCATCACCACTTCCCTCATTGGTGAGGCAGACTATCAATTGCAGTCTTTTAACTGACTTTTCTCAGGCTGCGTAATCATTCTGTGACAGCAGTGTTGATGGCGTCTGCAGATTAATTCAATCTCCGAGGAAGAGTGTGGGCGCATCTCACAACCTCAGGCCATCAGTTGCTAAACGTCCTGATGGAGATGGGCTGCTGCATTGCCTAAAGGTAAATGACGCGACGTTCCAGCAGTTCAGGTTTCTTTCAATGCAGTGCAGGTTGCAACTAGTCAAGCAACGATTCTACATAATACAGGTCATTACGGTGGCATGGGGTGGTCAATCACAAGATCCTGCTGGAAAATTTAAATTATGGATAATTCCTGTCTAGCGGGTCTCGGAATAATAACTTTGCTCAGTTCATTAGTTCAAGACCCAGACTAATAAATGACACGATTAATTAAGACTAATAAATATCATTTTCAGACCAATCTGACTGTGCCATTCAACCATCTAACAATGTTATACGAAGAAGCATGGGTACCTAAGCCTTCCTGCAACATGCCCTTCTTGTTTTTCCCCCCTAGCAACACATGAAACTTAATCACTGTCTGAATATTCATACGGGAGATACTTTGCACTTTTTCACGGTCCCCACAGCTCGACGAATACACGCTTAGCCTGCACCGTTTATATTCTAACTAGCATCATACCTAACGGGAGTTCACTCACGCAAACAAACGATTATACAAGCAGGTGCTGCCGTAGTGGAAGCGTCTAAATTACTCCTCCCTAATATTTATCCTGCGTATTACATTTAATAGTATATTGGATATAACATGCTATTAAATGTAATATGCAGAATAAATATTTCACGGGAGGAGTACTATTGTACTGTATTGTATTTTACTTATACATGAATTTTATGCATTACTTATGTATAAGCTTTTTATGCATTATGGAAAACGTAAAACTGCATCTTTTGGCAAACTTGGGGTTGCCATTGTCATCGAAAGAATGAGCTGTAGTGCTGCTGCTGCACATTGTGTTTTTTTTTTCCTCGCCAAAACAGCCGAGGTTGTGAAGTGTCATTGTATTCTGTGATCAGCGTCTGGTCTGTTACCTGAAAAACCCAAGTCTCCGCTGGCTCCCATAATTTTGGGAAGAATAAGAGTTGCATAACATATGTGGAAAAACGTCTTTATTTGCTATTTTTCAGAAATTAAACACTCCTAAATCTATAAAAGTGGTAATGTACCGAAGAAATGGAAGTCCAGCGATCACATTAAGCTAGAAATGACCAGGTAGACAAAAAATATGCCGTAATAGGAGCCGACATGACTTGCGACTGCTGGTTGTCACATCTCACTATCAGACCCCAGATTAGTTCAACTTTTTTGATTCTTTCCCCCTTATGCCAGGTATTATTTTCCATCGTCCCTTTCATGGAAATCAAAATAATTTTTCCTTTATAACAAGTTTATTATATTTATTTTAAGCAAACAATTCCAATTCAAATGGGTGAGCTCGATGTGGCTCATTTTACAAATGCTAAGTTGTGCGATATCGTCCCATTATCGGGTAAATTGTTCCTATTTAAAAATATTTCCAATGTGGAAGTTCATTTTGTTCATTATATAACATTTTAACGCCCATAATAGTATTGGTATTAGTAGTGACAAATGAAGCCTCAATTTCTCTTCCATTTTTTTCCCTCTTGGTTATCACAAAATCATTTAGTTGCCTGTTGAAATTTGATTACTTCTTTCATCATCATCCCTAAAATATTCCTTATGTATGAACGTAGATACAAAATACTTATTCAGTTTGTTAGCAACTTGAGCAGAATCACCAAAAGTTAAACCATTCATATCTAACGGACCAATGTGATTGATTCCTTTCCTTCTAGTATTTACAGTGTTTGTTACTTTTATTTGCATTCTTTGCTAGAGACTTTTCGTAAATTTCCTTAGCTTATATAACCCATTTTGTGACTTGATTGCATATTATTACTACAAACATTATTTGCAATATTGCCATAAATAAATACTGTTAACAGCTTTTGATAATTACTATAAAAGAAATAAATTTGCATATCAGGATTTACCTATTTGTATCATAATCAAAAAATTGCAGTACTGTTATTCAAAATGGCGGCCATTTTGAAATAACAGTATTTTTTCTCCATCTCTTTTCTAATACAAACCTCATATTAGAAAAGAGGGTGGGAAACGAACATTTTTCTCCTTTCTTTATATGCAGAGGTTTGTACATCTGTCCCAGATACGTAAAGGATATATATCCAGTTATCATTTACTTTATATGGAGCTTTGTTTGCTCTTTTATTTTCAACATATCTCTCCCTTATTTTCGATATTCGTTTAATGCAGGCAACCTTTTGAAATTTTAACGCACACGCATTCCTTTTAAGTTTTTGGTGCATCCGATTTCATAATGTTAACTGTACTTGTTCAATGTGATTATTTCAAATGCTTACACATTAAAGCGGAAAAAAACGATTACTGTAGTGAGAATTTTCTTTTGCGGCTCAAAATTCAATTTCGGATGAAAAAATTTTAAAAAATTCGCCCTTCTTATGATGTCTCCCCAGTTAATAAGTTTAGATTGTTCCCTCCCTCTATTCAAAAATGTGTTGAAAGGAGGAAACAACTTTTTCATTGAATATAACACACGCTTCGTATGACGTGGTTTCAGATGTTACAATTTCGATTACATGAGGATTCACATTACAAAAATAAATAAATACGTATAAATTATAATAAAAAAATAATTATTATAAATTATGTGGAATACAAAAATATAAACACCACTGAAGAGAATTAATTAAATGTTTGCGGTCACATTTCAAGCGTTAGCACTACACAACAGGTCTTCCTTTTTTACAAGTATAGTTTCAGAGATGTTGCTTATTAGTTAAGACAGTGGTTTTCAACTGGGGTGCCGCTGCACCTTAGGGTGCCACAACAACATTTCAGGGGTGCTACGTAATTTGGGTTTAAGTTTCTTAAACTTATTATTATTTTTTTTTAAATTTATTATTTATTTCATTATAAAAAGGTGTACAGTATATATTTAATTTTGTAGTGGTCTATAATTGATATTTATTTAGTACCTCTATATAAAGAATAAAATTATATATATACAGAGAGAGAGAATTGAATCTGTCAGGCAGAAAATTGAGTAGGGGTGCCACAAAATAAAATAAATTACTTAGGGGTGCCGTTATTTACAAAAGGGTCGAAAACCACTGAGATAAGGTCATATAGGGTGCGCCAAGAGTTAGCATAGAGAACAGCACAGAAAATACACTTAGCAATAAAAATAAGTTCGAGATATAATTTTTTTAATTCTGTTTCGTAGGCTCATTTAACGAACTCCTGTAAATATTTAAACCAGCTGTACGCAGTAACTTTTAATAATTTTTATTAAATACTTTGTTGCGTTTCGCGAAATATAAATAAGTTAATATAAATTGAGAAAACATAATTGCTTTTATAGATTTATTCCTTTCAGATTTATTAATCGTTTTGGATTTGGATTTACTAAAATTAAATCTATTAATTAATAAAGGCAGTTTCAAGCAGGGAAAAAAAGAAATTTTTATTCTGTTACTAAAATTGCTTATTTTTAAAAGCCCAGTACTAATTTTCGATTATATGGCTATTCATAATTAGGAAATATAATATCGCCATAACCGCTGAAACAAAATTACATGAGAATTTACAGACTGTAGTATAAAATATGTATTAAATCAAGCAGAAAACCAATCGTTTTAATAATATAGTAAGTAGTTTTTAAACTTGAAAGGAGCATAGCAGCAATTATTTTTCAGCAATAACTTACTAGGAGAGCAATAATGATAATGCTGTGTGTGTGAGATCCAAAAAAAAAAAATATATATATATACACCGTATATCAAATAAGGATGAGAAACTGGCACGTAGCTGTGATGAATGTAGTGAAACTTATTTACACAGCACAGAAACATTTGGGTTATACCATTAATACTATGCATTAACAAAACAGAACGTAGGAATAGATTCTGTAGCAAAAGTTCAAACACGGGTCATAGTTATATTAGGGCGAAGCAAGGCCCAGGACACCCGTACTGAACCAACTAAGGGAACATTATAGATCTATATTATCGTGTTAGCTGATCCCAGATAAACGCCCAAAACCACCCACATATAACGCTTTGAAATGGGAATTAATACTCAGCGGAGTTCTAGTTACAGTTGTGTAATAGTGTGTTTATCGTTTGACGAGTATAACTACGTAGAACTCGTCCTAAACAAGTAACATCGGAGAAGAAATCGATGTTAGATTCATTAGTCTGCTTCATCATCCGAGTAATTGAGGCAAAACTGCCGTAGTCGTTAATATCCCTCCTCTCCACGCATTAAATAATACGATAAGTAACAAGAAATCCATCTCTCTTCGTGATTGAAATGTCTTATATCGGTGACTTCACGTGATAAGGAATGCCGATATTGATACCACAGCAATGCCTTTGCAAGAAGATACTCTCATTATCAGCCATGGAAGGAAGCCTTTCGTTATCCTGTTTCTTTACTAAGTCACACAGAAGTATATTGTTGCGGTTGCTTTCGCAATAACCAAGAATAAGTCATTCGGATTCTCTGAATTTTTTACCGCTTAAACAAAAGCCGTATATAGGAAAAGAAAAATGTTGGTTAACCGATAAAATGCAACATCAACTTAATTAATATACCGTACACTGTAAAATGAAGCTTTAGAGTTAACACATTTGGTAATGTTAATTACGCATTTTAGAGTTGAAGACTAGTTTGTCTAGTCTGCAAATCTTTTTCTGGTCACAACATTTGTATGTGTGTCCAATTAGCTGTGTTTAATATCTGAACATCAGCCCCTTAGCAAATATTTACCTTACACAAACATTCTTCATATAGGGGGGGGGAAGCACTTTGTGGTACGTAACAAATCTGTTTCGTAGCGTGCTTTTTTATTTTTGTTTGTCCCAGTCCCATATTTTAACTGATGCATGTTGAATTTAAATTACACACTGTTGATGAAACCAATAGAAATTGAGTAAATTGCGCTTAAAAAAATATTTTTATATAGAAATATGCACATACGATAAAATATTACTTTATCTTTTATACGAAAACGTTCTTTTCTATAAAGGCCCCTCGTGTTTGATATGGCTTTAATTCGATTGGATCTTCTTCTTCTAAACTTTAACAGCGTAGAAGAACCGAATCAAAACTGCATGCTCCAACCAAATTGACACTGAGCACAAGAAGGGTGCTATCTATTTTAAGTAAATATGTACATTTTTATTTTAATTAATGTTATTATCCCTTTATGTACCCTTAATGTTTATTATCGTGCATTATGTATATTATCATCCAAACTTCTAGAATGACGTAATTTAATTATTGTAACCTTCTTTGCGTATCTTCCTTAAAAAACCCTCTGGCAGTTAAGGATGAATGCTGCCCGTCGTACTATTCAGGAACTACATTCGCTTTCTTTCAGACTGCCTCAGGTAATTAAATATCTAAAATGAATGAAATGGGCTGCGTTTTGGGAATGTAATTAGCGACCAAGTTTTTCAAGTAATATAAATTTTATATTAAAAATGAATTTCGAAAATTTTATTTAAGAGTGGTATGCTTTTTTATAGGCATGCACTCTCGAAAATATCAAAAAGAACAACAATAAAATAAAAGTACTACTTGCAATGTTGGAGAAGAATTTTAAAGATAAAAGTGGACAGAGAAAGTGACAAATAAAAAGTCCAGGAAAAGCAGGAAGAGGTTATAGTGTGGTAAAGTTACATAAAGAAAAATGGGTGTATTTAGGACATGTTATTAAGTGGCTCTGCAGAAGTTGAAACTGTTGATTTTATAGGTAAGAAGACATCAATGGCCTACATGAAAGGCTTACAAGAAATAAGACTTACCATGAAATTTATCAATAGTTTAAAAAAGTACTGGAATGAAAAATATAGTTATCTTAAAAGAAAGGCTCAGAACAGAAATAAAACTTTGTCTGATCCTTTAGTTGATATAGACTGAATTTCAGAGGGCTATTTAAATCGAATTAGAAGTGATTCAGTATAAATACATAAAGGATAAATATTCGGTTCAAATTATTTTATAAAAATAAATATTAAGGAAAGATATAACTGTAAGTCTTGTTTACAGGTTGCTAAAACAAACAAATTTATACTACGGAATGATCCCATAAGGTCAGAGGGGTTCAAAAGATAGAGAGAGAAATATCACCGTACTCGTAGTCTTGCGAGCTTGAACCACGATCGCTCAAGATACTGTACGGATGCTCATACAGGGGCCAATTAGTCTGCCCGGGTGGCTAGGCGACAGAGCAGATAGCATTTGTAGCGTATTAGCGCTTCTGATGGAAAAAAGGGAGGAGGGGAATTGTCAGAAGCCACTGGGGCCAAATACTGTCATTCTACCCATGTGTTCATATCAGTACTAGTAATGGGGACGCAGCGACCATATATATATATACACACTGGTGTTCAAAGAAAGTACATCACCCCTTAAATTTGTAATTGTCGTCCGAATAACGTAAGTATAAGGCAATATTTCTCACAGATTTCATCAGATAAGAGTGACACGTGTAGGTGATGACGTAATATTGCATCAGCTGTTACTTTCAGCTATATAAGCACGCTCTGCAAGAGTTGCAGTCATTCCTTGCTTGCTTGTGTCAGAATGGCGAGTTACGTGCAGTTGACGCCACGAAGAAAGAATGCAATTGTGGCTTTACGTGAGGAATGATGTTCTTCCTGTCATATTGTTTATACAGTGTCTTCTAATCAGTCGACAGTAGATTTCTTTCCAAATTCAAGAATACTGGTTCTGCTGATAGGAAAAAAGGAACCGGACGCAAACGAGTCTCTACGCCAAAACAGAACCGCGTTTTGAAGTGCATATGCCTTAAAAACCATAACGCTTCTTCGTTTGAGCTGAAAAAAGAAAGGGAAGAACATAAAGAGTGGTAGCAAATGTAGTAACAGTCAGAAGACGCCTCTTCAAAAATGGACTTGTAGCCCATCGTCCTAAGAAGAAGCCCCTCCTCACATAAAAAATGAAAAAGGCCCGATTAATTTGGTGTAAGGAGCATGTCAAATGGACCCCCGAGCAGTGGAAGTCAATTTTCTCGGATGAGAAGAAATTCAACCTGCGTAGTTCTAATGGGAGAAAAACGATGTGAAAAAAGGTGAAGAATACCATCCAGACTGTATGGTGTCTACAGTGAAATTCCCTACCAGCCAAATGATATGGGGATGCATTTCGTATCGCGGAGTAGGTCATCTGCAGTTTATAAAAGGTTCAGTAAATGCCAATGGATAACTGGCTATATTGGAAGGCAAATTGCTGCCAACCATTAGAGACCATTTCAACCAGCCAGGTAACTGCATCTTTCAGGACGACTCTGCTCCTTGTCATCGGGCGAAAAGGCGAACAGAAGTCGGCACTTCTGTAGTTACTTTAGGTTCATTTCTGCATTAGAGGTTCGACAGTAATGTGTTTACATTTGTTACAGGTGAAAAAATGTTTGGAAGAACGGTCCATTACAACTCTTAGCTGGCCAGGAAACAGCCGGGACCTTAATCCTCTAGAGAACTGTTGGCATCGTGTGGAATCTGCAGTTGCCAGAAAGAAACCAAAGACTCTTCATGAACTTTATGAAGCTATAATTCTTGTTTGGAACCACGAACTATCAGTTGATTATCTTCACAAATTGATCCTGTCAATGCCTCGTTGGTGTGCTGCTGCTGTCATCAGGGCCAGATGCGTTTCAATTAAATATTAGCTTGCACCTGGTGAACTTTTTATTTTGTTTTCCATTAAAAATGGTAAACTGAAGCAAATTGACAGCTTCTGATAAGATTTCAGCCATAATTGTGGTGTTTACCAAAACTATTGTATAAAGGTTGCAAATGCTTATTTTGGAATATTTTGAGAATATTTTGAGAACACCTGTCAAATATTACTTAGCTTTGCCTTAACTATTAATAAATATTTTTTTTGTTTATATTTCTATTTGTGATGCTAATCATTAATGTAATTAGAAATGTGAAATTCCTAGGTGATGCACTTTCTTTGAACACCTGTGTGGGTGCACGATGACCATGAAGGGATGCAGGTAGTCTGCAAGAATGGACATTTAACCTGGACCGTTCAGAGATGCATCTAGACGTACCAGAGGTCCCAACGTGTGCCAGTTGAACACACACCCCAAACCATTACCATCATCCACCTGCCTAAACAGTTCGTTGTTGACATGACAGGTGCATAGCTTCGTGCGGTTTCCGCCAGATACGTACCCTCCCGTTCGAGTGGACGGGTGGGTACGTATAAATGGAAGCAGGACTCATCGGACCAGGAGACCCGTCTCCAATCATCTAAGGTCCAGTGCCGATGTTCTTTCTCTCAGATGAGGCGTAGAGTCCTGTGTCGTGGTGTTAGCAATGGGACTTGGTGGCTCCCATAACCTATTGCGGCTAATGATCACGGAGTGAACACGTTTCTGGTACCTCTCTCGTTGAAGTCGGCGGTGATTTGTGTCACTGTCGCTGTCCGGTTGGCTGAAACAATGCGATACAAACGTTGACGGCCACGTTCATCCACCACCTTTCTGCACCCACAGCGCTGCCCACGATGAGATATTATTCCGGAAATGACGTATTCCCGATACACTATTGATACTGTCGAACGGAGACAGTGCAATTTCTGTACCACCTCCGCGATCGAGTTACCCATTCGTCGGGCACCTACTAATCATTCCTCTTTAAATGTCTGTCAACTCACGACGTTTATCGATACTGATGACATCGAATTACCGTCTACGTGAATGCAGTGTACCTATATACCTACAAAGCAGTGGGTTCTTCCACTAGCGAGAGGGGAGAGAGAGCGCCGCGTTGCCAAAGAACCAGGTATCCACGAATTCTGTCTTTCAGTATATATATATATATATATATATATATATATATATATATATATAGAGTATATACTGTGTATATATATATAAATATACTGTAACTAATAAAAAACGCTGCGTGCAGAAACTTTGTATAAAAATACATTCCTATCCTCAAAATAAAATATATAGTATATGTGTATAAATCTACTATGTCTACGGAAGACCGAGTTTACTTCTATATTTTATGAAATTTAAGTCGGTGTTTTTTTTTTTTTTTTTTCGTATCAACTAGCACTTTTTCACCTTGAAAACATCTGTTTGATTTCTAATAGGGAACTAAGCTACTAGTATAAGTCTCTCTAAGTTCAACGTCACTGTGCGATGGGAGGGTGAGGGGGGAGAGGCGTCAATGACCTGTTTCCTGCTTGCTGTGCATTGATAGCTCACGCTTGGTTAACTAACGAGCGACTAAGTAAGGGAACAAGTGACCAGCTTGAAAAAGGTAAAGCTTCGGTTCGAACAACGTCGAATGAAGACAATGCACTAATTAATCACAAGCCTTCTAGTGTGCAGTGTTGGGGCACATCAAGTAATAGATTATCGCTGCCAAACCAGCACTGACTCGGTTACAGAACTAATCGAAGTTAACAAAATAAGCAATTTAAGAACTACTACAATGCTAATCAATAATATTGGATTTACAGCTAGCTGTAAGGAAAGTCCACCTTCTGAAATAGCTGATGTGAGTCATGATGTTGTCAGAGCTGGTTTACGAGCTTGTAGGATTCTTAATCTTAAAGAAATTCAAATTTTGAACTTTTTAAAGTAAGTTATGAAGTTCAACGTTTACATTTTTTTAATCTTGTAAACATGCATGGTTGGAATAGTGGTTGTTCTTTTGAACAGCGACTACTTCGCTCATAATGTTATACGAGTGCCATAGTGTGCTCATAGTTGCTCACACTATGAGCGAAGTAGTCGCTGTCATTTTCTATATTTTATCTCACTACAAGTGTATGCTGAATTACCTAAACTAACTGACGGAAGGAATCCTTCTACCTCTGTCTGAGAAGGGCTAACCACAGCCCAATTGAAGAGAGGCCTTCAAAATTTTTCGGTCCCTGATAGGATTTGAATCCAGACCTATCCAAATGAGTGACAGGAAGCAAATTCACTATCTGTCTGAAATTTTCAGTTTTGTTTCATGTATTCATATTCACATTTATTTTTTGCTCGTGTAAATAGTAAACATTTATCCCCTGTGGACATATTTTAATTAATGTTTTAATTAAGATATCTGCACCCAATCTTGGATTGAAATTTACTGCCGACGCGGGAAAATTTGTTTCCAGGCGGATTGTTGAAAGGCGTGTCCTAGAAAATATGATTCTTCTTGGTTTGCAGCCAACGACTCCTGCCTTGAATTACAACAGATGCAGTTATGTGCTCGTCAGAAATTAATCAGCATTCAACAAAGTGATTTTCAACTGACCTTCATCGAAAGAACGGGGTCTCGATACCCACGTAACAAGCAATTTCATTCTTTAACATGCACATTATCGTTGTTATACGAGTATAGAGTTATTCTGCACGCAGTAGCATCATGTAGATACGGAGACAATAACTTAATAGTGCCATCATGCGTCACAATCGATATTCACACAGACCATCACGTATTCTGTCCTCCACAGTGATTATAATTGCCATCCTCCCAAACCGGGTGGAAAAGGCCTGAGTTCGGTCCCATCAATTATTCCCGGAATTTTTATGGACTTTTTTCACCCACCCTGTGGCTGAGTTAGTCAGTCTCAAGCGAGGGTTGCATGGGTTTATCTCCAGGAAACTATGGTTTTTCATCGAGAAAAATAGAAAACCGACCGAAGAATACAATCAGTTACAGGCACAACATGCTAATGCCTCATAGCCTTACTTGCTTTGGCGCTTAACACACACACACACACACCACCACCACCACCACAACGTATTCTTGATTGAGAATGTAACATTGTAGCTACCTGATTGAGATCCTCGAGCCTTCCTTTGTACCTTTCGTAGGTATTTTTGTCCCGGATTTGATTTCAATAGTTGTTAATATCGTGCCACAGATTGCTTACGTGCTAAACTACCTTGCGAACAGAGATATAACAAATATAGCTTACGTGGTATAACTTGAGTGATTATCCTTCTAATATTAATCCCTTAGAATGTATTTGAAATATTCTATAAATGTGCACTGTAGCCTTTAACAGCATCAGATCTTTTAGCCGAGTGTTCAATTCGAGATTGCGGTAGTAGTATACGCGTTTGAATTACCGTGGTTCGAGCTTACGTGACTGCTGAATACAGCTAATGATATTATTCTTGTTAAAATTATTAGTTGCAAACTTCGCTGACCTAATTGGCCATCCTGCTTATATAAGCAGAAGATTTAGTTACATGTGTTAAAAGCCTTGTTTGTTAGTTGAGAGAGAGAGCGATTGATTTGTGCTATGGATTTGAATAGCGTATAAAAAGCAGTTGTGGTAAGAACGCTATGTGATGATTTTGCTTATAGTTTAGAGTTGGTTTGGATTTGGCGTGGTTTACATGGATCTTTAATTATGATGGATTCGGATCGGTTTCCATGATTTCATTAGAGTTATACAAAATTAACTTCGATTATGCTGTCACTGTGCGGGAATTTGGGATTTGCCCGTTATTAGGATTGGATTCGTGGCCAAGAGCAGTGGTGTGCACGCTTTTCTAGTTCTCGATCCTATATTTTATTGGTCGATCCTATATTCTACAAATTGCATACAGTACTTATTTTACACTTGTTTATAATATTTATATTATTAACCCCATAGCAGGTTCTCGTGATGTGTGCTTAGAGGGCAGAATTCGGTGTCTGTATGAAATGTGGATACTAGGTTGAGGCTCTCGTGACCACATTTTGTTTAGAGAAATCTGGCAATGAGATGGAGCTTGTGGTTGCAGGAGCTTATGGCTAGTCAGCTCTGACAAGCTGCTGCGGTATCCTGCATTCTGTGGTGTCTGAAATGATGGGCAAGGAGAGTTGATGGTTATCGATAAATATATGAACTGTGGCAGAAAAACGTGCCTCGGATATAAGAGATCGGCTTTCTAATCTCTTATATCCGAGGAAATGTTCTATTTGCTAGATATGTGTCTGTAATAATAGTTTAAAAGATGAGTTGACACTATAAAAAAAGGGAATATATTTACTGTGCTGAATTACAAACTATGTAACTATAGTTTGTGAACACCACAAAAGAATGGTTTGCGCTTAGCTTACCTCCCATGAAATATGGATATCAGGAATAGAAACATTAATAAACTTTTATCCCTTTTATCAACGCCACACAGTTTGAGATCCTGTCAGATGTTCCAGTGATTTTTAAATGGGTACTACGATATACCACTATTTTGCGAGCATCTTAAAGGAATTCTGCAAACTTTATTCCGATAAATACAGCACTCCCTGGGGAGCTGCAATTATGATCATTCATCTCTATAGGTGCTACGATGGCAAACATTTACGTAAGAACCTGTATGTGAACTGTTAATGGCAACGATCAGCTGAATAGCATTTGTTTAGTCGTATTATACTGGTTCAGAAAATGGAACTGAGGTTAATATGTCAGGGCTTTGTACATTGTTTGCGTTCACTTGACTCTTTTTAATATTTGTATGGCTTAATTTTATTTTTTAGGTTATCCCTTTCTTTGGAGTCTCTCCGTAATGACTTCTAATGTTAGACAGATGGTACTATACCCACATATACAGCCAGCTGCGGAAGACACTCATCTGTCTAGAAAATTGCTCACCTCTGGAATCGGACAGAAGCCCACTTGTGAAAGATTGATGCATTTAGACTTTCACTCTTAATATGTATATCGTGATCATCACGTGCCTCTTACAGAATACATAAATCAGAAAGAGAAGTGCACTGTATAGAAGGCTGTCATACGTGCAGATTTGAATCTACAGCAGCCCCAGGTGGCCTCTATAAAAACCATGGATACACAACATAGACCACAGTTTCCATTGCTGTTCATTGTTCTTTGCCTTTCGTGAGTGTCATAAAAGCCTTTGTCTTTTGCATCCGAGAAATATTTATCGATGAAAGGAAGTAATGGAGGGAAACTTTATAATAAGTTTTTTGCCTTCGGACCGAGAAAACATTTCCGGACCTTCTTTAGAGAACGCTAATGTAGCGCCGAAATAAGATTTCATTAGAAGGTTCTGTCACAGAGTATGAACCTTTTGGTTGCCTTTCTACCGTGGAGTACGACCAACTTATTCTGTTCGGAGAGCGTTGTAATGGACACAGCGGGTCAGCTCGGAAGTACGTGACTATAGACAGTGCTCGTTCCAACAGACATTTATCTCTTATTATTTACACGGACACACTTACTTGGATATCAGTGATACATTAATACTATATCCTTTGACTCTCGCATTTATTTATTATTTATTTTTTTTCGTACTGCTTTCTTCCACATTTTCTTTTTAATTCTCCTCTTACTCTTTCTCGTAAAGCTGTTCCTAGGATTTTTGTATCTTATTTCCTTTAATTTTTCGTTGTAGAAACATTTTTAAATCACTCTCTTTCTTGAGAATGCTGATACGTTTTACAATTTCATGATTATATTGTTTTTGAAGAGTTTCTGGCTATTTCTATTCTGTTGTCTAGAATTATTGAGAATTTCAGTTATCAAATTTCTTGACAAGGCAAGAGTGGTCAAGAATAGTCAAGGCAAGAGTGCTTGATCATTCTTGCCTTGACGACCTGGCTATAGGACACTAATGCGATTCTTATTATATGGTTGCAGTAATATCGTTTAATACTGGGGAAGATACAGAAATCATCACAACAAAGCAATACAGAAAAATCAAATGTTTGTGTGACTGCTGAATACGGTTAATGATTGTATTCATCGTCGAAATGATTAGTCCTCTGGTCATGTCGGAATATAAACTAGAACATAATAAATGTTGGGGTTTCATATTTAATTGTTTAAAATAAAAACAGATATACTAGAAATATAAAAAAGTTGAAAACAAAGATTAAATGCTATTTCAACATATTGGTGACAAGGAACGGTTCTCTCGGCCCACTACCTTCAGCATTTATTTGTTTTGGTCCATAGACAAAAAAAAAAAAAAAAAAAAGTTGGACACTCCTGGATTACACATTAAGGATTAACAGCAGCCAACATGTTCTTCAAACAAAACTTCAATACTTCAATTTTCTTCCATCTTTCAGAGCTCAACTCGACTCTCGCTTGCTAATGAAACTCCACCTGTCTGGCCGCTGCGTTGTTCATTGTTTTATTTTACTAATCACGGGGAGAGAAGTTCGATTTTGAAAGAGAGGGACATTTGTTACCGACGCTGAAAGGACCATTGATATATTTGGGGAAGGAAGTACATAAGGAGGTGCACAAAAGGTTATTAATCTGACTCTATCCTTTACACACGTGACTCAACTTTGCGATTCATATTTCAGTGCATAATGTATATCGTTTTTCAGTACGTTGCTGAGGGGTTCATGTCAAAAGTAATTTCAGGTATTCTCTGTTTACTTTCCAGAAACATTATTTTGTTGTTGCTTTTGTAATATGACTCATTCCTAACAGACAGCTATTTCTTTTCTGGAGAACAAAATCAAAACATCAGGCCTACGTTCATGCATTATAAGGATTGTAGAATGTTCGTACTTTTCCTATAAATATAAGAAAAGTTTAATGGTAAAATACTCTCCTTTGACTCCTTCACTAACTTAATCCCTTAATACTACAAGACTGTTATTTACAGCTCTGCTCGTTGTTATAAGCCTGAGGTATTCACTATACTCCATTGACAGATAGTAACAGTGACCTCACGACATCTATTCGTAGGTACGCTTTTGCTTCTGTTCGCTTGTCTGTTTAATATAAATCGGCGACTCCTGCCTTACCCTCTTTCTTCTGCCCCGAAAGCGTTGCCCCCTCCCCTCTTCCGCTGCAAAGATCAGGTATCGTAAAAATCCCACGGGTCATCGTTTCTGAAGTGAGGCACCTTACGTGCATACAGGCCACTCTGATTAACCCACTATCAACTTCACATACCTGCGAAGGAACCCTCCCGTGTGTACTAAAAACAGGAAGTCGTCGGGCACCGTGACTAGATTAAAACAACGGCCTTGGCGTCCTTTGGACACGACAAGTAGCAGTCGTAATCTCCAGACCAGGTCTGGTCCTTCTCATCCCAGCAGCTGGACAATCTCCTGGTGTAACTAGCTGATTTGACGAGATTACGCTAGCAGTCACTACTGGTTTACGCAGATAGTCAAATGGAAGTTCCTTAATGGCATGAAATGAGAGAGGGGAGGTAGAGAGCAGTGCGCGACTGCGTCTGCACTGTCTCTTGGTGACACTAAAATTTGCTCCGCGCACACATTTTAGGTAAATAGCTATAGTCATAGTGAAAGAATGATAACAGCCGCTTTCATTGTCGGACTCACGAACTCTCCGTGGGTGGGTTGACAGTCAAGTGTACATTGTGAATGCAAGTGATTTTTGTTCGAACCTTTCGAAACTATTTCTGAAGAGACAAAATATTCTAAATTTTATTTCTATTAAATTCTATATTGTAAGAAACAAAAATATTCTAAAAGATATTTATTTATTTTTTCTCTCTAGAACGATGTATGCTTCAACATAAGGATAAATATAATCTTATGTGTAGATGTTTGTAGAAGTTGAATTTAAGGACCGTTTGCATGTTGCACACGGTCCTTAAAGACTGGTCAATGATGAAAATGTGATTCCTTCATTCTCAGCCTCTTCTGGTTACCCTAGAAATCTTTAAAACTTCATATTGTAAAGCAGTAAAATAAAATTAATTTTCTGATTTTACTTCATAAGAGATGTTTATAAGATAGGGACCATAAGAATATATGTATATGTGATATCTCGTAAATTCGAACACCCAGATTCTCCGCGACAGAATAAATATTTTTCCACTTGCCACTCGTTTGCAGAGATCTGGGTTCGATAACCGGAACACTTTCTAAAGTCCCACTTGAATTGGGTCTGTAGTTAACTGATTTCAGGCAGGGGATTAGGGTTTTGCAGCCCCACACAGAATGTTGATCAACCCGTGAATAAGCTCTTCTTCTACAGACAACACACTGATGCAACATAGTCACTGGTGTGCCTATGATGCATCAGTGTTGATCGATTTGTACGATCTTTATGAGATCGTATAAATCGATCTCATAAAGACATTTACGAACATAACTTAAATATCATTTTCGTTTCCCAAACTGAAGACTGGTCAAATGCAAGCTCCTTAGTTGTACGAAATAACTCTGTGTAGGAAAAAAAAGTTTTCTAGGCAGAGTTATAATTCGTTTTATACACAGTTATTCATAATAAGATTGTTAGACTTTTTTATTTTAGTATGTTTCTCGTAGACCCCTCGAACAATTCTTTTCTTGTCTTTTTTTTCTTGTTAAATTTTGGTCGTTAAAGTTCGTTCTTTAAATTTCATTGTTCTAGATCTCTTAAAACGAATGTTTAATTTTTATATTAGTTTGTATGAGGCTCTTACTGTGATGTATTTAATATGCTCTCATATACTGCATTAGGTAGCTTTTTCCTGTTTCGTATGTGTTAAATAAAATTTTGAAGAGATCACCCCTACACGTCCGACTAGATAGTTTTATTTATTCTTTCTTATTGTGAACGTCAAGGCCATTAAATTTCGGCAGTTGTGGACAAGATTTGAACACAAACCTTTTCAAACGAGTAATGAGATGAGGAGTGAAACCACTGCACCGTCACGGAGGACTGCGAGGGAATGTGCCATCACTCAGTGTAGACGTCTAATTGTCAAAAATTTAATCGACTTATATGAAAGCCACTTCAGGCGTTTACTCCAAATCAATTGAACAATATATGAAATGTTTTTATATTCTCTATGTCTTGTAAGTTCTTCTGACCATATTTACCATCCCAAAGTGTAAACAGAAAATTTATTTATTGGATTCCGACGAAGTTTAAATTTACACACATTTACTTTATTTTATTGTACACCCTTTCGAGTTTGATTCAAATTTTTCATGGGTGTATTGCATACACATACATTTTGTAACTAGTTTTCCTCCCGTGAATACTGGTTTTTGGGGCGGGGAAGACGTTGTAGAGTGACCGACAGCAGACAGCCTAGGTGACAAAATTCTCAATGTTTTTACGGCTATTGCTTTTTCTCCCTCTTTCTGTTTTACGTAACAAAAATAAATAAATAAAAGCTGTAGAAAATAGCCAGGTGTAATGATTGCGCAATGTTTCGAAGAAGCATGTTCAGGTACATTTTGTTTCAATAAAATTTAATAAGTAGGAATATTAAAACATTTCTTATTGTTAAATTTTTATTAATTACTATTGTGAATTATAATTTTAAAATTTAATTAATACTATTGAAAGCCCAAATATAAAATCATTTTGCTGAAATTAATATGAAAATTTATTACCTAATGAAAAGAAGAGAAGATTCAGTTCCGAAAAAAAAGAGATCTTGTTTTTACTCAGGCACGACCCCCCTAGTCCGTTCAAAAGCGCGTGCTACTGTACTCTCACTCCGAAATTGCTATTTATTTCTTTTTGTACGTTATATAACTCGGTAATAAAGCAATTATGACGGTTGTGTAAATATAAAATTACTAGAAAGTGACAAAGTTCTGGCTGTATTAAATTGGCACTCTGGAAAAGAGCGAATGGCAAGGGGATGAAAGCTTAGGATCTTTCTGTTTCTTGATTGCATCACATAAAAACTAATACCACTGCAGGGTTAATTTTGAAAGATATACAGTAGTCAGAATAACTGCTTGCGTGATATTTTACGTTTAATTATTGTTTTACAACTGAAAGATGGTTTCTTCGGTAAGAATTTCCAGAGGAACGCGTGCTGGCTATCCAGGAAGTACGATTGCTGTGATATTGTGCTACGGATCACACCCAAAAATTCGTCATAGCCAGACGAGTTGCTGGCTAGAACAGCAGTCTGCCTGTTAGGGTAACAGTTTGATGAAATGAGATTGCTGAATGTCACGTGTTGTAACCCACCGAAGCGGAACTAAACTGTTTTTCTGATAGTGCGAGGCGTGAGAAATACAGCATCCAGTAGTCGCAATTGGCATCCTTTATATTTTGCTACGTATCAGCGACAGGTTGATCGCAAACAACTATTGCACAAACTTTCTGGGACAATAAATTGTCGTGAATGCAGCTGTAATAAGAACCTTGTAACGCCTGAGCTGTTTAGTGCAGTATGGGATGTATTTTTAGTTATAGGCGGGACCGACCTTTTTGTATATTTTCGATGCATGTTGTTGTTATTATTTTAACTAAAGGTTGCGATTTAGAATAATGAAAAATTGTTTTAAAATGTTTGCTTTGATTCACCTATGCGGGTTGATGTTGTGCATGAGAGTATGCAAGAGGAAGAAGGGGTACAGTCTGGTACACTTGTATTAACAGAACGAATTGAAGCCCCTGTGTTCCGTGAAGGGAAAGATTTTTAACTCATTTCCATTATCATAATATTATTCAAAAAAAGGACATAAGCCCTTATAGCTATGACATCAGCCAACAGTACATGTGTTACTATTCTCAAGATTATTTTGAGTTCGTCGTTGGTAAGGTAAGATTTGCAACTGAGTAACTAAGGCAGAATCAAAATACACAAATTTTAATCAGAAAGCATTTATCAGATTTTGCAGTTATAAATATATTAATGTTGTGTCATGCTCAAGAGTACATTTGTTAATACTCGTACATTTGTTACTCGTCTTGGTACTGCAGCTGACTCCTTCAAAATCAAAATGAAACTTAAATCAAGTTCCTATTTAAACCTTTCCATACCGCACGCCGACTTACGTTTAAATTTGAAACTTATTGATTGAATTTATTGATCTCAAGCCGAGGTGTATAGTTGTTGTTGTTATTTGGTTTTTTAGAAGCATTAGCAACTAAGGCCATATTGCTCCGGGGATATGCGGTGGTCATTTCCTGACCTTTCCACATCCTCCATATTTGGTGGCTCACGGGCTCGAACCCCGGTCTAATCAAGAAGCGTGTGCTACGCACTGCTGCTCCTGCCCACCTGGCTACGGAGGCACCGAGGTGTATAGTATAGTATCTTCCCCTATTTTTTTCATCCCGCTAACAGACAAATCCATCTTATGTCACATGCAATTATAGGCTGGATATCTTGGTTCTTTTATTGCCTGAGTTGCCTTGGTGATAATCTAAACAACCCAACCTGAGAGTCCGACTGTTTGTTTGTTGTTGTTATTTGGTTTTTAGGAGCATTAGCAACTAAGGCCATATTGCTCCGGGATATGGGATGGTCATTCCCTTACCTTTCCGCATCCTCCGTATTTGGTGGTGACGGGCTCGAACCACGGTCTAATCAAGAAGCATGTGTTACGCGAAAGTCCGACTCAAATATTAAGATTGGACAGTTGGTGTTAATTAAAAAGCAGACTCCAATTTGGAATTAACTTACCTTTATTTTTCTCCCTTTGTCATAAAGTAAGTGTACGTATATTCCGTTTTAGATATAATTTTCTTTTCAAACGTTTGAAAACTGTCACTTCTCCATAACAGGAGAAAGCAGTTACTGTATAGTTTTCTTCAGCAGTAGTACCATTGAAACTATATATCAGAATAATTTTTCTTTCTCACGAGAATGATATTAAAACAAAGATTAGACCTCACTCGGACAATTTTACACTTCTGGAATACAAACAAACCATTTGTCATAATAGCGCTCTACAATAAACACAAAATGATTTTATAGTTTTCATTTTAATTTGATAAGATAAAGTTTTCATTTCATTTGCTGTAATTGCTCTCTTAATCAAAATGTCTCAAAAGCGTAAAAGGCGGCCCTTTTTTCACGAAGTTTTGCATTTTATTTCTCCCCTCCTGTTTTTCCCCGTTATTCTTGTTAGATTATCATAATTATACTTCTATGTAATTAAATATTTAACATTACAGAAATCATTTAATTTGAAATGAATGGATGAAAAGTCTTAAGAATTAAAATATCAATTAGAGTAAAGGAATTGCACCAATTATCAAATTGATAAAGCTTAGTCGGTCCATTTTTTTCAGATAAGCGAACGCTGTTATCAATTGGGTCATAAAATGAAACTAAGAATATAGTATTGCAGGAATACACTAATTCTAAGTTAAACAGATATCAGCGTTTGATTTTGCCTTTTTCATAAAACGCAAAGAAAGCTAAGAAAGACAAAAATATTTTTGCACGCCATTAATCTCTTAAATTGGGAAAGTTGCTGGTGTTTCACAGTACATATAAGCAGCACTATCCCTGAAAAAAAAAAAAAAAAAACCATAATGCAACTTATTTGTAATGTAGAGCCTCCAGTTCGGTGATTCGTACAACACCCGGCAACCTAGTGAGTTGAATCCATATAGATTAGAGCACGAAAAGGTGTACAAAGCAGACAGAAAATTTATGGTATTAAAAACCTCATGCGTGTTCTTAGTAACTACTTAGATCACAGCACAATGCGTGCACTTTTTTGATAAATAATGGAGGGGAAAGCAAACAAAGTTGTTACTTATATTTATATGGAGCACAACGAATGTGCAGAGGTGGAAGAATGACACTTGACTTGTCTTCTGTTGGTTGACTTCAGTTATGGTAGGGGTATTGCTTCAGGGATATTTTAAAAATAGCTTAAATTTTTCCTCTATCGTTACGTGGTTCGAAGAACCTGTCACTTCTTCAATAGGTTTTGTTAATTAGATATAATGTGATAAAGATTAATTTATTAATATTTTGTCGTTTTAGATTTGGTCCTTTTTTTTTCTTCTCGTCATTCTGTTGCGTCGTTTTATCATATATCTTTCCTCCCCTCTCACCTGAGATGCGCGCTTCCTTCATTTATCGATATCCACCTGTAATCCCTATTTGGAAAGCCAACCGGATCATATCTTGAAAATTGCGAAGCGCTCTTTCTTCAAATATTTGCTTCTGACCCATTACGCCTTCCAGAGTATGGGAAAATATTTGCTAGAACGTGCAGTGAGATGAAGAAGGGCTGGTAATGCCTACTGTTTGTATCTCGTGCAGCGTTGTGGAATGATTAAACTTGCCCGCTTTTTAATGTGTACTCGCTTAGTAATCGATAAGGAAACGTTTCGCGGCAAGCTGCAACTCTCGTATGACATTGACCTAGTTGCAGTTACTAGAAACCCTCAATACACAGCAAGCTAACGTTATGGCCCGCGTCTGGCTCTCACTCACATCGTCACACGTAGTGGACGCATACACGAGATAGTTTCCCAACTAGAAATAAACCCTGCAGAGAAAGGGTGCTATTTCACAGTACAACAGATCAAGAGCCTTGGAATTTATACTCAAAAATTCCAAAACAGGCTAAGTATAAATTGATGTCTAACAATTTCTGGATATATGACTGTGTTCAGCTTACAGATAGAAATGCAGTAGGACTCATGGCTGCCAAAAACATTCATTCTTAAAAGCACAAGAAAAGCGTCAAAAATTGTAAGGTCTAACTTTAAATAGTGGTTATAAAATCCTAGGCTTGAATTAAAGGTACGTGCTTAGTATTAGAAAAACATGAATTAACACACAAACAAAAATAAGTTGTTACTCATATTTTGAAACCAAAGAATTCCTTCGTCTTTTTCATCAAACGAAGAAAGTTCATGGAATTCGTGGGCTGTTTTCAGGTATCGAAAAGTAACCTTCTTAAGGTATGTAATTTCTTAGGTGAGTCGCTGTTTACAGAGAAGTCAATTTGCATGCAGTACTAAACAGGCAATGAAAAATGACCCGGTGGCATAATTTAAACCTCCCGTGTATAGCATCAATAAGAGTGATGCTACTTTAGCACTTATGTCTCTGTAGGTTTTGGTTTCATTAACTTCTACTTTAATGGGCACTTTACTGCAATGCACAATTGCGCAAGATTAGAAGGATGACTGTGAGAAAGTGAGCTCGACTTATACGCCGAATACATGATTGAGCACGAATTTTCAAGCCAAAAAAAAAAAAAAAAAAAATCGACTTTTACGCCGGAATATACGGTATTATCACTTTAATTAGTAATTTTGTGGTTTGAAGCGGTCTGAGTTCGAATCCAGCTAGAGACTGGAGGAATTCTTAAAGTCCTCTTCAGTTGGGACTGTAGTTAACTGGACGGAGTATCCTCTCTCCCAAGTTATTTCGGATTTTTCAGCTCTCACACAACATGCGAGAAGGCCCTCTAACCACACTTATGCAGACAAAATAGACAATTGTACAATACGACCAATGCGCTGTATAAATAATCCGTACATTTGTTAGTACTCTTCTATGATAGAAGAGGTACATCTGCTACAATAGAAGAGGCCGTACGATTAGTTTAGCACTGTTGTTGAAGAGCACGGGGGTGAGCAGAATTTGTAGTTTCGCTGCTGCAGGATAAGCTCGTAAAGTATATCCTCTTATCCTGTACAAGAAAATACTTTAGTTTTAATTAGGTATAATGTTGAAATATTATACAGAGTACTGAGCCTTCTCAAACTGTCTTTGCCATATAGTCCACCCTAAGATTAGATGTGATCGTAGTGGATTTCAGTGAAATCCCAAGTGGTATTTAATTAATAGATACCACTGTTCTGGTTATTTCCAAAAGCTAGATAATACGGGGAAAAGAGCTACTGGATTTTGTGGTGTCTTAGTCTGTACCAGGGAAGTCTCCGGGAAAGAATTAGTTCCTCTTTTCTGCTTATGTTTTTTTGAAGACGATGCAGTTGTATTAGATAATCTCATTCTAATAAAATTTGATAACATATTTTCGAGCTTATTATTCCTGCGTGCGGTGCCATTACAGCCTCTTAACGGATCAGCATCTATTTTGTATATAAGATTGACTGTTTTTTTTTTTTTTTTTTTGAGATAAACATTTCTTCTGGTATTAATGATTAAAGAAGCATGAGTGCAGCTGCTGTTTCAAGTTTGGTTTAAGTCCTGCATTATTCCTAGTGATGGGCATAATCGATTCATTAGATTATGGTTAGTCTTCGTCATCATCTCGGTTAATAACAATAAATCTCTCACTGCAGGCATTATGAATGATTTTTATATCACTGTATTTATTCCTTGTCTTCTAGAGGCTGTTATTAATAATCTTATTCAAATTGACTCTTAATCACACGATTTTATACGAAAAAAATTTTTTTTTTTTTTTTTTTTTAGCGCATGCTGTTCACCCTGTCCGTTTCACATAATACCTCGACTTCCAATGGCGAATTTCGATGAAATTTATATTTGAGTTTCTAGGAAGAAGATTTGTCGGGCCACCCCAAATTTCATTAAAATCGGACTAACAGAAATTTGGCAATTTCATTTTTTACCTTTTAAAATATCGATTTATCTTTATACATAAATGGAAGTGTTTCATACGTTTGATGTTACTGGACAAGAAAATGTCAGGCTGACACAAATTTCCATCGTATGTTCTGTTAAGCTTCTGGAGAAGTTTGTAGGGTTAGTTCGATTCGCCCAGTCCCCCCCCCCCCACCACCGAAGCTTTTACTAGTTTCGGATGTTCCATCATTAAGGAAAAATCAGATCGATACCAGATTTTCAGCCTATGGTGGGTTAGTACCTGGGATCTTCTCTCCAAGTCTATACAAATGTTGTTACTGTACATTTTTGGTGCATCAATAGCCATATTGTGCCATTGTGTACAAGTATGTGTTCGCCGGCCAGTTAGCACGTTGTGTGCTACATAAGTGAAAGGATGTTTCGAACATTATTCTAGAAACGAAAGTCAGATAGACGCTAAATTTTCATCTCGCATCTTTTTCCCTGTGAAAGTTATAGATCCGATTTCCTAGCCCCACTTCCCCTCCCCACAGAAATATTGCGACAGATGTGGAACAGCAGTTCCGATCCTTTTTTAGAATTTTTTTTTTCAGAAAAAGTATTACTTTGTATTACCTTTTGTATCAAATAGCATATCAATTGATTAACCCATGTCTATTGTTGCGTACCTCCTCCCCCTCTCCAAAAAAAGTACACAAATCACCTCAGAGCTACTCGTCACCAATGCTGGATTTTAGTAATCTGGAGGCCCTAGCGCATATATTTTTGGGCAGCCCTAAACCCTGGATCGTTGAAGCAACAGCAACACTGCATCTCTGTAAATTCGTCCTTGCCCGTCCCGTGAACATCACGTGGTGAGGTTTGATAAACACTTCCTGATTGTAATATAAAAGTTTCTAGAGCCCCAGATACGTTATTTGATAATCCTGAAATGTAACGCAATGTAACATACATTACCTAACATGTTTTTTTAGGCGCGTTCTCATATGCTTAAAGCGCATTTTTGTCTACCCATGTCCGTCCGTCAGTCAGCGTATGGCAACTTTGCTCCGAATGGACGGCTTTTGATGAAATTTTATATTTGGGTCTTTTAGAAAGATTTATTGAGGCATTCCAAATTTCATTAAAATTAGACCATGGATTCGGTAATAATTTTTTCCCCCCATAAAATTCCTACTTATCTCTGTATATAAAAGTGAAATATGTTTGATACGTTCGGGAAATCCTCTATCATTCTGCAAGCTAATAGATTGACACCAAGTTGCTTTTACTTCTTCGGAAGGTTTTATGATCGATTCCGATTGGATATCCCCTACCAGTTCCCCCATCTCTATAACAATCTGTATTAGTTTCGGATGAGAAGCATTATGCGAGAGAGAGGAAAAGTCGGATCAGTACCAAAAAAAGAAATTGCATATGTTTGTTTGCATATGTTGGTCCCTTTTGAAGCTTTTAGAACTAATTGTGATTCCATAGTACTCTCAGTTCGATAAACTTGGAATAATAAGTTAATGATTTCTTTAGATTATCCTTTTTGACCAAATTTCATGTCGACTGCTTAATTTCATTCATTCAGCATCTGCGCTCCTCTCAAAAAAAAAAAAAAAAAAAGCAGATATGCAGATCCGACCTCATGGCTACCCATTAGATGAGCATCACACAATGTGCACAATACAGCAGTTTTAACTCCTTTAACATCTGTTATTTGAAAATCGACCGCACCTAAAATGTAAAGAAATGCGTACATTACCGTGTTTCATATTGATTTTAAAAATGGCAGAAAATTTTACAGCGCTCACAGTCGTTAAGAAATGTTTCTAGCTTTCTTTTTTCCATAAAAAGACAGAATTGAAAAATTAAATATCATCAAAAAGAAACCGTAAATGTTTGGAAGATAACAGATTTGGGGAAAACCCGTGTGAAAGGAACTGATGTTGCTGTACATTTTTGTACATATTTTCTGTAGTTTCTAACGCTGTATTAATTGTCGTAAAAATAATTCTTACCTACTTTCAATTTTATTCACTTAAGACTTATCTAATTCATTATAATTCACAACTGTATTTTTTTTTTTTTTTTTAGATATGTTGTTTTTCTTAAACTACCAAAGTTTCACTGTCATTCAAATTTCGAATGGACTTAATGATTTTTAACGAATAAATATTTCGGTCATTTCAATTAGTAATCTCTTGATTACTAATCATTCGATTATGACCGTCATTTGGTAATTGTAGCATTCGTTTCTACGGAGAGTGGGTTTCTATCCATCCCATAGTTAGGTTTGTTTGTTATTTGGTTTTTAGGAGCATTAGCAACTAAGGCCATATTGCTCCTGGGATATGCGGTGGTCATTCCCTGACCTTTCCGTATTTGGCAGTCACGGGCTCGAACCCCGGTCTAATCAAGAAGCGTGTGCTACGCACTGCTGCTCCTGCCCATAGTTAGGTTAGTGTGTGAAATGTGTCAATGTTATGAAGCTTACATTCTGTAATTTCAAGTGAGGTACGTAGGGCTGATCTAGAGATTGTTAGCTGTTGTTTGCAACCTTACTGATCCCGAAAACTTTACTAATTAAACAATTTATCCATTCAAACCATAATAATTATTTTAAAACCACGTTTATTGTTAAAAAAAAAAACTGGATAACCGTTCGATTTCCTTGTTTAATAATATCCATTCATCTATATACTTATTAATATCAGAGTGGACGTTTAGGCTTAGCCTAAACATCACAAAGTTTTATTAGTCTAATTTAGAAGGGTGCTTGCCAGTAATTTCATGCAAAGAAAATACTCATATTCGTGAGGAGAATCAATGCAGAATTTGACATTATAGAAGAATTATCTTGACTTCAGAGCAACTGGGGAGGATATGTTTCTTAAACTTATCGAAACTCGGTGGAAGAAATTTAGCCTGTCCTGCGTGCATCAAGACTGAAATGGAGCACTCTAATTCAAATCCTCCATGCAAGTTCATTGATTTATTTTATTTTTCATTTTTTAAACCTTTCGTAAAATTCTTAACGTTTAATAAAAACCGAACATGGAAGCTTCGGTTTTATATATTTGATTTACTTTTTTTTTTTTTTTTTTTTTTTTCTGCTTTCAGTTTACTTTAAAACCATTTACTTCACTTCTGAAGAATGGCTCGCTTTTACAAAAACTTGCCAACACCTACATATCGAAATGATGAGCACTGGAATGTGTTAATTCTGGATTAAGTATAGGATTTGTCGAGAAGAACTTGAATAATTCGTTTGGAAATTCATTTATACATTACAAAATCAGTAATCTATAAAATGTTTATACCTCCATAAAAAATTAGGGAATGAGAAAAACTGACTCTCCCAAAATGGGGTAGAAAATAAACTACACTACTCCTATTTTGGTTCATTATTGTAATAAGTGATAAATCCAGTTTTTATCATAAAAATTTATCATGAAAACTTTTGACCGATTTTTTGATGATACATAACGCCAGTGCAGGCGGTTAGTGCCGTAACCTATTATATGCTGTCGGGCGTTTTGAATAGTCTGCATGTTTAGGCGTTTTGGTCTTTGGAGTAAAGAGGTATGATAAAATGATTGGAATCACTAACATAGTCCAACTCACGGTTGCTGAATCCAGAGTAACAATAATAGAGAAACCTTACTAACTGCAGCGTAAGAAAAGTAAACGTTGAGAGTAGAAAAGTTCCTCTTCTTTGATGTGCATTCTTCACAGAGGGTTGAGATCGTAGTGCAAGCACTCAGACTGTCCTAGGGAATTTGAACAGGTTTCTATTGCGCTGGTTTCCGCACCTGTATCGTATAGTTCTTGTGTTCCAGTTTACATCTTATGTGCGGGTGGAAAAAATCCTGGAATAATTTACGGGACAAACCAACTTTTTATCACCTGATGTCAACTAATTAAACTCCAGTTTTAATCGGCCTTTAACACGCTCTCTGTACGACTGACATTAATAATTATTAATTAAACAATAACACGGGGGTATTAAATAGACGCTTTTAATTATTAATTAAAAGCTTAAACATTTATCTTTTTAATTTTTAATTAAAAAATAAATATTTAGCTTTTTTACTGAATTGAAAACGATGATCTATTAATTATAATTTAAGTGCTAAACAATTAAAAATATCGAAGGAAAATAAATTAGAGAAACTAATAATAATAATAAAGTTTTTATTGTATTTTTCAGAATTTCCAGACCCACTGACTCCCCTCCTTCCTTTCTCCAAATTGAAATACACTTTTGACAGACACAACATGAACACAAAATCAAAGCATTACAGCAGTGGTTTTCGACCTTTTTTAACCCCTAAGTAATGTATTTTATTTTGTGGCACCCTACTCAATTTTCTGCCTGTTAGATCTGATTCTCTGTGCGTGTATACCTATATATAATATTTAAAAAATATGTTATATGGTAGTTATTACAATAATATAACTATGAACAAAATTACAATTCAAAATACAAATTATATATATAAATAATTTTATTCTTTATATAGAGGTACTAAATGAACATCAAGTATAGATCACCACAAAATTAAAAAAGATACCATACACCTTTTTATAATGAAATAAATATTGTATATAATTTTTTTTAAAAAAAAAGTTTAAGTAACTTAAACCCAAATTACGTAGTACCCCTGGAATGCTGTTGCGGCACCCCCGGTTGAAAACCATTGCATTATGGCAAGGTTAGACACTTGTTGCTGGCGTCCTTTAAACCAAACAAAAATTTAATGTCTCGTAATTCGTACTATATTTAGATGAAAACAGAAAATACACTATAACCAGTTAAAGAATTTTGGTGGGGAAAGGTACACGAAAGGATTTGATTTTATTTCCAGAATTAAAAAAATAAGAGAAATTTAAAAAAGTGTCACCTGTCAGACTCCATGATGGTTAAAGTTATACCCCACATTTACCGGCACACTTTCTCCAATATCTTTTAATAAAGTCAAATTTTCACAGCTATTTTACTACCAAATTAAGATATGAGTAATTATTGTTGATTAATAAAAGATAACAGAAAGTACCAAGAAAAGAGAAAATTCAGTACCACGAACGTCTTGAGAATAATCTGTAATTCTTTAAGAAATTAAAAGACAGATTACACTTTATTAAAGTCTAAATGCTCATTCACCAATTTTCAGTTCTTGATATACCTGAGCACCATGTCGCTAAAAGAATATTTAAAAAAGAAAACAGTTATTTAAAAAAAATTACAATGCTTCTAAAATGTACAGTGCCCGAATTTCAGTTCCGCCTAGTTATTAGCAACATCTTTCGCTAGAATGCATTACTCAATAAAACCACTTGATGGACAGTAGTAGACAAATGTAGACGTTCCTTTAGGGGAGGTCTGAGTTTGCCTTGTCTGTGATGTTTGTGATCCAGTTAGTTCGCAGAATGCCATGGTTGGTTATAAAAGTGAAAATACGGTTCCAGAATGAATCAGTAAATTTCCTCCCCCATGATATTTTTTTATATCTCTCATTTATATCACTTCACTCAGTTTTTCTGTCAAAAGAATCAAGGAATGGTGGGGGGGGGGGAGAAGAGGAAGAATCCATTACGTACTGGATCAACTGCTGTTGTCGTGCCTATTATATCATGATTTACAGTGTCAGTTATTTCCACAAACGCATCAATTCCTTAATTTTGTATTTACAAATTAACTAAATATTAAATATCGTTATGATTAAACCATAATTAATTAAATTCTAGTCAATATCATAAACTGGATTCCTGGCTGAGGCTTTTTGAGTTATATGATTTACCTTTGTAGATGCAAAACCAGTGGCTAATATCGAGAACAAACTTATTCAAGAATGTTTTTATAGAGTATAATAGATTAAAGTGGTGTATATAAAGTTTATAAAAATCTAAACTCATATAATTTAGTGGTCTATGGGATTTTGATGTATACTTTATTGTGTAGCTGCGTGAAACAGGGCGAGAAAAAATTTCTTAACTTATCTGAAAAGTGGCGGTCTCAGGATTTTCTGAAGGGGATCAGAGGGACGAAAGCAGTGTGTCGGATCATTATTATCGTAAGATGGGGGATTATAGTCCCTGTCTAATTAAATCTAATATATAGGCAATTTATTAAAAACCTGTCTTTTGAACTTTTCGCTATTATATTCCATGGGAAATTGTATAGCCTTTCAACAGTGCCATATACTACTGCTCATGTGCGAAGAAAGTTTTCACTGGTCAGCCAGTATACCTACGAAACTCTGGCCTTGCAACTTGTTGGTGGACTGCAAAGACTAACCGACTATATGCGTCGCAGAATGAACGGGGTTAGCCAATGCAACCACTGGTGTCCAAACGAATACGAAGTATGGTGATGACAGAGCCGGCTTTGTCCCCTGTAAGTATCTCGCACTCAAGAATCCTTACGGTGCGTCCTTACTCACACTTACGCGTGGCCTATTGCAGAATCCAGAAGTAATTGCTCCTATTCCGTAACAAGAAGACAACAGCATTACAACAGCACCTATCTTTGGTCTCAGATTGTGTGGTGGAAACCCAGGGCAGTATCAGTGTATAAGATAATCGGGCGGATAAAGCAACGTGAGACCACTGTGTTTATCGTTGATACCATCTTCGCCATGGTCTGCTACTTCGTCTGTGTTTTGAAAAAGGAACTCTCCCGAAAGCCGTTCCAACAGTCTCATTCGTGTAGCGCGCTTCTTCATTTGTAGGCGCAAATAGAAAACGATTACAGTTGTGCTCGTCACCAAGTGGGTGTATGCTTGACACGAGATCAGCATATCGGCAATGAAATTTAGGATAGTTTGACGCTAAAGCATGATAAAAAAAAATAATAATAAAAATAAAATAAATAATAAAACTGCCTATTTCACCAACATAACTTGGAAGTTATGAATGAATTCGGCAGATTTCTCTACCCCACGGAGGAACCGAGAAAACATATTTGTATCAATTCTGAAAATGAATGAAAAAATAAAAACCACTTTCTCATCAACGTTTTAACATAGTACTGTATATTAGTCAACTGTACCAGAGACTGTATGAGAAAATAATGTGCTAGTTTTCGATATCCATGCTTAAAACAGAATGAACAAAGTACACTCAGCATAAGGAGAGATAATAAATGGTGATGTGCAAATGCTTGCATTTATGACAAAAATTTTAAAAGTTGTGGGCTATTCTTAGGGAAATTACCATTTAAGTTAACTTTATGAACATATATGAAGAATCTTTTTTATGTGATCTTTAAATTACTTATATAAAGTGACAGCTGTAAACTGCAACTAACCGCCTTCGTAAATGTGGATGGTAATCATTAATGAGCCACTTTAAATCAACAATTTAGATGAATTTGGCTATTTTAGCCCTGAAAACGTAGTATTCTTTCCTAATGTTTATTTATATCAGAGTTCAAGGTTTAATGTTACGTTTCTTATACCAAGACATTTGAGTATCTACAAAAGTGTGAATCCCTGTAAATGAGAGCGAGAGATGGGAGCTGAACCACAAATTAAACATATTTACAAAGTCTGGATAACTTCAAAGTTAATAAATGGTCAGAAACTGTACACTTAAGGAAATAACTGCCCAGCTAATTTTCCTAAAAGTGTGAGAACGTCAACAGTAGTTTCCTTAAATATTAATTTACAGATTATAGCTGTTAGCGTTTGTCTACTTTCGTAACCCAAACCCTAGTTTTATTGAAATGAGAGAGAGAGAGAGAGGAATGTATGGAAGTGATGCAGAAAGATGATAATCATATTTTTTTCTAGAAATCGAATGCCAGAGTTTCCTGGAGTTTGATAATGCCACCCAGCTAAATATCCCATTTGTCCAATTAACCTAACAAAAGTATGGAACAGACATTTTGCCGCCTAAGGCTAGATACCAATACGTGCCCCAGTCTAAACACGAACTATAAATTGTTAAACCAATAATTCTAGTTTAACTCTAAAATGAAAAAAATAATGAAAAAATATCTTAAAATAGTACAATAACAGTAAAATAAAATAACATATTATTTCTTAAAATATTATGTAAAATTAGAAAAGTTCTTAAATACCTTAAAACAGACGCGTTACTTATTCGACTTATTAAGAAAAATGATTATGCTGATAAATTCTTATGAATTTATAACGTTCGGACACTCACTGTAAATGATACCCTGGGAAATAAAACATCTACAGTACTTTTTTTTTTTTTGAGCCGTTTTTAGGACAGTTTGTTTATAAAGGAAAACCGGCTCATCCCCAGGAGAAAAGCTCGCGACCTTGTCTAATACAGTATCTGAGTGAGAAAAGTTCCAGAAAAAAATTTGCCTAAAGGCTGAAATGGAATCGAAACCAAATTTGTACTAATTAGACAAGCACTTTCCTGCTGAAGCGATCAAGACCTAGTTTTTATTTATTATATTTTTTTGTTGACTAACTCGGCTAGAAAAAGTACTTAAACTGAACGGTAGTGAAAATAAGCTTGTCTACGAGAATGGTGTTGTTTTTATAATTAAAGATGTTTCATTTACCTGGAATAAGAGTGACAACACATTTCAATCTACAGTCATGTAAAATACCAGCGCGTCAGAAAAATTGTGCATATCCTATAAATTTTTATCTTACATGGAAATGGTCCGCTTAATTTGATTCATAAAGATGAAAGCAGTTAAGAATTTCTATGTGCAGTATTTAAGTTTATTAATATTTTAACTTCATAAAGAAATTAAATTAAAAATAAATTAGATATAATATCAAAAATATTTAAAATTGAAATGTTGGAGAAGAAATTAAATAGTTTATAAAGGTAACTTTAGCTGATTTAGATAATTCAGTGAATGTTTATTGATTGCACTCGGCGAAGCATATCCAAATTTGAGATTAGATTAGACTGGAGTTCCAGCCCGTGACCACCAAATACGGAGGATGCGGAAAGGTCAGGGAATGACCACCGCATATCCCCGTAGTAATATGGCCTTAGTTGCTAATGCTCCTAAAAACCAAATAACAAACAACAACCAAATTTGAAGCTTAAGTAGCTCTGAGAGTTTTTGCAAAATCATGACATTACACAATTCCATAATTTTACAAGAAAATACACACGATTACAAAAAACAGCATGCCTCAGTATGTGTGTAATTTTTGGCATTTAAATACAAAAGTGGCGGCCATTCTCGTTTTCTTAATGTGATGTATCAGCAAGTTCGAACCTGTTTCTATACTCGTATTTCTAAGAATGAGATTTTAATCTGTAGTAACAACGCCTTCCACAACAGCCTACTTGTAATGAATGATATCCAGTGTGCGTGCATGTGTGTGTATGTATAGGTGGTGTTGGGAGATAGGAGAATGCTGTGCTACTTGGTCGTTCCGGGCTTAAGTTTTACCGCGCGTATCTCTATTTAACAGCGTAAAGTAATTTTCATTTATTTTATTTTATTACTTAATATATATATATATATTTTATTGCTACTTGTAGACGTGGTTGCTATGATTGCATTGCTTTTGGCAGCATCGTTTTCTTCGTATCATTTGGCACGTGCTCTTTGTATGCCGAAGGGGAGGTGGGTTACGTCACTCATTATACTGTGACATCCAGAGGTTATAAAACAGCTTGTACTAGCTTAACATCCCCCCACCTCCGTTTTTTTTGTGTCTGTGTTTGGGTTTGTAAGTAGCTAAAGAGTTAGTGACCGAAGAGATTAGTGCGCTTTTCACTTCCATGTTTAGAGAATGTCTGTCTACATTCTAGTAGTATTTTATTATAAGTTTACCGTGCATTCTGTGTCGACCTTGGTGTCTTGGAGCAGGGAGACACATTTTGGATTCACTAACAGACATCCAAATGATGGGGGCGCACGACACCCAGACTTTCAGAGCCGTAGATGGTGTGCCGCTGGCCCACGCGCCAAGGCGGAGAGGTAAAAATAGTCGGCCAGGATGACGCCTAAGAGTGGCGTAGCTCTCTTTTGCATCACTGCAAGAACTTGTAGAGTACAGAGTAAAGCTAGTTACCTCCCCTTGGTTCTCCTGTGATTCACTAGAGTTTTTCATTCTTTATGTGTAACTACTACATTGAAAGCACATTGACATCACCTTCGACTGACACAAACCCATCGTAGAATATCTCTCGAACTGCGATCTACATTTAGTTATTTCAAAACTGGTATTTTTTTTTATTTAATAAATATTCTTTCGTTTTCTAAAGAATGATTTACAGGATTTTTTTTTTTTTTTTTTTTTTTGTGTGTGTGAAAATTTTATACGGCTAGTATCTATTGTTCGCCTTTAATCAAAATATAATATGCTTAATTATTATTAATCTACCGAGCAGTTATTCTTATACATATTTTATATTTCGCATAATCCTTCCTATCGAATATTAGACTAATTACACATTTCATAAGGACTTAGCTGCTTGAAGAAAGCTAGTGTTACACGATCCGCTTAAGAAAGTATAAACGAAGCGGGCCAGCGTATTTTAAGATTGCTTCACGGAGTCGTCCGTCTGACTAAGCAGATGAGATCCATCAGCCGGAAGACGTGCCATCGTCGCCATCAGACAGTAAGTCGTTTAGTATAACTCGCTAGATTTTTGTTTTGTTAATTACACAAACAAGATAAGTAATAGAAAAAGGAGAGAATTATACCGATCATAAAATTCAGATTGAAAAGTTCGTTAAACAATTTATTCTATTCATTTGGAGCACCTATTACAAATAGACATGTGCACAGTCCTGCTGAGCCGTAATATTTAATCCTCTGCATTAAATTGGCAAGTTTCAGTGCACAGTGTATATATATAAATACATTGATTTTCGTTAAGAAAGTAGTTATCATCTTAAGCAAATTCCTGCCTACGTAGTAAACATGTTATCCTAGTAAATAAATCTCCATCATAACCATCTACCTCTCTTTACCTGAACTAATTAATTGATCATCCACAAGCTCGCTCCTTACCTGACACGCTCAAGGGTCGTGAGAGAGAAGACAGAGGCACCTGATACAGCGTATATACAGGTGAGGTGTACCGAGCTCCACGTGTAGGAACTGAAGGAAATCAGTTCGTCCCGTTTTCGGTAATACTCCCAAGTTCTAAATGTTTTCGAACATCCACTAATCAACCAGAGCAATGTTCACGTGCTGCCATAGCAACAGAGAAGCAAAAAAGAAATATCTTCAGTTGTTAGCTTCCAGAACACCCCTCATAGCAACAGACTCAGCATCCATGGGTAAGCATTTACCTCCCGCTCGCAGCCGACGGCGCCGTACAACTGAGCAGGCTCATGAACGAGGCTGCGTGTCAGGTGCAGAGCAATGGGGGCGAGGCTCGCGCTTTCCGACCCGCACTTGAGCCAGTAGGCAACTCGTTACCGACTCCATTTCGGACTTCTTGTAATTGGCCAATTCTTTTTAAAGATTACTGAAACAGACAGAGCTATACGAACGAAAACACACACACACACACACAAATAAGACTACTTCAAGGAAAACAAGATAGCTGAAGAGACAGGTTAAAAAAGTAACCTGGCTACCTGTGTGAGGGAAAGGAACTTCTGTTCCGCTATAATTCTATCGCCATAGAACAAATTTTACACAGTCAAGTGGTAGAAGAACAGGTGAAAAAAAAAAAAAAAAAAGGAAACTGTCTCACGTAATTGTTATGCTCCGTTGCTTTGCTGCGATATTATCAGGTTGTAGTTTATTTCCATTAGTTTTGAAAGAGAAATTTTTTTTCTTCCTCCCTCTCCACCCATAATTCATTCATTTTTAATTTCTTTTTATTTTTTTTTTAAATTTTTAATCTGTAGAAGGAAAGTAAGTATTTAAGATCATCATTGCAAAATTAGCACATGATGGAATAAAATAAACAAATTATTTTTCGTTATTATTATAATAATAATAATTAGGGAAACACGAGCTGGAGAATAAGATACTTCTCGTTATTCGTGCCTCCAAATAAGTTTGCAAGAAATATAATTACTACAAACTAAGAATTTTGGATTTATTAATATTTGGCTTCATTGTTACTATTTTGTTATAAATGCATCGTTGATAAGTTTAACCTATTCTGATGATTTTAAGTGTATGCTGTCTTTATTGAGGAATAAATTTTAATGCATTTTCTTAAGTTGTGTTTTGATTCATACTTAGCGTGAGAATCCCTACCGGAAATATTTTAATAAAGTGTGTTGTTCCCTAAACAGCACACTTTATTAAAATTCATGCAGCTAATTTTGTGTGTCCTTTCGCTTTTCTAGGTTAAGTACAGTGCACCACTCATACTAATTGGGGGATCTGAGAGCGATTACAGTAAATGTAATATCAAAAACTCTTGTGCGTGTTAACAACAAGAAATATTATGTATATGAAATATATATACAGTGGCGGACAAAAAAAACTGCATCACTTGTGAATTTTGCAAATGTGTTTTGCGCTGTATTGTGGGTTGCAGAAATGTTCGAAATTCTTTTGTTAGATTTAATATATATATCTGTGAATGAAATCCAATAAATCTGATATACCTAATTGCCATAAATATCTTCCCAAAGGGTAAAATGCGTAATTAATGTAAATATGAGAAATCAGGCAAATGGCAATCATGACAACCAAACATACATTTTCTTGCATTTACGTGTACAACCTGAAATGGCAAGTTAACGTAATAGTATTATGTACTGTAAATCAGAAAAATAAGTTCTCAATATTTTATACATTTTTATACATCCTCGAGCTGCAATTACAGCCTTACAACGATCTGGCATAGAGTTAATCAACTTCTGGATATACGGTTGCCAACCACACCGTTACAATCTCTCCTGCAGCTGAATCTTACTTGTTGGCTTCTTCTGAGCAATTTTAGACGATATTATGTACCAACAATTTTCAATAGGGTTCAGATCTGTACTGTTGCCAGTCCAACACTGTAATGTCCAGCATTTCTGATGTATGACTGGACCTTAAGGGAGAAAAACGAGGAAAAACATTGGTGTAAGCCAGAGGTTCCCGAACTTTCTCGGTTCACGGCGCCCTTAGTGTCCCAGTAATTTTTTCACGGCACCCCTATGCCAAAAGAAATACCTAACACAGTGGTTTTCGACCTTTTAATATATACTGTATAATAATTTTATTCTTTATATAGAGGTACTAAATAAAGATCGATTATAGATCACCACAAAATTAAAAAGATACGGTATAATGGATACCGTACACCTTATTATAATGAAATAAATATACAAATTAAAAAAATAATAATAACAATAAATTTAAGTAACTTAAACCCAACTTACACGGCACCCCAAGAATGTTGTTGCGGCAGCCTAATGTGCCGCGGCACCCCGGTTGAAAACCACTGGGTAAGCTGTTACGCTCACTTCCTGTTCATATGGCTATTCGTGGAATCATTGGTTGTGGGATGAGAGTTGTGACTAGTTCTATTCTATTCACTAATTGTTTTGATATTGGATAAAGAACAAAAATTGTTTTATTATTAGACTAGGCTACAGGTAAATTGTGAATATTTATGATTATTCATGCACAAACTGACTCGAGTCTTATATAAATTGATTCTCAATTAAATTCCAGTTACTTTGGGACATACTTTTTTTTTTTCAGAGAAATTTGAGTTGGAAATGTCTTATCCACATGTGTCATTAAACGTATCTTGTCTGTAACATTCGAAAAACAAATGACGACGCAAACTTTGCATGCACTAAGATATGTAATGATACATCACGATCTTTTGTTGTCATCTTTGATTTCGACTCAAAAGTGTTAAAAAAAGTACGTGCTTAGAGGTAACTACTGTCCATATATGTGTCGCAAAGTTCTTTCCTTCTCCGTCGGTGTCTGTGCTGTTGCATTATGCATACGTTCTAGGTCCACCTCTGTGGCATTTACATCGCCCTACCATTGACTCCACACGCGGTTTCTTCGGTTTAAACCGAAACTCCAGTCTTGGCCATCTAGTTTCCGCTCTAACCGAAAGGAAGAAGTCACACTTGCAAGATTACGAATAGGACATGCACACCTTACTCACCTTTATCTTCTCTCTTCCTCAGACCCGCCTTCTTATCCGAACTGGTCTTGGCGCATTATAGCCTCAGTAGCTAATGCGCCAATAAAAACAAAACCAAAACCAAACCAAACTTGTCCGAACTGCCATGCTCAAATCACAGTCCAGCACATCATTGTTGACTGCCCTCTCTATAATGGAGTACGGCAAACCACCTTCTTATCAAACTATGCAGCCCAAATCACACCTACTTTGCAACAAATATTAGACGACAGATCTGACATTGATGCAGTTTTCACTTTCCTAAAAAGGATAAAATGCTATGACAGATTATAATGCTTCAATCTCACATAATGCACATATCTCACTTTTAATAAAGCCTGTTACCTCCTACCATTGTTTGGCGCATAATGGCCTATAGCTGCCGTTGCGCCGTAAAACAAACAAACAACAACACACGGTTTGGGTATTGTGAATGTGTTGGCACTTGCATTTTTATCGCTTGTTATACAACGAAGAAATGCAGGAAGGTTCGCTAATGACTTTTAGGAATTCTTTAGACTGCATGCATTATTTGTGTGTTGGCACCCCCACACACCCACCTTACACGGTAAAGGAAGTACAGTTGGGCTCGTATGTATGGCTAGTGAAACACTGCAAGGGTTAATTTTTGTGGCTTTTTTTAATTCGTCCAATAATATTTCTATTTCCGTATATTCCCACTTCTGCAATATTTGATTCTTGAAAATCTTCCTTGAACTACACTTATTGGACAGAAATCATGGGATACGTACCTAGTAACGGGTAAGCCCACCTTTTGCCTGGATAAGGGCAGTCACACAGCGAGGCATTGAGTCCACTAGTTCAAAAAAGCGTTCTATTGGTATTTCCATCCATGCTTGCTGCACCGCTGTCTGTCCACAATTCCGTCGCATTCCTGGGTGGAGGATTCAAAGCTCGAATGAATCTTTCCACAGCATCCCAAAGATGCTCTACAGGGTTCATGTCCGGTGAATGGGGGAGGCCATTCCATGGTGGTAAAATCTGCGGAATGCTCTTTTAACCATGTTCTAGTCACCACGGCTCTGTGGGGAGGCGCATTGTCCTGCTGGAAGAGCCCATTTCTCTGCGGGTGTACGATGACCATGAAGGGATGCAGTTGGAGAAGTAACCTAAACCTTTCAGAGATGCGTCTAGACGTACCAGAGGTCCCAACGTGTGCCAGTTGAACAGGCCCCAGACCATTACCGACCGTCCACATGCCTGAACAGTTTCTTGTGCACATGACGGGTGCATAGCTTCGTGCGATTTCCGCCAGATACGCACCCTCCCGTCCACTCGAAATAATTGGAAACGGTACTCATCGGACCAGGAAACCCGTCTCCAATCATCCAAGGTCCAGTGCCGATGTTCTATTCGCCCAGTTGAGGCGTAGAGTCCTGTGTCGTGGTGTCAGCAGTGGGACTCTGGTGGGTCGGCGGCTCACGTAACCCATTGCGTCCAATGATCGCGTGATGGTCTTGGTGGTGACCTTTCTGGCATCTCCTTCGTAGAAGTCGGCGGTGATTTGCGGCACTGTCGCTCTCCGGTTGGCTGAAACAATGTGAGACGGACGTCAACGGCCACGTTCATTCACCACCTTTCTCCGCCCACAGTGCTGTCCACGATGAGATGTTATTCTGGAAATGGCTTATTCCCGATACACTCTTGATACTGTCGAACGGAGATAGTGCAATTTCTGTACCATCTCCTTGATAGAGTGACCCCATGCATCGAGCACCCGCTATCACCCCTCTTTCAAAGTCGGTTAATTCAAGACGTTTATCCATAGTGACATCGAATTACCGTCTGCGCGAATGCAGGGATGCAGTGTACCTATATACCTAAGGCCTTTGCCTTTAGCCAGCGGGTGGTTAATTGCCGGAACAAACTTCCATCTGTCGTTGTGGAAGTTGATAGGTTGAATAAATTTAAGGAGGAACTGGACAGGCATTTGGAGGGAACGGTGTGATTTTTTTTTTTTTTTTTTTTTCCTTTGGCTGATGCTGCATAAGCTCATACACTTGCTTTCTTGCATCACATGCCACTACTACTACTACCTGCCAAGCGGTGGGTTCATCCACTAGCGAGAAGGGGTAACAGCGTCGCGTTGCCCAGGAACCATGTATCCCATGAATTCTTGAAATGA
Source organism: Mastigoproctus giganteus (assembly GCF_048544385.1). Classification (NCBI taxonomy): domain Eukaryota; kingdom Metazoa; phylum Arthropoda; class Arachnida; order Uropygi; family Thelyphonidae; genus Mastigoproctus; species Mastigoproctus giganteus. The sequence continues at coordinate 168,277,781 of NC_143577.1, forward strand.
AATCTGTCCTTTCAGTGTATTTAGCTTTCTCATTTCTGTCATGTTTCTTTCACTGCCGGTTCCAATTGCTTTTTGCTTGTATATATGTCAGTGTAGGTCAAAATAGTATATTATACGTTATGGATTTCTATTTAGTGGCAGATCACTTTTACCATCGCAATCTATTTTATACCTCCATCTCTGATCCCAGCTTATAGGCAACGAATTTTGCACTCCTTGTGGTCGACGAGCTTGAAGTGCTCCAATAAATATGTAATCCGCACCTTCGTCTGGTTGAGAATATTAAGCTAATATTTTATTTTTTCTGTTTATACTCCGGGACGACCAAACGGTCAGAGGAGTTACAATATGCACAGAATGCAAGAAACAGCACCGTATTCAGCAGTCACGGACTTGAACCCCGGTCGCTCAAGGCACGTGTACTTATGCATGATGAGGCAGTCCTTCTGTTCCTGTACAAAGACGCCTTTTTTATTTCATTTATTTAATAAAATTTACAGAGTGAGTCGAAGCTGTAAATCCTTGTTAAATATATATAAATATTAACAATAAATAAGTAATAAAACGGATTTATATATATCTCAATCACTTAGTGTATTTAGCACTTCAATATTGTTAATGTTCTGGAATCATTTAAGTGTATTTTAACAGATCTTGGCAAACTTTCAGGATCCAAAAACAAGGGGAGAGAGAGAGAGGGAGAGAGAGCGAGCTTAATGGTGAGTTCTGTTTACCTGTTGGCTTTTACTGATCTTCATCGTTTGACATTAAAGAATCAAAATAAGAATGTCACAAGTATTATGGCGGCTGGTTCTTTGGGCGATTGTCAACAGTTGAATGGCAACTTTATGCTTCTCAAAGGGCAAAAATTACCGTATAGTATCAGAATTATTGACGAAAAGGAAAGTAGCTCCTTAATTAGATCCTTCACTTGCAAGCAGGGCTGCGCCAAGGAGAGTGCAACGTGTGCTCGTCACATGGGCGCCATGTCGTACAGATGGAGACGATTTATTTGGTTTCAGTAACAGTTTTATAATTTTTGAATATGTGATAATAGCTAATTTTCCTTAATAAAAATACTCCACGAGAAGGGTTCCAAGTTGGATGAATAGTGAAGTTGCCACATTACTTGAGCAGAAAAAGGTGGCATGGAAAGGTTACAGAGCAATAAAAAGTACTGAAGCCTATAACAGCTACAAGGTGATCTGTAATAGAGCCACAGAAAAGGTTCGACAGGCAAAGGCAGTTTATGAGAAATCACTAGCAAACAGAGCAAAGAGGGGGGATAAAGAATTCTTCACATATATAAATGCCAAGAAGAGCAGGACAAACCAGATCGGACCTTTACGTAAGGGAAAGGGGATAGTAATAAATACACCAGCTGCCGTTGCAGATGAACTCAACAGTTATTTTGCATCGATATTTACAAATGAAAAGCCTTTTGTGGAAATGGGAAATTGTGGGAGCGAAGTTAAAAAATATGTAATTAATGATATTGAAATTTCGCAAGATTATTTAATGAAAAAACTTTCGAGCCTACAGACCAGTAAGGCTCCTGGAGTTGATGGAATATACCCTATAATCTTAAGAGAGGCGGCAAGCGAGTGCATTGAACCATTGAGGCTAATTATGCGAGCATCACTAGACTCTGGGGAGATTCCCTTGGATTGGAAAAGTGCAAATGTATCTCCCATACATAAGGGTGGCTCTAAAAGTGAAGTTGGAAATTATCGCCCTGTCAGTCTGACTTCAGTAGTAGGGAAAATCATCGAAGCAATGATCAAGGGTGGAATTCAGGATCATTTGGATCGAATTGAAATTCTCAAGGATACTCAGCATGGTTTTGTAAAGGGAAAATCATGTTTAACAAATCTGGTTCGCTATTTCGAAAGGGTCACTCACGAGCTGGATTTAGGGAATAATTTCGACATTGTTTATTTAGATTTCAGCAAAGCTTTTGACTCAGTCCCACATGAGCGGTTGCTTTATAAACTGGAACAGGTTGGAATCACTGGGAAAATCCTTAGATGGATAGAAGGATGGCTTCAGGGCAGGAGGCAGAGGGTTGTGATAAATGGCTATTCCTCAGATTGGGTTGATGTAAGAAGTGGGGTTCCCCAAGGATCAGTATTAGGACCACTGTTGTTTTTAATTTTCATAAACGACATTGATGAAGGGATAGAGGGCATGATGTCTAAATTTGCAGATGATGTTAAAATTGGTAGAGTAGTTAATGATCACTGTCAAGCTGAGCTTCTTCAGAGAGACCTAGATAGACTTCAAGAATGGTCAGAAAAATGGCAGCTGTGCTTTAATCCAACAAAGTGTAAGGTATTACACCTGGGAAACAGTAATCCCAAAAAAACTTATTCACTTGGTGGAGTTCAACTAAACCCAGTACTGGAGGAAAGGGACTTGGGTGTTACGATACGGTCAGACATGAAATTCTCTGAACATTGTAAACAGGTTGCAAGGAAGGCCCATGGTGTCCTATCGATGATCTATCGAACTTTTGCAAGTAGAGATAGGGACGTGATAATCCCATTATACAAGGCTTATGTTAGACCACACTTGGAATACTGTGTTCAAGTATGGAGACCGCACCTAAAGAAAGACATCGAGCTTCTTGAAAGGGTGCAAAGAAGGGTAACTCGCCTGGTGAGATCGGCAAAAGGGCATCCTTATGAAGAAAGACTTCGAATATGTGGGTTGCAGAGTTTGGAAACTAGACACCTTAGAGGAGATTTGATTGAGGTGTTTAAGGCTCTGAGAGGCATCAGTAAAATGAATGAGGACAAAATTTTCAAGATTATAAATGATGCTAGAACTAGGGGACATAAATTCAAGTTACGGGGGGAAATGTTTAGATTGGACTGCAGGAAGTTTTATTTTAGCCAGCGAGTTATAAATTACTGGAATAAGTTGCCTTCATGGGTGGTAGAGGCCGACAGTTTGGGGAAATTCAAAGGTCATCTGGATAGTACTTTCGGGTAAGGGAAGCGCATAGGATGATAGGTTTAATTTCCTTTTTATTTATATTTTATTTTATTTTTTTAATTATTATTATTTAGTTATTTATTTTATTTATTTTATTTTTTTTTGTTTTTATCATTGTTTTGTTCGGATTTTTTTTTTTGTTTTGTTTTTTTTTGGCTGGTGCAGCATAAGCCATAGGCTTTCTTGCACCATGCGGCCGTTACTAATACTAATACTAATTAATGGTGAGCTCTTGGTGAAATTGGATTTATTAGGAGTTGATTTATTGGTGTAGTGCCCAAAATTATTTTTCACACCTTTGCAAGTTTACTAAAAGCTGATAAAAAGCTGCAATAAGGTCGAATGTATCAATATTTTCCCAGAATAAACAAATTTCCAGGATGAAATTTGATTGGATAATATGGGAGGGAGAAGGGTGATTAAATGTATTTTTTATAAATATTAAAAATAAGCGAAATTAGTTTTAGATCTAAGTAAAGCGATTAAGGATTAGGCCGTAAATATTAATAGAGCACCCTTTGTGGTTATTGTATTATTTTTGTTTTAATATACTTATTTTGATTGTTCTTATTGTTTCTTCTTTATTGAGATGGCCACCGAGCTTTATTACAACAGTAAATATTCTTTAATTTTTGAATGATAAAAATAGTTTTATTTAATCATTTGTTTTTATTACCATTCCTGTTACATAATTTTATTAATAAGCGATCCCATAACAGATGTCAACTTTGCCAATTAAAAGAAAGCTGTGAGACTTTCAAAATCGACTATTAATTAAAAAAAAAAAAAAAAAAAAGCGAGTTGCTTCAACACTTAACTAACTGTTCTTTTGACTGCTCCCACGGGACTAGTTAAATTAATATGATTATAATTATTTATTACTGAAAACTTATTACATATTTTTTATGTAATAACTGTTTTCAATTATAAATAATCTGATGTAATATTTATTCACTTATTTAAGTATTTATCTAATTCACCAGAGTTTTGAATGTCTTCAATTGGTTTCAGAATTCACGAAAAGGAAAAAGGCTCAAAAATACCTCCGCGGGACCCTGCTTACAGGACAGTAATGATAATAATAATAGTGTTAATCTATTTGTCCATTTTGAGCTCTTGCACAAAATACAGTGTCATATTATCGCGAATGGTGGAAACCCTGGAGACCGCAACAAAGAACACTGTGTCATATTATCCCAGAAGCAGCCATGTTACCATAAGCGCTTATGGAAACTGTAATTAGTTCCGCTGAGAGCGGCCTGCTTGGTAGTATAGTGGTTATGGCTGTTGCTTTTCTAGAATGTTGGAAAACGTCATTTGGTTCGGTTCTATCGATGGTCATAAAGACTGGTCGCCTAACTATTACGCTACCTGCGATGATGTCTCTCAGGGACGCAATTTATATATTTATTTTCAAACATTTATACAATTGAAGGACATTCCATCGAGATAGGAAACTTTTCTTTTGTTTTTTTACACCTTTGTTGACTTAGTTTGCGAGTCTCTGGTAAGGTTTGTATGATTTACTCTATTCTTCAAAACAGAAAATTCGACCGTAGAGTACAAGGATTTTATAGACATGAAACATTTTATGAAAGATACAGTGGGTTTAGATACAGATTTGTCACGTTACAGTGGTCCTTCTCTTCAGATCCAACTAAACAACATGGAAAGAGATCACCATTGTATTGTTACATATAATATATTAACTGTAGTAATATTAGCTTTAATTACAAACGTCGAGAGAGAGTGAAAGATGTAGTAATATCATTACTTATTTTTAAATATGATTTATGTTTTTTAAGATTTTTTAATTATTTATGTTTAAAATCATTGCATAATAATCTTATTTAAATAAGGTACGCGTAATTCATAAGACATTCTGTATTATCATCAGTGCTACCATTTAATAACCTATATCCCGAGACACTCCATTTTGTGTGTACTTGTTGTATTCTTACAATATTTTTCGAAATAGAACGCATTTCTACTTAACGCCTATTAGTAGCCACCCTGCTACTAGGACTTTTTAAATAATTTTTAGAACTGCGCAGTCTTTCAAATTCCCACAATCCTCAAATATTAATGAGCAAATCAATACCACGATATCATTATGTGATATAGTAAATACTACCCAACCAATTCCTCGGTAGTATTTACTATATCATTTTATCATATTTACTTGGGGGTCTTTATGCAGTTTGTCATAAAATTTAACTTCCTTGTCGGCTCGATTATAACACATCCCTGCTGCGTTATACATTAACAGTAACTCCATAAATGACACTATTGAAAAACCTGTTAAACTGAAATATGTAACAAATGTCGCCCATCTTATTTCCTCAGTTGAATGGATACAGTCGACTGTGAAACACTGGATTTCTAAACTTCTCTGATACAGCCAGCAATGATCAAATCTGTAAGGCATACAAAAGATGATCCAGCAATTAATAAACCTGCACTTAGTGAAATAGCCACTCAAGCATTCGTTTCCGTCTGCCATTCCTTTGGCTCCGCTTAAAGTTTTGTCAGCTAGTACAGAAAGTTGCCAACTTACCTCACGCTCTACTATAAATTTCTAAAGTTAATAAATTTGTTAATGAAAGAAAAGAATTTGTTGATTGATCAACATGCTCAATGCCATTTGCTAATACTCGGTCATTCATTCATCCACCTGATCAGCTTCCCCAGGATCTTTCTGAAGTCTGTTGCTCTTGGCTTCATATGGGCTTCACTCGCCAAGCCGAGTTGTCAAACGCAAGGGTACAATAATAGTTAACTAAAACACGCATTTGATGTGACTTAGGGTTCAAAAACACATGGCTGCTAAATACGGCGATGGTCTTTTTCCTATCTTTTGCGAATTCCTATAATCCTATGTAGTTTTCCCGGAGTAAAAACAGTAATTTTATTTAACTCAAATTGGAAAGATATAACAATGATGGTTAAATCTTGTTACCAGTGTCTGTCTGTCTCTCTCCAGGGTCAACATTGATCTAGACCTTCAGATCTCTGTTCAGAAAGTAATTGCGAAATATTCCACCCCAGGCTCTTTTATTATCACTAGTTTTGCATCAGATTATAAAGCCCGAATTATGGACTCTTCTCACTGGCCGATCGGGGTGCTGAGTTGTCAGCATAAATCGCAAACTACTACCTTCAAAACGTGAGGCGCCCAATAAATCTGCTATATTGTAGTCAACACCCTCCAGCCATAAGTCTGTAAGTAATTTCGTATTTATATTATGATATAAATTGCCTCAACGTAGCCAAGGATCTCTCTTCTCTGTGCTAATGCAGTGGTTCTAATTTCAGCATCATGGTTCAGACTTCATTGACGTTGAACTTACACCTGCTTCATATACTGTCTATCGTGATGATTGAGACTCGTGTTGGCGGTTAGTATTCTTCGGATCAACACGTATCTAATTTCGAACGTTTGTCATTGTTTGTCGATTGCAATAGCAAAATACTTAATGCTTTATCTTCCCATTCAGAAAGTATTCAACTTTTAGACGACCTTGCTTCAACTATTGACACACTTCACAAATTTCACAGCCATGGACAGTAACTACAATCCTGATTGGCGACTTCTGTGTGCCCCCAGCATTTTGATCCAAGCCTAATTCCAAATATATTGGCACATGAATTCATAATCGTATGGGCTAGTAATAATACTCTGTCAAATATGCTCAATTCCAACGAAATTCTTCATTTATGATCATATTTATGCTAATAACTAATAGTTTTGTTATATTGAGTTTATTCCATTCTTAATAGTGCGTGTGCGCGCGCTATTGAAATATAATATAACAAAATAATAAATTAGGGATTACAAGAAGCAGAATGCTTGCATTTTTATCGCATATTATGTAACGAAGAAATGCAGGAGGGTTTTCGCGAATGACTTTTAGGAATTCTCAAGACACTATGCATTATTTCAAAGTAATTTTGTTTCTGAACTACGACTTTACACAGAGTCTCGACGGACTCTGTGTAAAGGTGAGAGGAGACTCACCTCTGGGATTACCAAATGGAAGAAGTGGTTTTTTTTTTTTTTTTTTTTTTAAGCCAATGTCACTGACTCAGGAAACTATATTTTTTAAGAATTTATGTTTCACTTATTATACAGCAAGTAGATAAAGTGTACCTTTTTTCCAGTGGGAAAGCGTTGAGCACTTGAAAGGATAACGTACAAAAACAATGGAAAATCTAGTGATACAAATACATGACCCAGCACAACTCTTATTGTGTGAGAGCCTTCCTCGAAGTTAATAACGCTTCACGCACTACTTCTCATAAAACAGCTACACACTGAAATAAGGACAAAAGCACATAATCTGAGACCAACTTCGTTCACGTTATTATAAAATATCGAGAGTAAGTCATTAAAAACATCGGAGGTACACTCTGGTCCGGATTTTACAGCAATAATCCACGTACCTACAGAAAATGTTTGCCGCTTGATCTAATTTATTCGGGCTGTAATGGTTGCCATGTCTTGGTTGTCATGACAACGTTCGCCTATGCGCGCAGCATTTCTGAAAGCATAAATTGTCTCATTACTATCTAATTGTCTGCCTTGCTTTGCTATTAAAATAACAATGACCATTCCCTCTTCGGGATTACGAAGAAACTACTATTGTTCATGAAAAAGTACTTAACTTATAGTAGAGGTAATATTAAGAAATTAAACAGAAGCTTTATTTAACCATTTCACAGAGAGACTTATCTTTCTCTTCATTCAGGAGAATTCAGTAAATATAGCGCACATCGGGAAAAGTCTTATGCATATTGTATAAGTGATAGAAAGATAGAAATACTATAAATTTGTTTTATTTATAAATAATAGTATATAACGAGCTGTGGCACTGAATACGTTCTACGTTGATATCAATATTTGTGTAAAAATATTATTCAAACATTTATTGTTTTGTTTTGTTTGTTTTTTTTTTATAAATATATATAATTATATTACAAATGAATGTTATACATCATTAGATTTATCTCCTTACAATATTTCATCAGAGCATCTACAAGTCTGAGAGCGTTAATCAGCATATTATTAATAAAAGCAATGTATGGATTGGGAAGACTGCCAAATATCTTTATCGAGAGTTTGTCCCTTATGCCATTGGAAATTAGACAGCCAAAGTTTCTCACACCAGTGGAGAGTGTTGGCGGTTTGAGGAATTCCTTGACCCATTAGTCATAATGCGTCGAATCCATGCGATCCTATATGTGATCTTTATTATTATTTGTATTAGAATTAGTGACGGGCATTGGTGATTAGAATTAGGGATTTATTATTATGTGTTTTAGAATTAGTGATGGACGTAATCGAGAGGTCATAACACCGCTTTGAATAACACCATTCTGCTTGGTTTTCGATGTTTGTAAACTAATAGCTGTTTTGACTTTTTTTTTCCCATCACGTACCGTTTGTTCGCAAATTACTTAAGTTGATGTCGTGAGTTGTATTAAGTTAGGAGCAAATGCTAGAATTTGTAAACTAATTCTTAACTTGTTGGCAACACTGCCTTCAGTTGTTTTCTTTCTTGACTTGGAGAGCTCAATGCAGCAATGTTTATCATTGTGAGCTCAATTTATTTTTGAGGTTATCGTGTCAGACTTGTGCTGAAAAGTGAATAAAACATCTTCACGCAATATAACAAAATAAGTTCAGATTTGAACAATCTGAACTTATTTTGTTATATTTCTGGAAGTTATGTAGTCGTCCTAAAGCAAATCCAAGATATTACAGAATTTATAAAAAATGTGTATGCGCTAATTTTGGAGTGAAATTCGGTGACCAAAATAAGCAGTGGGCGCCACATAAAGTTTGTCGAACCAGTGTTGAAGCATGGAAAACCTGTGTTGATTGTGGAAAAATGGTAAAAAGAAGACTATGTCCTATGTAATTCCCATGATTTGGAGAGTGTCTACAAACTACTGTGATCACTGTTACTTTTGCTTAGTTAATGTAGAGAAATGCAATGCAAAGAGTAAGAAGTATCCTAATATTCCATCTGCCATTAGACGAGACCCAGCCAGTTCCATATGGAGGTAATCTGCCAATTCCATGCCCTCCACTTATATTGGAGAGTGTAGCAGAAGAGTGCTGAAAGTGAAACTTCTGAAGATGAAACGGAAGTCTACACGCCTGTTTTTAGAGTATGAACTCAATGATCTGGTAAGAGATTTAAATTTTATTTTTGACACAGGAACGTTTACCTCATGGTACAGACACAGAGAGCGAGAACTTGTCCTGTACTTTTCAGGGAATAATTCTATGTTTTTTGCAGTAATGTAAATGACTTAACTATTTAGGAATTAGTTACAATCCTACGCAGCGGAGCCTTTTCATTGATTCATCAAAGAGGATTGTAGGTCTTTGCTTCAACTACCTCAAAGGTGTATGTGTGTGTGTTGCTCCACAATAGAAATAAATATGATATTCCAGTAGCTCTTTCTGTGCATTTGAAAGAAACATATGAGAACTTGAAGCTGTTGACAAATATTAAGCATGAAGAACATGGTCAGTTGGTCTGTGCTGACTTTAAAGTGATAGGCATGTTACTTTTACAGCAATCTGGCTACGCAAAAATGTCTCGCTTTTTGTGTGAGTGGGACATCGAGCAAGGAGTAAGCACTGGGATGTCAAGGTCTGGCCAAAAGAGGGGCAGTTTGTTGCCTGGATCAATGAACATATTTTATAAACCACTGGTAGACCCCAAAATGTCCTTCCACCCTAGCACATCAAATTGGATTTGATGAAACAGTTTGCGAAAGCTTTACCTCAGGGAGGCCCCTGCTTCGACTACCTTTGTGCTAAATTCCCATCAGTCACGTGGATGATCGCTGGAAATTTTGTACAAACAAGGTATTTTTGTTGGATCTCAAACTCGTGCCCTCGTGGGTAGCACAGTTGGTGGGATCGCCGTTCTCCCACAGCGGGTGGAAAAAACCTGAGTTCGAATCCCGTCGATGACTGGAGGAAATTTTATGGGTCTTTTTCACAATGTGGCTGAGTTATTCTGCTGTCTCGGACATGGTTTTTTCACCCGTAAACTCGTTTTTTTTGTCCTGCAAACAGAAAATCGACCTCAGATCACATGCAATTTACAGCCAATATACACGAAGCATCATGGCCTTAGTCGCCGATGCTCCTAAAACCCAACAACAACCTCAAATTCGCAAATCGATGAGGGACCGTGATTTTGATGGAACTATGAATAATAAAAAAAAATGCAGGCATGGATTAGGGATGAGAACTTCTTAGGGAACAACAAGAATCCAGACTACAAAAATATAGTTGAAAATATGTTGGCAAGAAGCTGGGCTGAATACGAGTGTCAAGGTACATTTTTACACTCCCAACATCAATTACTTCCCAGAAAATCTAGGAAGTATTAGTGGAGAAAAGGGTGAGAGGTTTAGCCAGAATATTAAAGACATGGAGATGAGGTACCAGGGAAGGTGGAATGTCAACATGATGGCTGACTACTGCTGGATGCTGAAGAGGGACTGTAAAGAAATCAAAGAAACGAACAGTTGGCCTATCGCAGATCAGTTTTTAAAATGAGAGGCGAGTGTTTAAAAAAAAAATCAAATTATTATATTAGGGTTACCCGTAAATGATTAACACGTATTCGTGTCTGTAAATTGCATATGTTCTCTGGTCCATTTGTCTGTTTTGCTGGACGAAAAAACCCCAGTTTCTTGAGGAAAAACACCTTGCCATCTACGCCTGAGACCGACTAACTCAGCCACGGAGTGAAAATAGCCCACTCAAGTTCCTCGCGTCATCGACGGGATTCGAACCCGGGTATTTTCCACCCGGTGCGGGGAGGACGGTGACGATACCACTGTGTTCCCGGGCAGACAGGCGAGTGTTTAAAGTGTGTTTAGGGTCAAACGGCGCCAGGGGTTCCCCCCCCATCTCCGCGTAGTTTACATTCTGGGTGAACCAGTTGACTGGAAAAGCCAGAAATTTAAAAGTGTATGGATATTGTACGTGTGTAATGTTGTGTACCGTTGTTATTCTGGTCGTTTAGCCACCAGACTCCTACTGAGGCCCGACGTTGCCCCACTTTCGCCCCGGTGAGGCAGACCAAGTATCCACTAGCTTATAGTTCACTCTGGCAGGTCCTGTCACCCTGAGATTTCAGTGGCTAGGACCTAAAAAAATAAAATAAAAATAAATAAATAAATAAATAAAAAATGTGATCGCGATGAGGGGGAAGCGCTAGGAGAAGGTCAAAAGAATGGTGAGCGAAATTCATTTTCAGTTGTGGAATTTAGATTATGTGGGGCGTTCAGGTAGAGTGGGGAGGGAGACTGAAGATTGGGGAGGAAATAGATAGAAGTATGGAGCCGATAGGGAAGACAACTCCATTTTACAGTGGGCATGCCCATGCCCCACCAGAAGGAAAGGGGTGGCGAGAAGGGGGGGACAGCAGGGCTGTCTCCTCCCCCGCCAGGCAAGGGAGCCGGGCTGATCGCCAACAGGGCATAGATGTGGGGTGGCTTCAGTCAAGGCGCCAGGGCTAACCCATTCGGTAATCCCAGGAGTGGAGTGACGGTATCTCTGTCCAGGTTTTCAGTCCAGGTCTATCTGACATTTGTGCAGGTCCTGCTTGGTCTTTTATTAAGTAGTTACTCGTGGGATCCAGGTCCGTCCTCTGGTCGATGTTCAGTAGGATAGGGTTCAGGCACAGTAAGGGTGGACTCCCGAAGGACCGATTGTAGTCAATGTTGGTCATGCGATGCGATTGGTTAACAGTTCTCAAATGGAATCGATGTCCCATCCATGGGTCAGTATTTGGGAGAGTGGAGTTCAGTCACAGCTGGAACGCAGTCCAGTTTTATCTTGGTTCGTCATTTGTTGTGATTGTTGTTGTATTTATCCTAGTTGTTCTAGGTTTGCCGGCAAGGGAAGAGTCTGGCGTTTTGCAAAGAGGCACTGAGAAAAGTTGGTGAGGGCATTGTAGGTTCTCTCATCCTCCAGTAGGTAGTGCTCCTCATTTTTGGGGTTGAACTGGTCGTGTGATGAGGTTTGCAGCGACTAGATTTGCAGCGATCTAGTCCACGCAGGTCTTGTACAGCTCACACTCGTGTAGCAGGTAGTCCCAGGTCTCAAGCGGCCCACACACGCAGGCTGGGTTATCTGTCAGTCCGAGGAGGTTTAGCTTGTGGTGGATAGCTCCATGTTCTGTGAGAAGGCAGGTGACGTGGAGACCAGGGCAGAGCCATGTCGGATATTTTGGGTACACCTGTTGCAAGTTCGGAAAGAACCTTCGCGTGACGTCTCCTTTGTTAGAAATCGTCCAGCGTTGTTGCCATATTGATGTTAAGTACGTTTGCAGCCTGTATTTCTCAACTTTACAGTTATTAGCCGGGTGTAGTCCTGGAAGGTTGTGACTTTGCCACGTCTGAGTTGCTGAAGCATGCCGGTGCGAGTTATCTCAAGGTCAAGAGGGAGAGCGCCAGTGATCACTTGTAGCGCATCGGTAGAGACTGTCTTGCATGCTCGGGTGAGGGTCAATAGGATTGGTCTATGTATAATATCCAGTCGTCTGCAGTTTACCACTGTTGAGGCTTTGTGGAACCAGACAGCGGAGTCGTATGTGATTGCTGGGACAATGGCTGCTTTATAAAGGATCGCAAGGGTGCACCTTTTTTAGGCCCCAGTCGCGACGTGTGACTCTGGCGAGCATGGCAGCATATTTTTTCATCTTAGCCTGTATATATTTTAGGTGTGGGGTGAAAGATAGATTACGGTCCAGGATAACTCCCAGATACTTTAGTTCTGTGGCTAGCTTAATTGTTCTATTGTTGATTCTTATTTGCAGCGATCTAGTTGGGGTTAGGTAGCCCTTAAGTAAGATGGATTTGGTCTTGGTGGCCGATATGGTGAGTCGATGCCTTTCCATCCATTCTCGCAGTGTGGTTACTGCTGGATTCGCGAGAGTTTCTAGTTGGGCTGTTGAATCTGAGTAAGGGCTAGAGACAGGTCGCGAGTGTTTAGTGGACTTTTTACCACACTAGCCTTTTTAATGGATATATGAATATAAATATGAAATTATGCTCACAATAAATGCGAACGCTATTAAAAAGGTTCACTCCCACATGGATTTGGGGTTGAAGTGGGATGATGGGCTTACTTTCAAAGACCGCCTCAAGATAGCCAGGCTAAAAACGCTTGCGGCGTTCTGGGCAATCCGGCAGGAGGATTGCCCAGAACATCGGTCGACAGATTGGTCGGTCTTACGCCTCGAGAATTCCTTTTGGAATACGTCTGAAGAAATTTAACATCCGTACCACTCTACGCTTCAGTACTGTGGTCAGGAGCCTCCTCTACCAAACTAAAGAGATTTATTGGGGGTTGAATATTGTCTCCTGAGATGGCTAAATAGGGAGATGGGCTACCCTTTCACCATCTCTAGGAGCGTGCTCTATGCAAACCTTGGCATGAAACACTGGGAAACCATCATCACAGAATCTACACAACTTCTATGCGGCCAAATCGATTCGCCTGACACCTGGGATGTTTCTGCAAACCCTCGGACCTCAGAACGAACCCGGTGCAGTTCAACACCTTGTCTACAATATTCTCTACAAAACGTGTAATACCTTAGGTCAGTGTTTCCGGCGAATACGTTCGGAATATGTAACACCCTGGGAATTGATGCCTCATCTTTCTGCAGCTCGAAGCGCTATAGACAGGACATAGTGAAAGAACTCTACAGTATAAACACGAACAATGAGCATTATGTGAAAAGGCTTCCCTGGATGGATTCACCGTTGTGTTTTTTATTATTTATTCATTTTATTTTTTATTTTATTTATTGATTTTTATTTTGTTGTGTATTTTCAATCTGTTTTGATCTCTTACAATTCCAATCAATGTAATCTGGAATTTGCACAATGTACGCCCTTCTAGCCGAGCCAGGCTGTTCCAGAGCGGCCCACTGATGTGGAATTAAAATGATAATAATAATAAAAGTGTGGTAAAAGCAGCATTTTGTTATAATTTCAGTGCAAAATTCTGAGGCGCCTCCGTAGCCAGGTGGGAAGGAGCAGCAATGCGTAGCACACGCTTCTTGATTAGACCGGGGTTCGAGCCCGTCACCACCAGCTGCGGAAAGGTCCGGGAATGACCACCGCATATTCCTGAGCAATATGGTCTTAGTTGCTAATGCTCCTAAATAACAAACAAACAGTACAAAATTCTGCCGAAATTAATAAAATTTGCGAAAAATAAAATTTTCTTTCGTGATTTTTGAAAAAACCTGATGTTGATTGAAGCAAACAAGTCATTTTTGAAATCAGCCTTAGAAAATGATTTCAGAAACACTTTTCTGAGAAAACATCAATGAATTTTTTTTTTTTTTTTTTTCAAAATGCAGAGTAATGTAATCCATTATGACCAAAGAGGTCTTGAAATAATCAGTTATGGATTTTTAATAATTAAATAGAACTGTATAATCCTAAATGTGGCTGATACGGCAGTGGGGGGGGGGCGCATCATGACATACAGAGAGATCGAGAGAGATCGAGAGAGATGGTGTCTCATAAGCCTCTACAGAACTTAAGCTTTAGTTTTGATAACGTCCGTTCGATTCCGTTCACTGTAATTTTTTTTTTACTTTATTACTTTTTTCAACCCTTAAATCATCAGTGGTTTACAATCTAGATAAGATATAAGGGCATATAATTCGAATCATCCTTTCAAAGCTCCACGGACTGTATTCAAAATACAGGCATAATGAACAAATAGTGAACAGATTTTTGAATTTTGACAGAAGACATCGTCAAGTGAAGAAGAGCGGCTTAAGTTCCCTGTATAATTTCTTCGTGAAATTTTCAATAGGCCTCAATACCGAACTACTCTTTCAGTTTGTAATGATGCTGCAAGACAAGTGTGAGTTCACGAGATAAGAAACCCTCTGTTGAGACACTTTTTATAATTCTATGTGTCTTAATCTCTAGATCTAAATGTGAAGTAGTCATTCTCGCCTAATGCTGTCTAGGGATAGTAAATAAAAATTTAAAATAAGAAAGCAAAAGAAAAAGTATTGCACACATAATCATAAGCTTTTTGTACACGTGAATAAAGCAAGTCTTTTCACACGTGTAAAAAAGAAAAAAAATTCTTTTCACCAGTGACCTAATCCAGGGCAGTCAGGGGAATTTTGAAGCGGACTAACCCCACCCCACCCCACCCCAGAATAGTTTTGAGATTGGTTTAAAATATTTTCCATGTATTTTAATATTATGAGCTTTAAAAATATATATACTTTTTTATTTTGTTTATTTATTAATTAGTTTGATGAATATTACATTCCATAATATGTTATTAAAATATCGAGAAATGCTGTATGAAATTTTTCGCCT
Source organism: Mastigoproctus giganteus (assembly GCF_048544385.1). Lineage (NCBI taxonomy): Eukaryota > Metazoa > Arthropoda > Arachnida > Uropygi > Thelyphonidae > Mastigoproctus > Mastigoproctus giganteus. The sequence goes on from NC_143577.1 coordinate 168,293,177, forward strand.
TCCTTTTATACGACTATTTTTTATTTATACTATATACATGATAAAACTGAAATATACTTGAAATCAGTAGTTATATTGGATTGAACTGGAACAGATCAGTCTCTTGGTTAAGGAATTCCCTGGCGCACTATGACCATAGTTGCCGATGCGTGTAATAAATGTTTATTTATTTCCAATCTCCGAACTTTTTGGTAATTATATATTTTCAGTCCGAACACGGCGTCTATCTTCATCGTTTACACACATCTCTCTTTTGTTGTTGTAGTTGTTAACCAAAACCCAATTTTCGATTCATTTAGATGGAGGGCAGCCAAGTCAAAAGAAAAAGTGATGAGTAAATAATATTTAAATGCTCAATAGCGTGTATTATGGTACCCTTACTACTGGGTAGATATAAGTTTGTAAAGCGCTAATACTTGGCAGTTGGACGTTGTAAAACTAGTCGCAATAATTTCCTAACTGAATTTTTTGAATGCGCATTGCAGAATTAATAGTGTGTGTGTGTGTGAGAGAGAAAGAGAGAGAGAGAAATCCTCCAACACTTTCAAAAGGACTTTTTCAGAAAAGGAAGAGAGAGAGAGAGAGAGAAAGAGAGAGAGAGAGAGATCGAAAAAAAAAGCAGGATTTTCATCTCTTTTTTTTAATTTACTTTTTATTGCTTGTTTCCTTAATAATGTAAAAATAATTTTAATGTAAAGAACGTTGAACATTTCGGGAAGTAAGTCATTTCAATTTTGTAAAATTAAGATTTTCGATTAACTTTTTTTGTCAGAAGAATTTTTGTTATTTTGCGTTGTTACCTCAGGCAGTTATGTCTGTACTTATTTGCTGGTAGATTAAGTCCTCATATTCTAAATCATTCCATTATCCTTTTATTCATTTTCTTTTCGAAATTTACATTTCAATCTTAAAACTTTTCTTTTCGCTGCACCCTGACAAGCGGTTTTTTTTTTTTTTATTTTTTTTTTTTTATTTAATATTTAAACATGTGCGGCAACCGTCTGTAAACGATGGGAAAGTCACAAAGAGGAAATAGATGGTACAGGTCTTTTCGTACATAAAATTACTTTCTAGTGGCATCACTCAAGGCCGACAAGTCCATAATAGATCATAAATGAGTTGCTTTTTGTAAAGACAGGTGGGAAGCCGAGGCTGAATGAAGAATGGTTAAGATGCAAAGAAGACTGAATAACCACACAGATTTCTTCTTTTACAGTTACGTATTAAACTTCATTCCAAGAGAATTTCGCCCTATAAATCGGTTTTCTATAAAAATCGTGATGTTCTTAGCAAGACTGTAGACAATATTTGAATTGGAATAGATGGAAATTCAGAGTTCGCGGATGCTGTCCTCTTGTCATTAGAAAGGTAGAATTAGAATGAATCTGTTATTCGCTGTGAATAACTGATCTATAGTTTTGAGCTTTATTTCATTATGCTGAACGACAGTAAGTTTATCAATAAATTCAGTATTATATTGATTATGCAATGGCACATCATAATTAATGTTTTAGCAATCTTATGCTGATTCATTGCATTGTGCATTAATGTTTTCATTTAAAGTACGATAAGTTTTGAACCAACAGTGTATATTAAACAGATATTCAAAATGTATTACAGTTTTGTAAATGTCATCATTCGTTTTAGGAATTGAAGAATTGCATTAGCTCCAAAGGTCTTCCTCTCTTTATCCTAGTTATTTTCCTGGATAATCATTGCCTGTCAGTCCCTTATACAGACTAAAGGCAAATAATACTCTCTGAATTATATTCCCAATGGCAAGATTCTTGGCATGGACAGGCTGCAAATAAACAACATCACATTAAGCCTGTAGTCACTCAGTGGCAGTCATCACATTAAGCCTGTAGTCTACGCAAGCTCCGAAGAGAGGTAGTTGTTCTTGCTCGGTTCCGCATAGATCATAGTCATCTAACACACTACCTTTTTGCTAAGGGCGGATGACCCACCTGTGTGTGATGTGTGTATCAGTATTTTAGCTATTCACACGTTATAAAATGTCTTGTTTTTAGAGAAGCACGACGCTTATTTATTTTAGTACTTTTAATAATCTTGCTGAACCTATACTCAGTCAGATTTAGGTGACAGCGACAACATGTCTGATGCTTTTAACATTTTACACTCGATTAATTTATATACAAAAATTTAAGTTTATATTTTTTATTCAACTTTATGCATATTTACCTTCTTGACGTGGTAGCCTGTTTATGGGCTATCAAAAGTTTTTTCTACTGTCTTTATTTTGACTTGGCTCATTATGGCCTTAGCTGCCAATGTGCCATTAAAAACCAAATCAATCTTTATCCTATTATTTGCTAAACTTTTCTAGTTCACTGCAGGTTTAGTTTCTTTAGTTATTTCTTCACGCTGTCCTTTCTCCGCATCCCTTAGCCTCACTGCCCTGGTGTTTCTTATACTGATTTTCATACATTTAGTTATTGCGATCTTCTCGTCGCATGTTCTTTAAATGTGCTCTCTATAGATTAAATTTCTTCATTATTCTTCTTCCTCATTCCTTCCTTCACTGTCTCTGCAGGATTCAGTCCTTCCCCCCCCCAAGATCTTGCTCTCGACTAATTGCTGTCTTCTTTGAGAATATTATGGCAGATTACGTCTGAAGTGGTAACTTAGTTGGCACGATATTTTGCATTCTGCCACTTGCTTGGAGAGATCTGGGTTCGATTCCAATTGATGACTGGATGATGTTCTAAATTCCCCTTTAATAGATGTTACCCAATATCAGGCGGAGGAAAGAGGATTTTTTTCTCGTGAGTTATTCCGGTTTTCTCAGCTCGCACAACATTCAAATTGGCTGGTGATCCAATCATTTCTACAGAGACAACTTCAGTGCCGTTAAAATAATATATTTTAGCGTACAAGTTAGTGCAAGTGCACCATTTCTACACGCAGCCAGCTACTAAGTAACTAGGAATTGGCATCATTAAGTACATCTCATATTGTGAATACCTTCACAACGAGTTGCCATAATATTGCATTACCGCGAATAAGTAACGCTTCACCATAGGAGAAGACTACGTATTGTTACTTATTCCCATACGGCACTGTTTCGGAGCTTACTGGCTCCTCATCAGTGGGTGGGCAATCTCATCATTGCAACCCATCGCAATTGGGTTGCAATGATGACAACCCAGTTGCAAAGTATAACTCCACAATATGAGAGATGCCTGATAGGATAGTGTGGAGTAATTTAGATTACTGTATAGTTTAGGGCTAAAGACTCAGGTTATGTATGGAGTTAACTAGCGTACAGGTTAGTACAATTGCATCATTTCTGTACGTAGCCAACTATTTAATTAGTTATAAATTGGCATCATTAAGAGTGTTCAGCGTCAAACGGCACCAGGGGTTTTCCCCATCTCCGCGAAGTATACCTTGTGGGTGTGAAACAGAACACTGTAAATGCCAGAGGTTTAAAATTGTGTGGAGTTTGTATATGTGTAGCGTCGTGTACCTTGTTCCTCTGGTCATTTAGCCGCTGGGCCCCTAATGGGACCCAACGTTGTCCACATTCTGCCTGTGGAGGCAGTCCAGGCACACCAGTATTATAGTTATTTACTCTGGCAGGTCCTACCACATCATTAAGTATAATGAACTGGAATTTTAAAAATTATATTATAATCTAAATTACTCCACATTATCATGCATCTCTCATATTGTGGAATTGTACTTCGCAATTGGGTTGCAATGATGATAACCCAATTGCGATGGGTTGCAATGATGAGATTGCCAACCCACTGATGAGGAGCCAGTAAGCTCCGAAACAGTGCCGTATGGGAATACGGCACTGTTTATTCTCCGCTGAGAATAAGTAACAATATGTAGTCTTCTCCTATGGTGAAGCGTTACGTGTTCGTAGTAGTGCAATATCATGGCAACTCGTTGTGAAGGTATTCACAATATGAAATATACTTAACGATGCCAATTTATAACTACTTAAGTAGTTGGCTACGTACAGAAATGACGCACTACTCGTAACTTATATGCTAGTTAACTCTATACGTAACCTGAGGCTTTAGCCCTAAACTATACTGTAATAATATATTTTTTGTTGCATAACAGGTTGGATTTAATCATTTTATTGTCAAGTCAATTTTCTATTTTTACAGAGATTCTTGGATGTAGGCATCGGGAGCATAAAATAATATCTATTTAACAATCCCTTATTTTACGTGGCTGTTATACAAATGTATCAGAGATTTCATTAATAAGTTTCATCGTTGTTGAAAGGGCTCCTTCAATTATTCTTACATCATTGTGAACTGGAATTTTACAAAAATTATATATTCGGGTTGTTTTATCAACTGTCCAAAGGCAGAGAGCAATCACCTGCCTAGACTATACAACCGATCCGGCGAACGATCGTAAACTTGAGAAAAAACGCCTTCTCACCCACTTACAGCAGGCCTGGAAAACCCGCTGGACGACAAAAGGGGAAGTCACCCAAAGATTCATACCGGATAATCAACTAGTGTTTCCCAAATGCCCAAAATGGTTTTCACCGGGACTGCTGACATCTTACCTACTCACAGGACACTGCTCAATAAGAGCAAAACTCTTCAGTTTCGGATTGAGTGACACCCCTCTCTGCCACTGACAGACAGAGACGTGGGAGCATGCCCGGGAGACTCATGCATTACTGCCAACTATACGAAGACCTCCGCTGCCTCTTAAAAACCAAAATACGTTTCTCGCCAATAAACCAAGAACAATATCTCTTGAAGAGCGAGGACAATTATAAAGGCTTAACGCAGTTTGCGCAGGATATTTTTACTAGAAGGACATACCCACAACCTTAGCAGGAATTTTCCTACAAACCAACCACTCGTCGTCCAGAATAAAGATCCTTAGATGCCTCAACCAAACAAAAACCTAACAGCTACAATCTGAAGAACAACAAATCGCTAACTGAACTTGGATCTGACCACTGGCTTAAATTGGAGCCATTATCTGGACTTGACCATTCACACGGACGGGACAACATGTCCCAGGAATGGCATAGGAAGACCCGACAAAGACATTGTGCAGTTTGCTGCTGAAATGTCATTTGGCGATCTGAACCGGATCCCCCCCACCCGGTTCACTTTCCATCCCTTCCCTTGGCAGGAGGGATGGTTATTCTGTGCCCTCCCCCTGCCACCCCTATCTTCGCCTGGTGAGGCATGCGCCTGCCCCATCGACTTTTGGGGTTATCTTCACTATTGACCCCATATTTCTGTCTCTCGTCTTCATTCTCCCTTCCCTCTCTAGCTATCTCACGACAAGCATTTGACCCTTGTCAAAACTACACAAGCCCCACACTCAAAAAATTCTAAACTCTACCCTGCATAACTTATATCTCTTTCGGCCGGACCCAATTTCTAGCGTTTCTTCCCCTTTTTTTTTTTTTTTTTTAAGGTCCTAGCCACTGAAATCTCAGGTAATTAGGTAGCAGGACCTGCCAGAGTAATTAGTAAATCTCTAAAATATTGGTGTACCTAGTCTGCCTCTACGAGGGCAGCGGTGGGTCCCATTTGGGACCCAACGGCTAAAAGACCAGATAAACAACGGTACAAAACATTACATACCACAATATCCATACACTTTTAAACCTCTGGCCTCTACAGTGTTCTGTATCACACCACAATGTATACTACGCGGAGATGGGGAAACCCCTGGTGCCGTTAGACCCTAAATACACTGTACACTATATTGAATGACGGAGGTGGTGGGGAAAAATGCATTGATCTTCGCTTACCATGTCTAGTAGCTCAGTTGGCACGACTAAGCTGCCATAGAGGGCTATAGCGGAGAGAAATTCTATAGGTGGTTGAAGGTAATTCTTTAGCTGACCTCTTCTTTCTTATCCGTATACCTTTCGCTAACATGATCTTGTTTATACTCTAGCAGGACCGCTAGGTCAGACTGGTTTGCAATTATTTTGACAATGGATACAGTGATTAACCGTATTTAGCATTCTTCTGGCTTTAACCACGGCCGACTCAAAACGCGTGTGCTTTACCGACTACTTATGTAAGCGGTGCGTTTCTTTGATCAACAGCTTGTTGATTAGAAGGGGTGAAATTATAACGTGAATGCGTCGTGTAATAGCTAGTGAACGACCTTGCTCCGCCCCTATAGAAATTCTCTCTCTCTCTCTCTCTCTCTCTCTCTCTCTCTCTCTCTCTCTCTCTCTCTCTCTCTCTCTCTCTCTCTCTACTAGGGGCGATCTCCATAAGCGAATGCGTCCGTTGCTAACTCCAAACAGAATAGAGAACACCTTAACGAAGATTATCCAACGTAATCGACTCTACGGCTGTTTCTGCTACGGCTGAAAACGCTAACCAAAATGGTATTGCGTGACACATCCGGAGAAATGGAAGGGTCAGAACATAGTTCTACTTCTGTCTTCTTGGTGCTGATTAAGACGGGCCCCAAAGTCTGTTGTCACAATGTTTAAAAATTGGCTGGTAATTGATCCTTTTCCTGTGGTCCTGTGCTGAACTTCTAGTGGCTCAGAACCTAGAATCAGAATCACGTAACAGTACCTTTCTGTAGGACCCTCAGAGAGGTGGCTGCCGGGCTTCAACCTTTTCCCAAAGACACTCTATCATAACAAAAATATCGAGTAATTTTCTGTAGGTCAATGTAGCTACTCTGATGCTCAGCCCATCCAAAATTAAAATTCCGGGTGCGCTAATAACAATTCCCAAACAGTTCATCTTTGTTCAGTTTTTCTCAGGTATCTAAAGCAATCTTAGACTAGGTTAGACTCATTTCATATTGTTCTTGTACTCATCAGTGCCAACCAGCTGCAACGATCACTAATACTAACCACACTACCAGTCATATAATTCAAGGGTTACTGTGCTAACTGCCTTGAAAGCTAATCGTTTATGTATTTAGATGTCGTGCAGGTCAGTTTCATTGACGAATAGTATATTATTGTTTTTGTAAAGACAATCTGTTTAATCTCCAAAGCATTTCTCTTGTCTGAAGTAGACTTAAAAACGTAAGTGTGTCAATAAAATTCGAAAAATTGGAAGCTTCCCAGCCCTTTTGATTGTAATCGTGGTACACCATTTTACAGCCGACAAGTATAACTGGGCAAGGCAGCATTATTTGTTTTTGTAAGAATTTTTGCGCCAGAGTAAATACAAGGTACTCTCTTCATTTATTTCCTTTTTTTCTTTTTTTTTGTTTTACTGATGTAGAAATGTTACGTAGGATTTGGTTTCCTAGATGTAAAGAATGAGGGAGTGGTCAGTTATTGGAGTGGATTACTGTATTTTTCTCGAATGTTCGCCACTGCGAATCAAATATCCTGAGACAGACTTTTCGAAATAATAGAAAGAAAGAAAAGAAAGTAATAGTTTGATGTATATTTTTTTTTGTGAATTTGTTATTCTGTAATATAAATGATTTTGGATTTTCATTTTCGATTGTAATAAGCGACTGATGATAATAACCAGCGATAACATTAAATGGCATCCACTGTCTTTGCTTTTGAAAGTGGACCTTTCAAATATATCTATATCATTTATGTTTTATCTTTTTATTAGCGAGTTGCTCGGTTTGAGGCCTCGTGGGTAGCACGTTGTGTAATCATTTCCCTCCCCACCCAGGTGGAAAAAGACCTGCGTTATAATCACGTCAATGACACGAGGAATTCTTATGGGCTTTTGTCACAACGTAGCCAAGTTAGTCGGTCTCCGGCGAGGATAACAAGGTTTTTCTTCCCGGAACCTCGGGTTTTTCGTCCAACAAATCAACATAAAACGTGTGCAATTTACAGACATATTTTATATGATGCAATATGGCTTAAGTTACTGAGGCACCTAAAACTCTACAACAACAATCCGCGGTTTTGAAATGCAAATGTTGATTCTTTTTATCTCCGTTCTAGTAAGGATTAGGCATTTACAAGCAGTAAGTGATCATTGAAAGCGTAAGAATGTATTTTAAATATCGGAGGAGCGATAATAATACAGGATAGCGAGGATCACAATGAGAGAAATTATAGCTAAATTTTTACTGCCCTTATTTTAAGCTAAACGTACGCTAGAGTAGGGTTTCTTTGAACACCAGTGTGTATGTATATATATATATATATATATATATATATACACTGGTGTTCAAAGAAAGTACATCACCTAGGAATTTCATATTTCTAACTTTTTCACGATGGTACGTTACATTAATGACTAGCATCACAAATAGAAATATAAACAAAAGATATTTATTAATAGTTAAGGCAAAGTTAAGTAATATTTGACAGGTGCTCTCAAAATATTACAAAATAAGCATTTGCAACCTTTATACAACAGTTTTGGTAAACACGACAATTATGGCCGAAATGTTATCAGAAGCCCTCAATTTGCTTCGGTTTATCATTTTAAATGGAAAACAAAATAAAAAGTTCACCAGGTGCAAACTAATATTTAGTTGAACCGCCTCTGGCACTGATGAAAGCAGCACACCGTCGAGGCATGACAAAATCATTTCCGAAGATAATCAACTGATAGTGTGTGGTTCCAAACAAGAATTATGGCTTCCTCAAGTTCACGAACGGTCTTTGGTTTCTTTCTCACAACTGCATATTCCACACGATGTCAACAGTTCTCTATAAGATTCAGATCATGGCTGTTTCCTGGCCAGCTAAGAGTTGTAATGGACCGTTCTTCAAACCATTTTTTTCACCTGTAACAAATGTATAAACACATTACTGTCGAACCTCTAATGCAGAAATAAAGCTAAAATAACTACAGAGGGCGCCTCCGTATCCAGGTGGGAAGGGGCAGTAGTGGTAGCACACGCTTCTTGATTAGACCTGGGTTCGAGCCCGTCACCACCAAATACGGAGGATGCGGAAAGGTCAGAGAATGACCACCGCATATCCCCGGAGCAATATGGCCTTAGTTGCTAATGCTCCTAAAAACCAAATAACAACAACAACATAACTACAGAAGTGCCTACTTACACTTTTCGCCCAATGACAAGGAGCAGAGTCGTCCTGAAATATACAGTTACTTGACAGGTTGAAATGGTCTCTAATGGTTGGAAGCAATTTGCCTTCCGATATAGCCAGGTATCCATTGGCATTTACGAAACTTTTTATAAACTGCAGGTGACCTACTCCGCGATACGAAATGCATCCCCATAGCATTTGGCTGGTAGGGAATTTCACTGTAGACACCATACAGTATGGATGGTATTCTTCACCACGTCTACGGCGAATCGTTTGTCTCATCGTTTGTCTCCCATCAGAGCCATGCAGGTTGAATGAGGTCGGAGGTCCTTTTGACATGCTCCTTACACCAAATTAATCGAGCCTTTTTCATTTTTAGTGTGAGGAGTGGCTTCTTCTTAGGACGACGGGCTATAAGTCTATTTTTGAAGAGACGTCTTCTGACTCTTACTACCTTGTTACTACTTCTGTATGTTCTTCCCATTCTCTTTTCAACTCCGACAAAGAAGCTTTACGGTTTTTAAGGCATAAGCGCTTCAAAACGCGGTCCTGTTTTAGCGTAGAGATCCGTTTGCGTCCGGTTCCTTTTTTCCTATCAGCAGAACCAGTATTCTTGAATTTGGAAAGAAATCTACTGTCGACTGATTAGAAGACACTGTATAAGCAGTATGAAAGGAAGAACATCCTTCCTCACGTAAAGCCACAATTGCATTCTTTCTGACACAAGCAAGGAATGACTGCAACTCTTGCAGAGCGTGCTTATATAGCTGAAAGTAACAGCTGATGCAATATTACGTCATCACCTGGCGCCTCCGTAGCCAGGTGGGCAGGAGCAGCATTGCATAGCACACGCCTCTTGATTACACCGGGGTTCGAGCCCGTGACCACCAAATACGGAGGATGCGGAAAGGTCAGGGAATGACCACCGCATATCCCTGGAGCAATATGGCCTTAGTTGCTAATGCTCCTAAAAAAAAAACCCAAATAACAAATAATGTCATCGCCTACGCGTGTCAATCGTGTAATCTGTAAGATCTGTAAGAAATATTGCCTTATACTTACGTTATTCGGATGACAATTACCATTTTAAGGGGTGACGCGCTTTCTTTGAACACCAGTGTGTGTATTGTCATTATTTTAGGTCTTCTTACCTATCCTGAGCACTCGCGATAGCACAGTTGTAGAATCGCCGGCTTCCCCCCCACATCGGATGGAAAAGACCTGAGTTTGAATCCCATCGATGACGTGAATAATTTTTACGGGCCTTTTTACTCAGATGAGGGTAGCATAGTTTTTTCTCCTGGAAACTCGTCCAGAACACACGGTCGATTTCGTCCAGCAATCGACTATAGAACACACGAAATTTACAGATAAAATAATACGACAAAATATAGCCTAAGTCTCTCATGCGCCTAAACTTAAAAAATAAATAAATGAATAAATAATTTTCTGCTTATACTCCGGAACGACCACACGTTGAGGAGATCTACAACTTCTGCAACAACCTCCTCCGGATGCCTGCCTCGCTCCTCTAGGGTGGTGAGTCTCAGTGGTTAAGCCTCCCTGCATTAGAGATTAGCAGACCCTATATTAATAATTTATATGAAAGACTGATATCACAAAACTAAAAGAAATGCTCTTTCGTCCGTATCATACATGTCAGAAAATATATTTTTGGAAATGTGGACTTATTTCATCATTTTAGAGAGAGAGAGAGAGAGAGAGAGAGGTTCTAAAGTGAACCAGTCCTGATGGAAACCATAAGAAAGCTTCTCTTTTAATCCGAAGAACCAGTGACGTTCACTTTGCCTTTCTAGAATTCTCCTATCTAAAGTCCAAATAACCTAGTTACTATTTATGTAAATACCAAATAATTGTAAATATTTTTGTAGTCGATACCGCCATTGTAATTAAAATTTGTAAGTACCATTTTTGTGCCCTTCTAGCTTGCATGCTGTTCAGGGGGTGATGATAATAAAGCAGTGAACTGAATAAATAATAATAAAAGTTGGCGGTATTGGATGTTTTGAAAGATAGGAGACGTGAAAGAGGAAAGGTATACTAGATAAGACTAACGAAAGAAAAGCAAAGAAAGCAAAAATACAAATATATTGAAGATATAAACCAAATGTTGTTGAAAAATAAAGGTAAGACGGAGAGAGTATTTTAAAAAACTGTAAATGAATATAAAAGGTAACACATTATGGCTTTTGTTGTTGATGCATTATTAAACCTATGAACAAAAAATAAACAAATACCCACAAGATATCAACCACAGTATTGGTTTATTCAAGTTAGTTTCTTCTAGGAAGGTAAAATTAGCCTCATGTAACGGGAGAGGTTGGAGCGTCTGAACCTTATGTGCCAATAAAGGTGCAGAGCTAATAAGAATTTTCAGTAAGATAATGTTGAGAGCAGAATGGGTTATCGATTTACGTTAGAGGATATAAAAAAGTACAAAAAGCCGTGAGTAAAACTAAGTTGGAGGCATTTGATGCTTTGAAATATTGGAGACGATGGAGAAAAGAAAAGAAAGGTGATTTAATTACTGTTTAAAAATTATCAAAACACGATCGGAAATACACTGTCATGAAAAATATTGGAAATATAACAAATAAGTACATTTTACTGAAATTATTGGTTTGTTTTGGCCATGTTGTTCGGAACAACCGCTACGCAAAGTAACGGCTAGGTCTGTGACTTGATCAGCTGACAACTACTGTACTTCTGTACAGGTTGTACGCACAGCAAGGCATCAACAGTTTTATTGATGAGCACGTACAAATTTTTCATTACGTAAAAGGTTTGGGCGGGGGAGGGTAATTAATATACTTTATGTAACTTAATTCGTAGTGACGAGCGCAGTGCTATCATGTTCCAAGAGATTATCAGTGTGGTGGAGTGAAAAAGAATTGCTTGGAACGATAAATTTCGATGAACTCTATTTTAATTAGGTGGAAGAAAACCTTGTAGCACCGACCCTGAGAACGCTTTGAAATGGAATTCAAAGTGAGGTTCAATACAGCTTGGATTTGGAAGAATAGTGTGATACTGATATAAATTGCCTGCTCAATGTGCAATCTGAGCTTAGCAGATTCATTTTGGGGCAAGGGGGAACGAATTGCAAAGATATATGGGCCATCACTGGGAACCACTACTTACCCAATTAAAAACTGTTCTGCTGAAGGAATAAAGATATTTCGGTGGAAACATGTCATAAATTTATGAAACATGCTCCGCGCAGACAACGTGGAATACATTCCTTAAAAGGATCTCATCTGTAAAAGTATTGTTGACTTTGCTCTTCAGCACCCTGCTAGAACAAGTTAATGCAAAGCATCATTTTAGTTCGTAGTAAATTGCTGAAGTAGGTGAAATCGAATCGTTTTTGTTACATCTCATATTGTGAATGCCTTCGCAACTAGTTACCTGTTATTTCACTACCTTGAATAAGCATCGGTTCGCCAGTGGAGAAGATTAATGTTACTTATTCTCGGTTAAACTTTTTTTGTTTTTGATCGTTTCAGAAAATTTTAGTTACTACAAGACGAAGTTAAAATTATAATGCACAAATGTGTACTTGATCGATTTGTTTCCTATAGTACATTTCGATATATTTAGAAATTGTCATTTCGATTTATTGAGAAAAATTGGTACGCTGAAAATGAATGTGCAAAAATTTACGCCAACTTCGGAAAAAAATAAAATCAGTGGAGAGGCAGAATGGGGTTTAGTGCCAAGAATGTACCAGTATAAGTTTTTGTAGGGAAATAACATGCAATTTATTTTTAGAACTCAGTTTACCGTGAGAGGTCGCATGTATTTATTTATATTCTTCTTTGTAGCAATAGAGAAATGTAATAGAGATGGGCTGTTTGTTTATGTTCATATAAAGAATGTACAGAGGGACTTAATTATTCGGCATGGATTGCTTTCCTTGGATAGTTCACCGTATCCATCAAAAATTATGATGCTCCCTAATGAGCTGTTAATTAAATGCTGCCTGCAGTTATGTGATATGATGAATGACTATAAGAGAATGTTGGCGGAACCATCCCAGAAGGCACGATTTGCAACTGAAATTATCTCTGTAAACACTAACAGTTTATGTTATGATACGGCTGGCTTTCTTAATATGTCGATAGGGATAGGGCAAGTGCAGTAAAATGCCCTTTTCAAACAATGTAACTATATTAATAGAAACACTTTATGTTTGCATGTGTCGCATTTACCTTAACCGCAGAATGGTCACAAGCAATGTGGAGAGCCATACCAGTTGATCGTAGCTTTGTTATTGATGTTCCTTTGGCACACTGTTTCCTTAGATGACTGCCACTGGAAATGATAATAAAGTGTAGTGAAAGCATTAATTGATAATTGACCAATGTGTTTAGTTTAGAAAAGTTAGTAACCTTTTATATCAAACCTCTTTTTCAACAGAAAAATGGAGACCATTTCTCTCTCCCTCCTCTTCGTGTGGTCTGCAATTTAAGACTTTTATACTCCACTGGTTTTTTCTTTTTTTTTTTAATGAAATATTCTTGTAATATGAAGGTCAGGTTTGTTTCTGAATCTCTTTTTTAAGAGTTTGTGTTTTCATAAAATGCGAGTTTAATAACTAACTGAACTTTTAGATTTAGTGAAATGATGCTAAATAGTAAAATTAATTAATCATTTGTGAAATACACCATTTATTTATTATTTTAACTTAATATTAAGTTAATTTCGGATTTGTTTGGATTATAGGGTCGAAAACCTGAAATTAACGTTGTGGTCCCAGACTTCAGAATTCTTTGACTGGGATTCTGCTTCACGTGGAATGAAGATAAGTCAAGGTACATGTTGCTTTTATTTCATCTACATCTTGCTAGTACAAACATAATTGCTTACTTCAAACATACCAGGGGGTATCAAAAAGCCCGTACCCTTTCCTCGAAATAATAGCCCTAGAAAGGTGAAACTTCACAGGAACTTAATCCTTTTCTGTGTACTCTCCATGTATAGTAACACACTTCTCTCATCCATGGATCAGTTGTTTAATGCCTTGATCATAGAATACGCACTTTTTGTCTGAAACCACGATTCCACTTCATTGGTGACTTTCTGAGACGAATCAAAGCGGCGCCCACGCAATGGTTTTTTTCATTGTATACCCAGCATTCTTCATTTGTCACCAACCGATCAAAAAAGTTCTCAACATCGGCATTACACAAATCCAACAGTTGGCGAGAACATTGCATTCGATATTGCTTCTGCAAAGGCGTCAGCAATCTTGGAACCCATCTTGCGGAGACCTTAGACATGTGCAGATGGTCATGTAAAATGGTCTGCGCGGTTAGCACAGTGGTATCGTCACCATCCTCCCACACCGGGTGGAAAAGGTCCGGCTTCGAATCCCGTCGATAACGCGAGGAACTTTAGTGGGCTTTTTCACTCCGTGGCTGAGTTAGTCGGTCTCAGGCGTAGATAGCAAGGTTCTCCCCCCCCCCCCGGCAACTCGGGTTTTTCTTCCAGCAAAACAAGCAAATCGACCATAGAACACACGCAATTTACAGACATAATACACAATGTACGGCAGATGAATTTAATTTTTCGGGTGGCCTAAAAATAATAGGTTTCTTTCTTTCTTGTTTTTTTTTTTTTTTTTTGGTCATGTAAAATGCTGTGGGCAGACCCATAACTAATTCCCACTGCATTTGCGATGAAATGAATTGTCACACGTGTATCACTCAGTACAAGCTACTCAACCTTTGCAACCGTCTCACTGTCTGTGGATGTTGATAGCCTTCCTCCTCTTGGCTCGTCAAAGACACTTGTACGACCGCACTGAAACCCCCGTTTCCACTTTTTTAGTGTCATAGGATGAACAATTCTGGCCATACACAGATTTCATTTCTTCGTCAGTTTCCTGAGCTTTCTTGCCCTGCAAATGCAGGAACTTGATCACTGCTGGATACTCTACTTTGTCAACCATAGCGTCCTCCCTCAGATTCCGAACTCCACCTCTGGTGTACGATCACCTACGGGAATGAAATTTCACATGTTAGTTATTGAATATGTAGACAACTTACATTAAAAATGGCATCTTCCTACTGATTCTTTATCTAGGTCAGGGTACGAACTTTTTGATATCCCCTCGTATTATTGATCTCTAAGCAGTGTAATAATTTATGTATGCACTAACTATACCTGCATTGGCTTAGCTGCTTTCTTTTCTGCTGACGAATTTGATGAGTGATAAATTTTAAATACGAGCTATATCCTTGCATAAGGCCGCCGTAGCCTAGTGGTTAGGCCCGCGGGTGCATAAGTACACGTGCCTTGAGTGACCGGGGTTCAAGCCCGTGACTGCTAAATACGGTGCTGTTTCTTGTATTGTAGTCTATCTTGTGAACTCCTCTGACCGTTTGGTCGTCCCGGAGTATAAACAGAGAATTTATTTATTCAGCTGAAAGCAAGAAGCAGAGGGAGGGAGGTGGGGGAGAAGCGTGATTGTTAATCCTTTTAGATAGAAATGATGCTTGAATGCTGAACAGCACATTGCAAAACGAGTCTCCCTTGGAAATTTTGAAATCTCCATTTAAAGATATTCAAGTAATTCTATACTTTTTGGAAATCTTGATGCAACTATTTTGTCTTTCTGTATAAACAAACAGCATTATTCTTAACACATATTTCTTTTCGTATTATTTGAAACGTCAATTATCCCAACTTATCAGCGAATTAGTAGATAATGCGTGGACTGTGCGCTTTTCATTTTTTATGTCAGTTAAAATACTTTGAAAAAAAAACAAATTTAATTTACAACTTATGAGAAGGCGGACTTCATTTCCCTATTTTTTTCGTCCATTATTTTGTTGCAATTTTTATGGTGCCTGAAGTCCGTTCCACATGTTCTGTTGAAAAGTGACTCACAATTAATGCAGTCAATATCACGAGGATGACTTTCTACAAATTTTTTTTTTTTTTTTTTCAAAATCTTTAAAAATATTTATGATGTGAAAACATACATGTATATAACGGCACCTAACAATGGATTGTTACGGAAGTTTAGCAACACGTCACACTCCCCACGCGACTGGTGAGAAATGTGATGTGAAATACTGAAATTAAAGTGATAGCATACAGGGCCACGGTAGCTTTGTGGCAGCGTTGCTGGCTTGCTGAATAGCTGGTCAAGATTCGATTCCACCCACTACATTTATGGGAATTTTCCCAGAGGTTTTCCATTCAGCATTGAGTTTGTCGGTCTCAAACCGTGGTCATGAAGTTTTTCACCTGGATTGACTCCGGTTTTCTCCTCATAACAGACAAACTGCCCTTCGCGATGAGGGATACACACGAAAATTTGATAGGGCTACGGGCGCATGTAGACTAAACTCCGTATCGTTTTCGCTGCGAACTTTACTCTTGAGGGAAGGGGGTTTGCGGGGCAGCCGCGTCACCATCATAAGGTGGGTTGCGGGCAGTCAATTTAACATACATTTTCTGCTCCTTAAAAGAATGCAATGGCATGCACTAAGGCAGTGGATTTCAACTGCAGCTAAAATCCATCGATTAAAATGCGAATAATTAAGTTGTTCAGCAAAAATCAATTGCTGAGGTTTGCACTTGCTGCAAAAAATAAGTTCATTACGAAAAAAAAAAAAAAAAAAGGTATTTTGTGGGCAGAGCATTTCATTTCAGGCGCGTTAGTAAATGTTAACAATTCACGTTTTACAGCAAAAAGCACTATTTATGCGCGAATAGAGAAAATTTTATTTCTGCGCATGTCAGCAAGCATAATATTCACAGTATATGGATAGCTCATGTGATATATTCCAAAAAAAAGAAAATAATAATAACTGCTGGAATTCTATTAGTGTGATTTTAATGAAATAAGACGGGTGGATAAATCTTTCTTACGAAGCGAAATATAAAATTTCCTTAAAATCCCTCTACTGGGAAGAGTTATTACCCGCAGACGGCGAGCAAAGAAATAATAATCGTAGCATTTCTATTAGTCCGATGAATTAACTCGAGGCAATTCATCATGCTCAAGCCGACTGGGCTAGCCGGGTGGGTAAAGTGCCTGCCTGGCAACCCAAAGGTCGCGGGTTCGAATCCCGCCTCGGGCTTGGATCACAGTACTGCAAAAACGTTGGGAGGTGCATTATGGCCACAAAAGCCGATGCGCCAACAACTAACTAAAAAAAAAAAAAAAAAAATCATGCTCAAAGTTCATCAGTTATTTTTTGTTATTTTGGTTTTTAGGAGCATTAGCAACTAAGGCCATATTACTTCAGGATATGCGGTGGTCATTCCCTGACCTTTCCGCATCCTCCATATTTGGTGGTGACGGGCTCGAACCCCGGTCTAATCAAGAAGCGTGTGCTACGCACTGCTGCTGCTCTTTCCCACCTGGCTACGGAGGCGCCATTTCATCAGTTTAAAAAGACTTATGATCAAATGCCATATCAGCAATTTGTCACTACTTGCAACAGCTACACGTTTGAACCTCAGAAAATCAACACTGTAGTGAATAGATGGAAGAACGAGAGAAAGATGTAGTTGTGTGTAAACCGGTCACTTAAGCCAAAAAAACTGACTGAATGAAACTGATTCTCTGAAAGTGATGAAAACAAACCAAGTGATATCCTTAGAAAATGTTTTCTAAGGATAAACTAGAGATGTTCACAGGAGTGCCGTTAGTACGTCCTCGAGGAATTGCATGGCGTGGGTTTCATGGCAAAGCTGCCACTTATAAGCTCCACATCACACCACACCACCGAACACTAAACACCATCTACAGTAGTGCCCAGCCCATCGTTCTTGGACCATAAAACAGTGGAAAAATATTCAGTCCTGTGGAGCGGCCAATAGCATTACAGAAGTCTTCAGATTTTACGGTCGAGTTTGAGTGTGGAGAATCCCTAGAGCAACGTCGTCTATTGCAGTGTATTGTGTCTTTATTGAAGTTCGGAGGAAGCGAGGGCATGGTGTTTGGACAGCAGTTCGCATGCGGACCTATGATTGTAGTGTCAAAAACCATCGCATACTAGCAATCTTCCGAACCTCGGATAAATTCGTGATGCGCACATTCTGACAGTTGTATTCGGATGGATCCTCTACGTGTCAGCACGAATAATAATAATACTCCATTCCATACAGCGAACAGTGCGAAAACCTGGTTGAGGAAACCGAAGTCCAGTAAGTAACCTGGCCAGCCCAGTGTGCAGACCTGAATCTGATCGAATACCTTTGGAATGAACTGGAATATCCGATCAGGATGCGGCCTTCTGTACAGCTGAATTAGCGATTGCACCGAAAGAGTAATGGATTTATATCCCTACTGCCTGCTGCAAGGAACTGGTCGAACGTGTTTACTGCCCCTTGATTCTGTCATAATTTTGTTCATTAAAACTAACGTTTTTCCAAACATGGTGTCCGCATACTTTTGGTAGAGTAGAATATATATATATATATATATATATATAATAGATTTTTTTTTTAATTATTGATATGTACACAGAGAGCGTGAGAGAAAGATAAATACAGCATTGTTGTTAAGTGAAGTGATAGTGTACTTCCTGTAGGCCTAATTGATAACAGTCACGGAATACAAGCAACTCGTTCTCATGCTTTTTCTTTTGGAGTGTAAAGAAAAAAGCCACACCGATATCACATTCATGAATGTAAACTTATTAAGTTATTTGCAGCTAGGATTGCTATTTTATTTGTTTAGTGGATGAAATTACGATAAGTTGAATAGAACAATGCTTAAAAATTCCGTATATCACTCATCTCAAAAATCGTTTCACCGCTGCTGGCTAGCATATTCGAAATGGATTTTTTTTTTTTTTTTTTTTAAACTCTAATTCGAAACAAAATACCATTCCAGGGTCGCATATGTACTGTATATGATATAAAATTATTATTATTATTTCAGATTTTAGTACAGAGGTATAAAAGTCGCCCCAACACAGCTGGTAGTTAAGACTATGTAGGTGTAAATAAACGAATATTCAAAAATCATATGGGTCAGTACATAGTTCATTCCTCAGTTTATTAAAAATGAGATTTGTAGTAAGGAAGAATTCAGAAATAAGTACTGTCTTGAGATTTAATTCAGTAATAATTAATGTTTCTGTAAAGACAACTGTATTCAAAGATATTTGAGAATGCGCGTAGTAAATGCTAAGAGTTAGTGCTCTGATTACCTGTTTTGCATACTTCTACAACGCATATGCAAATTTGTCATTTTGGGGGCTGAATTCTGTGATCTACTTATCTGTAATTCAAATGGATCGCAGAATGCTGCGGGAACTCGATATCAGTCAAATAAAGTTCCAGTTTAACGTTCAGTGGTTAGTTTATGAATAAGCAAATTCCCATCTCGGCAACATGTCATTCTGTTGATATCTCTCATTTATATCGCTTTGTTCAATTTTTTCTGATCAAGGTATATTTGGGGGAGGGGAGGTGAGTGAGGTGGAGGAATTCCTATGTCTGGATTTGATAACGTATACTAGAAGTAATCAAAACGCTCTTTTTATCTATTACGCTACTGGTTCAGCTGCTATCGCTGTGCTTACAGTTATCCTGATTTATAGTGTCATCTAGTCATTTGGCATCAATTACTTCCCTCGTATTTAAAATTTAATTCATTAAATTCTGGTCAGTATCACAAATTCGATTCCTGGTTGAGACTTTTCGAATGATATATGATTTATCTTTGTAGATGCAAAAGTCAAGGCCAATAGAATGGTTTTGGTAATGTTTAATAGATTTGTTTAGATACGCTACTATTTTTGAATCATCTTAAAACTCAAAAAGCGTAGACCTATATAATAGATACATTTATCTAAAATAAACGTTTCTGTGTTGGTGCAGCATATACCTGGGGTTCCGTGAACCATATGGTTAATTTTAATTAAAATTTTTGTTATTATGAGTTAATAATATAAGGGACTTTTATTTGCAACATTTTCCGTTGGCATGAGGTGTAAAAAAAAATTTATACCAACCTTTACCATATCTTTTTTTTTTTTAATGTCCAAGGGGAAAGGTATATGAAATTCTGAAGTACTGACATATGTATAACTTAATAATATTAAATTGTTTTGCAAGGAGTTGTTCTCCTTATTAAGAATAATAAATTGAATTGTAAAGTATTATTAATTATAATTTAAAGTACAACTCTCAAATGAACAGTTTGCTCAGTGGGTTGATACTTTTTATTCGAAGTAATACAATGAGAAAAGCCAGTATGCAGTTATAATTGGATCTCCTCCTAATTGGAACACTCGCCGCCCTCACAATGAGTTGTTTATAAGTATTTCGCTGCTTCAAATAAAGAGAAAATGATCTGCCGTTTATTGAAGCAGTGCAAGTGTAATTTATTATTATTAAACGTGAAAAGAAATTTTTTTTTTCCTGTAATAATTTAGATTTTCATCACCAACCGCCCAAGGAATTGCTTGTATATATTTCACTAATTAAAATTAATGAATTGTGCTAATTCATTAATTTTAATTTTCAAATAGTGAAAAATATACTGCACACGTTCTTATATTGTAACGTTAGTAGGTGTTCTCAAAAAAGTGATAGTTTTTTTTTTTTTTTTAAGTGGAATAAAAGCTTCATTTATTAAAAAATTAAGCTTATTAAATAAGCTAAGATAACGCAGAGATTCAACGCGGCAACCTGTGAGATTTGTAAGTCGACTGGTGGTATTCTGAACGAAAGTGAAACGACCGATAGGCGTTCTAGTGTTCAGCTGTTGTAATGCTGCAGGATTGTATTAATCTACATGTATATCATTTTTTTATGAATATGTATTTTTTTGGTTCCCGTTAATTCAAACAAGTTGAAAAGTTGCCAGCCTCTGCTCTAACCCATTTATAAATAAACATGAAACTGTGTGTGTGTGTGTGTGTGTGTGTGTGTGTGTGTGTGTGTGTGTGTGTGTGTGTGTAACAGTTCCTTGAACGCCCTTCGCTCCACCTTCGTTTTAAACTGATAAAACCTTCCTCAGTGTACGCCCTCAGGAGAAGACGCAGGAGTTCCTTAAGGCTGTTAATTAGTTCCACTTCTTCATTCTCTGTCTGTAGTGATGCGCTAATGACTTTTACTATACTGTGATGACCTCCGTCACGGCTGACGAAAGGAGTGTAAAGCAGTTGTTCTTGTGAGTACTGTTTTCAATGCAAGAGCTTGTTGCGGTTCCAAGAAAACCCAGTTTTCGTGCGTCTGTCAGGATTTAATAATTTCCCCTCTTCTCCCTACTTCAGCCGACACAGACCAAAGCTGAGAATTGTCCATACTGAAGAAAACATTTCTTGATTGGCCTTATAAATTGTGACCACAGTTATTTTTCTGAGGTCTCTTTTAACTGAGTTTTCAACTGTTAGTCTTTTTTGTGCTATATTAAACCCATTATTTCCAATAAAACAAATCTTTTGAAAGAGATGTCCATTGTATTTCAGCCTGCCAACATCTATTGTAGCATGATAGTTACGTGTTATAGTTACCGTAACATCATCTTGTTAAATTTCTAAATAATAAATCATAATTTTACAGTCATTCATTAGGCGCGAACACAAGCGCACAGCTATGTGAACGCGCTTGTCTTCATGTCCGTCTGTCCGCTTATAACAACTCCACTCCTAGTGGACGAATTTTCATGAAATGTTATATTCAGTTCTTTTAGAAAGTTTGTCGAGATACATTATCTAAAATAAACGTTTCTGTGTTGGTGCAGTATATGCCTGGGGCTTCCGTGAACCATATGGTTAATTTTAATTAAAATTTTTGTTATTATGAGTTAATAGTATAAGGGACTTTTATTTGCAACATTTTTCATAAAAATCGGTCAAATTATTATTTCTCTTTTCCATACAGTTTGTACGGCCAAAAAAAAATTAATTTATAACTATGATTTTAAGTAAATTACAACACTGTTACACAACGTGATATAGTTGTAAATGTTTATTGAAGTGAATCACATCAGTTTACACTTAGTACTTTGGCGACGTTTCGAGGTTTAAAAAACCCCGTTATCAGGCCTGTAGGGGAAATTAAAACATAAAAGAAATCAAATTGGCAATTGTAGGGTTACAACAGGATTGCATTATGAAATTACATTAAAGAATTTTAATACAATATTGGTTCTGATGATTAAGTTAAGATAAATTATATTCTTTAAATTTAAAGAAAAGAATTTACCCATCGTCTGATGAAAGACCAATTAGTCAGGATGGCGCACTTCAGTGTAGAAATAAATGAAATTTTCAAATTATAAAACTAAGTAGCATACTATATATGCTTCACTGCACGTTTCAGGAGAGAATTTCGCTAATATTATTCGCATTTATCGTGTAGCATATTTTGGGCGGCGTGTTAAATGAATTGCATAATAATATTGTGAATATTATCAAATAATTTCCCAAATATCTGTGCTGTATGCGTAAAATCTGCAAGCTGACATACAGTGGCTCTTGCACATAATGTGTGAATGCTTAAAACCTTTTCACATGAATATTTCCCAATATACCCTGTTTACAGCGTCACGAGTTTCGCTGGATAATGACCATTAATGAAGTGGGATAGAAAATAAGGGGAAGTGGTCTGTGAAGACGAGAGATTGTAGTGTGATAGCGAGGCAGAAATGGCCTCTAATGACATATCTATAATTTATAGCATGCAGGCTGATGTGAAAGAAGGCAACTTAAAGTGGTCATTAGTTTCATTACTACATACCTAGCCACCATCTTGGTGGTTAAAAGTCATCGCATATTCTATTGGGTTTGTGACCCACACGATCTGATCTGCTTGTAAATGTGACATCTTCAATGCCCATATACATCCAGCGTATATCGCCACACACTGCGTTCATAACGCCAGTAGCAACGCCCTTTGCCTCATCGAGAACTGCGCCACTGAGAGGAAAAAGTCGACATTATGATTTTTTTTTTAAGAGAAATCTTGTATATTTACTCCTCCCCATTAATGTTGTTATAAAAAAAAATCAACTTATATCAGAATAAATTAGTATTCGACCTTATATAAAATACGTAAACAAAACAAAGAAGAACAGCCAGAGTTTTTTTTTTTTTTTTAATATTTATTACATCCTTATATTATTTCGTTATTCTAGGTTCCAAAATAAGTCAAAATTCAAAGCAAAATGGTTATTTTGGTTCTTGTGGGAACAGAAATAATATAATACTTTGTTTTTTCTGTTTTATTTTATTATTATTTATTTTTTTATATTTTGGCTTATGCAAGAAAAATCTGCCCCCATGCAACATTTGGCCTTACTAATACTAATTATTTTCAGAAGGATATCCCCAGGTGCGGCTTACAGTTTGCGGGGCCCAAGCAACACGTTTCAAAATCTCCTCCCACTGTGAATAATATACTTTGTCAAATCCAGTTGGTTTTGTTCCTTCCCTCCACGTTAACTTTCATTTCCAGCGGAGGAGTATTTTGTTGACTTTTTCTTTTTTTCTTTTTCCGAAAAATTTGGTTAAAAATGAGCGAGAACAAAAACACAATTTTTAGGAGTAACCAAAAGTCTTGAAATAATAATGAATTGCTAATGTCAAAATAATTTACTGTTCTATATAATTGTGATCCCTGACGGCCCTGCTAGTATTTTTCTGTCTTGGAAAGAGATCCTGAATTTCGAAGTAAAATAAGTAAATAAAATTCTATTTTTTACTTAATTTTTTTTATCGAACTGAAGTCAAAAATTTCATCTAATTACACTATTTCTGGCTCTTCTATCAATATTGAACAATAATTAACAACTATAATATTTTAATGGCTAATATTTCGTTGTTTTATTGAACTAAAAAATAGATGATATTTATCATCTGTTTTGTAGAATGACCAGATACGATAGTTTAGCCCACTCTACGAATTGTATTTCAGAATACTTCCTGAAAACAGTTCCGCCTTTGAGGGTGATCTCTGAACTCTTGAAGTTTTTTGTTATCTGACCGGCTTTATCAAGTGTTTGCAATTATGCTCTGCCAAGTGAATTCAAGTGTAGTGATCAAATTACCAGTATTTGATTTGGTTCAAGCTATGGAGTAAAAGTTCAAGTGAAAGACAAATGTGATATCCTGAAAATATGAGAACACAATCCAAAGAAGGAAATTGTGGATCTGACAGCGTGATGAAATAAACAGATGTACAGTACTGCATTTTTCAGAGGGCAAAATGTATACTCCAAAACGAGAGAATGTACACTTTTGGTTATGTGACATTTTGGAAAGAAGCGCCAGTTTATCGTTAGACTTGGTTCATTTTGTGGAAGATTACTCTTCCCACTAACGCTTGCCAAACCAAATAAGGCCACCCAAGAGGGACGTTAGTCTTAGAGGGAACGGTAAGATATTAAGGTATTGGAATTATATGCGCGAGAAGAACTTGTAAAATTCTTTTATTTCTATCAAGTGGTTTCGAAGGGAAATGCCAATCCCCCCCTCCTTTAGAAACGTACTGCAATGCTTTAATTTAGAACAACTTTTTTTAAAGATCGTTGCGTTTTCTGAAGCTTTCTTAATATTTTTTAAGCCGAGCGATTCGTAATTATAGTCATTCCTTTGGAGAGGACCGTAGAGTAAAACTGTGGGTTGGAAGTGTTATAAAAATTGGGCCCGCAAACCCTAATCACATAACTTTGTGTTAGGCCTTACTAAGCATAATAAGCTATCTTTCATGGGATTACGAAATTACGTAAATAGATCGAATAACTGATGCAAATAAGTCCATCTTTCTGACATGTAAATACTGTATTAGTGATTTTCAATAGAGCCTAATGGTGCGTCGCTCGGTTCTATTGGCACGGGTACCGAGCTCAGTCTGAGTGATTTTCCTTGGTATAGTGGTATGGAGACAACGTACCGGTGATTCTTTGCTTTGTCTGCTTCCACCTCTCAAAATTGTCTGCAAGACAGAAACGGACAGTCGCGGGCAGAGGTAGCAAATCCTGCTTCTCCGCCAACGTCCAGATTGTGAAGGGTTCTAGAAAATGTAAGACATCACAAAGAGCTATACAAAAACATAGGAGATGCTAATACGTACCATCAACTAGCAATAGATTTGCATGAATATTAGACTTGAAACCAAGTTTAGATATGTAATGGGGTTATAAAGATATTTATACGCAAATTACCAACAGTGCCGTGAGAATTTTTATTGTAGAGGAAATGTATAATTCTTTTACGAAGAGGGATCTAACTAAAATATTGTTTCTGTTGTTGCTACTGATGGGCATAATCGAATGATTAATAATCCAGAGTACCAGTAATCGAAATAGTAATTTATTAAAAACTATTTAACTTCATAGGAAATTCGAATAACAGTGAAACTTTGGCCGAAAATAATTCTCAAAGAAGAGACTAACATACAGTATTAACAATCATTAGGAATGTCCATAGCGAGAGAATAAACGATAGCTGTTCGCGACGCATCACTACGATTGCATCTATTCTCATTGACAAACTGTTGACTAAGAAACTCACTGCTTGCTAAGCAGGTGGCGCCACTAATTATGTAGGTAAAAGATATACGGAATGAGAGAGAAGTGCTTGACGAATGAGCTTTAACCGCCTCTAGAATTTCTCTCCACTATAATCATAATCCAATGAATCGATTATGGCAAATCGTTAGCTGAATGAATTATTTGTAAGAAAAGTATCGGTTATAGATGCACATTGTCGCCAGGGGGAAGCACTGGTCAACTTTTGTTTGTGTGTTTGGAAGCTGTTTGCACGTAATGAACAGGCGACGGGAAGAAATAGCGAAGTATTTTTCTGTTTCCGTGTCAAAAAATGTCACACTTGCTGAAATCCATCGCCAGTTTATGGTACGTATTTGGGTGGTAAGGCGAAATGTGCAAGAAAAAATGGACTTTTCTGCATCGGCCAAAAAATAAATAATAAAACAAAACAATATTTAGCCAGGCTCGGTGATTCTAATACATTGGGAGGAAGCATTTCAGTATTCGACAACCCGCTGCCATAGTTGAATTTCTTGAGCTCTAATATTCTGTTATTCCCTGAGATTTTATATTCGTGCTTCCTGGTCCCTGACTCATCTACGAGGGAGAACAGACCTTCCTCATTCATTGTACTTAACTCCTTCAGCGCTTTATACACCTCAGCCAAATCTCCCTTCAGATGTCTAATTGTCGAACTTTGCAGTCCATATAGTCTCAGCCGTTCTTCATATGTGCATCGATTTGCATCCTTCATTAATCTGGTCGCCCTTCTTTGAACTCTCTTCTGTCTCTTTTTAATTTGCGGTCTCCAGACCTGAATACAGTATTCTAAATGCGGTCTAACCGTCGTCTTGTATAGAGGGATAATGACGTTCTTCTCCCTACTAGCAAATCTAAAGTTGTTTGTGCCAAAAACAGCGTGGTTCTCAATACAGTAAACTGCGCACATTACTGCAAAAGTTTAAGGCCGCACGGTGCAGGAAGATACCTTGGTTGTTGTCTAAGAAAGTGATTTTTCTGATGCCGAAAATAACCCAGAATGACTCACGGGGAATAACCTGAACACTCATCCCCTTGTCCCTCCGCCACAGATCGGCTAACTCAGGGGTGGCCAGGCCGTATGTACATTTCTTCAACTTGTGCAGGTGCATTACTAAAAATATCTGTTTTTTAGTAATATCCCTTTTTCTGATTTGTTTTCTAATGTTATCAGTGTTATGTAATAATTGTTGGATTTTCGTATTCTGTTTTGAAAAAATGCATTACTGACGAGGAACTGTTCTTGTGGTCCGCTGCTTGCAAGAACCCATGCAGACCGTGACCCACGGTATTTTTATCTGTTTTGGTACCTCATCAGAAAAGGTTATCCTCCCCCCTTCCCGGCTAAGTACACTCCCGATTAAAGAGGCCTTCGATTTCTCCAGTCTCCAATGGGATTTGAACACAGACCTCTCCAGAAGCAAAGGAGTGATGCTTCTCATCAAATACTGCCTGAGGATGGCCAGTATTTTCCCTGAGTCGGATCAGGTAACGTGAATGTTGAGTCAGTGAGCTGTGAAATGACTTTCAGTAAAAGAAAGATGATAGTTGGGATGCCTTATTAAAGGCCAGGTTGACTCTGAGTAGTATGACATATAATCTATTTAGTCAGATCGAATGGGTTAGTAGGTAGGATTGTCTCATTATGGGCGAATTCGTCGTATCTCTTATAGACTGGAATACGTGGACCAGAAATGCCAGATATGGCAACAGGTTTTTGAGCAAACTGGATGATTGCTACTTATAGCAGCATATTCGAGAGAGGACAGACGGATCAGATAGCCTAGATCCGGCTCCCGGCTCTCTCTCTCTCTCTCTCTCTCTCTCTCTCTCTCTCTCTCTCTCTCTCTCTCTCTAAGGAGCCAGCTTATCAAAAACAGTGGAGAAATCAATATAAAACAGTTAGCATAATGCCATAAAATGCGTTGTATCTAGAGAAACCTCTATTTTCAAAGGTAAAAGCGAAAGATTCGATTTCAAGGTGCGGATCATAATTGAATGAGATATTTCTTGAGCTCGGTTAACTGGAGAGGCTATTTGGTGTCTGGTACAAATATACTATGGTTAAGATTCAATGAATCTATCGTCGAAGCCACAAATGTATTCATACTAGTGTTCAGCTTCCACAAATGTAAGGTACCAAAATGGATGACTGGTGAGGTTAGGAGTTTAGATGAGCAAAAGAAAAAGCATAATCATATGATTCCGACTTATAATTCTCATTATAAGTCGGATATGTTACAATGCTACTGATCGGGAAAGCCGAGCAAAAGCTCATTGTGAGAAAGAACTAGCAAAGAGAGCTAAGAATGGGGACAGGGTGTCCTTCCCATATGTGAATACAAGTTAGGTAATGTACACAGTGCATTACATTTCAAGCACGGTCGAATTTTTCTTAAATTAATCGATTTTTTCTTTTTCTGTGATGGATAGAAGTGAAAAGTACATGTAGTTATCATTATTGATTAATTAATAAACTTATAGCTTTAGAGAACTTAATAAAACTCTGTACGTTCTCTAAACTTAGCCATCATTCAGTTTAATTACAACTGCATAATATTAATTACTTTATCTCTCTTTCTCTCTTTAATGAATTAATTAAAAACAAAATTTTAACAACCCAGTTCAAGATATAAAGTAAAAGTATGTAAATTTAAAATCATATTATGTAAATAAAATTAGATGGTATCGTTATTTCCGAGTAATGTTGGCATTTACTTTGCTCTTCTCTTTATTGCTTTTGTTTCTCATCCTTATTTTACGCTCTGTGACCAATTAGAGCACGATTTAAGTACTATTTTTATCCTATTTGCTTCCCTTCGCTTCACCTAATTTAGCCTCAACTTATTCTTTACTTTATTCTAGTTCCATCCCACTCCTTCTCATTATATGTATGCAATTTGTATATAATTGTCTGGTCTGCTATCCTTTAGGCTAGCTGTTATTATGCCAGTTGCTACTAATTTGTTAATAAATTATTACCTTTTCCTCACTAATGTCTCTTGGCCTATATTTTGGTCCTGGCAAATAGCAATCAAAAACAGATAGCTTTTGCCGATTGTTTTTTGGATGTATTGAATGATGCTAGCCCTTGATAAGGTGCTATTCAATGTATCTTTTTATTAATAATTAGCAATAATTTTATTAATTTAGTAAGTTTTATTAATTTAATTAGTTTTAGGACTTTTTCTTTGGTAGTAGCTTAGGCCACTTGTACCTCTTCCTTGCAATATAATTAAGTAGCCTATTTCTTTTGCTGGCCGCTAATTATTTGCTATTGATATTCTCGGCTTACACTCTTCTCTCTAATGTGCATAGCCTTACACACACACGCACACATTTTTTTTTTAAATCTACTTCTCCATATTTTCATAATATTCACAAACAACACCACATTCATGAGTCTTACATAACAATATTGCATTTTTCCACGTTTAAGCTAATTTTATATTCGCCCGATTTTAATGAAATGTGAGATGCCTTGACAGATTTTTCTAAAGGAACTAATTATAAAATTTCATGAAAATTCGTCCACTGGGAGTCGGGTTGTTACATGCGGACGGACATGACATGGTGAAGACAATAGGCGCTTAGGCATATAAATATGCGGATGCAGCTAAAAAGGAGAGAGTAAATCAAATATTTCCCTTAACTGGTCGCACTGGAAAGTCCAAGAAGGTCCTTCGCTTGAAATCACAGCAAAAATGGCTGATGAATTGAATAGATATTTCCCAACGATATTTACAGTCGGAGGAAAGCCCGAATCTCTTGAAGATGTTAAAACAAGATTGCTGTAAAATAAGTAGTCCCAGAGAAGAGAAGCTTTTGTTAGAAAAGCTACTGAGATTAAAGGACACAATGCTCCAGGGGAGGATGGTGTATATTCAGTTATAATTTAAAAAAGGCTGCATGTGAATGTATCGAACCGTTGGGAGTGTTAATGAGAGCATCATTAGATTCCGAGATGATCCGCTTGGACTGGAGAATTTCTAATAACTCTGTAATACACAAATGTGGTGCTAAAGAGGAGTTGGATAAATACAGGCCAGCAAGTTTGATTTCTGTGGTAGGTGAGGATCATAGCGTCTGAGGTTAAGGATGCGATACAGGACCTTATCGATAAGGAATAATATCTGGGATAAGGTCCTAAGATTATAGATACCAGCAAGAGTTCGTTAAGTTAAAGTCATGATAGTCCAGTCTGATAAATTACTATGCGTAGTCATTCAACAGTTAGATTCAAGTAACAATTTTTACACTATATGCTTTTAGTGTTTTACTTTAGTAAAACTGTTATTACTGTCCCTCGTGGAAAGCTGCCATATAAACTGGAAGAAGATAAAGTTACTGGTGAAATCCTACACTCAATCACAAGCTGGCTAAAAGATAGGAGACAGACCGTTGTCATAAATGAGCAGTCTTCAGAGTGGGTCAGAGTAATAAGTGGTGTTCCTCAAGGCTCGATATTGGGTCTCCAATTTTTAATTTTCATAATTGATAGTGATAAAAGTATTCAAGGGAAGCTGTGAAACGACGCTGATGATGGTTAACAATTCCACTCAAGTCGTAATGCTTCAAAAAGACTTGGATTGATTACATTGATCCGAAAAATGGCAACTAAAGTTTAATGATTCTAAACTTAAGGTTATGTATTTGAGGGACAGAAATCTTGCAGTCACGTATAAGCTAGTAAGAAGAGAAGCTAAAAGTGGTTCAAGGCAAAAAAGACTTTGGTGTTTCTATTCAACCTGACATTAAATTTTCTATGCAGTATAAACAGGCTGCTAGGAAAGTACGTGGTGTCCTGTCCATGATTTATAGAACTTTTGCTGGTAGGGAGAAAGACGATGGTTAGATCGCATCTGGAGTAATATATTCAGGTATGGAGACTGCACGTAAAAAAAAAAAAAAAAAAAAGACATCGAACTCCTGGAGATGGTTCAAAGAAAGGTGACCAGATTAGTGATGTGTGCTAATTGATGCACGAATGAAGAACGGCGTAGATGTGGACTGCAAAACTTGATGTTTAAGGGGAGGGCTCATTGATGTATACAAAGCGCTGAAGGGGTTGAGTAATCTGAATAAGCAAGGTCTGTTCTTCCTCGTACGTGAGACTGAGCATAAATATAAAATCTCAGGGAACAACAGAAGACTGCATCTCGTGAAATTCGCCCATGGGCAGCGGTTTTCGAACACTGGAATAAGTTGTTTCCCAGGGTGGTATGGTAGAGGAGGTGAGGTTGGCTAACTTCAAAGCCGAATTGGATGGTTACCTAATGGGAATAATATGAATATTCTGTATTTTATATTATTATTATTATTATTATTATTTTGTTTTTTGCTGATGCAGAAAATCCCGCTTCTTTGCACCATTTGTCTTTACTAATGCAACGGTCCCTCGATTAACGATATTTTGGTTTACGATGCGAATTATTTCCGGCTGGGATCATTAAAAAGTTCAATGTTTCAAGTTTATTCATTGTACTAGTTTGTCAAAAGCTGGCTTTAAGTAAATTGTTTAAAAGTTTATTAGATAAATTAACTTGCAGTATAAATCACAATATTTATTGACATTATTGCAATAATTTTTAATTACTAATACTCCTTTTTTAAAGAGCATAGGAATGCTGTTTTAATGAAATGAAATGTTATACGTACTCAAATCTTTATTTTAATAATTTCTGTCTTGCCCATCATAATAGGATTTTAATACCATTGTATTGAAAATGTTTATTTTATTAATTAAGAATAAATACGTTTGTGTTTCTGTGTTCGCAATACGTCAAAAATAATTTATATTTTAGCATTTGTAACGCTAGTAGTTTCTGTTGAAAATTCTGTCGAACGTGCAAACAGCATCATTGACTCCCCATCTCAAAAATTAAATTTAACGAATAACACTTAACTCCGCGTTTTGAAAGCCACAATGAGTTTATTGAATTAATTAATTTATAAACATTACAGAATTTCTCAATAATAACTAATTTATTAAGAAACGTTCCGTCCAGTATATTCAGTACACTGGGTGGAGCGTTTGTAATATACTGTACTTAAACCTGACGTTTCTGAACTTGCTTTGGGATTCTGTTATCAAGTCACTTCAAAGCACCAAATACGACTGCTTCAAACAGATCGAAAGAAAAAGAATTGTTGCTTTCAATGTGATTCTTTAATTTAATCTAATTTTAATCGTTAATTCCTACAGCATGTCTTCACTCAACTTAGAGTCCATAAACAGTTTTCCTTCAGGAAAAAGTTTACGATTATTAGTCAGCTTTAGCAGCGTGTCCCATTGAACTGTTTTCCGAATTAGGATAATGAAAGATTTTTCCCGATATTTTGCTACTTCGGTATGCGTGTGTGTGTGCACTTGGACACTGTCGTGGAAGGGGGAAACACGCTAAAACAGCTGGAGGTTATCTGATAACTGAATTCATTCCCTTCACATCAGCAGTACACAGCAAGCTAACGTGCCCAGGAGGAAAGGAAGTAGCCATCGTTAGTCCTTGGGGACCGTAGGTCATAAGAATGGTGTTGTGAAGTGGTGACCTCTCTAATTATAGGTGGTGTCGGTCAAACAGACAGTTGCTTCCTCCTTTCAGATCGTTCCAGTGTAATATGTAGCATGGATTTAAGCAGAAATTTACTGCCTGTTTATCCATTCAGAAGACTACAGAGTTATTAGAACCCAGACTCAAGTGTATTAATTTTTTTCCGCTTTAAATTATAGTACAGGATGAAGGCCTTCCTTATCCACGCGAGGTCTTTCGTTCTCTGAAGGGGCGGGTGAGGATAGGAAAACGCTTTGGTTTCCTTAGCTAGGAAAGAAATACATTTGTTAATTTAAAAAGAAAAAAAAAAGACTTATAAACCAATCAGAATGCTCACTAAAGCAGAACTATATCTAAAAGTTTACTGTGCACAAGGATTATTTTTGTTTTCATTCGCTATTAATCAGTTAATATCTTCCTTGGTTTTCTAAAGCTGTAAGTACTAATAATATTTTAGGGTAGAAAGCCTCAAACTATGTAAAATTCAAATGACATTAGTTAGTGCATTTGCGTCATGACTACATGTTTGAATTCAACTACGTAGTAATTAATTAAATTAAATTTTCTGTTTATACTCCGGGACGACCAAACGGTCAGGAGAGTTCACAAGATGACAGAATACAAGAAACAGCACTGTATTCAGCAGTCACGGGCTTGAACCCCGGTCACTCAAGGCACGTGTACTTATGCACTCGCGCGCCTGATGCAGATGCACTAACAAATGTAATAGCTGTAAGTACTTTATAAATAAGATTTTATTAAAACAGAATATATAAAGAATAAGTTATATCCTATATCGTAATTTTCCAGTTAGTTACTTTTGCTAATACGTTCATTTCGTAATGGAGTCCGATTAACGGAGGGAAAGGGAAAAAGAGCAGGATCACTGAATCAATGAATATTTTCAAAGTGTGAACTTGTAAATTTTGCTGTGCTGTAGTTCCAAGAATAAATTTAAAATTACAGTTTCATTCTGTTATTGGAATATAATTTCAATTTTGAATGCTTTTTTTTAATCTCCCACATGTGATGGGAGAATGTTATTTCTTTCCATTATGGATAAATAGCGAAATAAATTTTATATTTATATCTGGGCCGTGGCTCAAAGGAAGGCCCCAGCCGGGGACCCTCGAATTGGGAGGACGCTATATCAAGAATGGGATATTCCCACACAGTTTCATAAATATAGAAAGTATCTTTAAACTTGCATGACTTGGACAGAAATATTAAATACAGTATAGAACAAATTTCGCTTAAAAGTAAGACTATACATTTTTTTAAAAAAATCCCCTCCCTTCGATTTTCCGCTACGCCACTAACTCGGGGCCGACCGGGCTAGCCGGGTAGGTAAAGTGCCTGCCTGGCAACCCAAAGGTCGCGGGTTCGAATCCCGCCTTGGGCTTGGATCAAAGTACTGCAAAAACCTTGGGAGGCGCATTATGGCCACAGAAGTCGATGCGCCAACAACTACAAAAAAAAAAAAAAAAAAAAAAACTAACTCGGGAATGGCCATATGAAGTTCTCTGACCAGTGCAGACAGGCTGCGTGCTAGGACAGCTCATGGGGTTTTGTCAATAATATACAGGAAATTTGTTAGCAGGGTAAGGGGGGGAGTGATTATCACATTGTTATAGGGCAGTGGTCAGGCCACATCTTGAGTACTGCGTACAGGTCTGGAGGCCTCATTTTAGGAAGGATGTAGAGCTGCTAGAACGAGAGAAAGGGCAACGAGATTAGTGAGGTTTTACCAAGAAAGGCTTCATTTCAGTTCTGCAAATTGCAGCATCTGGAGCCTCGGTACCTAGGTGATCTGATTAAGATGTTTAAAGTTTTGAATGGTTTGAGCAAGCTCAGTGCTCATGGAATTCTTCTTATTGATTAGATTATGCACTTGAGGGAACATAAATTCAAATTGAGGAAAGATGATTGCAGAATAGCAGTGCGGAAATTTTCCTTTAGTCAGCGAGTGGTTGCTTGCTGGAACAAACTTCCTTTGCTGTTGTGGAAGTTGATAGCTTAAATAAATTTAAGGAAGAACTAGACAAACTTTTGGAGAGAATGGATAAGTAAATTGGGAAGGGTTTTTTTTTTTTTTTTTGACTGAGGCTGTATAAGCTTGCTTTCTTGCATCGTATGCCACTACTAATGGCCGCCGTAGCCGAGTGGTCACTCGCGCCGATGCATAAGTACACGTGCCTTGATTGACTGGGGTTCAAGTCTGTGACTGCTAAATACGGTGCTGTTTCTTGTATTCTGTCTATCTTGTGAACTCCTCTGACCGTTTGGTCGCCCCGGAGTATAAACAGAAAATATTTGTTTTATTTTAAATCTAATGCTAAATTACAGAGTTGGGACGAGGTATTTCAGTTTTTTTTTATTTCAGCAGTCGAGTATATCGTATCATATGAATTCACAATTAAATTCCCTGGTGTCTTTTCCCGAGGCAGGTGCCTCGGGCGCGACATTCTCGTTCCGGCTTTGCACATAAGGTCAGTGGAATTTATAAGTTTGACTGAAAAAATATTATCGTATTTTGTGATATCGCTTCGGTACGAAGTGGAGCATATGTGACCCTGTACCTGCAAGGGACCGCTTGAGTATGGGCAACTTCAAGGAAACAGAACAAGGCTGTTATAAATGCAAAAGATGGGAAAGAAATCAGAAGTATTTGCTTATTCACAAATATATTTTAATCACTATTACTGAAAATAATGTTATTAAAAATACTCACGAAATTCTACACTGATAATCCTCTAATAAGAGTCAACGTGGGGTTCTGTGAGGACTGGTGATAAAATCTCACTGCAAGTGTGAAAAATGGAAGTATGAAAATATCAAAAAGGATCTGATATTTTTATGCTTCCATTTTCAGACTTGCAGTGAAAGCACTCCCCTTGGCAGGCATATTCAGGGGTGAGTAGAGAAGGCGTATGCCCCCCCCCCCTTTAACCAAAATTTTGAAATTAAAGAAAAAGAACGCAGGAGGCGTTCTAAAAAAACAAAACTCAAAAGCCTGGTTGCCATGCCCCCTTACGATGATACCTGGATACGCCACTTGGTAATCTCTTCTTTAGAGACCTCAGAGGTAGGATTTGACAGCAGGAATTTAATTTTGCTTAAAATGTCAACTGGTGGTGGTGGTTGGAAGTAGGGATAGAAAAATATAATAAAAATAAAATCGATATATCAATCGTATGATAATCGAAAACCGTATATCGATACTAGTGACATATCTCAACCAGTATATGTCGATATTTAACTTATATTGATATACAGAAAACGTATTTATTATGCTGTTTAAGTTCTTGATCGACCAACAAGGTCACTTAATTGCTTCAGGTAATGCCCACTCTAACTGGTATGGAAGTGTTAATCGCAAGTTTGAACTCTTGGTATGAGCGTGTAGGGCGGCCTTAAACCTATATAGTATACCCTTTAAAACGTGGCATCTCTGGGGGTTATGAGGTGCCAGATTTCTCTTAAAACTGCTCAACCACTAGGTTGAGCAGCTTTAGAGAAGCAGATTTCAGTGCATATTAAGCACCAATTTACCTTATTTATAATAACTGAAGTGCTAGTGGTTAAAATTCTAAATAACAGTTTTTATTAAAGGTGAAATGACGATAAAATCCATAGTATATGTCGTGTAATGTAATGTCAGTTTTAAATGCATGATAATGCAATATCAAAAATAATATCAATGAATGTACTTCAGAGAAAAAAATACTTCGTACTGGAGGATAAAAAAAAAAATCATAAGGAATAATTATAACGAGGGATGTGCAGTCGTCATCAATTTGCATGTCATTTTGAATTAATGTACCGTGGAGAAATCCAATCAGTTAACAAAAGTCTGTAAATTTCGTTTCGTTTTCGTTTTCAATTTCGTTTTCGCCAACACTAAGAATTTTCATGAAGCTGGCGAGCTGTACGACTAGTTAAATAGCGACAGGAACCGTGATTGTATAGAGTTAAATCTATTATTTGTGCCCCTCAGTATGTCGCTGATTTTGAATGAGATTAACCATAAATTTAATGAAGCACGAATTTTTCTATCTGTATCCACACCTGACATTTTCTATTTCCCTTTCCCCTCTTAAAGTGATGTCATACTGGTCAGTCACTGACTCACACAATCGCAGTATCATTAGCCATATAGCTGTAATATACGCTAAGTAAGGAAGTTTGTATAGCTGTAATGTGCGTTAACAAGGATTTTTAAAAACAAACATAATCCGTGATGTGAATGCCAGATTGCGTTCTTAATATTTCTGGATAATATATAGATATATTTATTTATTTATTTATTTTTTTTTTTTGTGAATTGCATAGTTGCAGTTCTAATAAGTAACGTCGCTCTAAGCAGAATATTATAATGTTACTTATTAATAATCGATATCAATCTCCTCATTTCGAAGCCTATTGACACCTCATTAGTGCAGCATCTAAAACTGGTTGTCAATAAGCACTGAAATAGCCATCTTGCGTCTTCTTTTTTATCTGTTCTATAAAATGAAATTGATAGAAGTGGAAGTCTCATTATAACTGTATTATATTTTATTCGATTTTTTGGCACTGAATTTTTCAAAAAAAAAAAAAAAATTCGTACCATTAGTACTAGCTTTAAAGGAAATGAGAACGTCTCGGAAAGCTTTGTATAGTAAGTGCCTTCCAAATATTTTATTTTATTTATTTATTATTATTATTATTTTTTTTTTTTTTTACTTCAGAGCTGTTTATTATAAAATGTATACATTTCCTCCCTCAATTTTTACGCTTTCATCATCATAAGGAAATTAATTTTTGAATTCTCCCATCCTCTCCTTTTGAGAATTGTTTTCCACATTTTGAGAAACCCTTAGGAAGCATATTTTGAAGCCCGTCACGAAATATATTTTGGCTGAGGTGTAGAGTAAAGTTTATTCCAAGAGCTGACTCTTTGATGCCGTCGCTTACATGTTAACAAGATACTGTTCATATGATCCAATATACTCGTAGAACAGTTTACAGATAACCTACAGGATTTAGCATGTAGTAGTAGTAGTTCCTTGATATAAAAAAAAAAAAAAAAAAAAATGCTACTCTCACTTGAGACTAATGGTGTGAAAAAGCCCATAAAAGGTCCTCATGTCATTGATGGGATTTGAATCTAGACCTTTTCCACACGATGTGGGGGGACGATGATTATACTGCCCTTTGGCAAGATCCATATGACTAACCAAATTGGAAAATTTGTGCTATATTAATTTCTGGGGATTTTGAAACAGCCGATTACCTACATCTTTTCAAGTTTTAGCATAGACAGTTCGTATCCCGAGAAAAGTTTTCCAATTGGAAGCCATATGCTATTACTGCTTTTTGCATAAAATAAACTAGTTTAAACGCAGCATTCAAGTTACTTTTTAGGAGCAAAATAATGCTGCTAAAAAGTAACTGCCATCTCGAATTACTATTATTGCTGGTTCAATCAGCTAGACACACTGCGCCATCTGTCACGTAAGCTTTACACTATATTTCCCATTTTCACTAATGTACTATATCTTTACGTGTTATGGCATAAATAAAATTTTAGAGATTTTCTAACTTTTTGAATCATCTTGTGTATTCAGACTTCTGATCTCGATTTGATCGCCGAAATGTGAGAAAGTAATTAATTCATCGGTTATCTATTACACCTACTATGCTCCTATCGTCGGCTTGGAAAAGATATGGAAGGTGTCATATTTTGAATTTTCCTTATATTGTTATGATTGAATCCTATGAGCACTGTAAAGAAATAAAACTTAATTTCATCTGTATTACAAAGTTGTAATAATAGGCCTGCCTCTGTTCCAACGATGTATAAATTATCAGGGTTAATTGGCAAACAGCTTCTCTTGTATTGTATTGTATACGACATACCTGAAATCAGATGCTTTTCTTTCCTTTTGTACGTGACTTCTAACAGTGAGAAACACTGAGACTAGCCTACCACAGTACTGTTGCTGGGTGGGAAAATCAGATAAATGATTTAATGTCCACTCGAAATTGGAGGCTTGTAGTTGAGCGATAACAGGCGACCACGTAATTAATGATTAGAGGATTAATTCGGGGAGTATTGCTTCCTTAACCGGTTCTGAGGTGGGGGGGGGGTCGTTACAGACTATCTATGTATTGCAACCTGAGATCCCTGGGAAGCCAGCACTTGACGTTAGTGTGTGTGAAGAATGATTGCATAGTCCAACAGTGCCGCTTATGGACTTTTTTGTTGTTGTTAACAGTTTTGTTAAGCATATTTTGCCGGTAATTAATCCCTCTTCAGCCTTTAGGGATTACTCCGAATTTCATAAGCTTTCAAGAGAAATAGTTGCTTCCATACCGATGTCTTTATGTAATAAGTATTAGATTGCATTGTTTCTAGAAGACCTATCACTGAAGTTTGTGGTTATGAAATTATTTGCTGGAGAATGCATTATGTATTACACATTTCGAACTCCAGCTTGTGCTTTGTACGGTTTGTGGTGGCGTTAATAGCTATTTCTTTATGCTTTGGAGACAAATAAAAATTATTTCCGAAGGTTTATTATTATTATTTTTTAAAAATGCTCTTGATTTTTTTATATTAATATTTAAATATTTTTAATGTTAGCTTCTAATATTAAGAAAAAGTTATGAATTCTTAAGACGAATTTAACTGCTTCAAATAAATGGTTAACATGGGATGCTCCTGCTGAATGAATCATCGATTTCGATGTGGCTTTATGGAAAATGTTAACTAATAAGATATTACGATACTTCCCAAACCATAATGCGCAACTTCCCCTCCCCTCACCGAATGTTTCCTAAAATTTCCTCTGCGTCTCATGGTATATTAGGTGGACGCAGTGAAGCTTTTATATCTAGCGGTGAGTAGGAAAGTATGGTCAAAGCTTCCAGATAACCTGCAGCCATGTATCATGTGAAGTATATAAATGATGACTTTTTTTCTTTTGCAAACCAATCAATCCATAATTTTTAACCTCAAAGTGCAAATAGTTATTGGAACCTGTGGTACTCTAATATCGTGTACGAGTTCAGGATTGAGAAGATAGACGGTAAATGTTGGCACTAGAAATATATTGGCATAAGAAGGAAGGTTGTTTCAAAGATTCACTAGCGTGATAATTTGACTCATATCTGTGGATAAATTCCATGAAAAAGTTTGAAGAAACTCAAGCATTTTCTCTCAACCTCTTCAAGGCTTCCGATTCTTTTTTGGCAGACACTCTAATCATACACTGGTGTGCAAAACTTAAGGACCAGTCAGGTTTTCACCTGTAGCTTCTCATAGGAGTGGCCTGATTATGGGAAAAGCATACCAAAGGAAACTCGTGAGGTACAGAAATGAAGGAAACAACACCGACACAACAACGGAAACAAAACCGTACAGAGGGACTTTATTCAAAAATGGCAACATAGCATTAGCTACTATGATACAGATGCATCACTGCCAAAGATGGAACAAAGGAAAGAGGTCGTCCTCAGTAGGAGATATGGCCACCCCTAATGTCGATGCAGACTTTGCATCGCCTGTCCATACTTAGAACAATATTGGTGATAAGTTCTACGGTAACATCGTCTATTCCTCTTCAGCTGGTGAACATTTTCTGGTGGGTGTGGACGTACCGCTAGGCGTCTCCCCAGAGCGTCCCATATGTATTAGATGGGATTTAGATCGTTGGAACGGGCAGGCCACTCCATACGAACAATGTCCTCACTTTCCAAAAGCATATCAACAGCTGCAGTGCGATGGGATGTGGCGTCATCATCCATAAACACGAACTCAGGGCCAATGGCACTTCGGAACAGATGCACATGGGGAAGGATTACCTCAGTTCAGTAGCGTGCACCGGTTACAGTACTGCCTTCCATGAGAACACCTTGACCGCCATATCGATCCCTTTCAGTGATATTTGCAGGGTGATACCGTGTGCCAACCTCTCGCCAGATTAGCTGACGTCCAGAATTGTTGCTGAGACTGAATCTACTCTCATCAGTAAAGAGTACCTTACTCTATTGCGCTGCTGTCCAGTCCTTGTGTTCGATGCACCACTGTAGACGGTGTCTCCAAGGGGCAGTTCTTAAAGGGACACAGCGTACTGGCCGTCGGGCAGACAATCCACCTTTGTGGAGTCGCCTGGCCACAGTAAACCGCGATACCCTGCGTCCTGTGCAGCTGGTTTTCAATGGATCCCGCTGTCTAGTATCGGTCCCTATTGGCTTGTAGGAGTATATAGCGGTCATCATTGAGCGTTTTTTTTTTTTTTTTTTTTTTTTTTGTGGTCGAACAGCTGTACTTGTCGTTCAGAAGGCCGACCACTCATGTGAGACGATACCGAATTCTGCAGCCACACTCCTCGCACTTCGACCTTCCTCGAGCTTCCCAATTATTCGACCGCGGGTAAAGTCATCCAGATGTCTACTGGCCATTTCGTTGTCTGTAGCACTGTATGAAACCAATCGAACGTCTGTAACAATCGTGCTCACCGTTTGGTAATTTGCACATAACTGCTGCTTTTATCTGTTTATGTGAGCCCCCTTCTGATCATGATTCATATTTTTGCATGTGCACCAGCTTTCTACTGGATGACCACTGTTATGCAAATCGCCACAGGCTGTTTCGTTTGATTTTGTGGTTGTAACCTTTAGAAATAGTGTTGGTCCTTAAGTTTTGCACACCAGTGTACTTTCATCTGACGGTTTGTGTTTCAATTTTTAGCCAGTTTCCTTTTTGACTGCTCACTGCGTGTGATAGTTGATGGCTTGCGGATTTGTTTCAGACACTACAAGAATTACGTCCCATACTGTGGCATCACGTGAATTTTATTACGTGGTTACAACTTGTGTAACCTTGTACTTGTACCATTACCACTAGGCTGTGGCCTGACCCGAAGATATATGAAGCACTCTCGACATTTCGTGGCGTTAGTAAATTAAAAAATATCGTTCGTGTATGGAGGCATTAGCTTCCCTCCCCTTCAAATAAACAGGTACAATTGATGCAGTTTATTTTTTTAGATGACGATCTTTTTTTTTTATCTTCTGTTTATACACCGACACGACAACCAAGTCAGTAGAGTTTACAATAAATCGGCAATACAAATATTTATCGTATTTAGTAGCCACGGGATTGAACCCCGGTCCACTCAAGGAACGTGTGCTATGCAGTCTCGCCCCTGACCACTTGGCTACGTCAGGTCTGTGCATCGCTATCAAAAAATCATGATGGAAAATATCCAGACTAGTTATATCCAATGGCTTTTTAATGATTTCTTGATCAGTAGCCTTCAGGTTCGTAAAAAAACCACTTAACATAAAAAGCAAATAGTGAATACTCCTATGTAAATGATTCGTTGCATCGTTCATTCTGAATTAAGCCTAACCTCGAGTGAATGCTGCAAATTTTGAATTTCCATCTTGTAAGGTGGAGATGCATAATTATTGTTTCCTGAATGACCTAACTGTAATGGTCAAAAATGTTTAAATTCCACGTTTGCGGTTAATCCTGTTCTTTCTATCTATCGGTTTTTCTTAATAATGGGGTCATAGCTAACAGTTAGGGCTAACACAGAGTCAATTAGCGAGTTCTCTGATATTAGTGAAGTACGGGTAATTACTGTGTAATTGTTCCCCGGGGGCAGGCGATGGCTATGACGTAGTACCCTGACATTAAATGACAGTGTCTAGACACACCGAAACCTCTCTGACACAAAAGCGTGGAAGAAACGTGCGTGAGTAAGGGCAGTTTTCTCAACACCACACCAATTTCCGTTCCCTCCACCGGCTTACAGACGCTATTGGTTTAATCTGAGACCTGCAACTGATAGTTGTATTAGAGCTGATAAAATCTGATAGGCAGTCAGAGAAGATGTTCTATACACAAAGGGGGCCCATTCCATACTCGGAAAGTTTCTCACGCAGGAAGTTCACAGACCCCTCTTGTGCCTGTGTGTGTGTGTTGTCAACTGGTCTCCGATTTCTTTTCTTATAGAGCTGAGCAGCGGTTAGTTCTGATGACAGAAAAAGTATGAAATGATTTTCTTTCAAAACGCCTTATTTGGATAAAGAAGGTGTGTTAAAAAATTATAGCATGTAATGTATGAAACCGGACAGAAAAGTAGTACTTTGTGTGTTTTGTTGTAATTTACTCGTTTATCCCACAGTGGCTTTAATGTATTTTTAAATATCTGCATTACAGATTTCAATTTCACTGTAATATGTCGTTTAACGAGTCGCTCTGCCTGTAAATTACGCGTATGGTTGTATTCCGTTTTTCCTGGATGAAAAACCCAAGTTCTATTCCTCTTCAGCTGGTGAACATTTTCTGGTGGGTGTGGACGTGCCGCTAGGCGTCTCCTCTTCTTTGGAGAAGAAACCATACAGCGCTCGCGATTAGCAGAAATATCATGGTTATCGTCCTTCCCCTCAACGTGATAAACGCCTGAGGTTCCATTCCCTTGTGAAGGAAAAAAAATAATAAAAAGAAAAGGCTTTTCTTTTTCACACCGTGACCGAGTAGCCGGTTTCGGTGGATGTGTAGCAAGGTTTCTTCTCCCATCCCAGAAACTCCGATTCTTTAACCAGTAAAAAACTGACCCTGTAATACATGCAGTTTACAGATATCTTTAAACACCATCTTTCCTCTCGTTTGTTTGTTATTTGGTTTTTAGGAGCATTAGCAACTAAGGCATATTGCTCCGGGAATATGCGGTGGTCATTCCCTGACCTTTCCGCATCCTCCGTATTTGGTGGTGACGGGCTCGAACCCCGGTCTAATCAAGAAGCGTGTGCTACTCACTGCTGCTCCTTCCCACATGGCTACGGAGGCGCCTCTCTTCCCTCTCAGCTAGGGACATTTTGGCATTATAGCCATAGTAGCTTATGGCTATAATGCCAAAGGGCAACTGAGGCCAACAACATTTTGGCCTCAGTTGCCCTTGTGCCGCTAAACCTCTACACCATCACCACCCTATCAGCTGTATACCACGGACAAGGCCCGGTCACTTCAAATGCGACGTCTCTTCTTAGCAATCATTGAATCCAGACGCTAATTGCCGCCCTCATCACCGGATTGATCTCTTCACCAGATTTCTGGGATATTTGTCACTGGCACGTTTCATAGACATCGCTTTGGACATCCCAGAACCCCGTCCTAATCTCTAACGACTGCATCTGTGTGATAGATTTCTACCATTACAAATGCTTCCACTAACATTACAAATGCTTCACAGAATTTGCTACAGATAAATCGTATGGGCGCAGATTTTCCAGCAAGCCTTCCCTGTCTAAACCTCAATGGGGTGATAAAGATTATCTGTGCACTTCGTACACTGCCGGGTTAATATTGATCATTTTTGCAATTACCATATGCGTTGTTGAAAGAATTTTGTGTGATCTTTGTAAAATTCTCTTCTACAGAGAATCAAAAAAATTCATATTAATATCACCTGTTATGTGATGCCAATAATCTTGATGTAAGGCTCCCACGTAACTATCTTTTTTAGTTTAATTAATTAATTAATTTTATTTAATTTTAATATATTTTTTCCCTAAATATCTTTATTTTATTATTATTTTTATTCTGTTAAACCCCTAGCCTCTTATTTTGTGGTGGGTATTATTGCTATGCTGTATAGCAATAATATAATATGTTCCTGTAGAAACACACACACACACACACCTGCTATGCCTCATGGTCTTGACGCACAATCTAAAATAAACGAAAACAAGCATTTTCAAAAAAATAAAAAAAAATGACAGTTTTACTATCAACACAATATATGAGGTGGAAAATGCGTTTTGTTTTTCTCTCTTTTAAATTAATTTTCAGTGTAATCCCCTTCTTTCCAGTGCAGGAGTTTCTGTGTTTCAAAGGGCCAGTTTTAGGGGATTCATGTGGCTTAGTATTTTCATACTGCAATAAAACTCCTTTGTTTACCTTACTCTTTACTCCACAAAATATTTTGTACCATCTTATATGTATTTCTTTCGTTAATACGCGCCTTATTTTCCTTCAGTATTTGAAAAATAAAATACAGTATTCGAGCGCTGCTCGATCTTGGTGCAATTTTCTGGGGTAAACACCTCGTAGGGACGATTTTAAAGAAAAGTCACTTTGAATTGAAAGGATGATTATGCGCTCTTCTTGACGCTAGTGGTTCCTAAAATCTTAATAAAGTAATTAAAGAAATATTATGTTTATACTCCTGGACGGCGACATAAGGTGAGAAGAGTTTACGAAAAAGCAAGAGAGAGAGATGATTTTACTTTTCTGGATTCACATGGAATATCAAAAAAGAAATATCTTATTTCTTCTTTGTTGTCTGACTGTAGCCACAGCTCTACCCTTTTTCCTATATTGCTTGCTTAACACCCGTTGGTCTGCCTTTAAGCTTATTACCATTCACTTTTGTTTTGAATTTTGTTTCGCTT
This sequence comes from Mastigoproctus giganteus, assembly GCF_048544385.1. Lineage (NCBI taxonomy): Eukaryota > Metazoa > Arthropoda > Arachnida > Uropygi > Thelyphonidae > Mastigoproctus > Mastigoproctus giganteus. Next base: position 168,337,692 of record NC_143577.1, read on the forward strand.
ACAACACATACAACCTTAAGTTTCTTCATCTACCCCTTGATTGGATATTTATTATCCCAAGATTTTTTTTTCCTGATTTCCTCATTCTTTCGGTATTGTTCCGTTGTTGGTTTTTAGGTATATCAGCGACTTAGCGATGCTCCATTGTTCTTATTTATACTCCGGCACGACCACCAGGTCAGTGGAGTTTACAATAAATCAATCAATACAAATTGTTAATGGTATTTAGCAGTCACGGGCTTGGACCCCGGTCCACTCAAAGAGCATGTACTACTGGACTCGCGCTCCTGACCACTCGGCTACGTCAGCCCTATTCCAATATGGTCTTACTATTGCCCCCATCTATTAGTTCCACTTATTTTTCTTAAAGCTTTATCTCTGAAGATTCTATTTTTCGATCATTCCCTCAATTTTTAATTTTTTTATTTTATCCGACTCTCAGAAAGTTAGGCTTGAAAACTGCGTTTTAAACATTATTTTTTCTCTTTTGGTTAAGTTCTCTTTTGCAGAAAATGAATTTGTTTATCTGGCTTCCTGCACATCTTGTCCTTGGCCCTCTGTGATAGCCTAGTTGGCACGGTACATCGCCGATTCTTATTTGTTTGGAGAGGTCTGGGTTCGATTCTACTGGAGGAATTTCTGAAATCCTCTTTATTCGAATTTGTAGTTAGCTGATCTCAGGCGAAATGTGTAGGGTTCCCCCCCCCCCGAGTTATTCTGGGTGTTTCAGCCTACACAACAAGAAATTGGCCTGTTAACACACAATAGACTTAACTTCTATAGACTTAATTTCACTTACGTTTTGAGTGCACGCTTTGGGGCCGTTAATACCAATACTTCCTGTCCTCAGGCTACTACAGTTGTTGTAATCGCTGTCTTTCCGCACGGTATGGAAAAGCCCTGAATTAGAATTCGCCTTGATCGGAAGAGCTATTATGAACTTTTTCACATCGTGGCCGAGTTAGTTTGTTTAAAGTGAGGGTTGCTTTTCTTTCTCTCTGAGAAACTTGTTTTTTCACTAGCAAAACAGGCAAACCGACCTTGGATACACGCGGTGTACAAACGCAATATACTGATTACTCACGGCCTTAGTTTCCTTGCCATAAGTCAGGAAACCAGCAAAATCTTCACTTCTTGTGTACTTATTCTGCTGTTTCTACATCTGATTCTCCGTTCTCATTCTTAGACACTAAAACACTAGCTTGTTCCAGTGTGTGGTTATTTAGTCTACGCTCAAACTGTTTTATTTATTTATTTTTATTATTATTATTTTTTTTTTTTCCCAACAGAACCTTTGTTCAGTTAATTTTATTTCCAAATTGTCTACAACGTTTATCTTATTTATTCAGCGATTCGTGAAGATTTTGTAGGCTACTATTTAACAACGAAGTATCGTCACCATAAACTATAGATCTAATTTTATACCTGCCATATTAAGCTTTGTCAGTGATTTTCATTCATTTATTAAATCGTTTATGAAAGCTGTCGCAATAAGCGTGCGAGTCCAGCCTCACTCAGTTTAACTTAAAACATTTTCCAAATGGTTCTAAAATAAAATTAAAAATAGATTCTTATTGCAAATCCCCCCTCACTTCTTTTTTCATCTAGGCATATTTATTCAATCTTTCTTTAAACTGTATACGTTTTCCAGTTCCACGAAATTAGATGGTGGTTGGTTTTAATAGCTAACCTCTGAAAAAAAATAAAATCTTGTCTAACCTTCAACCGTTCCGTGGAATGTTATGTGCTGGCAGTTTGCCTGCATTTCTTATTAGAATATCATACTAGATGGTATAATAATGGCCATCTCTACTAAAATACATATCGTGTAGTTTGTGACACCTGAATAAGAGAAGAGATTTCCCCAGCGTAGTTCACTCAACGTTTTTAATACCTCATGTAGATCGACACACACTTGTACATACAGTATCTGGTTTCCAGACATTTCAACTTACAAAACTGAAAAAAATGTTTTCTATAAGAATACTTATTCATGGCAATAAAGAGATATTCATTCCTGAAATTGATTCTTCAAATGTGTTATGCAGACATGATTACAGTTGTTCCTATACAGCACTTAGCATGAGACCTAACCAAGACTTTTTATAGAGGAATAATCGCCTCGCTGTTCCCATACTGGAAAACGTTTTGCACGGCTTGAGCGTCATGTACCAGTGATCTGCATGCATTTCTTGGAGAACTTCATATCAGACTGTATACTAATCCCTAAACCTTTTTCTTCAACTATCTTAAGTTGTTCACTTCTTTAGTAAAAGTTAATCTGTGATTACTGCTGCTCATAGATAATATTGTATTTACCAGAATTAAGATATGACCGTGGCCAGCTGGTCAGTGTAGAATAACTGACCAGGTGGCGACCAAAGTACTGTACTGTATAGAGTTTCCCACGCACGTGTTTGAATCTACGAAATGCTCTAGTTTATCTTATAAACTCCTATGACCCAATGTAGCCGTTCTGGAATATAAATAGAATATTTCTTTATTGTATTTTAATTACCACTTATCGGACCAGCCCAAGTTATTTAGATTATTTTGAAGTATGCCCTCCTTACTCTCGTTAAACACTCTCCTAACTTTGTATCGTTGACAAACTTTAACATAAAACTTATTATACTCTCTAAATGTCACTAATGAATCTTAAACAATAACGGACTCATTACTAAATTGTGAGGGACATCAGTTGTGACTACGGTCCTCTCAGAGCAATAGCTGATTATAGCTATCACATTTGTGTCACACCTCGCTGCCTCTATTCTACCAGCCGTGACTGGAGGAAGTCCATGTAGTGTGGATGTAGTGGCACCTGCTGAAGCCATCTTATGCAGAGGAACCAGTTATATCTGACAGTATATGTCATAACTAAAAATTTCATTAATTCATACAACTCACCCCCCCCCTCCCCCAAAGTTTACCTCATTTATAACAGGACATCATGAATAAACAAACTAATAGAACAACGTTATCTGCTAAAAGAACTAACCTCCCGCCTCCAAAACTTCCATAACTCATTTCACAAATATACGAGCTTTCAATACGACCCTCCCCTTTATCATCTTGAAAAATTACTTAGAACTTTTTGACTTTCGTTGAAACTCAAATCTAATTTTCCTAACAGTGAAGTAATTTCACTTTGCGATTTTAATGTTCACAACTCGTTGCCGGCTTCAGTTTTTCCAGTTACGCAGATCAAACTTGTCGAGATGCTGAGGATTTTGCTGTTATACAGTTGGTTCGAGAATACCTAACGATCCGAATCACCTAGCATTCTTAATCATTTCCTCACCAAAAACTCTTCAAAATGCACAGTTAATATTATTTGCCATCCTATGTGCTATGGCCATTCTCGGCTTCTTGCCTTTTGACATTACAAGAATGCGAAATGTGGTAATCTGGTTTATTTTGTTGGACTACTGTTTTAAACCTTCTGAATCTTATATTCTACTTTCGGGGTAGCATAGTAATTATAATTACTGTCCTCCCACGCAGCTTAGAAAAGGCCGAGTCCGAATTCCATCAGTGACGCGAGGAACTTTTATGGACTTATTTTCAGAGCGTGGCTGAGTTAATTGATCTCAGACGAGGGTTGCATGGTTTATGCACGCAATTACAAACAATATACTGATGCCTCATAGTCTTAGTTGCATTGGAGCTTAACACACATCTAATTTAACCATCTCAATATCTGTTCAGATCATATCATCGCTCTCGTCCTTTATCTAAACAGTGGCCTTTAAATAAATATGTATACTGCTTCAGAATAAGCACACAGTATACTGCAATTGGCATATATCTCCAACTTCATTTCCTGCCTGTGCCAAAGCTCTCAAAAGTAAAAAAACAAAAAATAAAAAAATAATAAAAAACTTTATAATGGATCCAAACAAACACGATTTTGAAATGGCTAAGAGTAGGAAACTTTTTCGTTTAACGAAAAAACGCGGTAGGTAGCACGAGCAGTTTCTAGTATATCTGATCAGTCCTGTCCGAACATCAGAAATGGACACAACCCAACTGCACTCTGCGTTTATTTCATTAATCAATCAAAAAGACAGCACCTTTGGTGTGTTCATCCTGTCTTGTCGATCAGGCTGACAACAAGTGTTTTTCTTTCTTCTGTGGATAAATCATCCCAGTTTTCATACATGGCTTGCGAAATTTCTCTCCACAAAACTGCCTTCCCTTCCCTATTACTATATTCCTTCGATCTCGTATCGTACAGAGTTGGGCGTTTTTCAACTGCACTAAATTTTTTTTTTTTTTTTAATGTCGAAAATATTAATCAATTTTAGAAAAAAAAAATACAAATAAAAAGGTGCAACACCAACTAGGTGTGTCTGTGTGTCCCCTGGTATTGCTGGTGGCTCCTAGGCATTTGCCCATCTCCACCTTGTTCATCTGTGGTGGTGCAGGACCTCTACAGAGCGGGCCTGAAAAAAGTGTTTGTGTTAGTTTAGTGTGTGTGTGTGTGTTAGGCCACCTCGCCACCAGGGAGCAACCAACACCTGGGCGACTGCTGCCTAGTGCCCGTCCCTAGACCCGAGGAGCCTGGTCTGGATCTACTATCACCTGTATTGCTGAAACGCACAAAATCCGGCACTCACCGGAGATAGTGCAATACCGGTGGATACACCAACTAATACTGGAGGAGAATGAAGTGAGTCAAGGGACTCCGTGTAGTCTGCCTTGTGTACCTTGAAAGCAAATAGGCGCGTGCGCAAGTCTAACGCACCCAGTTGCATTGTGTCCATGGATCCGCCATGTAGACATGCATAATATCTTCTGTACAGCACCGGCGCCTCCGTAGCCAGGTGGGAAGGAGCAGCAGTGCGTAGCACACGCTTCTTGATTAGACCGGGGTTCGAGCCCGTCACCACCAAATACGGAGGATGCGGAAAGGTCACGAAATGACCACCGCATATCCCGGAGCAATATGGCCTTAGTTGCTAATGCTCCTAAAAACCAAATAACAAACAACAACAACAATTCTGTACAGCGGCTCCGAAACATTTGTTCAGCTGCGCCATTGTGCTCTGTGAAGATACAAGACTCAGTAGAAACGTGTGTAGTGTTGTGTTTTGTGTAGTCTGTGTTATGTTGTTTCTGGCCACTTTGCCACCGGGATGGCCAGGATCTCCTGGAGAGCCTACCCGGTGCCCGTCTATACCACGAGGAGGTGGGCTACAACTAAGTATGTCCCTAGTCCCATGGAGGTTGATCATTGCAATCTTTGTCTGCCCTAGGAAGGGCGAAGTCTCGAACCCACTGGAGGTAGCGCTATACCAGTGGGTGCCAGCAAAATCCCGTACCCGCAGCTGCCCAAGCTGAGGGTACCAGCAGGAAAAATAATAATAATAAATAAATAAATATATATATATAGATAGATACTTGAGAAAAAAATAATAAAATAAATTAAAATAAAGTAATACTATAATTAACTTAAATTTAAAAAAAATATGAAAAGTAGGGTGGGAAGATGGAAGAGAGAGTGACTGTCTTCGTGTTTTACAGACATGAGATCCCCTAGGAATTGAAGGCAGAAGATTCTTAAAGTTCCATAATTTAGGTTCTTCATAGTAAACAGTGGTAAAAAGAGTCTCTGTTATTCTAGGCATCTTGATTTTAATTTGTGGCTGGTTTGTTTGCCAAAAGTCGTTTTCTTCTTGAAAATAGCTCAGTTGAGAACTGCTGGAAGGCTTTGAAATTGGTGAGAGATTCTATTAAGAGTGTCTCGTTCCCTGGAGAAAGGCTGAGAATTTGTGCCTTCAGGATGTTTCTAATGTCCATGTAGAGCGGACAGTGGTACAGGATGTTGATCCAATTTTCGGTTTGTTGGCATATGCAGGAATCAGTGTTAGCTAATCTAAACTGATATAGTTTTGAGTTCATTGATCCACGGCCAGTGAGGAGAAATGATATGTAGATGTTAGGAGCGAACCAGGAGAAGGTTCTTTGGTTTGCTGTGAAGGAGACGTCTGGGATGAAGTTAAAAGTCGTTCTGCCTTTAGTTGATATGTTCTAGCGTGTTTGCCATTGTTTCATCAATTCTGTCCAGACTCGGGTCTTCTCAGATTTTATATCTGCAAGAGTGTTAATTATTATTCCTCTGAAAGTCATGGGCTTGGCATGCTTGATAGAATAGCAAAAAGAATGCTAGTTGGAGGTCTAGAGGCATGATGCCTGCAATGGCCTGTAGGATCTAAGCATAGTTAGGATTATCATGCGTTGAAGCGAGAGGAGTTTAGATTGAATTTTAGTATTTTTTGGTTCTGTCGTACCACGCTGAAGCAGCGTAGGTTGCTATGGGGATAAAGACTGCCTTGCAGTAGAGCATAAGGGTTTTGCGCCCTAGTCCCCACTCGGTTTTTGTAATTCTAATGATGGTCATGGTGAACTTTTTAATTTTCTCTGTTACGTGTGTTATGTGGAGCATGAAGTTCATCTTGTCGTCTAACATCAGGCCCATGTATTTAGTGTTCCTGACATAGGGAATTTGTTTTCCGTAAATTTTCAGGAGTGGGAGACGCTGTAGATTGAATTGTCCCTTAAAGGTCATAATTTGCGTTTTGGCAGTTGATATTTTTAACTTATTTTTGGTTGCCCATTCTATAAGGTTTCCAAGTACTGAAGAAGCTCTTACTTCCAACTGGGATCTTGAGTTCCCAGGACATATGAGGACAAAATCATCCGTATACGCTATAGGATAGGTATACTCAAGTTTTCTGGACAGCCAGGAGTTCAGTACGATTTTCCAGAAGAGGGATCCCAGTGCAGAGCCTTGGGGGCACCCTCTTGAGATGGATAGATGGATCGGGTGATGCTGTGGTTCTCTGTTAGGACCTGTATATATTTATGCCTGAAATAGTTACAAACTACTTGGTACAGCTGGGATGAGCAGGTGGCACAGCGGAAACTATCAAGAACGGTCTCCCACCAGAGGTAGTCAAAGGCGCCCTCGAAGTCTATAAAAATAGCCAGTTCATATTTAACAGTATTTCCAACCATTCTTTCATGCAAGAATGGTATGATATCACAGCCATTGACCCGATATATGGCTCATCCACAATTTCTGTCTTCGTATTTTCATCAATACTGGCTCGCCAACGAAAACGTTTGAGAACCGCTGTAGTAATATATCATAGTATACGATATTCTTGCTATATACTAGTCGCGTTTAAAAAAAAAAAAAAAAAAAAAAAAAGTTTCATCCTCATTAATGCATGAACAATGTACAACCACAGTATTTCATTCATCTGATTCGCATAATACCTGGATTATTTAAATCTTACGAGAAAAGGCTCCTAACGGATGAACAATTCTTTGGAATTACATGAACTGCATGATATGCTCAATTCTCTGGAAGCACAAAATTTCACTTTTCTTTGGTGATTGCAGAATTTTATTGAAAACTCGACTCATGTTAGGTAATTTTTATTAGTAAATTTTCCACTTCGGGCAGTGTTAAAAATTAAACGACTCTTTTCATGATGGACCTTATGAAAAATCACTCAAAATGATTCCATTACCTTTTCTCTTTAACTGGTGGCTGGTTATTTTTGGCATATCCGTATGAACGAAAGTAATCACAACAGGAAACACTTTCTCTTGTATGTTGAAGCTCTTTGCAATACGTACACAACACCATTTAATATTCGGTTGGTTGCTAACTGAGCGCAATAAGAAGAAGGTGTGTGGAGCACGTTAGTGCGACCCACTTTAAAAAAATTTTGCGCGTAAATCCCTTATAAATAGATTTATAATAGTAGTACATAAGCCCTTTAGCTCTATAGGCTAACGAAAAAAAGTTTTTCATTAGAAAAACACAAGCTTTTTATTTTTTTGTACTGTATAATGATATCGATTTCTCATATGCAATATCAAATTAGGTGACTGGATGTAATTTATGAAATGTAATACCTAAATAATTTTCTAGTTTGAGGTAGTTAAAGTAAATACCGCTACCCCATTAAGAAGTACTTTTAATTATTTTTACTGGTTTATAATTAAATGCACTTCCCAAACCGCTATTTTGTTGGATAGGAAGATTTGCACTGACTTTTAATCCGTCTTATTACAAGGCCAAATGGCACCAAAACTGCTTATAATCTGCTACACGTTTTTTTTTTTTTGTTTTTTTTATTGATAATTTTCCTTTAATTCAATCTTATTAAAGCTATTATACTCGTACTTACTCTGTATTATATTTCCGGCGAGGTGGTAGCTCTGCCGCTTGTTAACCCCTGTTCACGGCACCCCATGGTGCCGTGAACGGTTTTGTGTGTACCGTTGCACCTTACAATAAAGTTCATATTTATATATTTAGCAAAAATAAATAAATAATTAAGAGGTTAACGTCAATAATTTCTTGTAAAACGCTTCAATATCGACACTATTATTATACACATTAAATATGACGGGTTTTAGGGAAATTACTTAAAATTTAACCCCAGGGGCTCACATCTGGTGAGTATGGGCTTGGCACACCCAGGGTTCTGAGCTGGATATCATCATTCTTCTCTTTTTTGGTAATTCCTCTCCTCTCTCTCTCTCTCTCTCTCTCTCTCTCTCTCTCTCTCTCTCTCTCTCTCATGGTAACTCGATAATTTTTTTTTGCTGGTGCAGCATAAGCCTCAGGCTTCCTTACACCACATGGCTAATAATAAAATGTATTTTTGCGCCTAAAGGAGAATCGATGATCCTGCATATCGACAATTGATTCTCCTTCAGGTGTAGAAATACATTTAAGTATATTTAATGTATATAATGGAGAGTGTCGATATTGAAGCGTTTTACAAGAAATTATTGTGGTAAACCTCTTATTTATTTTTAACTAATTAGTTTATAACGTAAAACACATTGAACCTCGTTGTTCTTATATTTATTTATTTAAAACGGTTGTAATAGGAAGTTGCAGAATAACCATTACAGGTTTGAGGCTTTACTAATGTACAGGAAGTCATAAAGTACCAATCCTTTATACAGTAATATACAAGTATAAAGAATTTTTTTTTATACGCGTATATTACCGTACTTAATGCAGGATTATCCATTTATCGCGCAATACGCTGCCAAAGGTGTGTACCAAGATGACTACTGCATCTGAGCACTCCAGAATAACACAAACCATCAAACAGCGTAAATACGTCCCTCTCTTGATCAGCTAGGCTGTTGTGGTAACGTGTTCTCTGCTAAACACACTCAGCTTTCAGTGACATAAACATTGATCTTAGGAGGGTTGTGACGATGCCATGCATAAAGATGGTTTCCGAAGAAACTTACGCTGATTTACAGTTCTAAAACAACTATTGCTTAATTAACTTATGTGCTAGATTCGTATGTTTTGTACCGATTAAAGAATAAGTTTAATAGATGTCCAGTTATCAAGGGTGAAACTCTCGTAAAATTTTGATAAGCGTACTGTTTTGATGTAGTGTATTTTAAATACATGTACGAGTATTGTAAGAATATATTATATATGCTTATTCTATAATTTTCTGCAATGCCCGCCTAGCATATGAATACTGTATCTGGCCAATGCAATACAAGCAAATATTCGATAAATCATCGATAGGACACCATTCTCTTCCTCCCTAAACTCTTTTCTTCTCTGCTGTTTTAATTTAATTTTCCCCACAAAGGTGTTTTCTTCAGAGAGTCGTATCGAACAAGTAATTCAGTTTGGTGCACGTCTGTATGAGCGTGATGAACACTTCCAGCTCATTCTTAACAATTTAAATTAAAATTCTGTATGATTGAATGATGTATCCCCACGAGCTTGTGCTCTCTGCAGTTTAAAGTATTCTTTATGTAGCTTTTCTAATTTTTCTCTTTTCATTTTGTTCCCCAAACCCCCACCCCGAGCTCAGGGATCTGGTGAAGATGCATCATAGGATGATAATGATACGCCACTCTCTTTATTCATTTTTAATAAATTTTTATTTCATTTTAATTGGATCACTCTGTGTAAATAAATCTGTTCACAAATTGCCTTGGAAATGCTGGCTGTCGTTAAATCTTCCTAGGAAACGTCTCCAGGGAAAATTTGCCGTATTTTCATGCTAATCTCTGTTGTGTCAGGAGCATTATCTCATGAAACAAGTTTCAGATTCAGTGGCATGTCATTAGTCGTGGATTATGAAGGGCAAACATCGTTGTAATTACTTGGCTGCAATCACAGATGGCCACTGTTATCTTTCCGCGGAGGCCTGCCTGTAAAGAAATGCAGCATCAGCGACTTGTTAGGATGGAGCTTTGGATCCACCTCATAGCGCCAGCTCCCAGGGGTAGCGAAAATGAAAAGCAGCGGGATCTTTACATATATTGGGGCTGCCGAAAAATTAATACATTATTATTTGGACTTTTTCGTGTATTGGGAGGGGGAAGAATTTTCTTTTTTGTATCCGGGCTTAAAAGTCTTAACACGATTTTGTACAGCTACTTAACAAAATGGAGGAATATCCAACCAAATAGTTTTTCTACGGAGGACTTTTAAATATAGTTGAAGTCGGGCTTCATTTCAGCTCATTCCTTAATTTTTCCCCCTACACTCTTCTGTTGTTGCGAACACTGACGCATTATTTCTTCAATATAACAAGTTTCATCAGTATTTCAGCAAAGGTATGATGGGCAAACAACGAACGCGTAGACTTAGTTCAGCTACGAATTTCTAATTGTACGAAGCGAATAACACTGATTGATTATAGGGGGGGGGGCTCGCTTCCTTTTGCTGTTATAGGCTTAGAACAGATCAATTCCTTAATATGATTGACCTGTCATATGCAGCAGTATCACTCGATTTTTCTGTAGTGCTCCTTTGCAAGAAAATAACTTTCTTTTGAGAAGCATTGCTGTCTTTATTTTTTATATTTCAGTTTTAAAATATATGCATTTCCAGAACAGAAAAATGTAGCTGGAATTTTATCTGTAATAGCGTGTCACCATTACAGGGTCATGCGATACGAACATGATTAGATTTTCTTGGATGAGTGGATTTGTCACTCGCTAGCCGTTTGGTTAGCGCCGGGTTTGAATCCGCGGGAAACGTGAATGAAACTGCATTATCCCTTCTCATACGGTGGTGTAGCGTTTCTATGGGACTATTCTTGTTTTCCTCCAAAAGGGAAAGGAAGATGTTTTAATTTCCCATATGTGTCAGAACAGTGGTAATTTAAATCATGAAGCAGAGAGAAAGAGAGAGAGGGGGGATTTAACTATATTAGGAATGTCTTATTTCGTAAACGAAGATAATGGAAGGAAATTTTATTCTTTTTTATGTTCTTCTAAACCTTGAAGGAGCTACCAAAAATACAAAGGTATTAACGGTGTTTCTTATATACTTTATCTATATAGGGTTTTTTTTTTTTTTTTTGTTTAGCATTTTTCATCACCAGTCAGCTGCAAAATTAGTTTCCGAAAGTGGTTCTAAAAACATAAAACTTGAATTTTCTGATTCCTGCCACCTGCAGTTTTATTATTATTTCTCCCTGATGGGGTTCCACCGTGACGGATACTGGTACCAAGCGCACACGATGGCTGTAATGTCCGGCTGTTCTTATTGTTGGTCAAGGAACTCTCTGACTCTACAGGCGTTCAAGATTGCGACTTTCTGGAGTTTCTTGTAAGTGTTCACTGGGGGACCTATTGCTGCTAGGCTCTTATGGAGGCTGATTGGCACCACGTTGTTGATTGACACGTTGATCAGAATGGTCATTACTTGTTCTTTATGCTAAATTTGACTTCCTGTCTTAAGTCTGTGTACTTCTTGACCTTTTCCTCGGAGTACACTCACAGACACGATCAACTGGTATTTTTGCGCTAGCTTCTAATATATTATCTTGGCAATCTGATCGTGTCTGTAAGTGTACTCCGTCTGGGCGATTACCCTTCATCGCGCCGTGATGTGCTGGATTGTTTTTGTGGCCAGGTGGCATCCTGTCGACATGTGTTATCTATCACTCTGGGGTTCTTGGCGATGTAGTTCCTGGTGTTGATTACCTGATCTTGGATTGGCGAACATGAATCCTTCAGTCTCGCGGAAGAGCGTAGCGCTCGTCAGCCATGCATTTCAAGCCATTTTATCTTTTTTTTTTTTTTTTGTTAGCGCATCGGCTTCTGTGGCCATAATGCACCTCCCAAAGTTTTTGGACCTTTGGGTTGCCAGGCAGGCACTTTACCCACCTGGCTAGCCCGGTCGGCATTGTGGCCTTGATGAAGGTCAATGTAGTGTTTATCATGGAGCGTCTTCTTTGCCCATCTTTCTAGCTTCGTTTGTTCCGTTTGGGTGGGAGGAGACTTCTCGCTTAGGTTCAGTGGGGTATGCTGCTTGTTTGTCTACCTTATGGTCTGGTAGAGTGCTGCTATGTTTTTCTAGAAGTAATCGTTCAGGTTGGCTATCGCAGTCTTCTGTTGCTCGATGAGGTCTATTAGGCCCCTTCCTCCTTCTTTCCGAGCTATTGTCAGTCATTCCACGGCTGACTTTTGGTGGTGGTCATTGTCCCTGTCTTTTTCATGATATCCTCCAACTCGATGTAGTCCAATCTGTGATCCCGAAGGAGTATGCTAGCACTGGGACTGCATAGGCGTTTATGGCTTAAATTGTGTTCCTTCCGTCCATCTTTGATTTGAGCAGGTCTCTGAGTCTCTAATGGTATTTTTCGGTCAGAAAGGCCTTGATCTCCTTGTGCTCTAACATGCGGAGCTTTTATCATCCTCAGGTATTTATAAGTTGGTCTCTCTCCCTGTCATGGCTTCGATCTCTTTACCAGTCTGTAGCTGGTCATTTCGGCCGACTAATTTCCCCCGATGCAATCCCTGGGTCTTGCATTTGTCAAGACCAAATTCCATCCTGATATCATTGCTGAATTTTTCGGTGATCCGGTGTAGTTGCTGGAGTTGCTTCTCGGTTGCTGCATAGAGCTTGAAGTCATCCATATATATCAGGCGGGAGAGGATGTACAGATTTTTCCTTCCTTGTTGTTGAGCATGGCGGATTGATTGCTAGACAGAACCACAATGGGCTCAGGGCATCTCCCTGAAAGATTCCTCTCCTGATAGGGATTAGTCTGGTTGTAATATTCCCGACCCTGATGGTGGTACTCCATTTCTCCATGGTTGCTTCTAGTAAGTTTGTCACTGTCGGATTAACTTTGTACATCTTCAGCGTCTCTATTAGCTAGCTATGAAGCACGGAGTCGAAGGCTTTGCGGTAATCGAAGTAGGCCGTATACAGGTTTCGGCGCTTCTTGTAGGATTGCTGTATAACTGTGATATCAAAGGTTAATTGTTCCTTGCATCCTTTGCTCATCTGCTTGCATCCTTTCTGCTGTTCTGCCATGATGTTCTGCCTCTCCAAGTGGTCCGATATCTTCTTGGTTATGCAGCTGGTCAGGATCTTGTACATCGTTGGGAGACAGGTGATCGGCTGTATTTCTCCAGGTTTCTTATAACTTGGTCTTTATCCTTCAGATACGTGCTTTCTTGATTAAGAAACTCAGGGACTGTCTCTGGGTGACTTATCATTGGGATAAACTGCTCTACTAGGTGTGTGTGTGTGTGTGTGTGTGTGTGTGCGTGCGTGCGCGCGTGCAAGTGAGCATCTTATACCAGTAGTTGTGGACTTTAAGGAACAGTTGTCACTGCTCCGTCTTTCTGTTTCTCCAGAACTCCTGATCGTCTTTTTCTCGGGTGGTTTTTTCCCGGCTTTCCCGTCTTATATTACTATTATTATTATAATGATGTAAATGCACAATGAATAATATGATATGAGCATGAAAAAACTATATAATATCCATGTAAATACACCATAGTTAGCTCATGAAAATAAACTACAATCGATTGTAAAGGCATCGATTTAATTGTATCTCATATTGTGACTATCTTCACAACGAGTTACCATGTATTTCACTACCTCGAATAAGTAACACTTCACTAATAGAGAAAACTATTGTTACTTATTATTAGGCGCCTCCGTAGCCAGGTGGGAAGGAGCAGCAGTGCGTAGCACACGCTTCTTGATTAGACCGGGGTTCGAGCCCGTCACCACCAAATACGGAGGATGCGGAAAGGTCAGGGAATGACCACCGCATATCCCCGAGCAATATGGCCTTAGTTGCTAATGCTCCTAAAAAAAAAACCAAATAACAAATAACAAATTGTTACTTATTCTCAGTGGAAACCACCACCCAGGCGACACCGTTCAGAGATTAGTGGCTCTTCATCGGTGAGTGGGCAGGTACTCTGGTGTCGCAATCATGCCAAACCCAGTTGTGAATTTAATTCCACAATATGAGAGATGCCAACAGGCGTGCAGAATAATACTGTAATAATATAAATAATGTAAATACACAAGACATAATACGATATGAGCACGAAATAATTATATAATATCGGTATACACTGAGTAGACAGAAATGATGGGATACTTACCCTGTAACGGGTAGGCCCACCTTTCGCCCGGATAAGGGCAGTCACACGACGAGACATTGTCCACTAGTTCACGAAAGCGTTCCACAGGTATTTTCATCCATGCTTGCTGCACCGCTGTCCATAATTCCGTCGCATTCCTGGGTAGAGGATCCAAAGCTCGAACGAACCTTTCCACAGCATCTCAAAGATGCTCCACAAGGTTCGTGTCCGTGGAACGAGGAGGCCATTCCATGGTGGTAAAATCTGCGGAATGCTCTTCGAACCATGTTTTAGACACCACGGCTCTGTGGGGAGGAGCATTGTCCTGCTGCAAGAGTCCATTGCCCTGTGGGTTCATGATGACCATGAAGAGATGCATATGGTCTACAAGGATGGACTCGTAACCTGGACCATTCAGAGATGCGTCTAGAAGTACCAGAGATACCAATGTGTGCCAGTTAAACACGCCCCAGACCATTACCACCATCCACTTGCCTAAACAGTTCGTTGTTGACATGATGGGTGCATAGATTCGTGCGGTTTCCACCATATACGCACCTCCTGTGCGTTCGAAATAACTGGAGACGGGACTCATCGAACCAGGAGACCAGTCTCCAATCAGCCAAGGTCCAGTGCCGATGTTCTTTCGCCCAGTTGAGGCGTAGAGTCTTGTGTCGTGGTATTAGGAATGGGACTTTGGTGGGTCGGCGGCTCCCATAACCTATTGTGGCTAATGGTCGGCTGAAGGTCATGGTGGAGACGTTTCTAGCATCTCCCTCGTTGAAGTCGACGGTGATTTGTGCCACTGTCACTCTCCAGTTATATAAGTCGGGCAGAAAAACTAGAGATGTCGGAATAGTGATAGAGACAGAAACAAGGGAGGAAGCGCAAAAAATTATCACTAATACCAAAATCACTGAGCTGGGGTTCACAGCGACTACCCCTAAAAGAAAAGGGCCCTCAATAGTTATATATGACCTGGATAAAGACCTGACCCCGGACCAACTAACAGAGGAAATCTATCAAAGAAACCTGATATCCGCTCTCCTGGAACACGGAAGGAACGAACTGCTGACACCCAAACATTCAACCAAGTCCAAGGATGGCACTCAACGAAACTGGATAATTGAACTTGTGCCTGCAGCATGGAAAGTATTAAACACCCAGAACAGAGTATATGTAAATTGGGGCAGCCACCGTTTCCGTGAACATGTGGCTGTACCGAAATGCTTCAGGTGCTGTAAATACGAGCATACAACGCACACACCTGCACCCAGACTGACCCCACATGCGGCCACTGCTCGGCAAAAGGCCACACTTATAGGGAGTGCCCAAACAAGAGTACTGGTCCAATCTGCACCAACTACAAGAGTCTGAAGCTGGACTGCACCCACTCAATCAGGGATAACGTGCCCCACCTACCTGAAGGTTAAGAGCTTGTTTCAATCCAGGCTGGATTATGGGGACGCGCCTTAGAGGATACAATACTACAGAGATAAAATTTCTGCAGAACAACGCACAGAGGGCCCGAGCAGTAGCGGATCAGATCCGTATCAAGGCTGAAGAGGAGAATGTAGACGTCATGATAATACAAGAGCCATACTCACACATGAAGATAGTCTGGGGATACCCATTGACCTACAAGATAGTACAGTTCGAGGACGACACACCTTGGGCCGCAGTCGCGGTCAGAAATCTGGATATTACTGTGACCAAAATCACACAGCTTTGCACAGCCTGGGCTGCATGTGCCCACCTCACCACAGATCTGGGGGCATTTTATGTTATTGCCCTCTACTGTCGCACGGGCGAAGACATGACCTTCGTCACAAGATACCTCCAACTAGCTGCTGACACCCTTCCCAACGCTAAAATTATAGTCGGTGCAGACGTAAACTGCCGGTCACCAATGTGGCATAGTCACACGCCAGACAGACATGGTACCAGAAACGGAACTATATTGGAAGAGTTCCTTGCAAATTCAACGTTGACAGTGCTAAACCAACCAAACAATTTGCCCACATTCAGTAATACACTGTGGGAGGCCACCGTAGATGTCTCCTTGGCTTCCAGGAAAATCGCTAAGAACACTACCGACTGGTCCGTCCAAGAGGCCTAGACAACGTCCGATCATCGAGCCATTACGTTCCAACTCAACAGATCACTGACTAGGGTACCTGCAGCTAGACAAACCACTCACAGATACTCCATTTCCAAAGCAAACTGGGAACCCTTCCAAAGTACCTTAAAAACCAGCATACAACAGAGACAGAGGGAGCTTGAGCGCCACGAAGATCCAGATCACCTCCAAAGCAAGATAACAGTGTTCATAACGCACACAAGCGACATCGCTATTAAAAAGAAAAATCAAACCCCTGGGGCTGTGCCCTGGTGGAACCTAGAACTGCAACGACTCCGGAAAGAAGCACAGACTAGAAGAAAGGCCTTTCAGCGGGCCAGGCGCTCCTGGCCGACGGCGGAGGTCGAAGTACTCCGACAATGCTACAATGAAGCAAGGAACACTTACACAGCCCAAATCAGAAGCTGTAAACAGCAATCCTGGGAGCGCCTGGTCTCCACTACGGGAAACGAGAACCCCTGGGGAATCGTCTACAAACTGACCATGAACAAATTCCCCCGAGCGGAAGTTATTGCCGCCACCATATTGACCCAAGGAGGCATATCCACAACCTGGGAGCAGACCATTTTCAGTATCCTGGACACAGTATTCCACCCGGCTATACAACCGGAGACAACAGAGGAGATCCAACTCTGCTTAGAAAATGAAAGCTATCAAACAGCAACGACACAGAACCTCACTTCACCGTGGAGGAGCTCAACAGTGCTGCCACACTCATTAGGGGAAATAAATGCCCTGGACTGAACCTTTTGGAGCCCAAAATCATCAAAAAGACAGTAGAGTGTGCCCCGAACCTGTTGCTCAACCTCTTCATTGTGGCACCTTCCCTACCTCGTGGAAGAAAGCAAACGTCAAACTAATCCTGAAAAACCCGACCAAACCACCACACCTCCCAGAGTCGTATAGACCGATCGCACTTCTCACAGCTGCAAGTAAACTACTCGAACGTCTCCTCTATGGACGAATACAGCAGTATTATGACAGAGCTGGCCTGGCCTCACCCAACCAATTTGGCTTCAGGCAGGGTCGCTCAGCTGTGGACGCCTTAACACACCTACAAGAACAAGTAAGAAGATGCACCAAGAAGTATTTCATCGTGATTGCCGTTGACTTTGCTGGGGCGTTCGACTCACTTTGGTGGCCAAGCGTCTTGGCAAGGCTTCGGGTTGCTGGGATCCCAGGCAACCTCTACAGCTTCATCAAGAGCTACCTCACAAACAGATCCATCAGGATTGTTGCTCCCTATGGGACCCTCTCCAAGAATACATTTCGCAACTGTCCACAGGGTTCGGTCCTTGGACTACTACTGGAACATAGTAATGGACTCCTTCCTAGCCATAGACCTTGACGAGGTAAAATCACAAGCCTTTGCTGACGACCTCTTATTAACAGTGTCAGCGGACTCAAGGGCACAACTGGAGACATTGGCAAACCGGGCTCTGTCCACCCTTCAGGAATGAGCAAAGCAAAACCAACTTAGCATATCCCCTGCAAAGACAAACTCCATTCTGCTCAAGGGAGTGCCTAAACCTCAGGCGGCCCCACAAATCAAGATTGACCAGAAAAAAATAAATTCTCAAAGCAGCTAAAGTACCTAGGCATGATTCTAGATCCGAATCTATCATTTCAGGACCACCTGAAATACTTGCACACAAAAGTCAGACGGTACACTGCATTGGTTGCCAGAGTTACTCGCAGAGACAGTGGCCTAGACAGACGGGTGCTACGTCTTTTCTATAAAACCATCTTCACCCCAATAGTCACGTATGCATCTGGCGCATGGTATCACAAAGCCACAACTGTTGTCAATAAACGAATCATTGACTCTATTCACCGATCAATCCTTCTGACCATTACTCGAGCCTGCAGCACAGTGAGCACGCATGCCCTGGAAGTCCTTACACTGGACTTAGAGATCATTCGACGGGGTCTCACGCACCACCTGGACAAGGGTATCCCACAGACATGTATGGGATTCACCACCAACATCATCAATAACAAGACTATGGAAAATAAAAAGCTGCAGGTGTGGCAGGATAGATGGGCCACCTCCCAAAAGGCGAAATCACCAGTAAGTTTCTGCCCAACATTGGCCAGGTTTTTCCGAACTTCCCACCCTGGTTTTCCCCGGGCCTGCAAGTAACATACCTACTGATAGGACATGGAGCTCTGAATGCGAAGCTATCCCTACTCAGAATACAGGAAGATCCCACCTGCACCTGTGGGGGAGGGGGCTGGAGAGGTGGCAGCATCTCATGCACGATTGCCAGCTCTATGACGACCTCCGCAGTGCATTCATCACCAAAATACAGTATCTACCGTACGGCCAGGAGCACCACATCTTGGACACCAGGGAAGAATATCCCTGGTGTCCAAGATGCACTGGCACTATTCACAAGACGGAGAGCTGTTATCGCAGCGAACCGCAACCAACCACTGACACAATAAGGAAATGAACAAACCTCGAAGGAAATCGTCCCGCAGAAGACGCCCGGAACCCAATGGCCTCCGTTAATCAAGGCACTAAACCCTGAAGTGGACCTAAAGTCGAATCAATGAGAAATGACTCTATAAACAACGTTGACGCAAACACCACAAGTATGGGAAATGACACAAGAAAGACCCCACAAACGCCGACAAGCAAACTCAGACCTTTTGACTGTAAAGACTGCAGAACGGACGGGAACCACCCCATGAACGATCACGCTTCGGTCCGATCTCTCCTGGGAACGGACTAGGACCACCAGCAGCTCCGCTGCCAAATGGTATATGGCGAGCTGAATAGGGTTAGGGTACCCTAACCCTATTCATCTTAAATTTCCTATCCCCGGCAGGAGGGAGAGGAGACATGCTCTGTTTCCTCCCTCCCCTGCCGACCCATCTCTTCGCCTGGTGAGGCATGGGTCTGCCTCACTACCACCTGAGGTCGCCTTCTCTATCGCCCTCATGCTTATGGCTTTCATCCCCCCAGTCCTCAGCCTCCCCCACTCTACCTGTATACCTTATCCATGGCAGGGGGAGAAAACGCTTCTTCGTCTCCCCCACCTGCTATCCAAACTTCCCTCTGGTGTGACGTGGGTATGCCACACTGCCTAGGAAGGGTCATCTCCTCTATCGACCCCTTACTTCTACTTCTCCTCCCAGTCTTCAGCCTCCCCTCCCTCTCACTATTATCTGTCATCTAACGTATAGCCCACACGTCTAAATTTAATAACAACAAAATTCTGTCCGACCTATTAGGCCTTTTAACACATCCCTCTAGCGTTCAACCCCAACCAGCGATTTGCTAACAGCAATTTTATTAAGAATTGACGTCAAACGCATATATATATATATATATTTTTTTTTTTTTTTTTTTTTTTTAGGTCCTAGCCACTGAAATCCCAGGAAACTAGGTGGCAGGACCTGCCGGAGCAACTTGTCATGATTCTGGACACACATGGCTAGCCTCCACGTGGCGAGCTATGGGCAACATCGGGACCCACTAGGGGTCTAGCGAACAATAAGCCGGACAAACAACACATCAAACTGCACAGACATGGCCCACACACTTTCAAGTCTCTGGCTTGACAGTGTACTGTCCTCGATACAGCGAACACACGCGGTGATGGGAGAAATCCCAGGTGCCCTCTGACAAGAACATACCTTATATAAATTATCTCCGGTTGGCTGAAACAGTGCGAGACAGACGTCGACAGCCACGTTCTTCCACCACCTTTCTCCGCCCACAGCACTGTACACGATGAGATGTTATTCTGGAAATGGCGTATTTCCCATACACTTGATACTGTCGAACGGGGATGGTGCAATTTGTGTACCACATCCGCGATAGAGTGACCCATGCGTCGGGCACCTACTGCCATCCCTCTTTCACGACTTTTGTTCATAAATGCAGCGTACCTGTACAGGGTGTCTCAAAAATATTGGTACAAACGTTTAGGTGAGGTAGGTAACATCTAAAGGAATGTGAATCGCATAGGAAACCATAACCGGAAACGTCACGGGAAAATAGCAGCAGAGGCACAAGAAGCAGAAATGACACAAGACAGTAATTAGTGGCAAACATTCATTTGACATAATATTAACAATGGAGTACGAGATGGATGCATTTCATGATGTTACAACAGATGCCCGAAGGTTCCACCGTGAGACGCGATGCATGCGTGACACCGACGCAGCATGGATTGGCGGACACGGTCGAACACACCTGGAGTTTCTTTGACAGTAGCAGCAGCGCAGACGAGTCTCGCCACGAGATCCATTTCCGTCTCCACAGGTGATTCATACACGATAGATTTGAGGACCCCCACAGAAAGAAATCGAGGCTCGATAAATCAGGTGAGCATGGAGGCCAGGCAACGGGTCCACCACGGCCAATCCATCGAAGCCCAAAACGCCTGTTCAAATGGTCACGAACACACCTTCCATAATGGGCAGGCTCCCCGTCATGTTGAAACCAAATGTTGCGTCCCACATTTGCTGGAACACCGTCAAGTAATTCTGGTAGAACTTGTTCAAGAAAGATTCGATATTTAGCGGAGTTCATGCGGGATGGTAATAGGTATGGACCGACTAAGCAGTCACCGACCATACCTACCCACACATTTATTGCGAAGCGATGTTGTGCCGCATGGGGGCGCACACCGTGTGGGTTGTCGTGAGCCCACAAATGAGCATTGTGCTGATTGAATAAGCCTTCCCCAGTGAAATAAGCCTCATCCGTGAACAGAACATAGGCTGGAAAATTCAAGTCTTGAACACTTTCTTGGAGAAACACTGTGCAAAAGCCACACGTGCAGGATGATCTTGGGGGAGCAGTAACTGAACCCTTTGGAATGAAAGGGGTGTAAGGAATCGTCGTGCCAGACACGCTGTACACTGCAACGAGACACTCCTAAGGCAGCGGCAACGGCACGTGTGCTGATAGTAGGATTATTCTGGACGGCATTCAACACACTTTCTTCCATGGCGGCAGTTCGCGTCGAACGTGTTCTGCCCGCACTACTCCTGTTACCTCTAAATGACCCATAATCGCACAAATTTTGATGCACACGCGAAAACAAATGGTGGTCCAGTACATGTCTGTCTGGGAAGCGTTCTCCATAAATTCGTTCAGCGGCTCGTCCATTGCCCTCTGCTAATCCATACACTAGGTGCATGTCTGCCAGCTCACAGTTCGTATATCTGTGCATGCTCTTCGTTCGGCGATCTGCTTGAATGAGTAACCAGAAAATTTCCCTCTCCCGAACTGATGAACAGCGCCGTCTACCGACTTACGGTGACGTTTCCGGTTATGGGTTCCGATGCGATTCACATTCCTTTTAGATGTTACCTACCTCCCCTAAACGTTTGTACCAATATTTTTGAGACACACTGTATACCTGGTGGATTCGTCCACTAGCGAGAGGGGTGAGAGCGTCGCGTTACCAGGAACCAGGTATCCGATGAATTCTGTCCTTTCAGTGTAAATATACCATATTTACAAGGCATAACATGAAGCATGACTTTTTCAAAATTGTTCTTTAGGCAATCCCGAGGTGTGAGATTTTTAAACAACGACTACTCAATTAAAATCGCGAGAAACGGTGGCTAACTATATAATAGTCTGGAATGTGAAGGTCACAAGTGCAACTTGTAATGTCCACTTAAACATTAAAAAGCGATTCTAATCTAAAATATAGATTAAAATTAATTTTAATCTATATTTTAATTCTAACTATATTTTAATTGTAACTCTACTTTCTAACTATATTTTCATTTAAGTATTTTAATTGTGTGTCTTGTCGTTGTTATGGTAGTTTCTGGTGCAAGGGCTACTTAGGCCATATTGCGCCTACAAAGGTAGTAAAGTTATATGTGATAACTGGTTTAGGAGCAGTTAAAATCGATTATACATTTGAATTCGTTATGTGTGTGTGTGTATATATATATATATATATATATATTTTTTTTTTTATTATTATTATTATTTTATAATAAAGTTCGTATTATTACAATTTGTTGGTCATTGCAAGATTACTTTTATAAGACACATTCAATACTAATAGTTAAATTATGAATCGTGTGTGTACACACATGTATTTAAATATACATAAGTGCACTCACTGGCCAAAAGCCCAGTACACGTCGTAACATTGATTCCACCAGTCTGAGGGATTCTAGGTTCAGATTTGACCATTCTTCCATCAGGATATTTGTTGGGTTTTTTTTAGGAACCCCGGTCTAATCAAGAAGCGTGTGCTACGCACTTCTGCTCCTTCCCACCTGGCTACGGAGGCGTTAGAGGATATTTGTTAACTGCTGTATTGTGGTCTGTAGAAAATTGCGAAACCAAATTGCTGTATTCAACCTATCCCTGGCATTCTCAGTTGGATTCAGTTCGGCGAATTACATGGGCAGGGTGGACGTTGGAAATCTTGAGAATGTTTCTCGAACCATTCAGATACAATTCAGATACACGGTGGATAACTGCGTTGTCGACAGAAAGATTTTCATTGGACGCCTTCTAAGAGTATGAGCACAGAACATGCCCCATACTAACTTCATTGCATGTTGTCTTTTCACAGGTGCACTGTAACTTTTCATATACTAAGCGTATTGTAACACTGTATATAAAAACTGCATAATTCTAAACTGTACATAAATATAGTAATAACTCTAGCCCTGAAGCAGACAATTTCAGTGTCATAATCAACCGTGCGTAGAACGTTATCATATCTCCTGGCACTATGCCTGTTTAATTTATGAGTTATTGTATTAATGACTGGCTCTAATATTAATTGTCTGTAATTGTACGTACAATGCTATCCTAACCGTTACATGGGATATATTGCTATTATATCATCCTGTTATGGCTATTGATATTAGATCTGTGTTCCAAACGCTGTACACTCCACTAGCCAGCAGGCTCTTCTGGGAGGGGGGGGGGGGTTGTGCCAAGGTGATTAATAAAACTGAACAATGCTGTGTATGTATAATGCTATGAAAGAGGATGATGATAATTGAATTGTTGAACCAAGAGCAATAAACGCTTCAGCTTATTATTATTCTCACAGTTTAATCATCAACGTTGTATGTGTTTCATAGCTTGGATGTATTTCATGATTATTTCATGTTAAATATTTGTGTATGCTTTACTTGTAGCAATATATATGTATATATAGGTTTCGTTTGTTAGAAACATTGGTATCAATTTGGAATGCCAGTCTACATGCCTTGATTGATCAGTAAAATATTTCGAAAAAAGTCTTTTGTTGCCTCGGAATTCGTTTATGTGGAGATGAACTGTAGTTATATTTACATGTTGATTTTTGTAGCACATTTTTTTTTTTTTTTTTTTTCAAGTAGTGCGTTGTCATTCATCCAACCATTTCATAAAGATCTTTTAATTTCGTTGGTGAGAGGAAGAACTGAGTTGTCAGTCTTCGTTCATCTTGCAAGCAAACCGACCTAACAATCAACTCATTTTATAGATAGGATGCGCCAATTTCTCATGACCTGTTGCCTTGACATTAATCCAAACAACCTAACTTAACCCGTCCTCTTAGATAAATGAAGTTAATGAAAGTTTTTAATAAAAGAACATGAAAGTTTTTCAAAGTTCAGTGCTTCACAACCTTCTCAGAATGCGTGTTTTTTTTTTTTTTTCTCACGAGAATGCAATCCAGGACATCTGATTTTCAAATAATATATATGCCATTGTTCTGACATCAAGACCACTATTATTGCTATTCGAGTAAGCCTTGACCGCCCACTCTCCTATTGAAGTCATTTAGACATTCTTTCTTGTCATGCGTGCCTTATAATTCGTTTCCCTTTATGGAATGATTTAAAAACTTTATTTTGCGTTCACATGTTTATTGAATTCTTTAGTTATCGAGGTATCAGATATTCCGACTTGGCTTAAATTTTTACTTCGTGTTTTTTCCCTTCTTCCACTTTATTCATTCCGAACTCCAAAGAATCTTCGTTAGTTACCACTCTGTGAGAAAAGAAACGAAAAGAAAAAATAAATAAAGAATATAACATTTCAGTTTTCATGAATACTGAAAGAAATGGAGATGCCACTTTCAATAATCATTATATCCCACCATCTTCTAGGAAAGATATTGCGATGATTCCAAATTGACTCTTCTCTCACATCTTTCGCTACATCAGATGGCATTTTGAAGTTTAACTTTTGAAACATTTTATCAGAGGGGGAAAATGAAGTGGGAGCTGCGGAAGCGATGCCCTGAAGCAGACATTTTTGGTGTTATGATCAACCGTGCGTGGAACGCTGATCGCACCCCAACAATGAGATTACGAAGTGCTGTGTGATATAAAGTGCGGTCTACGGCTTGCAAACTGTGTGTGTGTGTTTGGGAATAGAGTCTAACACCGCGTCTCTGAGCATCACTCGGCTCCCTTATGACGTTATAATGAGGCGTTGTCTGCTGTAACGGAATGCGGTCTGCCCTCGAGGAAACTTTGAACCTTGCCGGTTTTCCCAAGCTCTTTATTGTCACTCTAGATAGCTCCACATACAAAAAATCAACACAAAGAGAGTATTAAAGTACACCTTCTCCATGATGACTTCAAGACGGAGGAAAAGTAAACATGTAAGTCTATTTCTTTGTCTGCGATAGCTCAGAATTAGCCGACACTGCTCTGAGAGTAATGAAGGAGGAGATGTCAGCCTCTGCACCGGATTTCCTTGTTTATTCTGAGAGCACGACGACTTCCAAACAGCCTACCCTCAACTATACGAGTAGACAATGTGTTATTTATGTGCTGAATTAAAATGCCTTTCACACTTCTCACTGCTGCATACCGGGAGATTGAGAAAGAAAAAAGAAATCTCATTTAACTCCCTTCATTTCACAAATATTTCTGAGAAACAGAGTTACCTGGCTCTTACAGTAAGATTTATCTGTAATAGATAAGACAGAAGAAAAGATGTAGAAAGCTATTACGCACCTTATCTCATGCATGCAAAATCTTTCTGCATAAATGTTAAGCAAATCTACATATCGTAGATTTACATAACATGTCTGCATATAAATGTAATAATCACTTATTACTAGTTATACTTGCAACATCACGACATTATGAATAGTAATAGATTACAATTAACTGTGTTACCATTGATAGGAGTTTACATTATGAAAATTTCTAGGTTTAAGTGGCTGCGCCAAAACCTGAAGCACTGGTTGTTATCCATTTTGAGTTTTGAAGGTGATCTGATAGCTGAGTTCGGTCACTTAACTGACGGATAGAAATAGGAATTTCTGATTGATTACTGTTGTCCTGTTTGGTTGCATACAAAATGGCAGGATAACTGGAATGGAGAAGGAGCTTATTTCATCTCTAGAGATTTTTATAGAAATAAACAGCTTGTTGATTGACAGTCTTCACTATAGTGGTTTATCCACTGAAGAGGTAACTCTAGAAACAGTCTCTTTCCATTAGTCTGAAGACCTCTGTGACAGTACAGTGGTTTTGAGCGGTTTAGATTTTTCAGCCCTCATAGCACGTAAATCGGCCCTTGTGCAAACACAGAGGAAACGTACCGCATGAACTAGATTCCCATTGAAACTGGTGCAATATGGCCTTCAGTAGCTGCCTCGCCAAAAATTTCCAAAAAGAAAAAGATTAATATGATTAAACTTAATCTTCTTTAGTGTTTAGAGTGATTTCTCTTACCTGGTACTGATGCTTTGCTGGTAATACTGCTGATGTAGGGAGATTAGCCTGGAAGGCAGTATATGTTTGTTTCGTTTATTCAGCGGCGTAGGGATATTGCTTTTGGATGGTGACAGTTTCTTTCTTGGTGACTTTCTTCAGATTTGATTAGAGTGATTCTGGTAGAATTTCCGAATTACTGAATTGTACATATTGATGACTAGATATCACAGGCTAATAAGGTATTATTTTTCGCGGAAATGTAAGATGGTAATATGATTTCTATTGCTGTATAAAATTGGTAGGTGTTAAGTTGTAGTCGAATCAATGATTTTGACTTCAAATACTTGAGGCAAAGTACTGTGACAGTTTTTTTTGTTTGGCGGCACCGGGGTCTCCTCCAACTCCAAAAAGTACTAGTGGCATAGTGTTTAGGGTAAGGCGCCACCTGTGGTCTCCCACAACTGCACCATCTGTACTCTTGTGAAGTATACAGGACTCTGTAAATGCCAGAAATGTGTGTGTGGCATGTTGTTTGTATATGTATAGTATTGTGTTGGGTTCTGTTGTTTCTTTTGTTTCTTGGCAGCAGGGTCCCTAATGGGACTCTGTTGCCCGCCACCACTGGGAGGTGAGCCAGGCTGCCCATCATACTCTGGCTGGCCTCTGCCAGGGTCGGTTCAGCTTCCTGACAGAGAACACAGAAAAAGAGAAAAAAAAAAAATGTCGAAGAGTTCACAGGGAATAAGGGAGGATGAAGTAAAACTGTGGGGCGAAAGAAAGTTGAACTAATAGTGAAGACAGTCCACCATGGATTTAGGCGGGGTAGGGAAGGGGATTAAAAGTCGCAGGAGCAGGTGCCCCTGTGTATTGATCCGGCACATTCCAGCACATGATCTAATAAGAGTTGTTTTGAAATATCACAGCCTATTATGTGGAATTATCTGATAATTTACAGTTGCGCCATCCAGATATGGACATTTTCCTCATAAAGTAATGTCTGCCATGTTTAAACTTTCCGGTAATTGACGTAAGTAAGCATCCTCTCTTTTCATCTCTCATCTTGAGACTACAAAATAATAAGCCATATCTCTTGGGATATGGCTTATTATTTTGTAGTAGATGAAAATTACGATTTATTCGTTAATAGAACTAATTCATTCTGTTAGTTCTGAAAACGATTCTATTAGTTGTTTAAAAAAAATTAATTGTAAGTTGTGTTTTCTTTCATGATGAAGTGACGGATGCTCTTCCTCCTCCTATCGGTATTGACACTTCCAGGAAAAGGCCTAATGAAATCAAAAAAAAAAAAAAAAAAAAAAACGCAGAAAACGATCAGTAACCATCCCTCCTTCTGACACTATTAGCTGAAACAACACACGCGTATCATTGTGGATTACCACCGCGTATCACCATTCCCTAGTTCTCACTACAGACATTCTCGTTGTTACCCTTCAACAAATGACTTTCACAACGTTCCGCTGCAATGACCACACGATATTTCATATTCTTAATTACCCTAATCCCACCCCAAATAAACGTTACACGTCTGCAAAAATCCCCTCCACTTCTCTTCAGTCCTACAGAGGGTTATTGTTTTGTTCATCACACGACATATCCAGTCCAACACATGCGCTCACCTGCGCACTAAAAATAACCAATCCACCATAAATAACGCACTATATAAACAACCCACTAGTGAAAACTCGTTATCTTTCTAGACACCTCTTCAGTCTTTCAGGTTTCTTGCTAATCTCTTCTGAATGACCTGTGCCTTTCGAAGGTGGTATATCGGTCTGTCATAAGAACTCTTTGTAAGTGGGACAAGAATTTTCTTCACAGAACCGTTCGAATTCTTAACACGGATAAAGAGTTCGCACCGAATTTGTTCAAAGAGCAATGCGACAATCGCATATAGCACAGTGGTTATCTTGTAACGGAATTCGTACCAACGAATCTCGCGAATCTTTGTCACTCTGTAGCAGACTTAGTCTGCCTCGGATGAGGATGGCACGGATTTTGTGGAAACTCGAATATTTTATCCAGAGAAACCGATGATAGACATTTTCTGACACTTTCAACTGTTCTCTAAAATCACCACAAAATTCACTCACGAGCAAAAAATTACTTTCTTAAATTAGTGCCTGAATCAGCTCTCCTTACAGTTCCAAAAGACAATAACATGTAACCGCAGGAAAGATGAAGGCCATCTACAGACTACAACATCAAAAGACGACCAATATCTGGCCTTATCGAAATGCAACGGGAAAATGTTTGTACGTCAACTTGCAAAGCTCTCCTCGTGTGCAAGTTGAAGATCATACTGTATCGATGGTAGATCATACTTTATTGTGTATACAGAGAAGTGGACTCTGTGCTTGGAAAACCGCGATCTGCTTTTTTCTAACCTAATCTCACAAGCGATCCACTTTATCATGGCTTAACGAACACCTCAATGGAGACACTGAACAACAGAACAAGCTTTAATCTCAACGGAGATTCTCAGTGGTGTCACATTTGGTGTGATATCAGCTCTCTAACGCACAAGAAAAGGACAGTTTTAGTGGTGAGGGAATAATGGTGTAAGGAGGCATTACCATTGTATTCCCTTCCATTGTCATCGTGAAGAGAATTTTGACTGCCCAACAAAGTGAAATCTAAGAGCCCGTTGTGAGTCGGTTCCGTGGTACATTTGGTGCCCATTCCGTTTTGTGCGCGAAACGCACTTAGTTTATTAATTTCTGGAAAGTGGAGAATGGAGTAGCCTCTCTATTGAACCCTAAAAATGCCAAGAATGTTTTGGGAGAAGAAAATTAAGTCGCTACTCCCCCCTCTAAGAACTTTACATAATCTTAAAGCTGTTTTCAAAGAGAAATGGACTTTATTGCCTACTAAAATCCTGAATAATCTTGTGGGCAGAATAAAGGGGTTGAGTGTGACAGTACAGCAGTGAAGGGGTATTAATAGCATACAATACTCTATTAATCCTTCCGCAACCTGTTACTAGGCAATATTTAATAGTATGACATTTCCGATTTTTATGAGTCGATGCACGATCAATGTGTTTTTAGTTATTCATTTATGGATGTCTTCATAAATTTCATAAATCAATTTAGTGGTAAAGAGATATTTCTAAAAATGTCTACCATCCCTAACTTTGACTCATGAGTGTTTAGCAGATCTAAGGATTTTAGAATAAGTGAAATCGAAACCAGAAACTATAAACCACCCTTGGTGTTCCAAAAATATTTTTACACCAAAAGACGTTCACATGTGACTAAAAAACATAATTTTAATTTTATCGTGGTGGTCCACATTTTGATTTTCAGTGGAGTAAATAGTCTACACTGTGAACCTTCAACTAAAACTTCTGATCGGCTAGATTTCTCCCCCTTTTGTTGCCGACATTATCTCTGGCGGAAAAACCATAGCTAATGATCATTTAAAATGGCACCTTTCCCCGAGGGTGACATTTACAAACTCTCTCAGGTATAAAGAACGTGTTGTTTGGGAACACGGTACAATACTGCAACAGCCTTGGAATAAATCCAAATTTCCTAATGACTAACTGGATATACAGATGATCAATACTTGAAGATATCTTCAGATCAGAAGGGTCTGATCCTCTGCTCTGTTGCTCTCGTAGCTCTTGAACTTCATAAATTGTTCATGTTACTGGGAAAGTCGGCACTCGCAGGATTAGTGTGGAACAGTGAAAAGGCTAATAAGCATCTTCAAAGAGATGCGTAACAGCCCTAAAGTTAATGTTTTCTCAGCGCTCAGTTCAATAATAGTTTGAAACTTTCTTTCGTGAGGACAGTTAATGGCATCTGAATATTCTAGAGAACTTTCTGTTACCACAAATCAATGACGATGATCTGAAAGGAAGAATCATTTTTCAACAAGGTGGCGTGCATCTCCATAATCTACAAGTGAATAGTTACTCAAATCATCAATTCCCATCCACCGGATCGGACTTAGCAGCTCCCATAAGTGTCGCCGTCCTTGTTCATTAGACCTAGCAGCACTCGATTTCTTTGTACCGAGTTTCACAAAAGATGCAGTTTATCACCCAACATTACTATAATCCATCAGTGAGCGGAAAACAGCATTAGCGTCGCTATCGCTAAAGTAACACCTGATATGCCCTATAAAGAGTGTAGGAGGAAATTGAATTTCAACACTATGTTAGCTGTTTCATCTCTGGCACCCATAGAGAGAATCTCTACAATTTCCCTTCTTTGTCATATTTTCCTTTCGTGTGAAAAATGAAATCGTTATAAATGTTGAAAGTTGAAAGCTACTTCATAATTATATTTTATATAAAGAGAACTACATGAAATTGTAATATTTATCTTTTCGCTCAATCCTGCATAGGAAAATATATTATGATTGTGTATTATAGAGAAATAGGGAGAGAGGAAGCGAAAAAATCAGCTAAGTACTGTTTCTAATAAATAACATCTCAGTAATAAATTTGCTTTTTCCTTTAGTGTACAAACCTTTACATTTTCTGGTGGAATGATACCGCATCACAGCCTCTCTTCAGTCTGAAAAGCAACATTCGTATTATGAACGAATTAAAGTTGAAATAACGCTATCGTACTACGTGTCGATGTTAAGTAATCTTTTTGAAACGGTTACAAGGGAATATAAAGTCACTACCACAATTCTAATAATTAAAACATATAAGAGCAGTGTGAAGTTCCAGGATTACGTTGATCTCGTAATCATGTCTAAATTAGGAAAAGCCAAATAATTGTACTTCGTTTATTTGCATACTTTCTTTTATGTTTGTGGTAGTTTAATTTATATTCTATTTTTCACTTGGTTAGCACTGCTTGTGGTTCTATCTGAGATTCAGCCATCGTTGCGAGCTCGATTTTTGCCTAATACTTCTCTCTATTTGAATGTTCTTTCACATGATTAAAATGTAACCTCTCATTGTTAGGTTATTTTTTAATTTTTAATTAATTTTTTACATTTATTATTTAGTGTTAGTGATGCTAGTAGTGGTAAAATGGTGCTTATATTGCACAACCGAAGAGGGGGAAAAACCTAAAATCCCTACTCAGTCTTTAAACTTATTAAATTTATTCAAATTAACTCTAAATTTATTCAAACCATCTACTTGCACAATACCAGATGGAAGTTTGTTCCAACAATCATTTACTTTCTGACTAGGCGCCTCGGTAGCCAGGTGGGCAGCAGTGAGTAGCACACGCTTCTTGATTAGACCTGGGTTCGAGCCCGTGACCACCAAATACGGAGGATGCGGAAAGGTCAGGGAATGATCCCCGGAGCAATATGGCCTTAGTTGCTAATGCTCCTAAAAACCAAATAACAAACAAACAAACAAACTTTCTGACTGAAAGCAAAATTTCGCCTATCTATCCAGAAACCAGCGTTTTCCAATTTAAATTTATATCTCGTGGTGTTTATCTGAGAAAAAGGACTTCATCATTTATTTACTCAATCCATTTAAAGCAGTACTCACTTAAATCAGGTCCACCCTCAAATGACTAGATTCCATACTCTACAATTTACATAGCTGAGGGCTTTTGCTTGTTAAGAGAACCTTTCGTGCTTCTGACTAATCTCGTTGTTCTTCTCTGCGCCCGTTTTAACACATCTATATTCTTCCAAAAATAAAGCCTCAAACCTGAGTGAAGTACTTCAAGTTGGGGCCTACCACTGCCTTATAGCATTAGTATAGCCATATAGTGCAAGGAAGCCACTGGCTTTTGCTGCACAATAGGATTATACATTGTGATAATCACCTCCTTGTCACTGAATAAAAACTTCCTATATATCATTAACAGAACACCGTGCGCTATCCTAGCAGCATGTCTACATTGAGTGGACAGAAATCATGAGATACCTACCCAGTAACTGGTAGGTATCCCACCTTTCGCCCGGATAAGGGCGAGGCAATGAGACCACTAGTTCAGGAAAGCGTTCCACAGGTATTTCCGTCCATGTTTGCTGCACCGCTGTCCATAATTCCGTTGCATTCCTGGGTGGAGGATCCAAAGCCTCGAACGGACCTTTCCACAGCATCCCAAAGATGTTCCGCATGGTTCATGTCCAGTGAACGGGGAGGCCATTCCATGGTGATAAAATCTGCGGAATGCTCTTCGAACCTTGTTCTAGTCACCACAGTTCTGTGGAAAGGCGCGTTGTCCTGCTTGAAGAGTCCATTGTCCTGTAGGTGCATGATAACCATGAAGGGATGCAGATGGACACGTAACCTAGACCGTTCAGAGATGCGTCTAGACGTACCAGAGGTCCTAACGTGTGCCAGTTGAACAGACCATTATCGACCGTCCACCTGCCTGAACAAGTTCCTTGTTGACATGACGGGTTCATAGCTTCGTGCGGTTTCCACCAGATACGCACCCTCCCATCCACTCGAAATAACTGGAAACGGGACTCATCGGACCAGGAGACCCGTCTCCAATCATCCGAGGTCCTGTATCGATGTTCTTTCGCCCAGTTGAGGCGTAGAGTCTTGTGTCGTGGTGTTAGCAATGGGACTTTGGTGGGTCGGCAGCTCCCATAACCCATTGCTTCCAATGATCGCGTGATGGTCTTGGTGATGACGTTTATAGCACCTCCCTCGTTGAAATCGGCGGTTATTTGTGCTACTGTTGCTCTCCGGTTGGCTTAACCAATGCGAGAGAGACGTCGCCGGCCACGTTTATCCACCACTTTTCTCCGCCCATAGCACTATCCACGATGAAATATTAATCCGGAAATGGCGTATTCCCGATGCACTCTTGATACTGTCGAACGGGGTTGGTGCAATTTCTGTACCATCTCCGCGATAGAGTGACCCATGCGTCGGGCACCCACTATCATCCCTCTTTCAAAGTCAGTTAACTCACGACGTGCATCCATACTACTATCGAATTACCTTCTACGTGAATGCAGTGATGCAGTGTACCTATATACCTGCCAAGCGATGGGTTCGTCGACTAGCGAGGGGGTGATAGCGTCGCGTTGCCCAGGAACCAGGTATCCCATGAATTCTGTCCTTTCAATGTACATTGCTTAAAGAACTTCATGTTGGACTGTATAGTTAGCCTTTTTCTTTTTCCACCAACTTGAGTGTACCACCCAAAGGCATGTCATTCTGGAATTACTAGTGCCCGTATGCAGTAGCTTGCATTTATGTGTTTCAAACTTAACTGCCACTTTAAACCTATCTTCCTAATTTGTCAGGTGCTGATGGAGTAGTATGTCTTATTGCCATCATTAACAACCCCACCTTTTTATGCCCATCCCACCTTTTTATTATCAGCAAATCTCAATTTGCTGATAATAAAATTTATTATTTTCATCAATATTTATTAATGATATCGTTGATAAATATTGAAAACAGCACTTGAACCCTGAGGAACTCCACTCATCACGTTATTCCATGAAGAGCAGTGTCTGTTAAAAGCCACTTTCTGTCTCTTGCCATACCTTTATCTGTAGCAGTAACTTGCCGCTAATGCTGCAGTTCTCCAATTTGGACAACAGTCTGTCATGTAGAACAATATCAAAACTTTACTAGAGTCTAACTGTACGATGTCAAAATTATTTTTCGTATTCAGTTCATTTGTGGCTACATCATATTAGATAATCAGATTGGTCAGACAATACCTTTCCTTAACAATCTATGCTCTGATTGCTCTATAACTGCATTCCCGTGAAGATGATCCTGCATTACCCATTTAACCACTGGTTTCATTATTTTTCCTTGTACAGAAGTCAAACTTACAGACCTGTAAGTTTGACTTCTGTACCAGGAAAAATTCATTTCGCCTTCTAATACTCCTTTATGAATAAAAGAGACATTCGCATAACTCCTTTATGAATAAAAGAGACATTCGCATATCTGGAGATATGCGAATGTCTCTTTTATTCATAAAGGAGTATTAGAAGGCGAAATGAATTTTCGCCTTCTAATACTCCTATTCTCTGTAGGGACGTTCCTTAATCCAAGGATGTTCTCATAATTATGATTATATTTATAATTGCCTTTCCTCACTTAAATAAGATATTGTAGCTACATTATTCCAGCTGGCAATCTGAATAGTATACAGTTTTATGTGAAAAGTATGATATATGAGGAAAACATTTTTCCCCTCTTACGTCGGTAAGTTTACATTACCGGTGCAAAGGGGAAAGAATTAATAGTTTCCACATCACATTAAGAATTAAGACCTGGATTAGAGGATTAGGTTGGACATCAGACAGAGGCACAGTTGACAACCTAGGTTCTCTCGACCAAACTGTTCCCATCGTGACGCAAGACTCCCCCCCCCCCCCAGGAGTATCAAAAGGTGGGAAGCAGGAACAACCTGGAACGGGCTTTGCACAAAGGAATATGTTTCTTGAATAACTTTTCGCTTCTGTAGAATTTGTCTTCACACAGTCCATGTTAAAATTGTGAAAGAATTACAGTTTTGAGGGAACATCCTTTGAACACACTTTAATATGGTTTTCTTCTGAATGATCTAAGGCAGTGTTTCTCAAAGGGTGTGCCGCGTCACATTAGTGTGCCGCAAAATTTTCCAAGTGTGCCGCGAAATTTAGAAATTTCTTCTTCTATGACTACGTAGGTGTGCCGCGAAATTTTTCTTCTTTGGAAAATGTGCCGCGAGAGTAAAAAGATTGAGAAACACTGATCTAAGGTTCACTGGGCGTGAGAATATTTTTGTCATGCTGGGGACTTCAATCCTGCGTGATAGAGTAGCTTAGCGACAGTGACATTTTGTTTGGATCAGATGAAACTGGTGTCCATCCTAGGAGATGTGAAGGCTGCTCGTGGAGATGGTAAAAGACTTTCCCAGATTGCAGTTGAGCCACCTAAAGATCCAATATTCGATGCCCGTGAAAATTCTAAACTATTTCTTTGCAGAAGAGGCCCAAATGACTGAAGCATACAGGAACACTGGGGACATTAACCTTACTACGTATTGAGGGATTAGCGTGGGATGATAGATTTCCGCAATCAGTTCCTGTTCCATAAGGCAATGAGGGTTTCCCTTCCTGGAACTAAAATTGTTGAGCGAAAGAAAATTGATCATCCCAAGATGATCATAATGTTGATCTGTGTGGATGGGGGGGCTATCCAGGAGGATAATGACATTGATCTTTTGCCTTTTATTAGAAAAGGTTATTTGCGCTGACTTGGGCGGGTTTAGTTCCAATCCGATGGCTTTGAGATGTGCAGTTAGCTCCATGATCTGTACGGAGACATTCTTGGAAGATTCCGAAGCAAACGTCCTGTGTGGTGACAAATATTTTCAGATAATCTGCACAGGAGATGAAGTCCCTTGTGCAGAGGTAGAAAGACGTCAAGGGCGGCCACAAAGAGAATAGCAGAAAGAACACTTCCCTGTATTATTCCTGTATTCAGAGTAAAGTTTTTCGAGCCTCCATTATGAGCCAATGGATTTCCAAGTTGGTCAGCAATTCCCTGAAGAGGTCCAGGAGAAGGGTAGCGATGCGGAAATGATTCTCCAGAATGTTGAGGAGCTCATGAATGGAAAGCTTGTCAAACGCACCATGGGATACCGGTTTGTTTACTCCGTTTAGATGTGGTAATGCGATCCAAAAAAGCTTAAAACTTCGCCCTTATATGCTGCTTTCGTTATAATCATTGTAACCATTATAACAGTTTAAATAAAATTACTTAACATTAACACTTGATATAATAGTGTTTCTGCAGTTTAACTCATTCATAATGAATATTCACGCAGCATTCCTGTTTTTTATTGTTCGGTAGCCAAGGCCCCAAACTTAAGCATGAGTTTCAGTTAATAAAACTTAAATGTAAATCCCTATGCGTTTGATCGGAATATTTCCGCAACTTCCCTAGTGCAAGTATTCCTTTCGTTTGTCTTTGTATATAAATAAATAAATTTCTGTTTATAGGCTACATTGTAAAGGTCGAGGCCAGAAGAGTATAGAATTTCATTATAAGTGTTTTATTGCAGTTTATATATCAGCGGATGAGTTAGGAATTCATTGCGTATTCTTTATGGTAGCGTACCGGCTCAATCTCTCGATGCGCGCACTCCCGTCCTCTTATAACCTCGCATAACCTGAAGTCTACAGCCAAGCGAAGTTTTCAAGTGGCATTTATAGCATTTTATTCCGTTAATAATATTGAAAATTTTAACTCTAACGCACGCAAAAACGTCGCCAGAAATGGAAAAATTAAATACAGCCCTTACCTAATTATGGCCACGGACTATCGAGTTTAATCATATAAAGAAATCGAAAAGACTTTAATATTGTAACTTTTGAGATCTGTCAATCGATAATGGTGCTCTCTTGTGGAAATGAAATACTGCTTAGAAATTTTAATATTTAATTAATAAATGCTTTCAAAAATAAAACCCAGATGTAAACCCCTAGGATTCCTTAGCATGCATGCAAAGTTTGAGATCTACAGGTTTCGTGTTCTTGGAGATATGGAAACTGAAAGGAACAAATGAAAAGGAAATCGCAGTAATTCATAAGCATCTGATTTTATTTAAGAATTTTTTAGTTAAATGCCACCAAGATGTGACATTTCAGTTGATAGATACTGTTTAAAGTGACCGCCCCAGTTATCTGTGCACAGGTTTACAGACAGACTTTATTGCCTTTCGGTATTTTCAAAAATATTTTCAGCACGTCCCTGGTGTGTAAATAAAAGCGTCCATGTAGCTCTACAAATTTTCTTCCTTTATCTGCAATTTTTTTCTAAATTCCTGCGAGTTTATATTGCATGCATCTACTATGTGAAAGGCATAACGTTGGATATTCTGAATTATTTGTGAAATGAAGAACTTTACACCATTGTAATAAAAGTTAATTAATTTATTGATCGCTAAATGCATAAAAATTTAAAAGCCAACCTCTAATAGAAATTTTTTTTTGCTTATTAAATTGCAAGCGAAGTTCTGATACCTCTTTCGTACACTGTCATCAGGTCTTCACAGCTAACATAAATTTTTCTGTTTACACTCCGGAACGAACACATA
Organism: Mastigoproctus giganteus; assembly: GCF_048544385.1. NCBI lineage: Eukaryota > Metazoa > Arthropoda > Arachnida > Uropygi > Thelyphonidae > Mastigoproctus > Mastigoproctus giganteus. Next base: position 168,374,943 of record NC_143577.1, read on the forward strand.
AGGTTAGCGGAGTTCGAGAGAGAAAGAATACAAGAACACCCCCTTATTTAGTTTACACAAGTTGAATCATGGTTGTTCAAAGTGTGTGTACTTGTGTACCCTTGTGCCTGACCAAACGGCTGCGGTGGCTTTTCTCCCAGTAGCTCTCATCGTTTCAGACTAAACTCAGAAATATTTGATAAAATGCTGTAAGAGGCTTTGGTGTACGGATCTAGGTAAGTAAATAGTCTTATCAGGTTGTCAAGGAAGTCTCTTTGAAGTTTGTCTTATGCTGGGATGAATGCAAATATACTACGTTGCCAAAAAAGCACTCTTATGTTTAGAAATGAAATATCTCCTTTGAAAAATCGTGTTCGTTTCGTTTTAACTCTAGTATACCCACCTCTTTTCCTCCATGTATATCACGCCTAGTTCATATGATAAAATGGACCTCAGTTCTGCAAGTTCCTGTCACTTTTTTAAACCGCCTAGGGTTTTAAAAATATTTGAATATTTATAATACTTCATTTTTAATGTGATAAATGCTGAGTGCATTTTTATTGTATTGTCATTAATCCATATATTAAGAAAGCCTTAAACCCTGATACAGCTGTTGGATGGTGGGGTGTAGGAGGGTTTACATCAACAAGTGGTTAAGTTTATGAACCCAAAAAGAGAACTTCTCTTCTTTTGTATGACAAAAAAAAAAAAAAAAAAGGAACAGAAAAAAACACACTAAACCTTCTCTGAATTCAAAGAAAAATGAATGTACTTTATCTATTGTAGGGATGCCCGGAATTTCCAGACTTTTCAGTGAAAAGGATTTTATTCCAGAAATGCACATTACTTACAAAGATACCACTGCAACTGAGTGGTAATCACAACCCGGACCAACTCAACTTTTTCTGGGTACGCTTTCGATGCCATTGCTCCCTTCAGTTATCTCTCTTGGGATGGTTCAAGTGAAACTACTACGTTTCTAGAAACTGTCTTGTAAACACGCTGCAGATGCAAACTGGTTCCGGTAAGATACGGAAATAGCCCTTAGAATGGCTTTCATGTTCACTGTTACTTTCGGTTTTACATCACGGGGCCCGCTGGGATCTCGCCACTAAAGGTACAGAGGCAGCTGTTTTCATCAATCGGCAGAACACGTGCTTTCGATCATTGCAGTCGGATGAAGGGGCGGCAGGAACAGGAATGTTGGTTTATAAAGAAGACCTATAAGTGTAGCTATAAGCGGTTCAGGAACGCTGCCATGAGCGTGGCAGCGCGTGTCTTTACCACCCACAGGCACTATGAGCACGGGGACGTGGGTGGAGTCATCGATTGATCGCCATATCGGGAAAGCGTCTAAGTTGTGTCATGAGGCCCGGGAAGGGCACTAAATATCAGTAGAAACGAAGGGACAGTGACCCGCACCACAGACCGCAGGGTATATCTGGGAAACTGTGGGAGAGAACTGATCGGAAGACGACATCGCTCGACTTCGTTAATGCGTTCGTAGTAGGATATTAATGACATTCTACGCATTCGAAGCCTACACATTTCAAGTACACACTGTTGCAGTGCACCAACCCACAAGTCTCACGACTCGAAAAACGCGCTTTGGCTGTTGATAGGAGTCGCCGCATCAAGGCGTTTTCCATGTCTTAATTAAAAATGCCACTGAATTTTTGCAGCGGACTCAAGGAATGCCAAGAGACGCGACAACCATCTAATATACAAATATGAAATAGAAAAATGAAAAACAGGCAGCTCGTTTAGTATTCCCCAATAGTAATACGTTGTTATCTTGTTTGCATAACAGCAGAAATATGAAGTCGGATGGCATTCCTCATTTAAAGTTGGTTAAATAAAAATGCGACAGGTATGGTACGATAAATTGTCTCATTATCAGCTATTTCAAAATTAGTAACACTTAATTAAAATAGTCCCAAGTAAATATTTTACCTAGTTTCGAATGACCATCACGTGGATATAGTTTTAGGATATCGTAAACTGTACTTTTTTTTTATGGTCTTAGTAAGTACAGTGCCGGACAGAAAAAAATTGCATCACTTGTGAATTTTGCAAATAATGTGTTTTCCGCTACATTGTGGGTTGCAGAAATGTTCGAAATGCATTGAATGAAATCCAATAAAAAGACTCCACCTGATATATCTAATTGCCATAAATATCTTCCCAAAAGGTAAAATGCGAAATTAATGTAAATAAGAGAAATCGTGCAAATGGCAATCATAACAACCAAAGATAAATTTTATTGCATTTACGTGTACAAACTGAAATGGCAAGTTAACGTAATAGTATTATGTACTGTAAATCAGCAAAATAAGTCCTGAATATTTTGTTGTTCCTCCTCGAGCTGCAGTTACTACCTTGCAACGATCTGGCAATGAGTTTATCAACTTCTGGATATACGGTTGCCCAATTTCGTGGTACCACACCCTTACAGCGCTCTCCTGCAACTGAATCTTACTTGTTGGCTTCTTCTGAGCAATTTTAGACGACGTTATATACCAGCAATTTTCATTAGGGTTCAAATGTGGACTGTTGCCGGGCCAGTCCATCACTGTAATGCCAGCATTTCTGAGGTATCACTGCATCTTAAGGGAGAAGAACGAGGGAAAACATTGGTGTAAGTATGTTTTAAGCCTTGTGAGACAAGAGTACAAACTCATCATTAAATCTAAATAGCATAAATACCAATTTTGCTGTGTGGCAAGGTGCTGAGTCCTGTTGAAAAATGCAGTTTTGGACGTCTGTGTGGTGATCCCTAATAATTGGTTTCAGGCACTCCTCCAAGGTAGCAGTGTAAGTTTCTGCATTCACCGTTCCATTAATAAACTTAATTCGCTCCACTCCTTTGCTTGTTATGCATTCCCAGACCACCTGACCGGCGGGGAACTTTGACGACTATGACTGTGTATAAGATCACCTAATTTTTTAATTCTCAGTGTTTATTGACCGTTCTTTACACTATACTCGTATTGCAACGTTTACCCATAGGCACTTGATGCATTTATGCGTAAACTTGCCGATCAGCTACTTGTAACTAGCTTTGATAGAAGAGTTTACAATCTCCCATAACCTTTCCTTTCTTCTTCTTCCTCTCTCTCTCTCTTTTTCTTTTTAACTTTTGATAAATGTTTACTGACAAAATATTTTAATATGACGTTACCTTTATATAATTGCATCTTTTGAAATGTGCAAGGAACGAATAAACTACCGTAGAAGAACGATTATCTTTCTTTAGGACTGGTATGTAAGTATGGGTGTTATGATACTTAACGTGAGGTTAGAACGGTGGTTGCAATTTTCTTGTTGTGAACATGCAGCAAGAAAAGGCAGAGGATAAACAAGTACAGTAGTGAATTTATCCACAATGAGAAAGCAGTGGTAGCCCTGTACCCATCCGACCTTCCTGTGGACTAAAAAGATTCGTTCTATACCTGGTTCGGAGGAGTGATGTTACCAAGTTTTGCTCGATACTGATCCCCGCTGCACATAGTGCCTATAACCAATAAAACATTGAAGCTGTTACTACGAGCCATAAAAGCAAAGCGTTGGCATAGTTTTTCTCCGCATTAACGCAGTACATCCCTTGACATCCAGGCTCATTTGCAACGCTACAGATGGAAAGTGCTGCAACACTTAACTTATAACTTGACATGTCTCCCTGCCACTTCCACATCTTCAGCCACTGGAGAAGGCATTTTTGGAGGCCGTTGCTTTCACTCGCACGATTGAGTTAGAGATCATCACACGTTGGTTTAAGTAGCTGCCAGAAGAGTTTTATGTGTATTCCCGTCTACGCAATGGACCTTGGATGCTCACGTTTAAAAAAATACGTCTCTGAGCCGTTTATTTCGAAAGCCTACATTTCATTTGAGCGGCTCTCAGCAAATTAAATGTACAGTATTCATAAACGAAGCTGTCAAATCGTGACTTTTCCACGAGCATTTCCTAGGTATTCCACAAAAATTAACGCTTATTTACATGTCGATATTTTATGCACTTTAAAATAAAAAGAAAGTGTACTTGATATATCTATACTAAAAAAACAAATTTTCTTGATGTAACAAATTACATTTATTTTGTTCTTAGTCATTAAGACAAAGGTCATTTAATACTGAAAGTAAATGAACGAAATAAATTTATACAGATTTAGTGTTGTGTCAATACGAAAAACTATGTATATATATATATATATATCGTTCCGCAAATACTATCATTCCAAAGTCAAAAAAAAGGTTGAAAAACATTGGGTTAATATGCAAGGTTGACAAGAGTGTCAAGTACTCAGTAGCGTCAGGAAACTGACTGTCGATAGTTAGATAGAATTCATTTGCGCGGTTTTTCCACTCCGTATCTTTCGTTAGTCAGTCTCAGGCCGTGAGATGTTCTTCAATCCTTCCACAAGGAAGCAGCCAACTACCGAATTTACATCTCCTCAACATCCAGCATTGTTTTTTTTTTTTCTTTCTTTCTTTCTTTTTATGTGTGTGTTTCAAGAGATGGGGGCTGCAGAAAGAGGCTGTGTTGTTTTGTGTCCTTTACTTTATGTTCTACTTATAGATGATTCCAGGATCCTTCATAACGAAGCTTTTCTGATAATAATGATTCGCTGGTAAACCCCACTTTCCTTCCACCCCCCACTGCTGCGACCGATATTCGTTACTTCAAACAGTAGTCAAAGTTAGTGCAGAACAACTACTTCTGATCGTTGGCTTCATACAAATTTGTACGAATGGGGGGGAGGGGGGGAATGCAGAAAGAGGCTGTGTTGTTTTGTGTTCTTTACTTTGTTCTACCTATAGAAATAGATGATTCCAGGATCCTTCGTAACGAAGCCTTTCTGATAATAATGATTCGCTGGTAAACCTCCCCCCCCCCCACACCGCTGCGACCGATATTCGTTACTTCAAACAGTAGTCAAAGTTAATGTGCAGAGCAACCACTTCTGATCGTTCGCTTCATACGAATGGAGTCAACTGAATTCGTGAATGAATACTTTTATCTTTAGTAGTCGGTTATGAATGTCCTTTGCTTTTTTGCAATATTAAGTATCGTTGTTTTGATGTGTGCCTTTTTCTGTAATTTACCTGAAAATACGAAGCCAACAATTTTCTTTATCTGATTAAATAAAATAGACACGGAGGTCGAAATTGCGTTGCATTTCATTTGCAGCGCATTTTGTTAGATATATCGTCCAAATTGATATCCTAAAGCACCTTTACTTGGACTTTCTACCAGAAAATGCCAGATTTACGAAATAATATTGACTTTGGAAGTTTCCTGTCATTTGGAGTGATTGGCTAAATTTGAAACTTGGAGAGGTGAGTGTCAAGAATTTCGTTCTTTTACGCACTACGTTTGATTATTCCGATAACTGTGAATTGAACAGAGCGTATAATTAGTACGATAGATTTGTTTTATTAATTAGTACGATAATTTGTGTTATGATGATTATTTACGTTATAAAAGCTAGGGCTTACTTTTTTTTTTTTTTTGGAAATGGCTTGCCATTTCCAAAAAAAAAAAAAGTAAGCCCTAGCGTTTATAAGTCATATAACAAGTATGTTATCGTAAATTTTGTTATCGCTATTTAGCGTATTCCGGGTGAGTGTATTTCCACTTATTTTTTAAACAAAACTGGTCAGATTATTTTGTTTTGTTTTATTTGCAATATTTTTATTTTCAATAATCTTCCTTTACTTATTTGCTCCCTTTTCTTGCTAAAATTGGTTATTAATGAATTGAAGATGATAGGATATTTTATCGGTAACCCCCTTCTCCACTTCTTCATTTTATTAAATTAAATTATTAAAAATTGGTTAGGCTCTGTTGTTTGCATCTTATCCTTGTTATATTCTGCCTTCGTTCTTTCAGATTTACTGTTTTGCTCGCATAATGGCTCCTGTTTATCTCTTTTCCCTGGCATGTCTAAAATTCTAAATTAAGCATATTGTCAGATTGGTCTATGAAACTAGAATATTTATTTATTTATTTATTATTATTATTTTTTTCATTTTTGAAATGTGATGTAGTTTCAGGCGTCGTTTAATATAAACTCATTATCCATCTTTATGAAGGAAAATATAAATCGACTTCGTTGTGTAGAGCGATCTTCTAAATAGTTTTCGACCTTCAGCTTGTTCCACCCGATTGGCTTTCTTTCGTTTATCCTCCAGGTAATTCCAATTCCAAAAATACTTCTGTTCTACTTGTAGATTTTCATTCAAGTGCCGTTAGCTCAACTTTCCTTGAACCCCACGAATTAAATTATTCTCCATTGATTACGCTATCCTGGGGGAAGTTCTGCTGTCACGCGTTAATGACATGCTCGTTTTTAAAATCGCATCTGCTTGAAATTACTATTAATACTTTCAGTCCCTAATGTTAGACGTAATCTAAATAAATCTTATTTATTATTTTTTTAATTTCACTGCGGCGTTTGACCTTTCACAAATGAAGTTGTTCTTCTTACTGCTATTTTATTTTATACATTATTTTTTCCTTGGTTTGTTTCTTCGCTCAGGTTTCTAGTGGGAAAGGGTTCCTACCCTTTTCGCACCACTTTCTCCTTCTCTCATTTTTGTTATTCTCGTGAATACTTCCCATAATAGTGTTAATGCGGTTTTCTCATTTCCTATTAAAACGGCTTAAACTTAATTCTATGTTAGTATAAGTTTCTAGAGTGTATTTTCTCTCTTTGGTCTTACTGCGAATTCTAAAAATAATTATTTTCTTGATATCTCTTTTGTCCCGATCCATCTTAATAATGATATTCTGCAGCCAGTCAATGATTAATAAAAATTAGAGGGCAAAATCCATGACTACCTCAGGTGGAATTAAAAATTGATTCATGTCATCACAACCAAATAGGAAATGAATCTGCTATCAGTCAATTGGCGTCCAACCATGGGAGAGAAAATGAGAACAGTTGTACTGGGCTCATGGAACCGAAGAGCACGTTTTTAATAGGAAAAAAAAAAAAGACCATTTGCTAGTGAACGCTAACAAAAAAATAACCGTCGGGTGGTGGAGCCAACGTGGATGTGTATCCGGGATTAGAAATTTACGAATGGGCACTGGCAACACTAAGTTTTTTTTTTTTTTTGCTGCACTGGTTATATCATAAATAATGCACATTACCTACGTACCCTGCTTTTAATGATGCAGTCCCTTAGATTAGGGTATAGTTTAAGACTAAAGACTCAGGTTATATAAAGCAGTCCTTTTGAACTTTGCATAAATTGAGTGTCGGTCTTTGAATGAACAGTGTATCGTACTTTTCTTTCGATGGTTCATTCCATTATGTCCTTAGTGAGTATAGTGGTTTACCACTTATTTGGAAAGGCGAGTTCTCGCGTCCGAAATTGGAGGAATTCTTAAAGGTCTTTTCAGTTGAGGATATAATTCGCCGATCTCATGAGAAATTAGTAGTCCTTTTCCTCCATGTGTTGTTTCAGGTTCTTCAGGCGCACTACGTGCAAATCGACATCTGAACGCAAACTTCTAGACTAGAGTGTGATAAAGATTATGAACTAGTGCAATTTTACCAAAATAATCGATGTACCCACCCCTCTCCACAAAAAAAGTCATTGTTGTATTGTATATACATACAAAGGATTCACAATGGAGGATACCATTTTGAATTCTTATAATACAGTCTTTGTGGTGCATAAAAAAAAACGCACGCAATCTCTTCACGGCTAAGAAACGCTAGTTGGTTATAATATAGGGCAATAACACGTGGCAATAATTACAATGGTTTCTAACATATACACTCCTGCCTGAAAATTTGGAATCAAATTTTTTTTTCCCCAAAATTTTTATTAAAATAGGACCGACTTTTTAATTAAAATATTTTCTGTTATGTATCAAAATAACTTAATATTTAAGAAATTTATAGAACATTCGAGAATATTCCAGAAAGGTGTAGAAGACTCCTCAATGCGGTAGAATATTGTAGAAGATTCCTGAACGGTCTAGATTATTCTAGAAAGTGAGGATAGTATTGTTTCATCATTATAGATGCTTGTAGTGTTTTGCAGTAATATAAATTGAGGAGTAAGAGCTGTGTAATTTATAAAATTGAACGCCCGTCATTCAGAAAGTGTTTGTAAGTTTTGCTTGATAAACATGGCAAGAAATCAGGAACTGTGTGTGTGTGTTGAAAGAAGTGCTATTATAACTCTGTATAAAGAAAGTTATTCCATGAGAAGTATTGGCAAAAAACTAGGTGTTTTATTTAAAGGAGTACAAACTAGCATTCAACGATTCAAGGAGACTGGCAGTTCAAAGGACAAATCACGATCAGGAAGACCTTGCGTAACAACGGAAGCACATGACACTCACTTTTAAATGCAATCGACGACTTACTGCACGTGAAATCCGAGCTGAGTTAATAGGAACAGTGAAACTCCAATATCTCTACATCCATTGTAAAACTTCGTCTTAAACAAGCGGGACTTCATGGTCGTGTTCCGAAAACCCTTGTTAAAACACAAGAGTGTAAAAACGTGCTGTGGACGGATGAATCCAAATTTGAAATTTTTGGATCCAAGCGTAGTGTGAGACGATTAACTGAAGTAAAAATGATGCCACCTTGTTTAGTGTCTACAGTCAAGCACGGTGATGGTTCCATCATGATCTGGGTTTGCTTCCGTTTTTCTGGAGTGGGTAACATCGTCAGAATCGAAGTAATTTTAAGAAAAGAAGGCTATGAAAACATTCTTGAACATAATGCAGTATCCTCCGGACTTCTACTTTCTGGAAGAAATTTATATTACAAAAATACAATATTCGAAGCATCGCTCTGGGCTGTGCAGATCCTTTCTAGCAACTAAACAGGAGGGGGGTATTGCAAATGATGGTGTGGCTGCCCTACTCGCCTGACTTAAACCCAAGAGAGCTTTTATGGGGTCATTCTAGACATAAAGTTCGTAAAGTCTGCCCATCGTCAAGAAATTATGGGAACTTTGCAGATCGCTTGGAATAATGTTAGTCAAGACACTATTATAAAATCATTCGCAAGAATATCACGTCTGTGTGATGCAGTGATAAAATCTCGTGGAGTATATTTTGATGAAAAATAGTTATTAATCATTTCAATATTTTTTGCTGTTTTTTTTTTTTTTTTTTTTCAGATAAAAATCTTAATAAAAAATCTTAAAGTAGTGCGTTTTTTTATATTAAACCTTACATTGTCATATCTAATTTCAAAACAATTAACGAAAACTTGTCATGAGCTGCGATTCCGAACTTTTAGGCAGGAGTGTATACAAATAATCAGCGAGTAGACATGGACGTTTGTTTAAAGTCCTTTTTATACGGTCAGAGGAGTTATGAGGGACACACACACACAGGGGGTATCAGAAGTGGGTGACAGGTAGCAGCAGACGTAGGTGAACCCAACTTCTTTATGGTTCTACAAATACATACATGTACTTTACGTTCCAAAGTAGAATGATGCAGGCAGTGAGTTTAGAATTTGTTGCTGTTCCTAACCGTGCCCTGTTTCTCTTGGATTGGCGTGTATTCGCGCCTTGTTCAGTTGTTGCAGGATGCTTTAATAGGATCTGTGGGATTGTCAGACTTGATTCCGGGTTGAAGTATCAGCAAGCTCAATGGGAGGGGCATCCATTGGGTGGTTAGGTGAATCTGCTTATTTGGTGGCTTACAATTTCAAAAACAGAAGCCAATGGCGCTACCATTGGCTTTTTTTTTTTTTGAAATTGTGCTTGACAGAATCAGAATACGACTTGAGCCTGCTCGGCTGACTTTCATATCACTGATGATCGTGACAAGAATTGAACAGAGATCTACAGTGGTGAGTGAGAAATTTGGGGAGACAGTACACTGATCGCTATTGGCGAAATTTGAATACGGAATTTCGGTGTCTAGTTAAAGGGTTTTTCCCGGTAGCACACGCTTATGTAACGTAAACAAAATGACGAATTTCAGTGGAACCAAATGAATTTCAGTGCAATGCGGTTTTTTTTTTTTTTTTTTTTATCAATTCTCTGGCAAGCGCGATACCTGCAACGCACACGTTGCGGTTTCCCCTCTAGGGCTTCGTTAAAGACCAGGTTTATCAGCCATCATTGGCAGTATATTTTAACGAAGTAAAGAAAAGAACATGAGTTGCTGATTATGTAACGTCATAAACGTTAGAGCGGCGTGTAACAGAACATATACTTTCGTTAGGATGCACGACAGATATAGTATCAGACTAGAATTTTATAATCGCCAATAAAAATTTCAAGGCAACAGCTTGCTTTCGGTGCTGCGTAGGTTTTAATAATTGTAATATGCACGATGTTTTAGGTTTATAAAGTTGTGAAGCTAGTTTTTAATTAAAAGTATTAAAAGTCCAGTGAAACTGGTGTACGTTACTTGATTATCTTTTTAGGTGATTTCCTTTCCCCACTGGGGAAACTTCTCATCACTTTACAAATCAACATTGTCACATGACAACATTGATTTGTAAAATATCTGGATGGCTATCAGTGATAACAAATATCTTTTATCACTGATGGCACCTAAATTTTCTAAGAATACATCTTAATTAAACTTTAGAAAGTTTACGCATGTATTATAGATAGGCCATACTTGACAGACCGTGCGATAGTTTTGTCATCAGTATCTTATACGAATAATTCTCTAATTTCTGTTTCATAAAAATGGTTTAAAACAGTTGTGAATGGTTGCCAAGATATTGACTGTCTGTTGAAGTCCAGTTGGTTGCTTGACAGTCATTCAAAAGATGAATCGCGTCAAAAATCACTATTTTCAAAAAAAATTATTCTTAATATTTCTAATCTGTACCTCCAAAAAATCGTGCCTTTCGTCTCGCATTTCTGATATTTTAAAATTTGTTCTCTCAATAATCTCTTAGATTCCTAGGTATGAAAATATTCTGCTTTTTGCTGGAATCCATTAGCGAACGAATTGAAGGAACGAAAATTTCTTTCCAGAAGTAGAAACACGTGAAGTTAATTTTTTTTTTTTTTCCCTTCTCTTGGGGGGGGGGGGGAAGGCAGAACAAATATGAACAATCTCAGTCGGGAAATATGCCTTACCTGGAAAACTTTCATAATCACTGAATTACGGCTGTTCGTAGATTAATCAAAACTGGAAATTAAAGCCAGCTGTGTTGTCAAAATGGAACAAATCTCTAGTTCTACACCCTTCTCTGCCTTTTTCAGCCGCACCAAATGCAGATCAATCCGTGATTAATCTCGCACTTATGCAGATATAATATACGATAATTAAAGTTGCTGCAGTATTATAACCGAAGCTGTTGATACGCCAAAGAATACCAAAAACAATCATATCAGAAAGTTTAGGCATTGTGGAATGTTTTATTTCATTTCTGTCGGCATATGGAAGTTCCAAAAAAAAAAAAAAACTCCGATACAAATTTCTTGTTAACTGTACTGTAATAATTCTCGTTAGAATTGAGTAGATTCTAAGTAGAAACAACTTGATGCAAGGCATTTCTGACTTGGAAAGCCGACCGGGCTAGCCGAGTGGGTAAAGTACCTGCCCGGCAACCCAAAGGTCGCGGGTTCGATTCCCGCCTCGGGCTTGGATCAAAGTACTGCAAAAACCATGGGAGGTGCAATATGGCCACAGAAGCCGATGCGCCAACAACTACCAAATCAAAAAAAAAAATCTGACTTGGAAACATTCCAGTGCAATATCGAGTCGCTACAGGTGGTTGACTGCGCTGTCTGTGCTTAAATTTACCCCGATTGCTGTCTATCTATCTACATCCTTAATGTTCCCACAGTTTGTCGTTTTGGAAACACAATCAACTCGCCTATGATTAAAGGTTGCTCTAATCATACATGTCAACAAGGCACGAGAAAGTTACAGAAAAAGAAAAGGCATATCTTTAACTTTAAGATTTGTATAGCTTATCTTATCGTCTCTCCAATTTTCTGCCATTTCTTTCTGTTTCATCGGTTCCTATGGTTTCTGTGAGATGTCACTGATTGACGCTTGCCTGCATTATGCTATAAACGATAATAATTTTCTGGTAATAAAGATGGTGGACCTAAATGGAGTAAACCGAAGAAATCAGTCCGAAATTTATTTTATTATTATTTTTAAAAATTGTATTAAGTTCTGCACATAGCAGTCTACTGCTCGATGTGCAGCGTTGTGATGCATATTGCTTGATATTAGAAAATACTCGTGCATGACAATAACTAAAGATTTTAAAACTGATATCTGTTGTGGGAAGAACTTGAATTGCAAAATAGTGATTTAACTATATACTGAAACAGAATTAAATAAATTATAAAATAACGTTAAATACGTTCATGAGCCAAAACATTATAAATACATTAATCGATCTTTATTGTACGTAAAGGTACGATACAATGCACCCATCACGGCATGGTGTCATGGTTTCATATGGATAAATATAATAAGACATAGTAAGAAAATAATAACACTGATAATTAATAAAATGTGAAAGTTGAATCAATAAATTCCAATCCAGGAACAGATACCACGTGAGCCACTTCTCCATACATTTAGAGGAATTCGTGGTTCACAGAATAGTGACCCAGATAGTTTTTCACTGTTCAGAGATAGATTTTATAGTTCAAATTTGTCCCCCTACTGGATGCGGTGCAGATCACATGCTTTTGTTAACATTTTTTCTCCTGTACTGCTTGTCGCAAGCAAATCGGTTCGGATCAACGTCTAGCGATTGTATAATCGTAAACATATTTGCGTGGGAAGAAATATTTCAGTCATGTGCAAATCTCACATGGGTCGAACACAACTGTGGCTTTGCTCTCAGCGCAGGAAGATGAACTCTCCAGCAGATCACATACCAGATGTTTGGAGCAGAGATGTTTCCCGTGAGCATTTGCATAGTGAAGGTTAGGCGTCTCTGTTCCATCTTCATTGGAAATCGTTCCAGACAGAGAGCCGTGGCCATCGCTGTAGTTCGCTGCTGTGGAGGTAACTGAGACTTCCATGTTGCCCATTTTAAGTAACCAAAACTCGGCTTCATATTAGTGGCTTTAGTGTAGTTTTGGATACAGAACCCTAAATTTCTGCTCCATAGAGGATGCGTTGGAAGATGACGGTGTGGATGTACCTCTTTGTAGTGCCTAGGTTTATGACGTACAGAAGGTGCTGTTTCGCCATCCAGCGATTTCAGCTCATTTGAAGGCGCAAATTTTCAAGTTGGTAGTTGAAACGTAGCTTTGCGTCGATGATCACCCCGAGGTCACGATGTTTTGCTACACCTTTTATGAGAGTTCCGTCATGCGTAGTGTGAATGACTGTCGGATCGGGCTTCAATGAAAAGAACATTCAAGCGGACTTGTCTGGATTAATCTTCAGCTCAAAGAATTTGAGGTAGTTTCCTAATTGTATAAGGACCACGCCTGTCTCCACGAGTGGACGCACCCCACAGCATCCAAGAGGGACGTCACCGACTGGCGCAGCATATATAGCGCCTGTCAGTTCGTCAGCACGAAGCCCGTGCAGTGGGGAGAGGGAAGGACCTGACGGACTTTGAACGGAGAATGATTTGCGCTGCTAGGAAAATGGGGCCAGCATCTTAGCAGTTGCAGGCATTGTTGGCTGTGAAGGTGTGGTGGGAAGGATCCGAAGGATTACAACGAGCCAGGACTGGGAGACCATCATTGGTTGACAGTCAAGGCAATGGTGATTTGCATGTGCTGCCCGGGACAAGAGACGACTCGTAATCCTTCACTTTCGGCAGATCAGGGTACAAGAAACGTTTCCGAACACACCATCTAACGGACACTTGCGGATAAGCTTGCAAAGTAGACGACCTGTCCATGTGCCCATGTTGACCCACCGTAATCGACACCTCTGCCAGCAGTGGGCATGGGAGCGCCTTTCCTGTGCAATGAGTCACTTGGTCTGATGAATCAACCTTCATCATGGCGATGAGTCGGTGTGTATTCGACGGCGAGCAGGGGAACGGCTACAACCAGACTGCACGGTCGGACGAAAATAGGCTAGCGGCGGTAGTGTCATGGTTTGGTACCATCATTGTATAACGCCAAACTAACAACTCTGGGAATAATTGAAAATCCAAATTGCACTTGTGGCGCTCCAGAAACTTGGTCGCACCTAATGTATGACTGCCACCAATACGATGACATCCGCTGCCAGCTGGTGACAAGACTACAACATTCACCCAAGGACCAGGAGCAATTCTTTTTGGACGATAAAGGACCATATATGGCATTCACCGAATTTGCACAGAAACTGTTTAACAGACGCCGAGCCACACCAGCCCAACAAGCAAATAACAACACAACTGGAAACTAAATGGGACAAGCTACTATTCCCACAACAAATTCGATACCTCCAACGAGAATAGAAGGACATGGTCTACAACTCTGCGACTGACTGAACCCTGAATCTGCAAAAGGGCCACACGGAACTGCATGGTTCAGGAAGTGGTTTTATATTGTCTTTATCTGTCTGAGTAATAATGGTACTTACTATAGTGATAGATACTTTCTTAACGTGATATGTGTTTCAAGTTTCTTGTTTTCAGATCTCTTTTAAGGAGCCTTATTTTCGGATAGTGTATTAAATATACCGTGATCTTATTTTGCTAAAACGAATCCACAGCTGTGGATATCCAGTTTTCGATTAAACAGACATGAAGAGATTACGAGAGTGTTAATTGGCCATACGCATATAACGCACCTCTTTTTACTGCTAGAGAAGGACCCCCTCCCCACATTTCTTGTTTTGAATTTACAAATTATCATTCAGACTGAATCGCATCTTTCAGATCACTGCTTAAACTTACACCAACCGTTACAACTGACTAATATTATTGGAGACAAGACCAATTTATCAGTCTTTTACTTAGCTAAAAATTACCAACTTATATAATCACATCTAGATATGTTTCGTTTCATATGCGGACAACACTCCAATGCAACAGGCGCAATTTGACCATAGCCCCTGTGCCATGAAATCCCCTTCAGCAACAAGATATGATCTTTCGCATTGGTATTCACTCCTTATACATCGACGCTGGGTAGGAGGGTAAATATTAAAATTGTTTGCTTGATATTACATATAAATAAAATTAGCATTGAATTATAGAAAAGCATACACTTGGGTTTCCAGTTCGACTATTCCATTGAATATATCAAAACAGAAGCATTCAGTTGTGCTTCTAAACATTTCAAGACATGAACACGTGTGTCATATTCTGTCTATTTATGTGTAAGGGTACCATCATTCAACGAGCATTTTTCAATATGCACATCGTAGTATCTGGACAGTATTTTCAATATTTTTATATTGAAAATATTGTCCAGATACTATGTGTCATGTACTATTTGGTTGATTAGTTGGTGTAAATGAATCCATGCCTATCAGTTTTAATCTCTTAGAACGAGCTTACTTTTCCATGCCTTGCTTCTGGTTCATATGTTTTTATTCGACTGTTCACTTTTTTTTATTTTAATTATCTACTTCGAAGCCGACAGCAACAGATTAAAACCTAGTTTTTTTTCTTTATATTTCTAGTTTCTGTGTTTTGACATTTTCTAGAAGTGTAAGTTTTAATATATGTAGGAAGCACTGGTTATTTCGAGAGAGAGGTTAAAAGTACAGCTTATATTTAAAAAAAAATGCTCTTGTTTAGAGATCTAGATTTAAGTAATATCGAAGATAAGGTAGATCTTTACTGTACAATAAAGATTTTCTTCTTCTTCATCAGACACAGAGACAACGGAAGTGTTTAAAGAAATGGGGATGAACAAAACTTTCAAACGATATATATATATACTCTTATCTCAAATGACCTTAACATAGTTGGAATTACGAGCGTTTAGATAAACGGCGAGATTTTAGATTTGAATAAAGGATTTCCTTCTTTTGGCATTATTATTGTAATGTCAAAAGGGATAACGGATAATAACAGAAAGAATTATAAGCTAACCATAAAATGATAGAAAAATTATTGTGAAAACCTGCGAATATAATTGTATATTTTTGTTTTCTGTCGTTTGAAGAGGTCTGTTTGAATCCCATTGGTGATGGGAAGAATTATTCAAGGCCTTTTCAACCGAAGTTAGCCGATTTCAGGCGAAAGGAGTAGGGTACACCCTATTATTTTAGTTTTCAAGCTCACACAACATGCAAATCGGCCAGCGAGAACACTCGCTTCTGCAAGCACATGATAATTCATAAAGCACAGCGTGAATTCGCCGTACTACGATTGAAGTACTGAATGCGTCAAGGAACTTCATAAATAACCGCACATATAACATTTGATTTGATTTCTCCCTCCCCTTCGTCTGACTAGAGCAATAGCGAGCCAGATTGCCTACAGCCCATCGTTTTTATTACTGGTTACGTTTTACCAGGCATTACCGTAGGATATTAAGATACTTTACCATCCTCACAACATAAACTAAAGTCACTCGTATTTTTTCGTTCTTAAAATTCAGTGCATGGCGCATTATAAAGTTTCGCAACTGAAATTTAGTGTCGTGTGGTTTTAACATTTTTTAGTTACTTAAGGGGCACAGAAGAACTGAACTTTAAAGTACCCATGAACAATGCATTGTCGTTGCCTTTCATTACTCTGGTAAGCAGCATATTTATGGTCCTCCGTGACAGTATAGTGGTCTCTCCATTTGTCAGTCGCTTGGTAATATGTGCATTAGAGTCCTTTCGCAGACTGCAGGAATTTCTAAAATCCTCCTCAATCGGAGTTGCAGTTAGCTCATCTCAATTATGGATGTCTAGCCTTCGTAAAAATAGAAAAGAAGTAATCTTAGCCAGAATCCGAATAGGTCACACATTTATATCTGCTTACAGGAAATGATCCTCCTCGGTGTGCACACTGCTCGCAACCACTTACAGTAAAACATATACTCCTTGCAGCTTGTTCAATAGCGCCCGACGAACGGCTTTGTTTCATTTCAAGTCTGCAACAACCTGTCTCTTAATAGTATCATAGGTAAAGAAGCAAATCTCTCTGAATTCTTTTTCTATTTAAAACAAATTCAAATGTATGACCGTTTCTAACTGCTACACAAGCAGTTCTTATATGTAAATTCAATTGATTTTGGAGGCGCAATATGGCCTAAGTTGCCCTTGCACCACAATAACAAGTAGTGGGAGTAAGGTTTTTAGCCCGCACAGCACTCAAATCAGTTCGTGAACATATTAACTGAGCAGTCAGCGCAAGGATGCATAAGTACACTGCTTTGAGTGACCGCGGTTTCAAGCCCGTGGATGCTAAATATGGTGCAGTTTCTTATTCTCTCTTGTGAACTTTCTGATCGTGTGTCATCAATAACTTACACTATATTGTGTATTATAAATATAATGCACAATATGGTCTAAATTATTGATGCTCTTAAAACCACCAATTTTTTTCGCTCTCTCCTGCCAGTGGAAGAAATGCCAAGTACCCTGAAGTCTACCAGTTGATCGTGATACAGCCATAATAATTTCTGTATTTACTAGTGGTAAATAACATAGAAAGATTACGTTGTATGCACGTACACAAACTCTTCAAAAAGTACGTAGATACATTGACAAAGAACGTAGACTGCAGAGGTGAATCGAACACTTTAAGAAACCTCAGTGGGAGAGGGATAGCCAGGGTGGCGATATTATTCTGTTTTTACGTAACAAGAGTGTGTGGCGGTTAGAAACATGTACAAGCCGCTTTTGCACTCCAGTTTTACAACGCTGGTTTCAGATTTAGAAAGTTCAATAATTTTTGACAGATATACATATTTTGATTATCTTCATTTTGATATGTTTCAGGGCTAAATACGGCCGTTTTAATTGGTCGAAAACATTATCAGAAGAAATAAAGCACCGTATTGATGATTATGATGGGAAAGGACAAGAGGCGAAAAATGGTATGAAAAAAAGAGGCTTCAAAAAAAAAAAAAAAAAAAAAAATCAAGTCATGATCTAAAGTAAATGGAGCGTAGTTAAAATTTACCGTGTACGTTGAAAGATTATTTGTGAAGAAAATATGAAGGATTTGTGTTTGCTTATTAGTGATTTAAAATGCCTCTATCAGTTGGATCAGCACACTTGGAAAAAAATCCAGCAAATTGGATTCTAAACATTACTGTCACCAAGGATTTATTTAGTTATCGCAAAAATTAATTGAACAACGTCAAGTGCTGGGACAAAGAAATCAAAAGGGTCTGATTCATACAGTTCACAGAATGAGATAATGAAGGTGGGGGGGAAAAAAAAACATAAAATGCATCATCTGACAAGGAATACCAAAGAAGTTAATACATAAATATTGCCTTTAAACCAAAATAATTATAAAAACCAGTAATTAAGGTAACTGAGATGGACTAAGAAAAACTGATAGTGGGGGGGGGGATTAAGTTATTAAAGAGTAAAATTAGAAGACTGAGTTGGAACTGTAATCCTTCAACGATCGCGTCCTTCCTCATCATGTAAAAGATTGAGTTTCGAATCGCTTCAAGACAGGAGATAAGTTTAATGGATTTCTTTTTATACTGAGTTAAAAAAATGCAGTTTCTAAGTCTCGGTGGGGAGTTGTGTGTTCTTCCCCCCCCCCTCCGGAGAAACTGGTTTTTCATTTAGAAAAACAGGAAAGCCGAGCATACCAATACATTGTTTACAGACGCTATACACTGACTCCTCATACCATTAGTTTCCTTGGCACAAAGACAAAAAAAAAAAAAAAAAACAGGAATTTATGCCAAATACGGTGCTCACTGTTAAAAAAGATCGAGTATTTTGTCTTCGCGTGGAAAAATTACTTGTTTACATTACAGGTTGCCAATAATATGCGTGATAATAAAAGAGAATTAATGATAGTGATAATTAACATACAGGAAATGTACAGGTAAAGGAAATGTATCTAGACTCTGCTCACTCGGCCACAACCGGCCATCAAGCATTTATTAATGTTCAGAAATAATGGCTGTGCATGAATACTAAGTTCAGAAATTCTTTTAAAATGCCTGACGGTTTCAGTTAGTAACGCCAGTTCTATTTCAAACGTATCGTTTTATGAGTTAACAAGGCGGATTTTACTCTATTATAAGCGATATTAAGGGTGAAGATGCCGTCTGTTCTGCGTATCTACCTCTGCTACTTGACATGGCGCATACTGCCCCGTTACCATTTATGACAGGTCTGAGGGTGATTCCATCGCAGAGCGGAAGAATTCCCTGTAACGAATTTAAGATGAAGTGTAGATTTTATTTCTGAAACTCGAGCTTTCTATCCACGTAAATGAAAAACGGCCTAGCCTTTGTCACGTACATGGTTTACAAACACGTATACTATCTCTCATGCTCCTAGTTGTCTCGAACTTATCTGAAACAACTCAACGCTACCGTTACTAAACCCACCTCATTGCGAAGAACGGGTAGTCAGCATATTTTAAGTGACAGTTTAGCGGAGATGTAGGGATTTTCCCGAGTTTATTTCCACAGACAAACCAGTCTTAGTACACACGCACTTCGCTGACGTAATAAAGCAGTTCCAGTTCTCTTGCGACAGGTTGAAGATTTTATACCTGTACGCATGGAGAAGGAATCCTTCGTCTAGTTGTGGACTGAAAATGGTTGTAGAAGGTAGTACAAGGCAGCAACCCCTGGCTTGTAGCCATGAAGGGTGTTGTGTGCAGCAATGTGCCTTCTGTATACAATAAAGAGTTCTTCTACAAAATTAAGTACTGTATATGATAATATTTGTTCACTTGCTTGAATCGCTCGCTGTTTCTTAATTATCCGCAGTTTCGAATGTGATCTAAAAGAGAAAGATCCAGTGGAATTCCAAATTATACTTCGTCCATCATAATTAACATTTTAATTTCATTAAATGAACATAAATTTTCTTAGCTTGTGTATGCTTTTGAGAAATCACGATAATTTTTTTTCTGCGTATTCAGTATTACATTTTATGACTGCCAAGCTAATCGATCACTTATGCTAATACAGTACTGCAAAATCCGCCATCAATACGAATGAAATTATTTCGTTCGTGGCGCACACAGCTACAATTCTTCGATCGTATTTTTGATTTGGATGCATAACCATATGAGAAATCAGCATGTTCAATAGGGTGGAAGTGATGAGGAAAGAAAGATCTTTAGATAGATTACATGTTCTGTATAAAAACAGAGGAAAGGTTGCTGAATCCGAACAAAGTGATGACAATGAACAGGTTTGTTAACAGAACAGAAGTGTGCAAGACTGTGAAACTGGGTTCTCAGCTCATTATCTGGCTGCTACAGAATTGAGTATTACTAACAATAGCAATTAATAAGACGCACCTTTCACGTCCTTTTTCTTCAGCGCCCTCTATAGCAAACATTTAGCGATTTGGAATTTTTATTGATACCAGTAACAAAAACAATCATAGGAGCGTTATCATTACAGAAGTACTTAATGTTCACGGATGTTAGTTATGTAGTGGAATCAGTGGTAATAAGAAGTACGAAAAGGTCATAAAATGTAAATGTTTTAGAAAAGAAAATACGAACTTACAATATGAATCATAAGTCAGAAGGAGTTAGCCAATATTGGCCATGGTTACATTTGAACAGTTTTTTTTTTTTTTTTTTTTTTTTAAACGAACGAACTATTTCTGTAATTGCGTATGTAAACCATATGCAAAAAGTTTAGTTTTCTTTCTTTGTTTGTATAATAAATCGTGCTTTATAGGTTTTTAATTTTTCCTGATTTGGCACATACTATACTTCTCAGTTGGAAAAATATATAAAACATGCGCACAAACCAGTAATTAATTAATATCCCAAAGATCCCAAATCAGATTCTTAAAAAAAATAATTCAGTGGTGTTGATTTTCCACTTGCATTAGCAGCTTCATTTGAGGGATACCACTGAAATTAGTTTCATCCTATAAGATTTTGTAATGCTGTTATTCAGTTCCATACTGCGCCAATTATAGTCTTAGAAAGATAAATGATACTTAGTTGCCTTCTTCATAAAACGCTTCAGTTACTGATGAGCAGGCTTCTCACGTCAGCCATAATCATCGGAAAGGTTTAGCGACTATTACAAATTGACACTAATGAAATCCTCGGTGATGCAGAAATAGCACTAACTAAATTTCATATTAAGAAAAATCAACTGTTCTACCCTACACCAAACCAACAATGTGATTTTTATAAACGGATTAACTGAATAGCGAATTACTTCAGTTAGTTGTATAATTTCTATTAAGGAACTAAAGTTTCACTTTATATTGCATTCCACAGTAGAATGTGTAATGATACACAGCTTAATAACGCAGTATTTTAAAACAGCACGTTTCTTGGTAGTGAAAGTTGCTAGTGACGATGATGTCGCTCTTTATAAATAATCCAATGATGAAATTTCTCCAGCAGTTATCTCATTCGATTAAAATTTAAAACCCTAATTGGCAATTGAAGATCATTTAAAAATCACCTCTTTCGTAGAAAATAAATTGCGAAAGTTTCTATAATGACCGTATTAAAATGTCTCACAGATTTTATTTTATTTAACGTGATTTTCAGTATTGCTGAAAATCTTGCGGACGCGATTACAGAACTCTTGAGTGGTCCTCAGCTCAAGAGAAGATCGATGCCTTTAAGAGAGAAGTCGCACGTGTATCACGAACTTCGTCAGCTGCACTTTATTGATTCTTTTTGGGCGTTATTACAAGCAGATTCAGGTACTGAAAATCGCTCTTCCCTCTGTGTGAAAGAGGTGTAAAATCTTCTAAATATTGAGAATTAAGAAAAAAATTATCGGGTATAAATTTCAAAAAGGAAAAATATTTTTGAGCCTGATAATGTCCCTTCATTTCTCTACAGAAAAGTCACTTTTGCCTTTCTTCATCACAAAATTGCGAATATATTATTTTATCACGTGAATTTTATTTACAATTATTGCACAGTTAATTTTCCTTAACCAGCTTAAATGCTTAAAATTTGATGCATTTAAATTAACGGTATAAAACTATGAAGAATCTGAATATTTTGTGAAAGAATATTCAATTTTTAGTTAAAATAAGTTGTGTTCAACAGGAATTATTCTAAATAGCATTTTAATATCGGTATCATTAGGAAATTAAAATTAACCTGACTTGATGGCACTCTTCGAAAAATTAGGCTGAGAAATGGCAGTTGAAGTTCAATATTGACAGATGCAAGATACTGCATTTCGGTAGAAATAATCCCAGATTAACGTACCAACTATGTGGTACTACACTCAGGGTAATGAAAAATGACTGGTGGGGGGAGGAGATAATAGTGTAGTCAGGTATGGAGTTCTATGAGCGGTGCAGACTAGCTACCAGGACAGCTTATGGGGTTTGTCAATGATTTACAAGGAAATGGTTAGGCCGCATCTTCAGTACTGCATACAAGTCTGGAAGCCTTATTTTAGGACGTAGACCTGCTGGAAAGGGTGCACAGAAGAGCAACAAGATTAGTGAAGGGAACGAAAGGATAAGTCGTCTTATCAAGAAAAGCTTCAGTTTTGCAAATTACGGCGTCTGGAGACTAAGCACCTGAGAGGTGATCCTATTGAGGTGTTTTAGGCTTCGATTGGATTGAACAGGCTTGATACTGATGGCATTCCTCTTCTTGCTCAGACTATACACATGAGTGGGCATAAATTTGAATTGAGGAAGGGTGATTTCAGGATAGATGTGCTGAGGCATGCTTTCAGCTAGTGGGTGGCTGATTGTTGGATCAGACTTCCATCTGTTGTTTTGGAAGTGGATAGTTTGAATAAATTCAAGGAAGAACTAGACAAATTATTTGTGGGGATCGACAGGTGATTTGATTTTTTTTTTTTTTTTTTTTTTGCTGATGATTTATAAGCTTGCTTTCTTGCATCGTTTGCCACTGCTAGTACTGATTAGGCAAACTGAAATTTTGCATTCTACTGCAAAATTTTCCTGAAAAAAAAAAAAAAAAAAGACTATTACTAAAAGGGTTTTTTTTTTTTTTTTTTTTTTTAAATCGAGTGCGCTATTAAGTAAATGGTTATTCAAAATGTCGGAGAATTAGAATCGAAACGCTTTAACTTGTAGCTGAATAGGAAAAAATTGATATCGAATACGCTTTACCAGTTAGGGTAATGAAATGAAATCAGCGAGACATGATACAAAAAAAAAAAAAAATTAAATCGTGCGTACCCTGTACGCACGAAAGATGTTTTATGTGAAAACATCCTTGGCTTGGAACAGGTTAGCAAAATCCATTTGTAGAATAGTATGACCGATGTCACAATCAAAGTATGGATTGTGACATCCAGACCACATCGGCACAATCATAAGGAAGAATGATTGTGACGTCACAGTCATATTTCCCCAACAATACAAATATTTGGCCACAATATTTGCATTTCCATATACCCACTGACTTAGGCCTTCTTTTAAGGAGCAGAACATGTCTGTTAAATTGACTGCCCGCAACCCACCTTATGATGGTGGGTTGCAATAACCCACTTCCGTCAAGAGTAAATAAAGTCCGGAGTTTAGTCTACACGCATCACTAGCCCTATCAAATTTTAGTGTACCCATCGTCGCGAAGGGTGATTTTTCTGTTGTAAGGGGAAAACCGGAGTCAATCCCGGAGAAAAACCTCATGACCACCAAACTCAAATGCTGAATGGAAAACCCCTGAGAAAAGTCCCATAAGGGTAACGGGTGGAATCGAACCTCGGCCAAGCTATTCAGCAAGCCGGCAACGTTTCCACAAGCCTACCGTAACCCCGTATGCTATAGCTTTAATTTCAATATTTCACATCATATTTCTCACCAGTCGCGTGAGGAGTATGACATGATTGCTAAATTTATGTTACATTCGATTGTTACGTGCCGCTGTAGATGTTTTCACTTAAAACAAAACAAAAAAAAAAAAACCACTATATACATAAAATATATCATGGCTGTGAAAGCCAGTTTCATATTTTAAACATTTTTATATTTTATAAATCTAATCGGATTGGGTTCAGTGCTTTGAATGTGATATTTCTTTTTTGGGAAACCAGATTATGTCCAAATTCGTAATAACGGAACAGTGAGAATAAAACCAACACTTAGAAGAATTTAAGCAAGTGTTAAATAAACAAGCAAGCTCCAATTTTGCTCCTCTGATTTAGTGAACTTTAAAGTTTATCCAGGAGAGGAGAGGACTAGTAGCATGCATATTCATTTGTTTGAGTAGAGAGATAAGAAAATCACCTATCAAGTTTTGCTGGCTATCGATGATTATGGATTTTGATCCGATGGTTTTTGTTGGCATTCGAATGACAATTTTATCTCAGAGGGAGAGAGAGATGCTTCAATAGGACTTTATAAAGGCAGATAATACTTTAGTAATAAGCTTCTGTAATCGATCTGATTAATTTTTTGGTTGAGTTAAGCTAGAAACTGTCGATGAACAAAAATCTACTCTGTTTCGCATTGAACCATCTCAGAATATTATGCCCCACTGATTACAGTGCATTTAATTACAGTTGGAAGTAGCTATCTAAATTTAAAATGCATAAAGTATATGAGATTTAATATCATGTTCAATTATTTTTGGAGTCTGATGTATCAAGTTTTGTCTGTGGAGCCAAAAAATTTTTAAGGTCATAGTTTTATTAATAAGGCATGAAATTAAGGTTGGAATCGTAGTGAATTACAATATTTTTATGTATATGGATTTGATAGTTTAACAAGACTGACCAACAAAAAAAAAAAATCATATCTTCGAAAAGCTGCATTTTATAAAGGAAATTATTCCTGATAACAAAAATACCAAAAGTATGTCTTTATCACGTCTACATTGAAAGATATACTGAAATTTTAGTAACTTACTGCAACGACCAATTCCAAATATCATGCAATAATACAAATGCTATCTTAAAATTGCGTCTTATTCATTTTAAAATACTCTAATCAACCATACAATACATCACATACATTCTACTCCCTTAGAATTGTCAATCAGAGAATTTTTGAGAAGTTTGCCACTCAGAGAATTTTTCTTATAGTGCATTTTGCTTTCCTTCTTAAGAAACCAGCAATAATCTCCCCTCATGGCAGTATTCCAAGGCCCTTAGTACTGCTTTTCCGGCGTGGATATGTCCTGATGTAAGCGATCCCCTTACTTACATCTCAAATTTTGAGAGGGAAAAAGAAAACTCAGATGGAAATTGGTAAAAAACCAACCGTAGTCATTGAATCTAAAACAGAAATTTTTAATAATGCAAATGTTGCGCTACTTATCATCGTTCTTGTCATTTACTTTAAAAGAAAACACAGACGATTCACTCCAGTACACCGTGCCAACAGTGAAGTTTGGGGGGGGGGGGGGGCGAAGGAGTCCTGATGCAGGATTGCTTCTCGAAGTTTATGCCAGAAATTTTTATGAATATCAGAGGAGAGATAGGAAAAAGAGCCGTCAAGTGATTAGCACAAACAAATCAAAAAGACGGTGCAATGATGTTAGCACACACTAAGTACCAGTTCTCACCTTCAGAATGTTAGTTAAACTATCAAAATGTTATTTAAAATTTAATGCAGCCATGACAGATTTTTTTTTTTATATTTTTTGGGGAGAGACCACTGGTTAGATGGGGATGGGACTTTTGATCGTAGTGCATAGTAGTATCCCTCACTGTGGGATCCTAATTTCGATTTCCTGATTAAATGTCCATTTTTATGACTTGTACTGGTGTTCGAATACTTTTGAGAATATTGTGTATATTAGAATGCCATATTTGTTAGCAACTTTGAAACAAACTGCTTGTATTATTATTATTGCAATATTAGCCCATAACCACGTACTAAACTTTAATTAGTGGGAGTTGGTATGTCGCCATTACACTCGAATTAACTCGTATTGAAAACTTATTTGCTCGAGTGTGTAAAATTAGTTCAGCTTTTAAAACATTAAGTTTTTCTTAACGCATCTCCAAAGTTAAGCACTCTTTCATTACTCTCTGTCATTAGCTTACAAGCCTTATCAGAACTCATCTTTATGAGTGGATAACTACAGCCTAGTACTCCATAAGGACTTTAATTAAACTACGACAACAAAGAGCGCATTTGACTACCCAAATGTGTCTAATTTTGTTAAACGCATTATGTTATCAGCTAAATTACATTCTAATCTATACCGCACCGTTCTGTAACTGCTCATTTTAAGCAGAGTACTTAATTAGCGACACATGAACGTGTGCGTCTTAATTACTTTTATTTATTACTTGCCAATCGCTGTTTCTTGCTGCCATAATTGACTGGTTGAAACCGTATTGATGGGTCTAGTATAAACATTCAGTATAAGCATTTCCGAATTATAACAACAGTATTCAATCAATAAAGCTTTAAGGTATTTATTCATATTCTGTCTGTGCTCGTGACAAAATATTATCCTAACCAAATTATGAAGAATTTTCTAGTCAAGATAAAAATTAAATCAATTTTCATGTGTTACGGTTATTATTTCAGATGATAACATATTACTAGACAGGAGCTTCTGTGGGCAAACAGCAGTGATACTTGATGGAAACTTGCATGATAAATAGTTTGGAAAATCCTCAGTTTTTTCCCCTATATCTTGCTATTACAGCTTTTTCCCTATATAATTGTTATCTTTAAATATTACTTCATAATCTTGTAATAATAATAATAATAAAAAAGAACATTGACTCGAAGGACATTGATCCTGAACTCCGATATCTGTAACTCACACGAGTTAATTTCTTATCAAACGGAAGGCCTAGTAACAAAGCCGACCCCAAATAACTACCTTCTTCGACTAGAAAAACAACTAATGATAGTAAGCTTATCTTAGAATTTACTTTGAATACACTAATTAGTCGTGTAACGTGCCCAGTGGAGATCTCAGCCTGAACAAATACGAAATCCGAGAGAATAATAGAAGACTGGATCTGATAAAATTCACTTCTGGGCAGCGGGTTGTCGGACATTGGAATTGCCTCCCAACGTAGTGGAGGCAGTGAGTCTGACCAAGTTTAAAGCAGAATTGGATGATTACATTGTGAGAATGGGAATAGGATGAATAGTCTGTTTTATTTGAATTTTATTATTATTATTTATTGTAGATGCAGAAAAAATGCGCCTTTTCGGAGTTAATGAATCCACCATAAAAGATTAAGAAATCACTCATAAACTAGAGGGTACAGTTGTATCCTCTTATTCTCAAGTAGCAAAATTCGCGAAAATTGTCAGGAACCAGAAGATTGAAAATATGGAAAAGGCGCTGGTATTTGGGTTAAAGACCAGAATTAGAAGAGAACGCTTTTGAGCGGCCCTATAATCCGCGAACAGGCGAAATGCTTATTAGAACATTTTAATTCCAGCTAACGAAGGCCAGTCGACGTTGAAGATACTTAGTGCTTCTGAAGAAAGGCTCTTAATTTAAGATAAGAAGTGCTTTGCATAATGCGAAGATTGTAGGTGCGGCAGCCTCTGCATATACTATAGCAGCTGCAGATTATCAGAATTCTATAAAATAATTCAAGTAAAAGATTACGCACCCAACCAAGTTTTTTTAATGCCGTTGAGGTGGGACTGTCTTTCAAGAGAATGCTCTCGAAAACGTTCATCACAAAAAAAAAAAAAAAAAAAAGCCCCTAGTTTCAATGCTACCAAAGATGGCAACAATGATGTGCGTCGAGAGTCAGAGTCAAACCTTTGATGCTTTATACATCATTAAATTCACAAGAATTTCGAAACAAAAACAAAGGTTGTTTTTGTTTCGACATGCGTTGAAGAGCAGATAAAAAGGCTTGGGTAACTACTTCAGTTTTTTTTCTGTGCTGATCCCGCAACTGTTTCTTGTCTTAAAAAATATTTGAAAAAAAAAAATATATATATATATATATTACACACACAAAGCGCTGTCGGTTTCAGTAGTGCAGTTTTGTCTCTTTTGCCAATTTTGTTGTGGAAAGAGATAGTGATTCTTCCTTGAAAATTTAATAGAGAGAGCGAGCGCGCGCGCGCCCACAATAGAAAGTATAGCAACCATAGCCAATCAACTTTGAAGAGAGAGAGATTTACGCATTTTCAAGTGACCGGCATTGAAGATGCAATTGAATCGCATCAGGAAGATAAGTAAAAAAAAAATCTAGAGAAATTAATCATATGATGCTTTTTCCAAAAAAAATAAATAAATAAACAAAAAAGATTCTGAAGCGCTTCCCCAAACTGAATATGTCGATTCTGTCACAAGGTATCAAGCTTTCTGAATATTTAGTTGTTTTTCATGGGGACGCAGGTCCCATAATGGAGAGGAACCTCAAATTCACAAGAGGAATTAAAAGATTGTATTTCAATTATTGAGAAACTTTAGACGAACTACAAAAAAAAAAAAAAAAAGGAATTTCTTTCTAGTATGTATAAAAATCTTACCTTTTTTGTTACCAATAAAAATGTAAACTCTTAATTCATGTTCCAAAAAGTCTGGGAGTAACTCCTTCCATTCTCATGCATTTCTCATGCATTACGTTACGTTATTCGCGTAACGTAATCCCGCGAATACATAAGTTCGCGGGATTACAATTTGCACTTCTGTTCAATAAAATAGCATAGCATTCCAAATTACCAAAAAGTAATAAACTTACAGAACCCACCAAAATATAAACCTTTGCCGAAGCAATATCTATTATGTCCCATCTAACTCATTACAAGGCACTCTTCAAAGATTATTTTAATTAGGAATATGCCATAAGCCGCCGACAAGAATGTGCCTGATTCTAAAATGCTGCAACACCTAATAAAAAAAGTAGAAGGCCAAATGATGCAATAGAATGGACTTTTTCGGCACCAGCTAAAATAAAATAAATTAATAATGATAATACAGTATTCATATTGTTCCCATTCTCACAAGGTTGTTATCCAGTTCCACTTAACTGGATTCGCTACCTCTGTGACATTTGGAGTTAATTTATTCTACTGTTCAACCCGCTTCCCATAGGTGATCTTCGTGAGATGCAATCTTCAGTTATTCCCTTGGATTTTATATTTGTGTCCTTTGATTCTTGTCTCACCTATGAGGAAGAGCAGACCTTCCTCATTCATTTTACTCAATCTCTTCAGTACCTTATGCACCTCAATCCGATCTCTCCTTAGATGCCTAGTTATCAACCTTTGCAGTCCACATCTTCTAAGCCATTCTTTATATGTGCATCGCTTTGCACTCGTCACTAATCTGGCCGCCGCCTTTGAATCCTCTCCAGAACTTCCATATCTTCTAAGTACGGTCTCCAGATCTGAATACAGTTTTCCGAATGCTGTCTAACCGTTTTGTATAGAAGGATGAAGTCCTTCTGCCTATTAGTAAAGGCCCTATAAATCATTGACTTGTACCTTCCCAGGAATGCCTGTTTACACCACAAACAAAATTTCATGTAAGCTTGAATCGTAACGCCAATCTTTCTCTTTCGCTTTGAGCCACTTTTAGCTCCTTCTCCCCCAGCTTAAACGTGACTCTGGGATTTCTACTACTCCAAATGGATACATAACCGTACATTTAGTATTCTAAGTGCCTGCCCACTTCTCCACCTACATTTGAACGCAAGGAATCTCACTAACCGCTGTAAAGAAATTTTTGTAGACTGTGCACCAATTATATTTCATAATGAATATTTCATAATTCTTTTAAATAACTTGACCTCCCTACTTCTTCATATCCTCTCTAAGAATATGAAGATTTAAAGATTCATTTATTCCAGATACCGAAGTGCATAATATTAGCATAAGGGTTACATTGCACAAATTTATGCGTACTCATACTAAAGAAATGATTATAAAATCTCGTTCTACAATTATTACTACGAGATTTTAAATGGGAATGATTGTAGTAATGTTTTGAATTCTTTCGACTGACAGCTAATTGGCAAGAGCAGATTTATCAAAATAAATCTGTCTTGGGCAGTGGGTCGCTATTCCTACCCCTCCCCCCAACCTCAGATCACGAACGATATCCTGGGTAGAGGGGGAGACTTCATATTATAAAGAAGACGAAAGATCTCTAGAACTAGCTGTTTGAGAAACTCGTAAAGCAGCTACAGAGACAATTCATGGTAGACCAAATTCTGATGATGGTGGAATATTCGCTTCTTTGAAAATATTATTTAAAAACTGGCTTTGCATTATAATCTGCAATTTATATTATGATACTTGTTATTTTAGAAAAAGTTTCATAATAATATTATAGTTTTCAAAAAAGAATACATCTTGCTGTTCAGAATTTCTGCTTAGGCGAAAAGGCGATTTAAACATATTTTTTATCAATTTTTAGTTTCTCCATAGGATTGTTCACTTTCTTCAGATCTGTTTAAATAAAATTGCTATCTTTATAAAAAGGAAATATACCCAATCCTGCGCAGTCTCGGAATAACATTTATTCATCTGTTCCATTCCCTTCTTGCATAACAATGGTATTTTGACAGTCCTCAGAGTATCTATTGACAGACGCCTTCCTCGTCCATCAGCCTAGACCAAAGGAAGCGGGGGATCAAAGTGTATTATCCATCGTATCTAAGGCCGCATTTTAAATAAGTTCACAAAATAGTGCCGATTCCGAAACTGCGCTTATTTACTGTAAGTTATTAAACTTACCTTATCACAAGGACATGTCGATATATGAACGTATATTCCTCAGATTTCCAGGCAGCTCATCATTTTGCGTAAATCACTGTCACCACTGCACAGAATTCCTCTTTGGTTGGATTATTTCAATATCCACTGCTAATATTTAGTGCACTTAGCGTTTAATGACACTAGTAATGTATGTTCGCTTCGTTACAGTTTAACTAACGTGATCAGTGAAATACTTGGCAGTCCCTTGCTAACAACCGCTGTACAGGTGTAAGCGTACGGCAGACGGCATGCGTCCGATACCGTATCTGAAACACCAACATCGTAAGAATCGCTATCTTTCAGAGGGCATAACTTTCTCATGACCTCAGTAGGCGTTCGTCAGATCCACCTTGTAAGGGGACAGCCAAAGTGTCCCGTTATCGGACTGTTAGTCCCCATGTGACCTCCCATCACCGACTCATCAGCCGCTTGTCTCTTATCATTTGCGACATTTGCTCATAAGTCTTATCGACTTCGTCAACGAGCTCGTGCAATGAAATAGTATTATTGTCTCTTTCCCACGGTTGGTATCTTGATATGGTCGATGTCGGGGTAACCAAATCTCCAAAGATACCACAGTTCAGAAGGCTTGCCTCTTGCTCCACAGGTACGTGTTTGTTAGTTCAAATACATTTGGATAAGGCGATTATTCATTACGCAGTTGTTCAGTCTCCCCGGGAATTTTTATTGTAACAGCACATATACTATTGTGCCTTGATATTTACTATTCTGTTTCATCAGTCTTCTTTTATCTTTAACCCCTTGGTTGAAGCATTCGCTGTTTTGCACCAATATGTACTTATTACATGCAAATGCCTACGTCGGATATTAGATATTGGCTGGATATTTCATCGTTTATTAGACATTACCTCTAATCAGTGCCTCTCCTTATCCGCGTTTGACTAGTAAGATAATATTACAAGATGGAATTCTCAAGTTTTATTGTGTCTTATAACAGTATTATGAGTGAAAACTTTTCAGAATTTTTTAGAACCAATCTATTTGAGTGTAAAAGTATCCAATCGTTATTACTCCAAACTGTACTTTACAAATCCAGTAAAGAAAACATAACGAGGGTCGTTTGAAAAATGATGACTGGCTACATGGCTTTTACGAAAACACAAGCTTCATTTCTAAAAGTATCCAACTGTTACATTTCCTTCAGTAATCTTCGGCGTTCTTGGTTTTTTTTTTTTTTTTTTTTTTGTGGAAGAGCGGCGAGGAAGTGATATACTCTTGTGTTATAGGAAAGCATTAGCCTCGTGAGTGGCTTCTTCATCTTGTAGAATAAATGTTACCATTGCTTCAGCAGCGTCTTAAGAGCATCTGCCACATGACGCCTTGCTTTGTTGCACAAGATGATTGGCCTCGTCTCCAGGGGATGCAGACACTCTCGTCGTATTGCTTGCTTGCAGCAAATGAATCTTCAGGAACGAGTGGCAGTACGCGACATATACAGTGTCGCCTTATGGAACAACATGGAGCAGCATGATACCACCCCAGTCATGCGTAATAATCAGCTTTTTTTTTTTATGCTTGCATATTTCCTGAAACATTCTTGCATTTCGTTCTGAGTGAGGCCTTTTCAAAGGAGTTAATCAACTAACACCAGAGCGGAAGTGCAAATATTTTGACCGTAAGCAAAGAAACCACACTTCCAACAAACGCAGTTGAGAGATGCTTCATTATCTAATCTATAGGATTTCAAATGCTTGAAATTAAAAAGCTTTATAAACTCATATTTCCATATAAAAAAAATCCATCCTGCATAGCATTATTTCCTCACTTAAACGGTATGTTACCTAATGTCTTTAGGATTTTGCCGTTATCAATATCTATGAGAAGGATTCCCATCAAACAGTTTTTCTTTGCCAAAGAAAACAGTCTATTATTGGAAAGGAGACTAAAAACTATTCACAAATGGAAATGGGGAGCAAGACAGCAGCAAATATTATCAGGCATTTAAAATGATATGTAATATTACACTGGTGTTCAAAGAAAGTGCATCACCTAGAAATTTCACCTTTCTAACCCTTTTTCGCGATGGTATGTTACATTAATGAATAGCATCACGAATAGAAATATAAACAAAAGATATTTATTAATAGTTAAGGCAAAGTTAAGTAATATTTGACAGGTGCTCTCAAAATATTCCAAAATGAACATTTGCAACCTTTCTACAATAGTTTTGGTAAACACGACAATTATGGCTGAAATCTTATCAGAAGCCCTCAGTTTGCTTCGGTTTATCATTTTAAATGGAAAACAAAATGAAAAGTTCACCAGGTGCAAACTAATATTTAGTTGAACCGCCTCTGGCCCTGATGACAGCAGCACACCGTCGAGGCATTGACAAGATCAATTTCTGAAGATAATCAACTGAGAGTGTGTGGTTCCAAACACGAATTTTGGCTTCCTGAAGTTCACGAAGGGTCTTTGGTTTCTTTCTGGCAACTGCAGATTCCACACGATGTGAACAGTTCTCTATAGGATTCAGGTCCCGGCTGTTTCCTGGCCAGCCAAGAGTTGTAATGGACCGTTCTTCCAACCATTTTTCCACCTGTAACAAATGTAAACACATTACTGTCGAACCTCTAATGCATAAATGAAGCTAAAGTAACTACAGAAGTGCCTACTTACACTTTTCGCCCGATGACAAGGAGCAGAGTTGTGCTGAAATATACAGTTACTTGGCAGGTTTAAATGGTCTCTAATGGTTGGCAGCAATTTGCCTTCCGATATAGCCAGGTATCCATTGGCATTTACGGAACCTTTTTATAAACTGCAGGTGACTTACTCTGCGATACGAAATGCACCCCCACCCATATCATTTGGCTGGTAGGGTTTGTTTTTTATTTGGTTTTTAGGAGCATTAGCAACTAAGGCCATATTGCTCCGCGATATGCGGTGGTCATTCCCTGACCTTTCCGCATCCTCCGTATTTGGTGGTCACGGGCTCGAACGCCGGTCGAATCAAGAAGCAGTGTGTTATGCACTGCTGCTCCTGCCCACCCGGCTACGGAGGCTCCAGGCTGGTAGGGAATTTCACTGTAGACACCATACAGTCTGGATGGTATTCTTCACCACGTCTACGGCGAATCGTTTGTCTCCCATCAGAGCCATGCAGGTTGAATTTCTTCTCATCCGAA
This sequence comes from Mastigoproctus giganteus, assembly GCF_048544385.1. Lineage (NCBI taxonomy): Eukaryota > Metazoa > Arthropoda > Arachnida > Uropygi > Thelyphonidae > Mastigoproctus > Mastigoproctus giganteus. The sequence continues at coordinate 168,408,731 of NC_143577.1, forward strand.
AAAATAACTGACTTCCACTGCTTACACCAAATTAATCTGGCCTTTTTCGTGTAAGGAGGGGCTTCTTAGGACGAGGGGCTACATATCCATTTTTAAAGAGGCGTCTTCTGCCTATTACTCTACTTTCTACCACTTCTGTATGTTCTTCCCATTCTCTTTTCAGCTCAGACGAAGAAGCTTTACGGTTTTTAAGGCATAGGCGCTTCAAAACTCGGTCCTGTTTTGGCGTAGACTCGTTTGCGACCGGTTCCTTTTTTCCTGTCAGCAGAGCCAGTATTCTTGAGTTTGGAAAGAAATTTCACTGTTGACTGATTACAAGACACTGTGGCATAGTATTTAGGGTTAGGCGCCACCTGTGGTTTCCCACATCTGCGCCGTATGTACTCTGTGATGGAATGCAGAACTACTGCATAAGCCAGAAAAAAAGTGTAGTGTCTGGTTTATGCAGTATTGTGTTATGTTCTGTTGTGTCTCTGGCTACTTGGCCGCAGGGCCCCTAGTGGAACCCTACCGTTGCCCGCCACCACCACTGGGAAGGTGAGCCAGGCTGCCTTGATACTCTGGCTGATCTCCACCCAGGGTCGCCTGAGCTCTTTCTGGACGGAGACAAAAAAAAAAAAAAAAAAGGGAAGAGAGTGGGAAAGATAGAAGTGGTGGAGTCAAAGTAGGCAAAAGGAGGAGAATGCGGAAAGAAGAGGTGGGAAGGGAGAAGTAGGAATCACCCCTGGTCTGGGAGCCCACCGAAGGCCAGGGAAAGGAAGAAAGCTTGCAGAACAAGGGCGTTCTGCAAAGTTGGGTAGGTGCAACGGGAAGTGTCTGAGTTTGATATATATATCAGTTAAGTGTCGTCATTCCAACGCGGAAGATGTCCAGTTCATTCAGTTCTGAAAGTGGCTGGTGATGAGAGAAGAGCATATACGAGGAGAGATCATAGCGGTTTCAGGAACGTCTGGTGTGGATGTCTATGTTGTGGGATCAGACGTGACACATTGTTTATACAAGACACTGTATAAGCAATATGACGGGAAGAACATCCTTCCTCACGTAAAGCAACGATAGCACTCATTCTTCGTGGCGTCAACTGCACGTAACTCGCCAACCTGACACAAGCAAGGAATAACTGCAACTCTTGCAGATCGTGCTTATATAGCTGAAAGTAACAGCTGATGCAATATTACATCACCTAGCGTGTCAATCTTATCTGATTCTATCTATAAGAAATATTGCCATATACTTACGTTATTCGGACAACAATTTCAATTTTAAGCGGTGATGCACTTACTTTGAACACCAGTGTATTATTAAGATAGTAATATGATTTTAATTATGATAATAATATAATTTTATTGTATCAAAATACCATGAATACGCTGAGCTTACATGCCGTGGACGGCACACATGACGGCGGGGGATGGCTAACAGTATAACCAAAAAACATACCTCAAAGATTAGCTAAAATACTAAATTATTACATTAATTTAAATACTGAGAACAAGATTAAATTCAAAGAACAAACAATATGCAACAATTCACGTAACATATACACGGTTGGAATATTCTGTAATTCAAAATAATGAGTCCTATTCTAAAGTGGACCTTTTTTGGGGGTTGTCGCTCAAAATTGCCTGGATAACTTTGATCCGATATGCAATGCAATTAATAAATATTAATTAACTTAATATAGTTTTAATGAACTTGAAAGACAAACTGTCGTGTCTTTCTGTAAACAGTAATGTGTTTAAAGACAGACACGAAAGTTTATCAAGCACAAAAATCAAGTTCTTCAATAGAAGAAAACGCGCAGTAAAATGTACAATAGGAGAAACCCCGATGTCGGTCAAATATACTGTCGGAAAATCTTATTTGCGAAAGAAAACAGTCCATTATCGGGGGGAAAAATGGAAATATTCGGTTCAGGCGAACTCTAGGCAAATAAACGCTTGCTGTCTGGGGCAAGCGTTCTGTTGAAAAATCACATCATTCCGACAAGTATATTGTGGGAAATGTAATTGTCGACAAATCAAATTGGACCCAGTCCAAACATCACATAGAGGTATGCCCAAAAAACAGTTTCACCCACATTATACTGCACCAACAACGGATATCAGTGGGAGGGAGGGGGGCCTGTTTTACGTAGTTTGGATTTGACTGCCGGTTGTCATTGATTAAACCATATTCTGAAATTCTGCTTTACCTTTATTGTGCCAAATCTTTGGAGAGGGGACTGTTATTTGCGTCAATATGAAACGCTCCGTGTCACAGAGCGCAATCAGTAGAACGGTGAGTTGAGAAGAATAACGTGGTGATCCTGTCATTTCCAAACTAGATCTGAATCCAGTTGAACATCTTTGGGATGTTTTGGAACAATGGTCGAGAACCAGAAGATGTTCTAGTTTAAGTTGAAACAAGATTCCAGTCTCTCCATATCAAATTCGTGTAGAAAGCGCCCCCCCCCCCCAGAGGGTTACCGATATCATTAAAATCCATGGTGGTCCTGCTAGATGTGAAAAAAAATTTGATATAATTTTTTTTTTTTATATCAAGTATATCTTGACATCAATGAAGAAACATTAGAAAACATTTCCTTTGAGCAAACAGCTTCTGATGAAAATAGCATCACAACCTTTCGTAATTGTAAGAAATTTGCAGAAATATTATTATGATGACCGTTGTTATGCATTTAGTTTTTTGTTAGTTGTATGCCGTTTCATTAGCATAGCTTGTATGTAATTTGTTTGTTGGCCTTTTTGATTTCTCCTTAAATTCTGTTAACAGATTTTATTACATGTTTGTTAGACGCATTAGCAGATATCCATAGAGCGCCTGTTTTCCCCATGTCCTTCCGTCCGTCTGTCTGTCCGTTTACTTGAAGTAACTCGATTAGCAAGCTTATACAGCATCAGCAAAAAAAAAAAAAAAAAAAACTTTCCATTTGATTTATACATTCGCCCTAAAAGTTTCTCCAGTTCTTCCTTGAATCTATTTAAGCTATCAACTTCCACAACAAATGGAAGCTTGTTTCGGAAATCAACCCCTCGCTGGAGGCAAATTTCCGCACATATATGCTTATTGCCGTGCGCTGATTTGAGGAATGGAATGAGCAATATGGCGGAGGCACAGAAACCATATGCTTTTGGTTTCTCACTTCCATAAAAGAAGTTTTTTACCTTTCTTCACAAGAGGGTTCTATCACTGTTATAATTATTGCTCTTGTCGTTACCTTAACTAGCATCTTCCGATTAAGATGGCTTCATCACATCATTGTAACTTAAATGACTAGGTAATCAGTGAGAAGCAGTACATGAGAGAAAGAGAGAGAGAGGGGGAGATGCTGTAAACAGTTAACACTTCCTCCAGATACTACAGGTTCTAAGAAAACTGCAGTCCTGATTTTTGTGCTATTGAGATCATCTGAAAAAGATGGATGAAAATCTTCAGCACCACTTGATCGAAGCAGTTTTAAACGCAATATTCGTCAAAAAAGCCAAGGATTTTTATTTTCCTCTTTTAGGCTCAACTGTTTCGCAGTTGACAATTTTTTTTTTCTTTTTTCCCTCTGTAACTTTCTTTCTAGCTAAGAGTTATCAGGTTTTTCACACATTTAGAGTACCGAATTATAATGAGGTGGCAGTGACTAGCGAAAATATTTGCGAAAAAAGACCAAAAAGAAGAATGCACATTTCCAAAGAAATAAATGAAATACTAAATCACATGGAAGATAATTAATTGTATCGAAAAGAGACGCAACATGCGAAAGCAACATCATCTAGAAGTGTTACACATCAGGAAAGAAAGATGAGAAAGAATTTCAGCAAGTTGGATGTAAGAAGACGTCAGTGAAGGAAGGAAAGAGGCAGTTACGTAAATTATATGAAGTTATCTAGAATGCAAATAACAGAGTTTGTAGATGCTGAGAAGTAACAAAGCCATGCTACGACTTCTACACAAACATTCTCTACACGCACCACAAAAAAAAAAAAAAAAAAAAATAGCAGCAGTATATATTCGACAGGTTCGCAAACCTCTCAAATTCAAACTTTAGCGGAGAGGTGTGGGGAATTAAATTCAAAGAAGCATGATGAAGATACTTTGACGTTTCTTCATTTTCTTATTCCGAATGAGATACTGATGAAAATTTTTACTTGTATTACACAGAGGGGGGGGAGTTCCTGGTAGCCGCTGTTAAAGATAAGATAATGCTAAACACCCATTCGTAACATTCCGAGATTTTTTTTTTTTTTAGTGTAACTTGAAAATAATTTAATAAGGTTAAACAGTTATAATTAATCTAGTTAATATAATCAATCCTGTGTTAATGTTTTTTTTTTTATTTACATTTACGATAACAGATTTTATTGTGTATGTTGTTGTACAATTATTTTCGAGCTTGAAAAAAATACTGTCGTCTCTCTCTCTCTGGAAAATAAATATTGCAGATCACAAAAATTCTAACTCGCATAACTGTAAAGACAAGTAAAAGAGTTCGTTTTTTGTAAATGAATTGCTAAAAAATTGTGTTGTATTTTCCTGGCCACATGTTTCATCTATTATTACTAGATTAAACCTACTGCAACTTCCTGATTTTTCTTTGTCTCTACTCACCACAACAATCGCTATGCCGCTGCTTATTTGGTTTCCCAAAATTCCGTCGCGGATATGCATCAGTTAGCGTACTTCTCCTCCCCCATCATTCCATTTAACTAGCCATCTCAACTTCCGGCTGGGAAGAAATGGCCCGTAAGTAGTAGATTCTCCTAGAAACATGTGGGATGTCTCTGTGTATAACAAGAGGCTACTGACCTAAGATGCTTCTGGAAACTCAACTACTGACCATTTGCCTTCGATAGTAGTTGTTTCTCTTCAGGTGTCGTGGGAGCTGTTATTCCTGCACAAAGCAAATGTATGGAAAGTAAGTAGACGGTGCAGGTGTTTAAAAAAACTCTCGAGACTTCGAAAGCAGGAAAAAAAAAGATGGCCTTTAAATTTCGCAAGCTGTAGGCAGGATTCTGTTGACTTAATTTGTTACTAGTTCGTAGCCTCTAGTGACTGTCAACCCCTTTCTTGACTATGCGCAGTTCTCCAATAGTCTAATTTGATGTCGCCCTTAGTTTTCTTCTTCGGCGATCGTTATTTCCTCGTCCCTTCTAGTGTGTCCCACTTTCCTTTCTATCGTCTGTGGGTGAGTGACTGTTCAGCTATTCTTTGCTACTAATTTCTATCGTCGAAGCCAAATTACATTTCCTTCTCTTTTGTTCAAGATTCCCAAATGCTGTATTCTACCAACACTGCCTACGTGTATTTGGTAATAAATGGATGTCTTTTCCGCCTTATTCTTTCAGATTGTTCCGTGGTATTAGCCTGCTGAACGAAATAATGTTTCTACACTTAAACTGCGAGCCATTAGTTATTTCGAATACTTCCTTTGTAAAGCATTTTACCGGCTAAAGCATAAATTTATTTTTTAAATTATACTCATCTGTTAGGTTGTCGTAATTAAAAGAATGAAGCGCGAAGTGCATTGTGGTCCCCTTCTTGAAATTTTTTACTTTGTCATCAGCTTTAATTGATATAATTTACCCTAAGGATGGTACTTTTTAAACGCTAGCACAGAGAATAGATTGGCGCTCGATTGACGATAACACCGCAGTTTCCAGAAAAATTTAATTACTGCAGAACGCATCTAATCACCATTGCGAGTAGAATTTCTTATTTTTCTGGAGTGCTTAACGGCTTTTAATGGAGAACTGTTGCTGTACTAGAGGATACGCCATTTCTCACGCATTACTGGAGCCATTGGCGAAACAGACAAATACAAGAACTGTAAATAAGTAGTTTTTAAAGTACAAGGACGCAACATAGTTGTTGTTATTTAGTTTTTAAGAGCATTATCAACTAAGGCCATATTGCTCCGGGGATATGCGGTGGTCATTTCCTGACCTTTCCGCATCCTCCGTATTTGGTGGTGACGGGCTGGAACCCTGGTCTAATCAAGAAGCGTGTGCTACGCACTGCTGCTCCTGCCCACCTGGCTACGGAGGCCCCAACAAACATAGTTGTGATGGTCTTGAATTCTCCTTTGAAAGCAATGCATTGAAAGTTACTTTAAGCGTAAAGAAGGCTAATTGTTGTCTTTGCCTCATAACAGTTTTCCCAAAAGTTTTCGTTAAGAAGGTTGCCGAGCAGCGGCAAGGCTTCATTGTAGTACACCGATTATAATCCATTGTCCGTCTGTACTGGGTGGAAAAAGAATCCTTTACAACAGTTGGTAAAGAGGGTAATGTTTCGTGGCCGACCCGATTCCTAGCTCTGTATGCCAGTATTGTTCTTTGGAGGAGGAGAGAAGGTCATGAAGAGCCACGTTCACAAGACATTCCAAAGGTGGGGATATCTTAAAATGAAAATAGCTGAAACAATCGCTTCTATTTGTGAATGAACATTCTAAAGACAGTATTGAGTAACGTAATAATTCATAACAGGTTGCACCTAAACCGTATTCCTTTTCCTCGGCCCTGATTTATTAAAAACATAAATTACCGGATATAAATGGCCCACGTATGAGATGCCACTCAAAAGTTTCCGGACTCTTGCGATGGCAACATCAGCGGTGGTATTTGTATGGAATTCTGGTGGGAAAGGCATAATGAGCGGTTATAATTGCTTTTCCAACTTTGTAGAAAAGGTATAGTTCGAATACTTTCGAGACAGAAGGAAGTTTTATTAGCTTTGTTTTTTTCGAATCGCCAAACTGGTCGTTCTCGGGATGGGTTACATGGTTTTCCTTCCTGAAAATAAATAAATAAATTTTCTGTTTATACTCCGGGACGACCAAAAGGTCAGAGGAGTTCGCATGATAGATTGAATACAAGAAACATCGCCGTATTCAGTAGTAACGGGCTTGAACCCCGGTCACTCGAGGCACGTGTACTTAGGCACCCGCGCGCCTGACCACTAGGCTACGGCCTCGGTAATTTGATTTTTAATAAATCAGAACCGAGGAAAAGGAATACGGTTTAGGTGCAACCTGTTATGAATTATTATGTTAATCAATACTGTCTTTAAAATCGGTTTTTCATCCCATAAAACAAGTAAATCGACGATGGTATACACAGTTTACTGATGATTATATTCTCATGCTAATTCTAATCAGCCAATCAGTGTGCTGCTCGATTATGATAGTATACATTTTTCTGAGGAGTTTGGCTCCAATTCTGATCACCTAGCATTTTTCACTATTATTTTATGCGCCTTCCCCTCCCAAACAGAGTAAGATTATTTTGAATATCCTCTACGATTCTGTGTTTTACTAGAACGTTGGATTTTAAACGAAATGTTCCACTGTGACTTTCATAGAGGGAGCGGGGCGTCCTACTGCTTTTGAAGGAGGCCAAGTTTACCTCCAGTGAAAAGAGTATGCTGTTGCTGGTTCTTGACAAATAAAATTAGCAGACACGCTTGATTTCTGGCCAAGGACAACAGCTCGGGTTCCGTGCCTCTGTACTCTTCAGACCGTCTGTGCGGTTAGCACAGAGGTTATAATCACTGACCTACTCAGGTGGCAAAGACTCGGGTTCGAATCCCGTCAGTGACACAAGGAACTTTGTTACGGGCTTTTGAAGTGAAACTTTTAGATGCGCTCCAGGCAGTTTTCAGATGGGAATAACTTGCGTTCATGGATTGACAAAAACGCCACGAAGATGCAACTGTTGCCATAAGTAAATGCGTTACAGGCATTCTGAACGGCCAACTGCCATACTAGGTAAATGTTCTGGTTCTCATACGATCACCGAAGTTAAGCTTGGTTAGTAATTAGTTTAGTTTACTGTTTATACTCCGGGACGACCAAACGGTCAGAGGAGTTCACAAGATAGACAGAATACAAGAAACAGCACCGTATTCAGTAGTCACGGGCTTGAACCCCGGTCACTCAAGGCACGTGTACTTATGCACCCGCGCGCCTGACCACTAGGCTACGGCGGCCTATTGGGAGGGTGATTACCTGAGAATACTCAGTGTATTTGAATTTTCGCTTTTTTTTTTTTTGTGTTTACCTGTGGAAAACACTCTTCCGATTTTCACGTATTCTTTAATTTTGTTAATTGGTAATAAAGTGTAAATCTGTGCTTTATATCTTTACTTTTATAGCCTGTGGATAATATTCCTCCTATTTTCGCTTATTAGAATCGCCGTCAATAGAATTAAAATTCTATTGACTGCGATTTCGCAATTCCTAAACGTGATCATAATGACCGGCGCTTGCTATACATGTCGTATAGTGAATGGTATTTTGTTTTGGAGTGTCCATCGTAAAGTGATTCAGGTCGTACAGTGAACCAGTCGTAAAGCGGGGGAATTCCACTGTAGTGAGCCTTGTAAGGCGTATAGTACACGTGCAGTGCGTCCATGGATTGACAAAAATCGCCAAGAAAATGCGACACGAAATGAATCATTCCCACCCACATTGTACCACTGCATAACCCAATCAGTACCCACACTGATTGCGTCATGGTGTTTCTTTCGTCATTCTCCACCGTATTTAATAAAAAAAAAAAAAATTTGAAAAAAGAAAAGTTATAATGCAACGTGTCGAAGACTAATAGTGAGCGTATAGAGCACGTATACGTGCAATGCAACCACTGAAATTATCTCCATTGAGTAGAAGGCAGAGATCTAAGCTATTTCTACAGCGGAAGAAATTACGGCGTGCGATGGAGTTGAACAAAGACGCCAGTGAAGGTCCATCCACATCTTCAGGCCGACCAGGCTAGTCGGATGGCTAAAGTGCCTACCTGGCAACCCAAAGGTCGCGGGTTCGATTCCCGCCTCGGGCTTGGATCAAAGTACTGCAGAAACCTTGGGAGGTGCATTATGGCCACAGAAGCCTATGCGCCAACAACTACAAAAAAAAAAAAAAAAAAAACATTTTAGAGCCATACATTTCCCCAGAAATGTTAGAAGTATAAACTTACAAGGAGCCATGGAAGTTGATACTGCAAATGAAAACGATGAAGAGTCCTCGAAGCCCAGTCGTAAGCGAAAAAGTCAAAACCAACTGCCAGAAGTGCTCCATCAAATCGTTCAACACGTAGCGGGAATAATGCGTAGCCAGAGCAGCAACAGGATTTTAAAAAACACCGAAGTATCCACGACAGTTTAAACTTACATTTTCGGTCCAGTCTGTTTCGTGCGGATCGTCTTTGGTTCAAGAACGATGTGAAGATTATAACAGCTCGAGATCACGCTCTTCTTCAAACAGCATTTCCAAATGAGGATGTAAGTGAAATGTCGGCCTGTAACAGCTGTCGTGGCTGGCTCTCTCAAAAACGAAGTGAGTCTGGCTCTCTCGAATTCAAATGGTTTTAAATATAATGCGATGCCACAGCACTTTCCGAAACTAGATTTGGTAACGGAACGTCTCATAACTCCGAGGCTGCCATTCATGCAGATTCTCCACCTGCGGCATTCATATGATCAATACAGGATCCTCGGTCAAGTGATAAATGTTCGCATAAAGAAGTTACACTTAACTTCCGCTATGAGTGCTCAGCGCGCGCACATTTTTTCTCCTTTCCCCCACGAAAACGGGTTTTTCGTCCAGCATAACAGGCAAATTGACCAGAGAACACGCAATTTATGGACATAATATACGCGGGCATATAAGTTAGTTCTTGGTTTTCCCTAATACGACAGTTTTTTTTTTTTTTTTTTTTGTGATAAATTTTCGCCTAACTCATCAGACTTTGCACCCTGCGGGGTTTTTTTTTTTTTTTTTTTTTTCCAACACTAAAGTGTACAAAAAATTTTATGACATTTTAAGATAGCAAGAAATGGATCAATGCTGCAAGACGACGTAATAGGTGCTCCAGACATTCCCTAAACAATGGCAGAATCTCTCTCAGGCGATGGTTGCAAGGTTTTTTTTGTACTGGTTTTTCATCAGAAAAATACGGACTGGTCATAGAATACAAGCAGTTTAGAGAATACACTAACGCTTCGCGGCTGGCATTGACTTGTGTTCCCATTGTGTCTAGTAAGAAACAGATGTAAACCATAAATGTTATTGTGAACCACTATAAATTAATAAAACCGAATGCTACAGATGTGAGATTATAAGTGTTTTAGTTCCAATAGTGTCAACTATTATTTCCTCTTGTGCAGTTAACTTGAGAAACATCTTATAAAATTTAAGGAGGGGGGAGTACCACTTGCGAAATGCGTGTGCAACATAAAATTTTCATGTAACTCCTAAATAAAATGTGTTTAAATAAAATAAACGAGATGGTTTGGTGTTCCACTTTTTTTTGACTCAACGGATACCTCACTCAAAAACGGGACGGGCTCCCTAATCCAAGCTACTTTTGACAACCTAAAATCCTTGCTAATATACTAGTCTTTCCACAAGAAGTGGACGCATTTATTTGTATGCATTCATGGACCTGATTATTTGCACAGAAGAAATTGAAAAGCTAAGAGGTCGCTCTGGTGATCTTAAGAAGAAGCACAACTTCACTTTAGTATTATTTCAAAATCTTTTTCAAGATTGGGGATGAAATTTTCTATTTTTAATCCACTTAGACAGAAAATTATATTTATGAACTGTGTGCTGTTTATTGAAATGGCATCGTAAAAATATATTTTAAATCACATATTTTTATCACTTTAAATAAACAAGGTCTTGAGATCGACCCATCAGTGTTTTTTTTTTTTTTTTTTAACAATGATTGTCTGTATTGAATAAAACACGCTGGGTGTAGGATTATTTTATTTCTATTATAAAAACATTAGATAGGCGCATTTGAAAAAAAAAATCGAAGTAAACTTAAACTAAATCAGGCAAGTTATTGATGAGATTTTGCCGGCATTTTGTTCCCAGAAAATTATACTATACTATATATTTATAACTCTATGCACCGCGATCGACCAAAATATGCTTTGAGATCGTTCTCTTGCCTTACGTTGTAATTATCTACAGGCTACTAGCGTAGCTACCCTTTTTCGGGCCCGGAGGCAATGAACACGTTCGGGCCCCTACTTAATTAATAAAAATTGCAAAAACAGGAGACAGCCAAAGACGCTGGGCCCGGAGGCAATTGCCTTGCTTGCCTACATGATAGCTACGCCACTGTCCACAGGCCTCTTTATCTTTGCCGATTTTGCACATAATATAATAAAGGAAATTAAAATAGTTTCTTAATTTTTATGCGGGCATTTTTTCCCGGAATCGAGAACCATTGTCTTGATATGTGTGATAAGCAAGGGAAGGACAAAATAATAGTGACTTCCTGTAACATGTATGCACTAATATGGGCGTTGGGTAACCCTTTGCATTTGAAACAGCTTCTATTCTACGTGGAATAGATTCAAATAAATCTTGAACTGTCTTAAGAGGAGGCGCCTCCGTAGCCAGGTGGGCAGGAGCAGCAGTGCGTAGCACACACTTCTTGACTAGACCGGGGTTCGAGTCCGTGACCACCAAATACGGAGGATGCGGAAAGGTCAGGAAATGACCACCGCATATCCCCGGAGCAATATGGCCTTAGTTGCTAATGCTCCTAAAAACCAAACAACAACAAACGTCTTAAGAGGAATACTAGACCGTTATTCATGAAAGAACGTTTCAAGTTCCTTAAATGACGAAAGTAGATTAAATCTGCTTTTCACTTTCCTTTCCAAATATGTCCACAGTGGCCTAAATATTATTACGTTTAAGTCTGAGGATTGTGCAGGCTTTGGGAGATGCTCAGCCTCAGTTTCGCGCTCCACAAACCAAGATTAGACACATCTGGCTGTGTGTATTAGAGCATTATCATCCTGAAACATGGCATCATTTGTGGGAAACAATGTTTGCACTATGGGATGGACCTAGTCACTCAGAATATCAAAGTAATCAGTAGCAGTAATTCACCCGTTCAGGGTGATAATAGGACCTAAAGAAGACCAAGATATTGCTGCCCAAACTATTGTTGACCCCTCTCATGTTTGACAGTTGGCACAAGACAGTCTGGATGATGCGCTTCCTTTAGCATCGCCAAACGAACTCTCCCTGATTTTGTAAAAGGTGTGAATGATGATTCGCCTGAAAATATCACATGTTTACAATCGTGTCCAGTTTTTGGCCTCCTTATACCATTGCGTCCCCTTTCTAGAATTAACATCAGTAACAAGCGGCTTGGCAATAGTGGCTATGCCATAAATTTCAGCCTTTTGACGTTTTCGCCGAAATGTTTTGCTAGAAACTGGATGCTGAGGCTCACATTAAGTTCTGCAGTTATTTTTGAGGCACTAGTTTTATGCTTTCAGCCTATAATCCTTTTCAGTGTCCGACGGTCTCTTTCAGACAGCTTCAATTTTCTACCACAGTTTGTTCTATCAGAATTTGTTTTTCTATACTTGTGGTGACATCTTTTTCAGTACAGTTGCTCTAGATACATTAAACAAATCAGCATTATAGTTACCGATGCTCCTGCTAAACGTGTACCAACAATTTGACCTTTTTCGAATTCAGATAAGCCGGTCATTTTCTTTATGTACCTTTTTTATATCACTTCCAATAAACATCAGTTTTTATTGTCTTTCCTTCAGAGTACTACGTGCAAGAAACAAACAAAAATCATCATTGCATGTTCATAAGTGTCATACACCTAATACAAAAACTACTACTTTCATATCAGGTGTTTCCATTATTTTGTTTATCCCCTATGTATTAAACCATTGTGGTTTATACGTTGTGTATTAAGTAAACTAAATTTATTTAGCAGTCGCATCGCATCCACAGCATAAATACTTTCAGTGTAATATATTTAATATTCGTTCTATTCTTTCGTATGTCTTAATCCGTTAAATCGGTCTCTTAAAAAAAATTCAGTTGTGTGATATTAATCATACAAATCTTTATGGATGAATTTACAACTTGTGATGGGAAAATGTAGTTAACTTTCCTGAAGATCAGTGCACAGACTTTATGAAAACCTTTGTTGAGATCTTCATGAAAGGGCGCCTAATGATGTACCGACTGGAGGCAGAAGCGAAGCGTTCTGTGTGGAAGGATGGGAGATTAGAAGCACACACTTAAGTGGTGTTGTCAGGTTGATTGATGGGACGAGTGATGAATAGAAACGAGAATGTGGATCAATGGAAAGAGTGCCCACACAGCACTCTGCGGATTAAACCCCACTTCGGCTCATACAAGTTTTACATTTGTATGCTGTCAAGACAGGATGTTCATTTGGAGGTCATTGATTTTACAGAAGAATCACAAGAGAAGATTCTGAGGAAGTTTTATGATCAGCTGTCGGCATGAACAGCGAGAGTTTTTTTTTTTTTTTTTTTTTTTCTCTTTATTAAGTAATCTTCCCTGTCCAGAGCTGATCATACGTATCAGGATAAACTGATAGAGACGTTTTAATGTTCAGAATAATATTGGAAAGCCAAAAGTAACTTTGCCCAAATAAAGCAAAATGATTCTGTAATTTATCAGAAAACATGTTTTTTATATTAAATATTGAATTTCGCTCTTACCTTAAAGTAAGCAGTTTGGAAAGTTCATTAAGATAATGTGTTGCATTCACTATTTGGTGCGGGTTATACATAGAGGTGAGTACTGCAATAATAAGCTATTGCAGCTTTACCTCGAAGAGGGAATTATATTCACCGGAATAGGGGGAAAGGAAGAAAAAGTGAACACTTTTATATTCCCTTCTCCATGTCTAGAAGTATAGCAACCAATCCCACCTCTACATAAAAGTAATCATGATACTCCCCCTTCCTCCCACAACAACTGTTATTGTGTCTACTTCTTTCCCTCCCCTTACAATCTTGCTCCCTTCTCGTGATGTGTGGAAGTGTAGCAGGTAATCCTAATTCTACATACCAAGTAACCTTACTTCTCCCCTCCCACAAGAGCTGTTCTTATGTCTGCTTCTTTCCCTCCCCTTACAACTACTTTGCGTACACAAGAAGCAGAAAGGCCTCATTACCTTTGTTCATTTGTTTATTGCGCATTACGAAACAGGGCAACTGGCACAGCAACGCCCTCTTTTGACGGTTGGTTACCCTCGAATGCCCTTGACCTTCACTTTGGGAAGATGTATCCTTGACGAGCTTCGTGGGTCGTACTTGTTGAAAGTTTCGCCATCAGGTGTAGGTGGTAGCGTCCCACAAGACCCCATTTAATGACAAATGAACACACTGACCAGCTGGTCCTTACATTGAATCGAACATAGTAGCTAAAACGAATGCCATTTAAAACAAGATAAGATTATTTCAAAACGAGATGAGAGTAGCGACATTCTTCAAGGCAATTTATTCATGCCGACAAATTCTCTGAAGCGTGACAGACCAAAGAAAAACAGTGAGTGAATGAATGAATCATCCGTCTTGTAGTGTGCAACACTATAAAAACTTATTACGTTATTTTGCTGTATGTTCGCATGAATTAAGCCATGCCGGTGAAAGTGACTTAGTTCACGTAGTGCCATGAAAGACTTCCAGATGGCGTTGTGGTACTACCAGTATTTAATTATTAAAGGCAAAAAATGCTATCAGCGTTCAGGTATTTTATTACTTGAAATTTCAGAACGAAGTTATTTAAAAAAAAAATTAAATGAAAAACCATTCTGTGCAATGTGCTGAAGTTGCAGCGTGTTTTCCTGTACAGCAAAGTGATCGGTATTTCATTGCGGTACCTGAAACCTAAAAGTCTTAAATTTGATTCTCATTATAATTTAGTGCAGAAAAGTACCTTTTAGGTCTGCAAATGATTTGAGTTTATTGTAAGCATTTTATGGCAGTGATGTGCAATTAAATCCAAGTAGCAAAGCTAATGTGGTCATTCAAACAGGGCAAAGAGCATTCTCGTATAAATTTTCGTTTGTGATGTAATGGACTATATTTGAAGGTCACTTTCATACCCAGTGCTTGTTTTCTGTATTCTCTCTTCTTAGAAGTATAATTATTTACTTCTTTCAGATCCTAAGTTAATCTAAGATCACTTTGAATGGTGGTATAATATTATATCCTTTTTTTTTTATTAATTAAACATTTGCTGTTAATTGTTCTGTAATTTTTATTTAAATGTTCCTTACCAATACAGTGTGTTAGTTATCTGACGGCACCAGTGACTTTCCCCATCTCCGCGTTGTGTACTCTGTTTGTATAACACAGAACTCTGTGAAGGGCAGAGATTTAAAGTGGTTTGTTGTGTAGTGTTATGTTCTGTTGTTTCTCTGACCATTTAGCCGTTGGCCCCTATTAGGACCCAGCGTTGCCCACACTAGAAGGCAGGTCAGGCACCCAATAGATTATTTAAGTACTATGGCAGGCTCCGCCACTTATTTTCCGAAGATTTCAATGGCAGTTCAGCTATACAATATAAAATTTTACTTTACCAAAAAAATGGAAGAACAAAATTTTGCAAAACATTCGACTCAGTGGCGTATCATCGGGAAATAGGGCCCTGGTGCAACGTAATTTGTTTTTTCCTATAACTTTCTGATTCCACTACGTTCACTCCAATGCAATTCAAATCAATCAGTGAATTTTATATTATATATATATATATATATATATATATATATATATATCATACAATATATAAAATTCACTGGTTGATTTCATTTTTCTTTTGTTAACACCAGTAATCTCACTTGGTGAATTATGCAATATAATCAAAATTATTTGATATAATTGTAATATTGCGTATAAAATAAAGATTATTTCTGTAATAAGACTTTCGTCAATTTTTAATGAACGAACAAATGGAACCAAACCTTTCAGCAGCCTGCCTTTTATGTTATGAAACTGCCACTACTAGTTCCTCCTCCCCTAAGCGCTAGGCTACAAATAAGCAACTACTTCTGAGAAGGCAGATATTACATGTGTGTGTGTGTGTGTGTGTTTTGTTATTTATTTATTATTTTTTTTTTTTTTAAAGCAGTGACCTCCCATCTTACAACATAAAAATCCAATGCCACTGAAAAGCCCTTCAGTGGCATTGGACCCAGTGCCCTTCTTTCACGTTTACCTGTTCTATAAAAAAGCAGATCTAAGTCTTATTAGAAGTATTTCTCATAGAATAGAAACTACCAAAGGCCGAGAATTATGTAAGCTCAATTTTGAAATTTTTATTTTCATACCTTTTGTCACCTCATGAATTGGATTTTTAGTTACTGTGTTAATGGGATGTCTAGCTTCCTATATTGGATGCCATAAGCACTGGTCCGCTGTCCTGAAGCACCATATTGCAAATATGTTGTATTATTATATTTTTATTTATTTATTATTATTATTTTTTTTAGGGAATTTGTAGTGTAAATTTGTGACAACTCGTATCGAGAGTACATGAGCGGACTGTCCTTTTGTTCGTGTATATGTCCTTTTGTTTTGTTAAAAATAAAAATAGACCGTCTTATTATTGAGAGAATGCTTAAATACTGACAGGTTGGAGTTTTGTAAACCCAATTTTATACTACATAAATGCTTTGTAAGAAAATCTACCTTAAACCGAAGTCTAATTGCCCAATTTTGCTAAACGCCTACCTCATTTCTGAAGGTGGGAGAAGAACTTGTGTAACTTTAAAGAGGGATCGAATGAAAACTACAATGAAACAGATAAAAGAAATTAATAAAAACATTCAAATTTTTTGGTCTTGAAGTAGATATTATTGATGTTTGTAAATAGTGCTGATTTTTTTTTTATTTCGTTTTTAACAAGACACGCGATCATTTGTATGTACGTGATTTATGACATGTATATAATATTCAGCAATATTTTTATACAGTTTTTAAGGCTGCTTTTACATAAGATTTGCTTTCTTGCATAATTTTGTCGTTATCAGTTCTAATGTCATATATAGTAGTCGATGTCTATTCATGACATCGATACCCATTCAGCAATATTTAATATTTATTCTTCCAAACAGTTCAACTTTAGTAATACTTAAAAAAAAAAAAAAAAAAAAATTGGGCACATTTCAAAGTCGGGATATTCATTATTTCCCATTACATTCCACCAGTATCATTTTCAGACCAATAACAACTGTTGGAACGGATTCCACTTGATACAAGATTCATAATAATCTCTCTCTCCGTCCCTAATCTGGCAAACGACAACCATTAATTTAATTGCTTAAAATTAATTTGAATGCTTCGAGTTAGACAGTCATTAACTATAATCCGGTTGTAATGCCATTGGTATATCATTGAGTTGGTTGTGAGCTCTTCAAAAATGTAGACTATTCATCTGCAGCAGCAGCATCTTTTCTTCCTAGTAGTTAATTAGCTTTCTAAAGAGTAATTGGCTTTCTTTGTCAGAAACAGTCTTCTGACAAAGCGCGCACACTGGCCCCCACTTCTTTGAATTTGGTCTGATGGGAAAGTGCGCGTGCTTCAGAAAATGTTTCTCGCTCTTCATTTGGCTTGTCTGTTATTGACGAGGTTTTTATGCGGCTGCCGAATGTATAAACATTCGGAAGAAACGGCGGTCAATCAACAATAACACTCTGTTACTCTCTTCTAAGGCATCTATATGCACCTGTTGCCTGGCAACCGTACACTAGAACTTGGCTTCTGCTTCCAGATTCTGTAGCCAGACGGTCGATGATTCTGTAAGATCAGCTCTTGAGGGTAAAAATTGATCCGTCTCAGCATTTACAAGCATTTCAGCTTTGAAGTAGATATTATTGAAGTTGTTTGTAAATAACCCTGATTGCTTCTTTCCTTTTTAACAAGACACGCGATCATTTGTGTGGTCCCACGTGCCTGTGTGTGAAACCGCGTTGGATTCCTGCACCTCGTATTTCCGTACGTCACACTTCGAGTCACTAACAATGCGCTCAGTGCACCACATTCAGCTAGTAGTAGCTAGAACAGGAAATTTCACCTTGGCGTGTTTGCCGTATGCCGTTGGGGGTCGTTCCGCTATAGACCGAGAAAGTCCGTCAGTGAGCATGGACAAAGGCGGCACGCCTCCGGCCGAGAAGAAATCTTTCCAAGAACGTCCTCCTCCTTCCTCCACTATCACTGCATGGCGCTCGGAATCAGCCAAGCATCTCCACGCCAGCGTGTGGACCGCGTCTCTCCAGAGACTTATGCGTTGTGCTTGTGGTACACAAACTCCCACTTAACGACAGGAAGCATTAACGGAGCTTGGCCCTTGTTCTTGCTCACTGCCTTATAAAGCTGACATTTCCTGCGTAGGAGACGCCAGGAGTCAATTCCATATCTTCGGCTTTACGCACTCTATTTTTCTATGTTGGCTGGAGCGGAATATATCGATGTGTCCCCCTAGTTGGTCGCTTCCTGTGACACTCAATTAACTTATTACAGTCGTTAGAATCAAAAAGTCGTTAGTTTCTCTCGTTATCATTATCCATCTTCAGTAGAACTTTAACCATAAAATAAAGGAAATAAAAACCGATCACGGAATAATTCCGGTTGCATGCATTTCCCTAGAGGGTGGCTGAGTTGTTTGGCCAGAGAATCTTCCTTCCGGCACTCCTGCATGAAGTAATAAAGATATTATCCGAATTCCTTGGCAAGTCACAAAATTATCTGTCATGCTATTTGAACACTATGAAATGAAAATACTTAAAATTTTCCACAATATATTCATAAATGAAAATTTACTGATTTAAGTTGCTCGTTACATTACATTGCATTATTAGTTGGACTACAATTTATATTTTCCGTGGATTGCTTCCTATACTATAGTACATTGTAAAGTTTTTCACGACAGAAGTGTCTTTCTTGTGAAAAAAAGATTTAGAATATTCATCAAGGCAGCAAGTCCGTCTGTTACAACCAAGATATAATATACAGGAAGTAATTTAGCTGTGAACTTCCTGATGAGAATCCCTTCCTAAAATCATTCATGTGAACCAAGCAGAGTCTTGGTTCTGTGGTCTGCGCAAAAATACAGCAGAATTTCGTTATTTGTCTTAGGAGAACATCGACTTTTTGTACGTTATTCTGAAAATGCATTATACTGGTGGGCGGGAGATGTTAAAGATGCCTGCCTTTTGGACTATTGTTAACCAAATGTAAACTGCAAAAGCACATTAAATTATAACAAAGTTTAAAAAAAAATAATGGAACTTGTTTGTGGTATATTTCCTTAAAATCCATTGACAGTGTTGAACTATGCATTCCTTTCCTCAGGCGGTTCTTTTGTGTGGTTTTATTCACATGGTAGATTCGAATTCGGCAGTTTTCGGCAAAGGTTTCGTTTTTTTTTTTTATCGTCTTCTGAGACCTCCGAATTTTTCGCCCTGCAAACCAAACATCTAATACACGCAATTATACATTAATGGTTGATTGTGGTATTAGCTACTTGGCTCCTCTCTCTCTCTCTCTCTCTCTCTCTCTCTCTCTCTCTCTCTCTCTCTCTCTCTCTCTCTCTCGTTCGCAAATAATCAACTGATTGCATTGCTCTATCCATTGATATTTTTCTTCAGCATACAGTTACAAGATGGCGATTCTACTGAAGTCATGCGACAGACTCAGATGCGATCTGTAATTATTTTCTTGAACTGAAAAAAGGAAAAATACTGAAATTTTATCTTACAATATTGATTCAGTATGGTGAAGTGTGCATAGTCAACGGCAATCTAGAAGTCGGTGAATAAATTCAAAAACTGCTTCTAATGTTAAAGATTTTCAACTACCTGGGTAAGCAGATCAGTTATAAACAATGCTCGTGAATCTGCACACCATCGAAATTGTATGCTGGATGAGTTCTTTATTGTTTAACACTAGAACTGAAGAAACAACCCATCAGTTGTTTCTTCAGTTCTCTCGAATAGTATGATCGGGAAGGAGAGGGCATTTTCGAACGTTATAGTTACTGGTGATGAATCTCGAATGAATTAACTTTTGTGAAGTGCTGGAGTATTCAGAGCAAAATGCAAGAATATCCAATCCACAGTTCATTCTTCTTATTGTTCGGCCCTTATGTAATCAGCTGTGTGTTATCTCCCCCCCCCCCCCTCCGAGCTTTAAACTAGCGTGTCATAAACATAATTTCATATTGATTTTTGCAAATCTTCCTAGTAATATTAGATTTTTTCGTATTGGTTTCTTCTTGTGTTTTATGCTTATTTCAATATACATAAATCAGTATATAACAGTATTACCACAACATATAATAACAGTGATATTAGTGTCTTGTAATAATTGTGTTGGATTTTCATACTTGTTACTAAGTGTAAATATAAACGTTCATCAAAAATTAAATCCACTTTTGAAAAATGCGTGATTAGTGTAACTGTTCTTTTGGCCCGCGACCTCTAGCATTTTATCTTTGGCCCCTAGACAAAATAGGAGGAGGGGCTATTCCTACGGCGTTAGTAGCATAGTGTTTTGTGGAAGGCGCCTCCGGTAGTTTCCCACTTCTGCGCCATGGTGCTTTGTGAAGAAGTACAGAATCTCTGTAAAAGCCAGAAAAGTGTAATATCTAAAGTGTAAAGCCAGAAAAGTGTAATAAAGTGTAATGTTCCTACGGCATTATAACGCCGCGCTAGTATCGCCTTCTCTATACTGGCGTTGAGAGAGGAAATCCGGTTTTAACTGCTACCTCACCCAAAGTTAGTGCCGAGTGATTTTCGCTCTTTCCAGCTCCTGAAAGCACTCGTAGGACGGAGGAGACTAACTCACCAAAAGAATTAACGAAGAATACGGTTTGGATGTTTCTAATTTTCGCCAACTACACAAGTATTATTTGTATTTTACTAATTTCTGGTTGGACTGAATGAAAGACAAAGTGGAATAAAAGCTTTAATAGGAAAGAGACAAAATTAGAGCTACAATTCAACATTTTCACAGGAGAAACTGATGTTTATACCTCATGAGCACAAACACGTAAATTTCAGATGAATAAGCCGTCACAATTTTTTTTTTCTTCTTCTCATTGCTTTCATTTAAAGAAAATCGTTCTTGTACCGGGGATAGTTTGACGGCGGATATAAATTCTTTGAATCCATGAATTTCCAGCCTAATAGCAACGGAAAGTTTCACTTTCCTGAACCAATTGCGATATCGTCTCAGTATCAGCAAAGTGACTTTCCAACTCACGCTGGCCTTCATTTCTCATGTCTTGGATTCGTTTAAAGGGGTGTTTTTTTTTTTTGTTTTTTTTTTAATCCCCAGGATTGAGTTAGTCAGTCTCACTCAGTAGCATAGGATAAAACATATTTGACGACATTGATGCGTATGCCTTGGGATCGCTAAGAGACTTCAGCACAAGAGCGTTTCTTTCCCACCTCTCCATTAGAACGGGGTAATCAGACCCACTGACGTTTTGAGCCCAACCAGTTCAGAATTCTATGTAGTTACAGATCTCGTGAAGACCTTTGTCTTCTTATGAAATTGCGGTAATTCTTTATTAATTGTTTTACGAATAGCATAACATTGAAACATATTCCACCTTTTGTGAATATAATATTTCTTGTAATAATTTTGTATTTGATTAATTAATTTAAAATTTCACTAATTAAAGTGATTACAGTTAAACTGATTATCGAATTAGGAAATCCTCAGATTATACTGGTTTATCAGGATTTAAAGTTAACTAGTAGGCCTGATGTAGCCGAGTAAGCTCGGGAGTGACATAATACACGCATTTGGGTCGACCGTGGTTTAAGCCCACCTATTTACTAAATACGATCTTCATTGTGCTATTGCCAAAATGATTAGTTGTAAATTCCTCTTATTTAGGTGGTAAAAACAGAATATTTTTATTAGCAATATGGGCGAAGCTTTATTTTTTGAAAATGAAAGAATAGGGACATATGCGCAAAACTTGATTCAAATCAAGTTTTGTGCATATGTCGTGGGTGGATTTATCCCCGTAATCCCCCTTTCCTCTAATGAGTAATGCAAATATCATTAAAATGCTATAGTCAAATATGTATTTAAATTTTGTGCAAATCCTCTTCATTTTATAGCCCTGAAACACAAATACAAGCCTGAAAATATAAATAAATAAAAATAATTACTCTGATGTTCGGATTTTAAAAAAAGAACATTACGACCCTGAACTGTTGTGGAAGTTTACTTTTGCAGAAACCAGACACGCATGATTTATCAAGGGCATCCAATCTGACGACATAATTTTAACGTCTTGGTGAGATAACCTGATCTCCTTGATACAGGGTTTGCCTTTTTTACAGAGCCGTATGGTTTACTAATTGGCTTGTTCTAATTGTTCTTCCTGTGTGTCGGCTATTACTGAGGGCATATGATTGGAGCAGGGAAGGGTAACAGGGCTGACAAGGTCCCGTTAAGAACAATTAACGACATATTTCTCTATGGGAACAGATCCTAAAGGAAATTGGGCTGCACCTAACGGAACCTTAGGAAAAGAATGTGATAAGACTTCCCCACGGAAACATGGTTGGCGGACTGTAGCTTCCTCTCTATACTTCCCACGATTACAGCAAAGTTTCAACATCTCCTCAGAAACTCAGTCAACCAACTCTT
Organism: Mastigoproctus giganteus; assembly: GCF_048544385.1. Classification (NCBI taxonomy): domain Eukaryota; kingdom Metazoa; phylum Arthropoda; class Arachnida; order Uropygi; family Thelyphonidae; genus Mastigoproctus; species Mastigoproctus giganteus. The sequence continues at coordinate 168,431,201 of NC_143577.1, forward strand.
CTTGATCACTTTGAAATTACATGTCGCTGTTCTCTACTCTAATCTAAAATCTCATACCTGAACGGAAGTTCTACAAGAATAGAAAACACGTTATGCTGCTTGTTTTTATTTTACGTGTCCATTGAGAACAGATACCTGACGGCTATTTTTTTTTTTTATTTTTTTATTATTATCATTACATTAACAGTTGTATGTTATTTTCCACAAATCCCTTAATATTAAATACTGATCGCATATATACCACTTGGTTATAATTTTTCATCCTGTAATTATCTCGTAGAATTATATTCAGCGTAGTGTATTTGAGTTACACATTAGATTATATAAAGGTGGCCCAGAAAACGGCCTTTGAGGAACCAAAGCAATAAAAAGGGGAGAAAAAAAAAACGGCTAAGGGTGACTATGAATACGTTAAGCATGTCTATTCAGTGTATTTATTTTAATATATTAACGACAGTTATAGCCTGTAAGTGAACTAACAGTTCCCCACTTTTTTCTTCCGTCACTTTCTAAATTGCGTGATATTTCACACTTCACTTTGCTTCCTGTTCTTCGAAAGATGTACAGCATCTTACGAAGAACAGGATATTATGCCTACAGAAGTTTTCCGTTCTTTTTTTTTCCTTTTTTTTTGTGTGTGCAGTCACTGAATAAAGATGATTATGATAGAGGAAGAGTTCTGCGAATGAGTTTCGTCACACATGGACAGGAACTGACGGTGACAATTTTTTTTTTTTTTTTGAGGCACTTTTTCATTTGAATGGCGGCGTTAACAGGCGTTAGAATCCTATTGTGGTTTGAATATGTATGTGATAGAATTAGTTGTTCTGCTGTGTGCTATTCTGTATTCCGACATGTATGGCATTTAAATGTTTGTTTTATTTATTCATTTAGTCGCATTCCAAACGGAGGGCCACTTTTCTGTAACACTCAGTACGAACAAATACATCTAATCAGAACGGTGTCTTTGGTTTTGTTTCTAATTACACAAGTGAATATAAATTGATTCTCTGATTACAACTGTCATAAAACATCTCAATAGTTAATCAAAAATGATGCGATTAGTTAGCCCTTTCTTTTCTCAGAAGCAGCATGTTTTCACTTGCAACGTTTTCTACCACGATTCCAGATGTTTTTTGATAGGTAAATCGTAATACTAGATCTCACGTCATATGCTACCCTGTTATGTACATACTTCTCTTGAGTTTAATTCTCTAGCCCAGATTCTCTTAGTTGTTTTATTATGGCCCATTGGCAGACTGAGAACAAAGTTGAGGTGAGCCTCGAAAAGTTAAGAATAATTAATGTATTTTAATTATTTGTATACACACAATATCATTTTGGATGTTATCAGTCAATAAATCAACTATACTGTTTTGGAATGCTTCGAATCCACCTAATATCACAAATTAGGTGTTATTATTATTAATTAAAAGCGTATGAATTAAAGTTTTATTTATTTTATTTTTTTATAGTTCAGATCCTGCTGTCATCAGGATTTTGTTATTTCATAAAAGCCGCCTGTATACGTACTTTCTCGTCAGCGAGGTTGCTGCGCCCTTTTATAAACATGAAGGAAAAGGTATTCTTTAATGTTCGCCACACGCCATGTTTGGAGCGTGTCTGTGTATGTCACACTCCTGACCACATTTCTGTCAGTTATCGTTTGTGGAACGTACCATTCTAAACGTGAGTGGCACAAGGTATGCGTAATGTATAAATTGATTCTATTATTATATAGTTTGTCAAACTTTTATAATTTTTTCATTTAAAAATCAGAATATTTATTTCAAATTCGCCTTAGACTATTTTTGTATGCAATTTGCAAGGAAAAAATTCACTGACATCATAATTAGAAAAGTATATTTTCATATACCGTGCAAGTCCAATGTAATGAATTAATTCGTCATAACAGATTATTGAATTATAAGTTAAAGTGCTGAAGAAAACACAAATTTGAAATTCAGACACACAAGAAACCTAATGTACACCTGATCTCCACCCATTATGACAATAACCTTTTTATTTCTTCTCCATCAAGAATAAAATAAATAAAGTTGGGCAAGGACGTTAAATCATTTAACTGCATCCTCGATTGAACATTCTCTTAAACATTTCTGGAATCTTGGACAGGATATGAAACCGGGACTCTCCAGACAAGTGACCAATGGCGAACCTACTATACCGAAAAGGAGCTCGTAGAAATAGAATTGCGAATTAAGTTAAATTATTTGGCGATGCTTTACCGTGCCCCAAACCACAGATTTGATTCCATAACTTTTGAAGAACAAAAAAAAAAAAAAGAAAGAAAATAGCAATACAAAGTAGCATTAAGAATGTGTAAAATTTAACAAAAGATGCATATTTTCAAAAACACGCGCTAGAAATTGCTGCAATTCAAAGCACTCCTTAAAGCAAAAAGGTGTGTAATATATGCATATTTCACTTATTTCCGAATTTCCCGTTATATAGAGCATTATTAGTACATTAATAATGCTCTATATAACGGGCTTATTAGGTTTATTGTGTGTGAGTATAATACGTAATTGCAAAAGGGAATATTTTAGATAGGTTTTTCTCTCCCTTACATTTTATCTTTTAAATCATTCGCTATGTGGGCTTGGAAGTACGCACTCATCCCTCAGGTAAGAATCGTCGTGTGTGATCATCAAATGTCTTCTCTTTTAATTATCTCAACATCAGTGTGTAAAGTTTGTGAGATGTAATAAACATGTGAAAAGAAAAAAATTCTAAAATGAATACTCGACAGATTTTTTTTTTTTTTTTTTTTTAATTTTGCTCGCATTCTAAAGGGATATACCCTTTTCTACACAATCAATTTGTCACTTTCGTTCATTATGATGGAAGCTTTTATGATACAGCAATGTTTTCTAGAAATGAAATACTTTTAAAACAGGTTGTTTTTTTTTTTTAGGAACTAATTCTATTTTTCTTGAGTTTGTGGGCAATGGGAAGTAAATATCGTAGGCCCATTTATTCATTACTAATCCTTACTTTCGTAAATATTAAAATGTTTCAGAACATGCCGTTTAAACAAGTAGAAGTTCAGCAATTATAATTTACTCATTTATTTTTAGCTAAACGAAAATTAAAAAAAAAAGAAGAAAATTTCTTCCTTTCTCATTTTTACTTGGTTTCGCCGCAGTATCTTAATTTCCACTTCACATTTCGTGCAGTCTTTAACATTTCATCTTTTCCATCTTAACATTTCAAATGACAGTTTGTTAAGGTAAAAAAAAAAAAAAAAAAAAAACACGCTTACCAGCATGCCAACATCCCACTGTGAAGTGTGAAAGTAACCTCCCATTACAACAGAGACCTTTGTGAGGTCCGCTCTCCCCGTAATTAAGTACCATTACACAATCATTACACGTGTATGGGTTTTGGGATGTTTGCTGTCTCGTATCATCCGCCAATGCACGTGACCATAAATCACAATGCGATCGATGTACGACGGGTGGCAGTGCTTAGCCGAAAAAATAATAATAATAAATAAAGACGGGAAAAACACGCTGCTCGACTGACTAAACCCAATCAAGCTAGAAAATACCGCACGCTGCGATCATCATAATACCAATTCACTCAACGCTACGTGACGCTGCGATCGCAGGTGTTCTGTTTCGCATCACACAGGGAGATATTACGTCATACGTTGTCATAAAGATGGAGGAGTTTTAGAGTGACCTAGATTCCCCGTTGTAAATAGTTCATTAACTAGTAGCAGCTTGAAACTGCTGCTGTAGCCTTCAGCTGGCTGCGGCACGTTCATGTCAAATACCTGTACACGTGGATGCCAGTGTTTAATGGTCTCTCTCTCTCTCTCTCTCTCTCTCTCTCTCTCTCCCCCCCCTCCACCCACTGGAGGTTCCGGAAGTTGTTTGTTGTTCCGAGGTCACTGCTCGAATATCACGCATAGAAATTCAGATGCAGTAGGCAACTATAGACAACCGAATGCTACATTCTGCAAAAAGAAAAAAATAATATCTTTTATTTATTTGTTTATTCTCTTATTATTCAGTAAATAAAATTGCATTTTTTTCCGTCATTGTATCTGTATTTACATCGCTCGTTTATTTTACAAAACGATCCCCTCATCGCTGTAGATTCAAAAACTAAAAACAAATCCGATTTTTACTCAAAATGATCAAAAGTAAAATTATCAAAATTTTATTTTCGTTTCATCTCTCACCAGTTATAAGAACAGTTGCACGATAGTTTTCAGTCCGAAAAGTATATAATAAATTATAACTAAATTAGCTAAATATATAATTGTAATTTATACGATTTAATTAATTTTAAAATTATATAGATACTGTATATATTGGATAAACAAATTAACTGTAATAACTCACAACCAGAACTAAATTGGAAGTGTGACGTTTCAACAGTCACTTTAACTCATCTTTGACCTCATACGTACAATCGTAATCGCTGTGCTAACCGCAGGGTAACAGTGATTACGATTGCTCCCCTCCTACAACTTATAGAAACGGTCTGGATTCGAATCCAGTCAAGACACAGGGAGAAAATTTTTATGGAACCGTGCAATCCTCGCCCAAGACTAACTCGGCCATGGTTCACACCATTGGCCCAGTTAGTCGGCCTTCAGCGAAGATGAGGGTGGCACGGTTCCTCCACTTCAGACACATTTTTAGCCAGCAAAACGGACACATCAACCATCGAATACAAGTAATTTGCAAACAGTGCGCTGAAATATGCGGATTGGATGTATGTCTAAAAATTTGTTTTGTTGCATTAAGAAAAAATATAATACTATAAAATTCCTATTTATGCTTCTGTGTACCTGTATTAAAACGAAGTTACTTTCCACAGGTGATTTGTCAATTACCTTTTTTTTTTTTTTTTTTTTTTTTTTAAATTATAAACCGATTTCAATATGAAAAGCGGACTTTGTATCGCTGACATTTGCTTGCTTTTTCATGGAATTTAACCATAAAGTAGACGATGAATTTTTATTTTTATAAAAATGAAAATGCCAACACTTTGAAATATCTTTCACTGCAGTTAAATGAAAGAAATGTGTGTGTGAAACAATTTCCTTACTACTCTTGTGTTTTAAATTAGTTAGGGCATAATCAGGGCTCTTAGCGTACCGGAAGTCGTTCTGGTTCGCCACACGCATCCGCAGTGTCATGTAAATAAGAAATTTTATTAACAAGCGTTACGTTTCGTAAAATTTTCCATTTCAACCCCGGAGCTTAACACAAGGTAATAATTTTAAATGAGAACCCGTGAAAATGCGAATGACTTTGAATAAAAGAGTGCTAGAAACATGAAATTTACAAGTAAACATTATTTATCCTTAATTATTTACTTCATTTGTTACAAAAATTAACTTATCGCCATTGTGATAATGTAATATAGTGCGTTGGAAATAAATAAATATATTTTCCTTTATACTCCGAAGCGATGACATAGGGTCAGAAGAGTACACAAAATAAGATAAGATAGAATACAAGAACGACACCGTATTTAGTAGCCATGGGCTAGAACCACGGTGTCGGCTCAAATGTGTGTACTGCTGTATTCTCGTATTTTACCACTCTGCTAGGGCGATTGTTGGATATTTTTCTTTTCATTTTTACAAGCTTCCTTATCGCAAATTTTGACAGTGCCTTACGACGTCAAAATTTCGCACAAAAATTATATTGATTAATTTCAGACAACTATATTTTGAGGTGATGTTCTATCGTGAGCACAGACGCATTCTTCTTACGAATGCCACGTTCATTTCTGCACTGCGCATGCACGTTCGTAGTTTAACAGATTGTCGATAGATGGCGACATCATGCACAAAAAGAACGTTACTTATAAATTTAATGGCTCTAGCGCTCTTTTACTTGAAGTTATTCGCACTTTCATCATGTGATCTAATTTGAAATAATCATCCAGTATTGAACCAGTTTATGTTGATGTTAACTAATTAAACAATATTGCCTTGTTGTTACTTATTTGTACATAACGAATCAGAAGCGAATTGGAAATATAAACTCTCCCGCCCACTCCCAGAAAAATAACAAAAATATATTTTGGATCTGTAAGCGTGCCGAGGGCCTTGGCGAGCTTCCGAGATTCTTCTCAGTATCTTCTCGCTCTATTCAGACCTTGCGAAGAACGGAATCCAATATTTTTCTTCAGTTCAAAGTCTGAAGGGAGCGCCTAGAGGTGAGGATTTATTAAAACTAACCACAGTACTTTTTTTTTACAGACTAATAGGAGGAAGTGGCGTGTCCGTGGAATGTCCGCTAAATCGAATTTTTTTTTTTTTTATGCTATTTACGCCCCACATACCTGGAAATTTAAACAAGTACTCGACAGTATATGTGCATTAGAAACGCTGAAAGTTTAATAGAAAACAAGCTTTTATTCACCTTGACTTCATTGGTTGAAGCATATTTAGTGGAACATAATTTACTGTTACAGTATAGTGGTGCCTGGAACTATATCGTACCATTTGATCCGTTTCTCCTGATTTGATAATCTTTCTGACTTCGATATTTTCGGTATCTTTTTTTTTTGTCACATCAGAGTATGAGAACAACGTTTTGGGAATGTTTTTATACACAAAACGATTAATGTTAATGGTACCTGTTTGTTCTTATAATGTTTATAATTTTCTTCGTGTTAGCATTAAGTCTGTGGGTGGATCTGTTTCGTCTGTGGGTGAATACAGATTCACTCACAGATGAAAGAATACTTCTACACGTGTGCGTATTAACTTGAGATTGCCTTTGAGCTCCCTACTTCCAGTTTGTGGAATGAAGAAATGCGAAGCCTAAAGATCTTCATGTCGATGAATACAGTACAAATGATTGAAACCATCCCCCCCTCAGGTAACATTGCAATTTCTTTTATTCTCTCTATTTTGTGGATTCCTCTGACCGTGTGGTCCTGCCGAAGTATAAACAAAAATTTATTTATTATTTTAATAATAGACGTGACTGACACTCTCAAAATCTTTAAAATCGTAATAAACCCTGCATTATACCATCAGTTTTCTGTTATCTATCACCGCATTGAACAGATCAAATAGTGTGCGACTCCTCAAAGCAGATTGCACATTGGCCTACATTCGAAATGTCATTCAGAGAAATTCGTTGGAGTGCTTTGTTCGTTTGACATTAATGGCCGGTGTCCAACTGGCCGAAAAAGTTTACAATGTTGGTACTTAATAAAAGAACGGAAAAAGTTCTAGTTTCTTGGACAACTTAACGCAACATAAAAGTAATGTGGTTGTCAGAATGATTTCCAGGTTAGTAATTGTAGGAACAATTATTGCGGTAACTTTTTTTTTTTTCCACTTTTTCATTAAATAAATCATTCTCAATTTTTTTTTTCTCTCTCTCTCTCTCTCTCTCTCTCTCACACACACACACACACACAGTTTATAGTTCTGTTCCTATTGATATTATTGAAATCACTAAAATGTTTTAAATTTGGATCTAGATGTGTGACTACTTTATATAAAGAAAGAATAATAAATATGCTTCGAGTTTCAGCAAGTAACTATGTACAGTATTCATATTTTACGCGTGTAGAGCGTTATAGAATACTTAGGAGTTGAAAACCTAGTAAGGTTTTGATCAAAATTTTTTTTTTTTGTTCTTTTTTTCTGAAAAACATAATAGTGACGCACCTATGTTCCGATATGTTGCCACCTCACTTCCAGCAGTGTTCTCTGCCTCTAGGAAGGCAATATACTCTCCTGATTTCAGATATTAGAATTTCGCTGGTTTGAGGTCAGGTAATAGGACCATTCTATTGTAAAGCTTCCAGCAGCTCTATCTTGAATATGCTTTTTGAAGGACATCCGTTATTACCTTGAACGTGTGATGTGCCATATTGAATAAAGACTACTGGATGCACCACACTTTTCTCCTTCAATGTTAGTACGGTACTGTCAAGGTACCGTACTAACTATAGTGGCTCAACAGTAAGAGTACACTCTTACTGTTGAGCCACTATAGTTCACATTCATCTTCCTCATGCTGTTGTTCCTTGAAAGTTAAAACCAGCTGCGAAACTGCACCAGCACGCTGCTTTATCTTCCTGTAGTAACTTTCGCTAGTCTCACGTTGAATTCCCCTACACCTAAAAAGCACAGTATGCGTGTCCACCACTCTGAGTCATGTCTATTCGTAGAATATTCCATACTTTGGACATTCTGCATCAGTCAGTACGAGAACATCGAGAGAGAGAGAGTAGTACAAAGCACCTTCTTTATAACTGATAGGACCAGACGTGAGTTGATAACAAAAGAATTATCAACTTAGCACCACTTCTCGTATCTGCAATATCGTTTTGAGTTTGGCATGGTGGATCTCACTAAGGCACGTGCCATTGGCACGTATAGTCACTTAGAGGTTCAGCCTGTAGAAAATCATGATTTTCTCCAGGCTGTACACATGTGCCTAAATCATGATCTCCTCCAGGATACCCCCGATACTCAGATCCTCACTTATATTTAATAGTTTCACGATCTCCGTTCTTTGCTGTTATGTTAAGGTCATAATTCTTGTGCATGACGATAATTAAAAGCTGACTGTTGACCTAGACAGCACATTCAGAGATCGAGCCCCGTACGCCAGCTACCACACACACACACACACACACACACCCCAGAAAGCATGATCCATCGTTACCTGTTGCGCTGGTATATCGATTGCAATAAAATAGTGGTAAAGTTAGTGAAGTTGTAAATCCTCTCTGCCGCTGTGGCCGTACTGATTATAAGCGAAATTGAATGTAAACATTAGTGCACAACACTTGACAGTGTATAAAAGTATAATAGTAGACGCCCCTTCAAACATTAGAATCCTTAAGCGAAGGGTTCCACATAATCTGCCTGCAAATTTCAGCTAGGTATCTTGGACCAGTTGTCGAGCTATTCAACTTTAAAGCGTCTAAATTTCTTTGTGGTCGTCCTTCTGTGTATCTTTAACACTATCTCTTAACAGATCAGTCTCTCCTGTTCAACGTATGCAGTATTTGTCACAGGACATTAGCGATGCAAATCCAAAGCATGCGGTGATAATGCAAATGGTACAAAAATAATAACAAGTAATTACTGTTTGGGCTTTGGACGACTGCAGCTGTATCCTCCATACGCTATCAGCTACTGGACTACCAAGAATAGCGCTCATTAATGTGTTTAAATTCTCATCACTGTCAAATTGTGATTGTACAGAAATTCCCCGATACGCATTTAAACCCTACATTTCTACCAGCAAATTTGAGCTCAGATGCTATCGTTTCTGAGTTCTTCATTATTTAGAAAAATATTGACGATAATTTTCGTTAATTAGCTTATATAAAGGGTTATTGTCCTTCTACAGTTTATGAACTAATTACAGATAATGGCGAGTTAATGTATAGCTTAATTATTCAATTTTTATTACGATTTTTATACACTACATTAGCTCCTGGATTACTTTCTGATACATGCATTCATTACATATTGAAAACTGACTCAAGTTTAGATATGGTTTAATTAATGCTTTATTTTATGTCAAGATCTAGAAACTATCAGTTACCAACTTGAATGAACTGACATTAGAATCTAAAGAAAGTGCAGTCCGCTTAGAAGAACGAGAATTCCGTTATACAAGCAGAAATTCTTCGTTTTCGAAAGTACGAACATGTGAACTAAGTACTGTATGCTGTTCACTATCTAATATAAATTAATTAGAGCAACAGTATACATGGTAGTTTGACTATTAAAAATCACAGTAGATACTTTAAGTAAGCTAAGCAAACAAAAGTTTGCAAATACTTTTTAAAATTTAAAAAGTATCGCTCACAATAATTGAAAATTACCTTCTCTCTCTCTCTCTCTCTCTCTCTCTCTCTCTCTCTCTCTCTCATTTTGCGAGTTGAATTTTCTTGCCAGGTGCTGCGTTGATGGAGTTCTTTTCGCCAACTGATGAGAGGACATTACTCTTTTAACAACTGTCTGGGTTGTGGCAGCGCTTTACCGTCTGGGACGTGCTGTTTATAGTGCAAAAAGAAATGGGGAGATTCTTAGCGCAGTCTCACAACATGGGAGATTAATGTCTTTGTGAAAAGATTCTTTTGTAGCGCAAATTTTGGTTTGTCATAGCCTTCTTGTTTAGCAAAAGTATCCGAGTATTGCTGATTAATTAGTTGTCAGAATTTAATTGTACACAAAGATGTTTAATTAATGATAGTATAGTTCATAAACAAAAGTATTAATTAATGAGGTCTGTATGGTTGGAAAAAGTATATACAGCAGTTGCGTCTCTGAGGGGGAAGGAGGGTCAGCTGGCTCAATCAACCTGAAAATCATCACTCATTATTTCGGATACGATTAATTACTAATTTTTCTATTTTGTCTTTATTAATTAACTATCTTTATCACTCTTTTCCCCCATGAAATTCTGCTCAGTGCACCTGTTATCGGGGCACCTCCATAGCCAGGTGGGCAGGGGCAGGAGCAGCAGTGCGTAGCACACGCTTTTGATTAGACCGGGGTTCGAGTCCGTGACCACCAAATACGGAGGATGCAGAAAGGTCAGGGAATGACCACCGCATATCCCCGGAGCAATGTGGCCTTAGTTGCTAATGCTCCTAAAAACCAAATAACAAACAAACAAACCTGTTATCGGAGAACTGTTGACTGGTATGCACGCCTAATGGTTTCAAATCCTTCATCAAAAATTTGATGAATGGAAATTTTCGTGATACCCCGGTTGAGAAGAATTTTATTAGGACTAATATAATCACGATCCGCTTTCTCAATTAATAGATGTATAAAAGAAAAAGAGTAAAGGAACAGATTCTTGTGATACTACAACCTTCGGTAAAAAAAAAAGTTGATGATAAATATGAATTTATTATCATAGCACTAGCACTGATCGGCCAGAGAAACTGACCTTCCAAGTAGATTAGGTAAAAATTTATTAAGAAGTCCCATAATTGACCAAGAACTTCGAAATATCAAGGTCAGCAATAGAAGTTTTTCTGAATTGTTGCATACTTTTTGTTGAGCAATTCTCTAGAGATCGACAGCGATGGAATCCATGCTGACGATCATTAAATAAGTGGGAAGTTTCAGCATTGTTTAGGATCCACCTTTTAATGGTTTTTCCCATTTCTTTGGAAAGACTTGAACTGAGGTCTGGAGCTGGATGACGAGGCGTACCTCCGCTTTTAGGAATATTGACTGTGGGCAAGTTTGCACGCTTTATTCTACAATTATGCTGTACATTTCTAATTCCCTCTCTAGATATCGAAAATCCATGCAAGTTTTCAAACAAGTTATTAATACACTGAAAACTGACAGAAGCTGCTGTAAACCAAGAAATCTTAAAAGTTCCGAAACCAGGTATAATAAAATCGTTTATGACTTCCCAACTTCGTTCAGCTTTGATCAGTTGTCCATTGTATTTACCCATGGGAAACTCCGTAGCTGGCATTCAGTAAACCATATGTAAGTAATAAATGATCCTATCTTCAATCCAAGTTAAGTTTGGTACGTTTTAAAACAAAGATCGTTTATGCGGTTTGTCTTTCTCACTTCTCTTTAGGAGTAATTTTATTTCACATTGCTTAGAATGTCTAGTTTTTTCCTCTTCCTCTCTCTTCTACTGTAAACACCCCGTCTTCTAACTTCTGCATATCCACCACGTGCAAAATCTCAGCACGTCCGATTTCGAAAAACGTCAAGATAGTAAAACTCTTTTCATAATATCGTTTTGTTAAATACTTCTCAACGCTCCTGTTTATGCTAAATGCTCAACAGATTCAGAATGACAAAGAATCTAAAGATGTGTTCTTGCAGACGGCAATAAGATAAGATTGTCCTGTGTTGTAAAATCCATACAAATCTCTTTAAAAAAGGGGGAGGACTTCCTGTTGATATAAGAATATGTGATGGCCACTTAAGACTTTGCCTCAAGTGTCCTTCACATATTAAGTGCACTGCAAGCAAACCAGCTCGCTCGTGATGTTCCCGGAAAATCGAGCTCAACTAAATGAGCGTAATCCGGGACACAGATTTCCATGTACATAATACTACAAACCAGTGGTACTCAATCTTTTAAGACGAAAGGCCATATTGGGATTTTCTGATTCCCCACAGGCCGATTCTGAAAGGATTGTTTTAACTTCGTACTGTTTAACTTCGTAAGAGTTAATGAAAGCGCACGGTGGAGTCTTCTCGAAAAATAAGTGTGTACCACTTAAGCGTAATAAGAAAATAGTGTTAAAATTTAATTTTATTTAATTACGAATGTCGAAAAATGGACTTTTAATATTTAAACTTCAGAAATGATCTCGAAGCAGTGTATCGGAAAGTTGGGGTGTATGCTTATATCTGGACAGCTGGAGCTGATTGATATTGTGCGAAGCTATACTTCCATATTTCCTCTACGATATATAATTTGAATAGCGAAAAATTTCAAAATTCTTTCGCGGGCTAGTTAAGACCTTGTTGAGAGCTTTGAGCACTTATGCTATAAAAATAGTAATGTTTATTTATTGAATCTTCCCCAAAATATGTTGGAAGAAATTTAATAAATCGTACATATACACTTTGAATAAATACACATGTATAATATGCGCATTATATATCTACAGATCGTTCTAATTGTCGAATAGAGCAAGAAGAAACGCGCTTCCAATAGAAGTATGCCTCCTAATTTGCTTCAATTAGCTATATCCGATTCATTTCAGCGATATTGCTGTCAGGGTGGGCCAAAGGTATAGATGATGTATATAAGAGGCATGCTGGGAGGATGCTGGTCAAATTCGTCTGTTTTAACTCCGCATTTTTTTCTTTCTGACGTTAAAAACGTTTTTACTGACGTTATTCTAAAAATTTTTAAACGAAAAACCGTCATGCGTAAAGCGTTACGGAAGTGACGTCATCTTCAGCTTCTGCCAGAAGCGAATTATTGTAATTTGTATTGTTGCAATCATATTGATGACAACAATAATTTATCTTCTGCTGGACCAAATATAATGAAATTGTGCACGGAGCTTCATCTTAGCTCTATACTAGAGGGGAAACTTTCAAACCTCTGAAAATGGCAGTAGTTTTTCCAGGATAGTGGAAAATATGAACATATGATCAAGGAAATTTAGAAACAGAAATATTAAGGTTTTTAAGATACAAAAAACTTTCGGAAACTGGGAAATGCGTTAATTCGAAAACGCATCTGGTTTCAAGTAACCTGGTGTTTTCAGATTGAATTTAATTTTTTTCTTTACAATTAAACTCTGAGGCTGGAAAAGTTTTGCACATTTATGAAAACATTCTTCAACTTGGACATGTCATCAGATCTTTCGATAAATACTACACGTAATGGAACAACTATAGATGTTGTATTTAGTCGTGAACTAAAATATTTCTGCAATGCAAAAATTATATATCCTACTTTAGTCATCACAGACGTTCACTAACCGATATGTAATTATTATTAATAAAATTGTTATATTATTATCCATGAATTTTATTAATATCTGAAAATTAAAACGTTTTTAACGCCTACCGATAACTTTTTTTTTTTTTAAGAGAAAAGAATGTCTCCAATAGTGCAGAACGTGTCCGGCCTGCAGCATTGGAATGTTTCGTTATTACATATCAAATATTTTAATTCATCACATATTTATATTTAATGATGAAACCTATTACGTAACATTGTACTTGATTCCCCGTTGCATGACGTATTTTTTAATTTTTTTTTTTTTTTACTATTAACTGGTCATAGAACAGAGCCTAAAAAATAGGCTCTGTTCGAAGATATTTTAAGAAATTTGCGTTGATTAATGTTAAAATTTAGTACTGTACATGTAAATTTAGTATTCGTTTAATACACTACATACTCTGGGTTCTGATACTTCGATTCCAAGTGGATTCCTAGTTTTTATTATTATTATTTAAATCAGATTTAACGCTACCCCAGACACGGCCTAGTTCTAGGAATCCATTGTTTACAATTTATGTTTTAATATAACAAATGTATTATTTGTTATATTAAAAAATAAAGCTTAGATATTAAACGTTTGGCCATACTCCCTTTACAGTTATAGTTTCTTTTTTTAAGGATCAAAAATAGGGGAGGGGGGAAGGATTGCAATAAACGATTTACCTACCACCAATTCACGTTATGTTACTTGTTACTAAACTGCTTAAGATACCTTTATTAATATGGTTGCCCACTGTTTTGAACCTTTTGTAGATGGGGAAAAAACACATGCAAAAACTATTTTGAGAATAATTGATATTGCTAATTGAAAAACAATTGATTTAAAAACCATTGATGACAGAAGAGAGCATGCAGAAAAATTATGACGCCATTTCACCGAAATGTATATCATGACTAGCTCATTCATTTCTTATAAAAATCAAAATGCAGAAGCTGTAGGTTTTTTTTTTTTTTTTTTTTTTTTTTTTTTTACTTTAAAAGACAGTGTGCAGATGTTCAGTGAAATATTGCACTTTTTTTTTTCTTTTCTGTAAGCTGGCAAAAGGAGCGTTGTATCCTTAAAACTGTATCTTTCCATATGTAATAGTGGTTAATTTATCAAACCCAGCATTAGTTTAATCACACAGTGCCGTTTTCAATATGCAAATTAATAATAAAGAACAATTAAATCGATGCTGGTTTGACGTTTAATTTTTAGTTTTATTACAACTTATCTTGAGCGAGAACATTCAGAGATCATTAGTTGTACCTAAAACGAAACTGAATGCCATCTGCTGTGGGTTTCCAGGAGACGAAAGTTGTTAAAAAAATGACTCACAGTTGGAGGAATCGATACCAATCAGAGCTTGGGATGTTGCTGCTGCTTCCCCAGCTATATTCCACTGTTAAAGAACAGCAGTTATCTCCTAAACTTTACAAAAATTGAAAGTGAATACCTCAGTTCGGAACAAATTGCGATCAAAATCCCCGTGTAATGGATGAGGGAAGCGGAGATTGCTATTATTGCTATGTGGACCCGGTATTGTAGCATGTCGTTAACATCGTCCAGAACCTGTAAACAACCAGGCCATTTTATTAGAAAAGTGATAAGCAGTCGTACGTAACGGCGGTAAACCCAAAACAAAGGTCCAAAAACCTCAGGTGACTGATGATTTACAACTGCATGCGTTACATGAGCCGCCGCGTGCCTACCAGATACAGCTGCCTCTGCTGCCATCTGCAGCATGTAATGTTTAGCAGAGCTTTGTTTAGGACACACTGCAAAATAACAAGTGCGCATGCGCCGTACGGCTTTTGTTGCAGGTGGGACTCGAGTGAGGATCGTAGCTTTCCTCCCCCTTGTGTTTTATACACGGGTTTCAGAGATCTGTCGTCGATGACGTTGCGGATGGATGGAGATAAAAAAACTGGAGCGGTTCGGCAGTCAGCGGATACGGAACTAGCTTTAGTGATGATCTTTGACCTCAACTCTGAAAAAGTCAGCTGTTGTTTCTCAGAACTCTTAGGGCTTGACGCCTGGACCATAATTTGGTTCGTTAGCTACGTGGAAACAATGCAGAGTTCAACTCTGGTCATCCGTAAGAGCCTTTCTATTCAACTTTCTCTACATTGCCTTAATTATATCGTCTATATTACGGACACGCTATATTCTATTAATTAGCTGTCAGCTGCTTTCCTAATGGTAGGGGGCAGGCTGTGTTTCCTTCCTCCCTCCCCAAGCATTTGGAAAGTAAGAAGTAAACAGGTCTCGTGATTACGTCCAGGTACTGATTTTAGCTAGTTCTCGCCTGCAGTACAGTACAGTACATAACAAATATGCCGTCCGCAGTTTTAGTTGGAAAGTGTTATAAGGATAGCCGATCACCCTTGCTATGCCTGTTTGATATGCAACGGGTGCTGCTAACTGACTATCTGTCTCCTTTCTGGTCAGCAGATTCATATTGGGGGGGGGGGGGAGGTGAAACGACTAATTGCAGAGAAAATTTGAACCTCTGGAACGTCCAGGCAAAACTTGGACCTTTGAAAATTAGTGACCTGGACTCAATGCCGAGCCTAGACTTTTGTTGCTTGAGGCGAGATATAATCAAGTATTAAACGCTGGACTCACTATGACGATAGGTTGTCTCACAAACATCTGTACTGTACATCCTACCCGGTACAGCTCTTTCAGCAACATCAAGTGGAAGAGCGTAGGTAGTGTGATAATTTCGAACTGTATCGGACGAAAATAATTACAGTTGCACATTTTTTTAGCATACATCACTGCACACTGTCGATGTTTTTCTAAGAATAATTTTTTCTTAATAAATACGCAACTCGTGTAGGAAAAACAACATCACGTGAAAATTGAATAGCATTCTAGCGCACACGAGCGCTAGGATGTTATTCAATTCTTGCATGTTGGGATGCAATATATATATATATATATATATATATATATCTCCACCTACAAAGCAGCAGTTTTCATGATGGATTTTGGGCTATCTCTGTACTCGAAGTATAGCAAAAGGAATATGAGTACAATGAAACCATCCCTGTAATGTTGACCCGCAACTACTACAACTTGTCATGTTCACCCATAGGCATTCCATAATAGACTTGATATGCATGGCAAAACTTGGTGCCACCAACGATATGCTTCATCTCCTTAGAATCTATATAATATCAACCAACACAGCAGAACGAGTCTGGAAATAATTTACACCTTCGTTTGGTAGCCATAGTAAATTGCTAAAAATAAATAAAATAATAATAAATACAAACTAACAGATCTTTATTATACGAATACTAGGCCTTTATTATACGAATACTAGGCTCTTATATGAATACTATTAGCTCTTTTATATAATTGGATATTATGCGAATGCTGCAGGATCTTATATGGATCAGCACACAGAAAATACGGTATATGAAACAGAAATATAAACGTTTTCTGTTACATACTAGTGTTATCTTGCTGGAACATATGAGGCCATTCAAAGAACTACCAAAGTGTGAGCACAACGGATTTGTTCAAAATGTGATTGATAGTTGTTGGTACTACAACTGATGGCCCTAGTCTCAACCATGTGACTAAGACCTGTATTCTTGATCTTAATGTCCTGTGTAACGCGACTCGTTGCTCCACAGGACATGTTTCATAGTTCAGAAATGATGGGTTAGGCACATCCGTAACAATTTCTGGCGTCCCAGTGCTTTTAAAAGAGGAATAATAATTGTTTCTTAGAGTTTATGGTTATTATTGCAATTTATCTTATATATGATAACCTTGTTAAAGCCTGGTTTTATAAAGGAATGTTATCGAATCTCCACATCTAATTCTGTCTAAGAGAACTTGAGTGACTAGTTAAAATTTGATATCAAAGATTTCTGCTGTCAGCTGTAAGGTTCTCAACTTAGTGGCAATGATTTAAATAATAAAATAAATCTCTGTAAAGGTTTCATTGAACGACCAGTGACTGGCGTATATGAGATACAAAGCACTTGTAAATTGTTTTGTAAATTAAGTGTGTGATTAATTGAGATCCCCGTTTATTTGAATAAAAGAAAAACTTATTCTATTCAGCCAACGCAAACCATTAAGAACTTTGTCCTTCCTTTTTTGTTATTGAGAATATAGAGCTCGCCATAAATAATAACTAATTGCCATTCATAACCTCCTTTAAGCAAAACAACCTAAGATTGGTGCATTTCCTGGCTGTAATGAGGAAAGTCTTCGTCATAACAAATATAGGTTTTTCTTGTGTGAACAGTAGCGTGCGATACCTTGATTAGTCAAAATGTAAATGCAGGTCGAGAATTAGATTAGCTAATTTGGGTTTGACTTTTCCGATTTGTCTAGCTGTTTTTTTTTTTTTCTTTCCTTTCTTGTCTTTAAACAGGATCGTATTCAGAAGCAGATAGTAAATATTATGTAATTATTGACACATCCGGAGGAGAATTTGGACTGTAACAAAAAAAATAATTAAAAAGTATGAATTAAAAAACCTCAAAAAAAAAAAAGTAATTTTTATATAATTTATTATTTACTGAGTTTTCACAGAATTGTATGCCTGTAATATTAACGTTTCTGTAGTTATTACATTGCGGGCACAAATTTTTGACTCTAAAAATGTACTGAGACTTCTGTAAGACTTTCCTGTTTAATGTAGTATTCCGGTTTCCACGGCACTTTTAGTCCCACTTGCCTTAGATATCGCCACTCCCCTTTATTTGGTTAGTCAAGGCATGTGGACAAATGCAGAACCGTTACTAGCTTTAATGTATTTGCTAGAAGAAATTAAAAGATGCATTAAAAAAAATGCAAATTGTTCAAATAAGAAGGTGAAAATTCCGTACGCATATTGTAAGGGCTGTTTACCCTTACTTATTCGCAAAGTTTACCACAGAACATACAAGTATAACTATCTGTAGCTTATCAAACAATATGCTTCTCAACGAAATGTCTTTCTAGAAAAAATTTTAAAAAGAAAATACGATATCGAAAGAATGCTGCTTATTTCCCGCACTAAATCGGAACAAAAGAATTTGTTCTTGGAAAGTAAGAGAAGTAAATTAATGCATGCTTATTACCGGTACATGTATCTGAAGAGTGAACAAATTCACTGAAAATCACCCAGCAGAGATATTTATTTGTGAAAGATATTCATTTGAGAGATAATTTGTGAAAATATTACTTTTGCGGGTTAGAACATAGTTGGAATATAGAACTAAATGATTTCATTTACCACTCCTTTTGTCCTTTGAAGCGATATATTCAATAGAATGTATGTATTCAATAGAATATATCACTTCCGTTACGAATTATTTAATTAATGCTAATAAACATGGCTTTAAATATCGACTTAATAATGATAGACAAAAAATTGTTTCTAAAAAAATCTTATTAATACTTATTTTATTTTATTTTTTTAATGTAGAACGAATTTGCTAAAATCACTAAATAAGATATAACAATGGTGTAGTAAATTCTCGGATAAATTTCAGATTTTTGAAATGTATGTAGATCCAGTACCCACAGAGGGCCTCAGAAATATGAATCCGTGAGGTGAAAACATTAGCAGTATTGATCTCTCTAAACATTGTTCGAAATCACCTAAGTAATGTGATTCGGGTTTTTTTTTTTTTTTTGTTGGGGGGGGGGCAAGCATCTTCATAAACTAATATATATTTCCGTTATAACATTTCTTTTCATTTAAAGCGAACGTGCGCTAGAATATAATTCTTCGCCATTGTCGCCGTGTTACTTTTGTGGTAAGTGTTCTTCTCCCGTTACTTAGCACTCACGTGCCACGTGCAGATGTCGTACGTTACACAAATTATTGGCTCACTTAATCACTTGAACTGCTTCCCCCCCCTCCTCTCTCTTACTCAGAAATAATCCTAGACCAGTGGTTTGGCAGGCAAAATACAATTTATTATCTTGGTTACCCGCTCCTGCGTTCTTGCTTCGTGAACGTTGCCCAGATGAATAAATGCTCAATTGGGCGGGCACGATAAACGAAAAGGGGATGGAAGATGGAGGATATCGCTGGATGTGTAATACCAACATCTTTGTTTGCTTACCACTATTGACCATATAACAAAATCTCTGTAAGAGTTAACTCCACGCAGGCGTGAGGCAACCTCCCACAGAGGTAGTTTGTTTACATAGGACTTACTGAGTGTTTACAATGGAACTATGGCAACAGATTACAGAGCTTCACATCAGGCCTTTTGTTCACTGGGCAGGTGGGAGTTTGCTAACCACGCGCTATCCAAAAGATAGTCACTAAGGTATCACTGCTGAGTGTATGTAGGAGACAGATTTACACGTGCTCTCCTGCCTGCTGACATCACCACAATGAAACCACTACTGGGTGTGTAAATTAAGATGTCAGACAATCAGAATAAAAGAGGCGGCCATATCGCCGCGAAGCTGGTTCGTTAAATCCTTCACTTAAATAAAACCTTTCATCCAAGAGGATTAGAATGCTTTGAGAACGAGTCTCGTGCGCCATATCTGGCCCATATAACTTGTGTTGAATTTATTAAATGCTAGTGATATGACGGGATAAAACGCTTAACAGCACGTTTTCAAGAAGAGGAAAATTTTTCCTTTTCCTTTCTCATTTAATTAGATAATTTTTAACTTAAACAATCCATTATTGATATATAGAAAAAGGAATATTTATTTACTTTAAACTAGGACCTAACTAAAATCCATGCAAGCAGTCTAAAAGTTTCTATCTGCTGGTAGTCCTCCCTAAGAATTTTGAGTTTCAGCGGCGTTAAAATTTTCGTTTTTAAAAAATTGTTGCCTGTAGTACACAGCTTTATAGGTTTACAAAAATAATTTGTACCAGTGGCAATTTTTTTTTTTTTTTTTTGTTCATACTCCCCCTAAAAAAAAAAAAAAAACTTTAAGGCAAGTTATACAGCTGGTTTATTTTAAACTAAAATATCCTAGAGGTATGTATCTTTATTTATTATTACGAAAGCTTATTAGTATATGAATGTAATGTGAAGAAAAAGCTACTTGAACAGTTCCACATAAAGACCTCAGAGTCGCCCAGCCACTCCCGTACTCTCTGATTGCTGGTCAGCAAGACATGGTGTATCGCCCTGCTTATCATTTTACTAGTTAATGTTATTATACATAGAAAAATGGACAGACAAATAATCGTTGAATGATGTAGCCGAGTGGTCAGGAGCGGAAGTGCAGTAGGACACGCTTCTTGAGTAGACCGGGGTTCAAGCCCCCGACTGTAAAATACGGTTGATCTGCCAACCCGCACTGGACAAGCTTGGAAGATTATGGTCCATTTCCCTCAACATGAATCGTTGAAGAGGCTTCCATCCTGCAGTGAATTGATAATGGCTGTAATTTACCTTTTATGCATAAGCCGAAATATGCCTTAGATTGTTTCTTATAAGACATATATAAGCTCTTAATAGTCATGCTATTTATTAGAAGTTAAGTCGGAAATAAAATACCAAAATAAAAGTTCTTTGAGATTTGTTTTTAGAGAGAATAATGGAATTTTCAGACTAGTTGGGTTTACTATACTATGGTAATATGTCGACTGTGGGGATTAAATTCTTTCATTTGGAAACAACTGTTGTTGTTGTTATTTGTTTTTAGGAGCATTAGCAACTAAGGCCATATTGCTCCGGGGATATGCGGTGGTCATTTCCTGACCTTTCCGCATCCTCCGTATTTGGTGGTGACGGGTTCGAACCCCGGTCTAATCAAGAAGCGTGTGCTACGCACTGCTGCTCCCGCCCACCTGGCTACGGAGGCGCCTTGAAAACAACTGTCATCGCGTGAAAGAGGGATTAGGAAAGAAGTTAGTGTACGGAAACATTTCTGCATCACTAATATAGAAATAGTTTTCTGCTATTGTTACTTTACTATTAACTGATGCCGGTCATACTGGAAACAACAGCATACGATGAAAAGATAACTGCCCATTGTCTTTAGTTAGTAAGTCGACAGTGGAATTACGAACCAAATTGCTTTTCGTTATTTAATTTTTTTCGATTGAGAGGTAGAAGATGTTTATTGCGTGTGTGTGTGTCAAGTTTGAATGATGCAATTTAGTTCTAATAATTCTGTTGATGAGGTTAAAATTTTTATTCACTGAGTTATGATGCGTGAAATATTGTGCTTCTCTGTTACGGAAAAAAAAAAAATCGTGGAACGTTTCAATAACATCCACGAATCTTTTTATCACCTTCCTGCTGCAGTTTTTTCGATGCGCCCCAAAACGGAACAGCCACCTGCAAACCGTACACACCATAGCTTAACTTTCCTGTGGTGAACCGTGGGGGAGATCATTTTAGTGGTATAATTTTTAGGCAGGCTGTTTGTGCACATCTGCTAATCCTTACATTGCAATGGTGATGAGGGTTCTTTAATATTTCCATTTATTGCTTAAGACAATTCAAAGTATAGGTTGTTTCTCTACCGCTAGCAATAAATGAGAGGAATGCATATTTCCGTTGGCTAACAACATACGGGAACCCGCACAGTCCGTAGAAGGGTTACACCCTGCTACAGACCGTGAAGTTCTCAGCATGCCATTTGCTATAAATGGTCAAACATCACTTGATATTTCTTGTATGCTGGTAATAAATTGCGAAACCTGTTGAGTTTTTATACATAACTTTAAATGCTGGTTATACTAAAATACTCCACACGATGTGTCTGCAACAGCTGGAATTCGTACCGCCTTTTATACGACGAGGAAAAGTGCATGGAATTAACTTTTTTTACTTCAGTAATTAAATGTATTAATGTGAAATGCTTTATTATTTTAATGCTAATATAAATTTATAAATATCGATTTCACTTCCCACTTGAGCACAAAAATATTAAATGTAGAAAAGCCTGAACTGTTAAGCGAATATTTCATCTGACTAGTACATCTTAATTGCAAAATTCATGTGAGCCAGCGTAAATGAAAAAAACGAAGAAAGCTAATAACTTAAATACATTTAAAAAAGTAATAAATCTGTCCAGTAAATCCCCTTATTTTAAATAAAGCTACGAGTCCAACTGTGTGTGCTTTTTTTTTTTTTTTTTTTTTAAAGAGATATTAACTGAATTACTTCAGTAAAGGATAACAGGAAGGCACAGAAAATATTCTGTTGTTGCCCTTGAGATGATTTTGTACTACACCTAGACAAGGTGCTATCCTTGTGTAAGACCTGATACGAAAGATACGGTAACATTCCATCTATAATCGTTTCACCTTATAGCACTGTCCCCAAATTTGGGACAGTGCCATAAGCAATTTAATTATAATGAGTGGAGTACTTCATCTCTAACCGTGTTCTGTGCATATTGGTTTATTTTATCAAGGGGTAGAGAGGGGTAATCCCCAGAGAGGGCGCTGACTCTCAAAAATTACAGCTGTGAGTTACAGGCTCCGAAAAAGCGATGTGTTCGCCTTTTTATTTACATAATTGTTATTTTATATTGTACTTAATACGTAGCCTTATAGTTACGCTGGTTATTTTAATTTAGATAAAGAGTTTTTGTGGATTACTACTTAATATACTTAATATCCGTTATTTCGTTCGAATCTTGCAGCCATTTTTTTTGTATATAGTGGTAGGGAATTCAAATTTTTAACGTATAATTATAGAAACAGTAATACGCTTCACTGTTTCTATTAGATAGCGTAGTATTGACATTTAATTAATTTAATTTATTGATCGTATTAATTTAAATAGCATGCCCCAAACTAGAGCAGCAAAGCAACGGGCACAAAGTGGCAGGAGTGCTGTGACTCGGGGGAGAACTGAGGGGGGCGATTCTCCAACGCATCACAGCTTAAAAAAATGTGCAACTTGTGAAATGTTGCGAACTCTCTGGAACGGAACATGATATTGCCATGGGGGATGTCTTTGTGTGTGCGCGATGTAAGGAGTGTAAGAAAATCAGGCAACAACTCAGCGTTGTTATGGGCCTATATGAGAGCTTGAAGGAAAGGGTGGATGCCCTCGAAGGATCTAAATTGAGGGGCCCATCAAACTCTCAGCTGCCCACATCAACGCCAGAGCTTGCACTTGGTCATCGCGCGACACAGAGGCAACCCCCAAGGCTGAATGCGCTGGTCCCACAGGAACTAGTAGTTGTTGGTGACTCTATTGTCAGGGAAACGGGGAACATGCTTTGTAAAAAGGATAGGTGGAACAGGACCAGGGTATGTATGTCTGCCAGGGGCAAAGGTTGGTGACGTAAAGCATATATCATCTTTTAAGGGCACAAAGGGTGATATTGTTGTACACGTTGGCACCAATGACATTAAGAGTAGGAGACCGGCAGAATTACTTAACAAGTACAGGTCACTGTTGAAAAAAAGCCGGGAATTAGGATTAAATTTGAAAGTGTCTGCAATTCTGCCCAGACACGATAGAAGGGAGTATATGATGAGAGCCTTGTCGATCGATTCGGCCCTGGAAAGATTGTGCAAGGCTCAAGGGATACGATTTTTTTTCAGCCTGGTCTGTACTTGTTAAGAGGAGAGACTGCTTCTACAGGGATGGGATACACTTAAATAGAAAGGGTGCAAGAATATTTGCTGATGCTGTCGAGGCACTGTTAGGCAGTGAATCCCCCAAGCTGCTAGCTTGGGGGATTCACAGACTAAAAGATTAAAAGTAACTGCAGGCAGAGGTTAAGGTGATTCTTGCACAACTTCAATTAGAATAAGCGATCTGGAGCGAGGGGTATTGGGGGTTTCAGGGACGAATGGCAGTCATCGTGAAATGGTGGAGATATGGGATGTGTTAGGGTAACCAGGAATTGGAGCATGTATGCTTGCATGTATACCAATGCTAGAAGTATAGTAAATGAATTTGAAGTGTTGGTCAAGACATCAAAGGCGGATATTGTTGGGATAGCAGAGACGTGGTGTCACACAGATATAAAGAATGCAGAACTGGAATTTGGGGAGTACAATGTGTATAGAAAGGGAGGAGGTCTTATGCTGTTAATTAAGAAAAACATAAAATCAAAAGAAGTGCATCCAGTTGATATAGATGAACAGTGCACTGTTGAGTCAGTTTGGTGTGACATAAGCACTGCGAAAGCAAAAATAAGAGTAGGAGTGTGTTATAGGCCTAATGAGTACAATGAACAATTGTACAGAGAAATAGAGTGGGCTAGTAAATTAGAATGTCTTATAATGGGGGATTTTAACTTCCCAGATATTGACTGGAACTTGTGGATTGGTCACTCACACACTAGTCAGCCTTTTGTGGATTTATTGGATGATTGTTTTCTGCAGCAGCATGTTCGAGAGGCAACCAGAGAGAGTAATACTCTTGATCTGGTTATCAGCAGTGATTATTCGTGTATTAAGAATTTGCAGATAAAGGAACCACTAGGTGGCGGTGATCACAGTGTACTGATGTGGGATTTACTTAAAGATTTAATTACCATCAGGGGTAAAGGAAAGGGTTTTTGCTTCCGTAAAGGTGAGTATAGTGGTCTCAGAAAGTTTTTAAATTCTGTACAGTGGGATCAGCTGCGATGTTACCAACAGTAAATTCTAAGTGGGAGGCATTCAAGGAATTAATCGTGGATGCTACTAAAAGTTTCATACCTATTAAGAAATATTGTTCAAGGTTTAGGCCTAAATGGTTATCTAATGAACTAATGAGACTCGTAACAGAGAATAAAAATGCATGGGATGCATATAAATTATCAAGGAACTCACAGAGGCCTCTGGCAGATATAAGCTAGTCTGTAATCATGTCACAAAGGAGGTTAGGCAGGACAAGGCAGATTACGAGAAATCCTTGGCAAAAGATGCTAAGAAAAACAGCAAGGATTTCTTTACTTATATAAACTCTAAGAGGAAGGGGATGAATCTGATTGGTCCACTTGATATCGATGGTTCGACTGTTGATGATCCTGCTCAGATAGCAAACAAACTGAATGAGTATTTTGCATCTACATTCACACATGAGGAATTATTAAGGTTTGAAAATGGCAGAAGGTTATAAAATTGTAGCAGGATACTTAATGATTTTGTAATAACTGAGAGCAAAGTGGACCAGAAATTGTTGAAGTTAAACATAAGAAAAGCACCTGGGGTGGATGGGATCTATCCAGTTATATTAAAGGAGGCGGCAAAGCAACTAAGCAAACCCTTAGCCATAATTATGAGAGCATCCTTGGACTCAGGGGAGGTTCCCACGATTGGAGATGTGCAGATGTATCCCCAATTCACAAAGGGGGATCGAAGGGTGACACGAGTAATTACAGACCAGTTAGTTTTAACTTCTGTTCCGGGTAAAATAATGGAGTCACTGGTTAAAGATGCATTCCAGGATCATGCAGACAAGACTGCAGCAATAATTCAGACACAGCATGGGTTTGTTAAGGGAAAGTCTTGTTTGACAAATTTGATAGGATATTATGATGTGGTTACAAAGGAACTGGATGCAAAAAATAATTTTGATATCATATATTTGGATTTCAGGAAAGCTTTTAACACTGTTGCGCAATGAAGACTATTGTACAAATTGGAGCAGAATGGTATTAAGGGTAAGTTGCTACAATGGATAAAAGGATGGTTAAGTGCGAGAAGACAGAGGGTGGTAATCAATGGGTGCTGCTCTTCGTGGACTAATGTTATTAGTGGAGTCCCACAGGGTTCGGTGTTGGGTCCACTGTTGTTTTGTATATTTATCAATGATCTTGATGAAGGTATATCAGGCTTAATGTCGAAGTTTGCAGATGATACAAAGGTTGGCAGGGTTGTTAATGACAGTAATGGCAGTGTGCTACTGCAACAGGATCTAGATAATTTGGGCAGATGGGCTAAGAAGTGGCAACTGAAGTTTAACCTTGACAAATGCAAAGTACTGCATATGGGTAGAAGTAACTCCAAAGAAACGTACCGTGTGGTACTACACTTAAAGTGGTAGAAAATGAAAAAGACCTGGGAGTTATTGTGCAGTCAGATATGAAGTTTTCTGAGCAATGCAGATAGGCTGCCAGGAGAGGTCATGGGGTTTTGTCAGTGATATATAGGAATTTTGCTAGCAGGGAAAAGGAGGTGATTGTCCCTCTGTATAAGGCAATGGTCAGGCCACGCCTTGAGTATTGCGTACAGGTCTGGAGGCCTCATTTTAGGAAGGATGTAGATTTACTTGAGCGTGTACAGAGAAGGGCAACAAGATTGGTGAGGGGAATGAAGGGATCCTCTTACCAAGAGAGGCTTAAGTTCTGCAAATTGCAGTGGCTGGAGACTAGGCATCTGCGCGGTGATCTGATTGAGGTATATAAGGCCTTGAATGGGTTGAGCACGCTGAATTCTGATGGGATCCTTCCACTTGTTCAGATTACGAACCTAAGGGGGCATAAATTCAAATTAAGAAAGGACAGATGTAGAATAGATGTGCGGAAAATTTGCCTTTAGCCAGCGGGTGGTTAATTGCTGGAACCAACTTCCATCTGTCATTGTGGAAGTTGATAGGCTGAATAAATTTAAGGAGGAACTGGACAGGCATTTGGAGGGAATGGTGTGTTGTTTTTTTTTTTTTTTTTGGCTGATGTTGCATAAGCTCATACACTTGCTTTCTTGCATCACATGCCACTACTACTACGACCTACTTTGGAAATTTTGGATCCATTTCGTCGATCTTGATTCATAAAGAATGCTCAGCTGCATTCTTTACGGTTATACTTTGGATTAAACTTTGAGGAAAATTTTATCTTTATTTATCCGACATACTTTCTAGTTGAAAACGTACTTGAACATTGACTGGCACATCACAGCGAACCCTGGCAGGTAGCACAGTTGATATAATCATCGTCCTCTCCACACTGAATGGAAAATCCCTGAGTTCGAATCCCGTCGATGATGAGAAATTTTTGTAGGCCATTTTCACAACGTATGAGTTTGTCGAACAGTAGCATAGTTCCCCCTTCCGGAAACTCGGAATTTTCATCCAGTAAACAGGCAATTTGACCACAGTACAACTCGCAATTGACAGATATAATATATACGGCGCTATATGGTAAATATATGCAACACATCAACTTAACAAGAGATTATAGCGAATCTTGTTATTTAGCGCCTATAAAAAAGAAATAACTGCAGTTCGTGGAGGCCTGAAACATAAGTGAAGGTGACTTTTCTGTCATTATAATTTTCTTGAACACGCGAGACACTAACCACCAAGACCGCAGTTCAGAAAAGAGGTTTTTGGTTATTTTTTATTTATTATTTTTTTTTTTTTCAGCTTTTTGTAATTCGGCGGTTGAAGTGAAGAAAACTTCCACGAATTAAAACAGACATAAGTGCGAAACTTAACTATCTTATTTGTTTTTCAAACACCGTTCATTTTAATAACTAAGTTACTCTTTCACACGATAAACAACATCCTTTTTCCCTACTTGTGTGTGAACTTTGCGGTTTCACAGATACCTCTGCGTTTACATACACATTACACGTCAAACAGAACTAAGAAATATATAAATTACCAACCTAATCAGTGACCTGTGTAATCTTGTAACTATATTCCAATCTCTTAATTGTTGGTTCGAGAATAACACGGTAAGTTTTCTCCTAAGGAAGATAGCTGAATCACTGGAAGGGCTTAATGCCTCAGGTCCGTTCCTTTATTTATTCAGGCTTAACCCATGTATAGCGTTTACCAGGGGGTGTTCCTAGGGAATGTTGCGCCGGGTGCCAATCGAAATTGGGCGCCCCCTCAAAAAGATTTATGTATTTTGTTTCATATAAAGATAACTAATAACGAAAGTAATTCAATTATAATTATTGAAGAATAATTGTTTTATAATTAACTTTATAATTATAAAATCAGGCGCCCTCGTGGGTAGCACAGTTGGTAGGATCGCCGTTGTCCCCACACCGGGTGGAAAAGTCCTGAGTTAGTCTCGTCAATGATGGGAGGAATTTTTACGGGCCTTTTTCACAACGTGGGAGAGTTGGTCGTTCTCAGGCGAGGGTAGCATGGTTTTTGATCTTGGAGACTCGGGTTTTTCGTCCACAAAAATAGAAAATCGACCCCAGAACACACGCATTTTACAGATCTTATACACGGAGCAATATGGGCTTAGTCGCTAATCCTCCTAAAAACCCTACAACAACGTGCTCAGGCTGCTTTTGATAAGAAGCATAACCCCACCACCCCCTCTATCTTGCCTATCTTTCCTAAATACATTATATACACCGATGAGCCAAAACATAACGACCAGCGAGTCGTTATTCAAATCGAAGCAACTGCAGGTGAACTACGGCGCGTGCGCGGGTCGGGACGATTTAAAAACCACCTGATACTGAACTCCGTTAATCAGTGTTACTCTTCTTCTTCAGATGGGAAAGGCAGCAGACTTAAACGAGTTTGACAAAGGCCAAATTGCAATGGCCAGACAACTGGGTCAGAGCATATCCGAAACGGCATGGCTGGTGGGATGCTCACGGTCAGCCGCGATTAGTACCTACCTAAAGTGGTTCGAGGAGGGAAACCCACGAACCGCCGGCTAGGTGTTAGACGACCACGGCTCATCGATGTTCGAGGTGAGAGAAGACTCTCCCGGATGTACATGGCAACAGAAGGGCGACTGTGGTGCAACTCGCCGATAATTGGAATGCTGGTGACGGGAGTAATGTGTCACAACACACACCCCCTGCTGAAAATGGGGCTGCGTAGCTGCAGGACAGTCCGTGCGCCCATGCTAACCACGGTTCACTGGCGACAACGCCTACAGTGGGCACGCGAGCATCGAAACTGGACCTTGAGTGATTGGAAGAAGGTCGTCTGTTCCGATGAATCATGTTTCCTGTTGCACCATGTGGCCGGGTACGTGTACGTCGTTTACCTGGGGAAGTGATGGCACCTAGATGCACTGTGGGACCAAAAGAAGCCAGTCACGGCGGTGTCATGCTTTGGGCTATGTTCTGTTGGGATACCCTGGGTCCAGTCATCCATGTGCCAGGCACTCCGACGTCTACCACCTACCTAAACATCATGCTGACCAGGTACATCCTTTCATGCCAACGGTCTTCCCCTCTGGCAGTGCCATCTTTCAGCAGGATAATGCACCATGCCACACTGCCCGGATTATTCTAGACTGGTTCGCGGAACATGATGAAGACTTCCAGGTATTTCCCTGGCCTCCAAATTCCCCAAACATCAATCACATCGAGCATGTGTGGTTTGTGTTGGAATAGCAATTCCGATCTGCGGCGTCTCAACCACGGACCTTACAGGAGTTACAGGATCTGCTGGTTACGTGTTGGTACCAGATACCACAAGACACATTTAGAAATCTTCTAGCGTCCATGCCTCGCCGGGTACGAGCTGTTTCGGTTGCACGTGGAGGACCAACATCATATTAGGTAGGTGGTCATAATGTTTTGGCTAATCAGTGTATCTCGTAGTGGAACTTATCATCCCCAGTTTTCGAGTGGCAACACGTTTCTGTTAGCCCTGTTATATCAGCATTAGTTTTCCTAACCAGGAGTTCGAATTCAGCCATTTTATTGACAACGCTGCTGACATTACTGTAGACTCTGTGAAGACCAGGTATTCTTTTATAATCATATTCTTCCTGGCATATTCTGTCTATAATGAGTTGCACCGATTGAAGATGTAATGTTCAGAGAAAGCTACTTCCGAGAATTTTACAACTGTGGTTATCCAATTGTGTGCGCTTCCACTCTTTTATGCTGAGGAATTAGGAAAAACTCTATTGAGTGCAATTGCAATCACTGCTTATGTATGTCGCGAATACTCGTATACTGCTTTTTAACTTCGCATGTGACAGTAGTGCAATTTTTGGGAATCATTGGTTTAGAGAGTAGTGCAGTGTTCTCCTACTTCATCAGTAGATGAAAGGATTGGAGGCTTTGGTATATTTGCTTCCTGTACAATTTTAATGAAATCTTAATTTGCATTGTAGTCGCCCAACGATCCACTATTCGAGGGGCGGAAATTTTTTAAATGTGACCAATTTCTGCTTCATAAGAAAGCTTCGAATTTATGCATCACTGAACTTTAGTGATTATTTCTGTGGTCCCATATACAAAACTGTTTCTTGGTGATTATTACTTTGATTTTTGAATTTTAGACATCACATTTAACAATTGCAGGAGACGTTTATATGAAGATCTTTTATAGTCCGCCTTTGTACTACTGTTGGAATGAGAATACAAAATTGATTGGATTTTTCTGGAGAGCATGAGTGAATTTACGCCATGGGCCTTGATTGTGGGGGGGGGGGGGTGGACTCCCACCAGCACACTATATTTCACTGTAATGAAAGGTTAGATCTGAGGTTAAACTTACGTCTACCTTCCGTCAGCTCACAAGTCTTTTTTTTCTTCCTGCCAGAGAAGTAATCTAAACTATCCACAAGATTTAGCCTTTACAATATTTAGTATGATGTGGCTGAAGTCTATATGGCAAATATACTTTAGTACTATATGGCGAATACTATTACTAAGTCCTCGCTTGCTAAATACTTGCCAATTTCACTGAATTCCTGGACTTAATATCCAATAATGTTCCATTAAATAGTAAATAAATATTTTCAGTTAGGTGTAATGCCCATATTAAAATGCAGCATGGCTGGGGTAAAAAAAATTGGGAGTTGAATAAATTTATTAAGCGCCAAGACGGTTAATTAAGGTGAATACGCTGTATTAAGGAGAATATGCTAACATCCTGTAGCCGAATATGTACATAAAATTAAAGAAAATTTAATTTTACTATTACTGCAGGGAGGTGAAGACATCGCTAATATCATGTAGCTGAATATGTACATGATGTTAGCGATGTTTTCACCTCCCTACAGTAATAGTAAAATTTAATTTTCTGAATTTTATCTAATTAATTAGATAAATCATTATTGCATAAAGGATGAGTGGGGGTGTTTGTGTCTGTATTTGTGTGTTCATTGGTCGATTTGGGTAGGTTTGTTTATTTATTTATTTTAAAAACTTCCCACCACAGGTCCCCTGACTGGATAATGGTGAGAAGACTGAGCATTACAGAGGATCAATATAAAGCTGTCATGTGCATCAAAATTAGGATTAACACAGAGTAAAAAGCTCTTTCTTATATATAAATGGTTTAAGTGTAAAATCAGTGTTGTGTTTATTTAATAGCTGAAGGAAACTGAACAGAGGACTACCAAGTATGTGTGAGTTGAGTACGAGGAACAGGTATAGTGTTTTGTTCAAGGCGCCACCGGTGGTTTCCCACATCTGCGGCACGAGGGACAGGCAATGAGAAATTCGTTTTATAACGAGAATATTCAAGAAGAGATGGAAAATCGATAATAGATTTATGATGTGCTAAACTGGTTCGTGCGTTCATTATTTATTTCAGTTCCTCTCCTTTGTCCATGCTGTCAGTCAATGTGTGCAGCACACATTGTTATCTTCAGATTAATATTCATACCATAAAATTTCTCATAACACTTAGATTTCAGGCATTTTCTCGCTTTTAGGCATATTTTCTTTTACTATTTTTTTTTTCTGTTTTTCTTTATTTCTTTCTTTAGCTATTCTTTTCATACCATCTTGATTTATTTTCTTCGCTGACAGAAAAATCCTACAATAAGGCAACTAAAAAGCATCTATAATTTAAGAAATATCCGTTTGACTTACTGCCATTGAATTCCGCCTTTAATTTCATGACCAGTGCATTAGTCGCAAGGTAGGCCTCAACCGCGACTATATATTTACTTCAAAAATCCGAACAAAATTACATTTTTTTTTTTTCCCCCTTGGAGACCTTTATTTCCAGTCCATCGTTAGTGTCATGAAACTCTCGCGAACGCTCTCACCATTATGAGCTTAAAGCTGTGTCAAAGCTTGAATTCAGTTCTTCATAATACAGTACTAATTTTCTATTCGTATTGTGTCAGTACGTTTATTTCAATATTGTGTACGCATTGATATATTTATCAATCCGTGTTCTATACCGATCGTATTGGTCTAGAGCAATTTACTTTAAAGTAGCTGTGATTGCGTTGCAATGCATAGGTTTCCGTGCCTTTGAAAATACCAATAATAATGCAATTCATCTTATTTTATGGAATCTGATGGTATTCCACCTGAATTTGGGGGACGTTCTTTGCATTTACTTGCTCATATTTTATATCTGTTTAACATGTCCTTGAGTTCACCAATTTTGCCTTGTGCTTTACGGAATTGTTATTTAGTTCCAATACGTAAAGGTCAAGTGACTTTATTTAGAATTTGTAACCTTACTTAAGGTCCTTAGCAAAGAGGTCTTTGAGCAATCGTTTGCTCAAAGACCTCAGGCTTTACAAATCATTTTATTTCCATTTCCCATCACAAATTTAGACTAAGATCAGTGCTATAAAACTTATTAGAATTCTGGTAATATGTCACCAGATCTACATGTCTCGAAGTAATATACACAGATCTTTCTCGCGCCTTTGATTCCATTGTTCACTCTTTACTTATTAAAAAAATCTTATGGCTTTCGGGAGCCATATTACAATAATTTTATAGCTATCTATCTAATTGTAAATATCAAATAATTATAGTCTTGTGCTATCAGTTTACGTTAAAAGTTTACGTGCTCCAAGGATCTTCGCTAAGTCCGTTATTATTCTCTGTATATGTTAATGATCTATCGTACGTCATTAATCGGGGAGACGTTCAATACTTAGTTTATGCAGATAATTTAAATTTTTTTTTTTTTCGAGTCAGCAAAATAAAAGATTCCTGTGAATTAGAAACAACATTCTAATGTGTGACCCTCGTACACCTCATACGGAATACGAATACTTTCTTAATAAGAATATCAACTTATAAGGATCTGGGAGTGACTTTTACTTCTAAGTGTAGCTTCTTAATCAGATTAAAAATGTTATTACTCGTGATAATCAAGCTTTAGGCTCGTTGAAACGAGCCTAAAGATTAAAATTTAAAAAAAGGTGATGTTGGTTGCGTTAAAACACAGATTTCTGTATGTTTTGAATATACGGAGGCTAGGGTGTAATAGTAAATACTGCGGAGCTGGTACCAGCGGAAGTGATGGTTTAGTGTTTTTAACGAATTTCCTACATTAAAAAAAAAAAAAAAAGGTAAAGTGCAGCCATTATCAACCCACTGCAGGATGGAAGCCTCCTCAACAATTCATGCTGAGGGAAATCGGTCCCCATAACATTTATATTTAATTAAAATGTATAGTTTTAATATATTTTGCAGTTCATATCAGAAAAAAGGTTGAGAAATACTGGCCTCCAGTATTTCTGATATTGTGGAAATTTCTGTACGCGGACAGACAGGTTTTGAGATATATATATATACACTGTGTGTGTGTGTGTGTTTATTATTATTATTTTTTTTAAGGGGAATGGCGATATCCTTTTGATATTTTTTCAAGGATTAGATAAGTACCGTATGTATTGTAGTTTGGATTTGAGGTAAGAAAAAATGTATTTAATATAAAAGTATGAGCATGTAGTAACTAAATATCCTTCATTTTTCTTAATTTTTCAGGTAAAATTTAAGTAATGCACTCTCATATTAATAAAACAAGAAAATAAAGGTATGGTGAAATAAGTTTTATGAACAACGTTAGTTGGAGAACCAGTTTTTGAGGGAAGCATATTTGCACTCATCCAGAAATGCTTGTAAGTGTTAACTATATTACTTAGATATATAAAAAAAAATAAATATATATATATATATATATATAGGCTGTACGTAAGAAAACTGTTCATTATTTCAGTATTTTTTGATCAGACAGACAGATGTCCTCCACTCTTTCGGCTAATCAAAAAACGCAACAGATAATCGCCATTTGAGCATGACAGAGGGCACCACTTTATACTAATTCGTACAACGGTTGTAAAGTGAAACTGCTAGAAAGTGATACGTGTATAAGCAGGTGGTAAGAGTTAGTGGCTGTAAGAGTGGCCACTATAAGTCAATGACATGTTATCACTGTCCTCTTCCGCTCCTCTGACAGCGATAAAATATCCCCTAGAGTGCGCGATCACTACCACCACTCCACATCACAGATAACCTGCGCAATGGCTTTCCCAACGGTTATATGCCGCCCCCACCACTGTTGACCACAACGCGTAGTCGAAATATAACATGAATGAAATTGAGGAACGGATTAAACAATTTCGTCTGGCTACTCTTTCTCACGACCTCTGTGCCGGATCGATATTTGTCAATCGATTCGAGATCGAGGAAGCCAGTGTTGTCAAACACTCGCATCATAATAAGGTGAGCTGCTAGTAATACGTGGTCCAAGTGTAGTCACGCTACCAGCTGAAAAATACAAATTTATTCCCCGATAAACAGCTCGGAGATAAACTGCGTTCGGTCTCTGTCAGTGTGTGTGTGTTTGACAGGTGCGTGTAACGCTCTTTTCTGCATGCAGTATTATTTGTTGGAAACATCACGTAAAACGAAAGCGTTTCGTTTCGTAAACATCCGATACAAGCGTAAAACTCTCCTGGCAACAACAATAATAGTGTGTTTAACAGAAGGTCGAAATTCCCAAATGGTGTACTATGAAAAAGAGTCGGTTATTAATAAGGTACTTTTATAGATGATAGTAACCACCGCCACCAGCCAGTCAATACTTTTCCATCTGCGTTTATTTATGTTTGTAACTCTACGAATTTCAGTTAAAACATCGCTCACACTTTATGCTGGAAATGCTACATTGAAATCATTATTCACTTGAGTATTTCATGTTTACAGCGTTCATTTTTAGTTGCGTTGTTTCACTTAAAGCAGTTCACTGCATTTGTTTAAAGGTTTAGTTTGTCTGAAGGAAGCGGACCAGAGTTTCCCGGTGGGAAAAACCTACTACCTCTTATAAACACAGTATGACCAACAAATGTGGTTCGGTGATCGCCCCCGTTGGGTGAATCCCTTGATACATCGACTATATAAAAGGGTATAGTGACTGAGGTACAAATCAGTTAATGGTGTTTTGCAACAATGCTAGAAATATTTATTCCTACTTCTGAAGCACCCAGAAACATTTAAGAGAATGGGGAAACTATCAAAGCAGTTTTTCCCCCTTTTCAAATATTGATGTTGAACAACTTACTTTGAGCAGTCGGGGAGGGGATGGCTTCTGGATAATTGCCTCGGATACACGAACACTTGGCTATATGTTCTGTCCACGAGCTGATTTGAACATTTTTCGTGCTGAAAAACCGGGAATGGTTCACGAGAATAAAGTTCTACTTCCTGAGATCATCTAGCTACAGTCTCAACTGAAGAGAGCTTTATGAAGGCATCCAGGATTCGAAGACATATCTCCAAACGAGTGACAAGTGGCGAAGGCAATTGTGATTGTAGAGTTGTTACAATTGAAATGTGCCACTTTGAAGGCATGTAAATATCGAATGAACGGACATTTATAGAAACTTTTAATAAATGGAGGAGAGAGAGGAATTCCGGTAATTTTAAAAAGAGAAACCGGGATGAAAACTCGTTTTCTTCAGCTAGTATGAAAATCAGCGCATGTGGTTTTGATATACAGGAACTCATAATGGACATTAAAAAATATACATATGTTATTTAATAAAATTAACCTTGCCTTGTCATCTTCCACGCTATGTAACTTCGTTTAGGGTGCATTTCCCCACTTTATTTCTTACACACAGAGACGCGAATGTCTGGGGAGCAAATCTACGAGTATTTTATGGAAGATTGTCCAATATACAATACCATCAAGAACTGAGTTTCTCAATAGAAAAGAGGAAGTCATCAAAAATTAATTAACCGTAAAGAGAATCAGCAATTTCCGATTATGATTATAATCGCACCCTCGGGAGGCAAAACTATAAATTCAGGGACTTCTCCGCCAGATCGCAGAGCAGTCACCAAGCGACCAATAACAACCATTACGAGGACCTTAAACAGAAACCCGAAGCCAGCCTGCAGTTTTTTCCTTTCTAGTGTTTTTAATTGAAATAACTACAGACGATTTGTTTTATCATGCGATAGAATGCTGCCTCGTGGTCTTTGGTAAAGTTAGTCGTAGTTTGTCGCTTATGTTTGACTGCATATAGTTGTTTGTTTCGGGATTTCAAATTTATCATCCATACTAATATGGTGGGGTGACTACAGCCTTGTAGAGAGCAATTGCAAATCTTTTTTTTTTTTTTTTTTTTTTTCATGAGACAATCGATATTGAACGGTTTTCCAGTAAGGTCTATATTTTAGTCGAAGAGGCGGTTTTGTGTGAATTTTTATTTCTGGAGTTAGCATTCTGAACTATTTACTGCTGGGTGGTCCATATGATAGGTAATACTGAGCTTAGTCTATATTCTAAGTTCAAGAAAGGTGAGTGAGAAGCTTTTTTTTCTGTATTAGTTTTCTGCCTGTTGGATGCGGATCAATCCATGATTTATGTTAGGGACTTGCTGAAAATGTTCAATATCAGAGGAGATTTTAGTTCTGCAGTAAATCAAAATTATTTGTGAACATCACCATTTCGAGAAAAACGCATTCCAAAAATGATGAGAAAGTCGTGAATATGGTGAAGTATTATAAAGTTCCGTTTATACACTAGGATGATCATGTACGTGAGTGTTTTGATAATTCAGCATGTCAATATTTGTGTGGTTGCCATTAACAACCTCACAATGTAGTAACTGTTTGCAAATCCGCGTTTTTTTTTTTTTTTTATTATTATTGCATAAGAGAAGGAGGATGTTGTCATTGTTCTTCAGCGCAGTTAAATCATTTATCATTCTCATTAATGACATTTTAGGAACAGGGAAGGTTCGAAACGTTGATTTTTTTTTTTTTTTTATTC
Source organism: Mastigoproctus giganteus (assembly GCF_048544385.1). Taxonomy (NCBI): domain Eukaryota; kingdom Metazoa; phylum Arthropoda; class Arachnida; order Uropygi; family Thelyphonidae; genus Mastigoproctus; species Mastigoproctus giganteus. The sequence continues at coordinate 168,468,499 of NC_143577.1, forward strand.
AATGCTATACGTATTTACACATGCTTCTGAAGCGGATATTCCGCAGAACAGGACATCCAGAAAGTAAAACAGGAGCGTTCTTCCCTGAATATTAATGCTCATCTAAATGAAAAGAAAGAGGAAAACATTTCAGCAGAAGTGAAACACGATTCGCGATAAAATACAAACCACAGTACGTCAAACAAGTTGACACATTCGACAGGTGAAGAGAGCACTCTGTCCACACAGAAACCTCCACGTGTTCTGCCTTAATAGTGCGTCAAAATCTCATCAAACGGAAACACAAACAAAGGTAGCAGATGCTGTAAATCGGAGCACGCGGCGTGAAGTGAAAGCACGTGAACGTCTCACCAGGTGCCCTTGATTGACAGCTGCACTACTCGGAAAGAAATCCCTACCAAGCGGGGGTAGCAACAGAAAATTGGTCCGCTCTCTGATATACTGACCGATCTAGCTGCTTCAGAGACCTCTGGTAAAGTATTGTGTTCCTGGAGAAGAGGGATTAAGAGAAAATTGGTAGGTAATGACAGCAATACCATTGCGGATTAACCTGGTCTATATCCGGATATTATATGAAAAGCACTAATAAAACAGCTGTTAAAGTTGCATTCTAAAAAATATTCCCCCCTCTGTATAAAGATAAACTTTTTTTTTTACTTTATATCCGTTGTATTGTGAGAACGTAAAAGGATTGTGTAAGTTGAATTCGATGCTGTATTTTCAAGATACAATGCAGACATCGATGGCCTGCTTCCACTTTAAATATCTGAATTCCTTCCTGTTATATTTTTCAGGAAATGCCAAATTTATGATATATGAAAGAATAATCAGCCTCTGTCCAATACTAACTAACTCTAGCTTTTCAGAGTTTAATTATTTAAATTTTGAAATCATTATGCACGTGTACGCTAATTTCCGATATCATTACCTAATAATAATTTGAGAAGGTCAGTTTATGCCTGATTTACAGTGATTCTTAATCAGAAGGCCATCATATAACTGTTTTCCACTTTTTTGTGGAAAACCCACTTATATGCAGTATAAAAGACTTTCTTTTCTCTTTTTTTTCAAGAAAATGCAAGGAATTAAATAATCACCATTGTAAATCAAACGTTTGGCAAAATAAGAGGAAGATGGTATGAAATAAGATAAAGATATCAGATATAATGCGGTGAATGTTTCTCGAATTAAGAGTGAACAATAAGAGAAAAATGGTGTATGTTTGTCAGAAACTTGCGTTGAAATATTTAGGAAAGGCAAGGTTATGATATGGTTGAGCTTGTTTATTGCTGCAATTCCTTTCGAAGCAATTCGCGTTACCTACCGTGAAGTTAAAAATTGTCGGGATTTTACGCGCATGAGCGACTTAAACCGTATCGCCATCGTAGTGTGGCTGAAAAAAACTCGAGGGAAAAAAACTTCCTTCGCTTGAGATCGGCTAACCTCGATTGATGAGGAGTTTAGAGATTCCCTACTCTAGTCATCGACAGGAATCGAACCTAGACCTCTCCAAAAGAGCGATAAGTGACGAAACCACTATATCGTCTCACGGGGGACTGATAGATATTACGCCTTTGTTTGTTTAAAATTATGGTTTGTACAGTATTGATTTATGCTGTATTATGTTATTCACATGACCCTTTCTACAAGGGATCATAATGCGGCATTTTCCGATTCACATAGCTTGATAAAAGATTGAATTGTGCACGTAGCAATGAACACGCTAAGTTTGCTACAGAATATATCGATCTCGTATTGCGAAGCTATTCACCACGACTTGCCTCGGTATTGCTTTTATATGGAAATTTAGGTACTGTAGGCATCTAAATTGCAACATATTCCTTAGTGAACAGTTGCACTTTTATTTAAGTGCAAGCACAATACTAAGGTAATTCGTGGAAACTTGCTTAGCAAATGATATCGATGCATTTTGTAACAAACTTAAGTTTGCTCATTGCTGCATAACCGTCTGAAAGCGAGAGTTAGTCAACATGTGTTATTATTGTTTATATTGTTATTTATCGGGATTAGAATAAAGAGAAGAGACCCGTATAAAATGTCACAATCTGTATGGTTGGGAGCCAGGGCAGTTGCATGAAAATCGTTGCTTAATAATGGGAGGAGATGACAAGGGAGCTGCCTTCAAAAAAAAAAAAAAAATAATAATAATAAAGAAATCGCGATATGTGCCACTTTCCTTTCCCGCTAGGGTAGTTTGCTTGTTTTGGCAGTCAAACCCTGTTAGGCCACAGGCACTGAAAAATAGAACCAGTGTAGGTGAAGGATGCGATGAAATATAAAATTAAACGGAGGAAGCGAGACAGCTAGTAATATAAAAAAAATCTCTGTAAAAGTGATTTAAATAGACAACTTGTTTATGTTGTTGTTTCCAATTTGAGGCAAATTGAAGTCTTCACTAACTGAAACAGTAGTTTTCAGATTTTTCACTTTCACATAAGCGAATCCTCGCCGGTAGTAAAAAGTGATTACGATCACCGCCCTTTCACACCATGTAGGAATGGCCTGGAGTTAGATCTCTTCAAACGCAGAAGAAACTTTTTTGGACTTTTCTCACATCGTTGGCAAGTCTCAGGCGAGAATAGAACGGTCTTCCCCTCCCCCCACCTCGGAAACTTGTTTTTCGTCCAGCAAAACAAGCAAACCGACAAAATAACGCGCGTAACTGCAGATGTTATGAGCTTGCGTTCGGGAACCCTCAAACGTGAAAATGTTTTAAAAATAATTATCCAAAAATTGACAGTAACATACGAAAAATCAAGTACAGTAACTCCTCGACTTACGGAAGGGCTGCGTTCCGTGAAACGCTACGTAAGTCGGGGAATTTCCCCCATTCTTCTACAGCACTCGCAACTGTGCTTGCTGAATTGATTGAATCAAATAAAAGATATGTTCGACGAACATGTAAATAGAATTATTTATTTTGTTTATTCAAATTTTTTTTATCTCATACGCAGGAAAAATTATAAAAGCGTGCAATTTAAAAAAAAATTAATTATAAAATTACAAAAAAAAGAGAGGAGAGGAGACGGGCATAACTTCAGTAAGTTTTACATCTCGAGCATCGTTGCCAGAATCGACATCTTCAGCTGATAAGTACGCCGCTGTGGAGATTTAGAAGGGGTCGGCCGCTCGACCTTACGAAAGAACATACTAATGGATGACTGGGCGGTGGCTTTTTTCTTTATATCGTAGATTTCTTTGTAGCAAGCAAGCATATCATTCACCCTCTTAACTTTTAAGAATCGTTCGCTGTCAGGATCCATCTTCTCAAACCTCGCCATTGCCGATGTAATTTCACGAAATACCATTGCCATCTCTCTGGCGATGAAGCGTCTCGGCTGCTCATTTGGTTCATCTTGAGCTTCGTCAGCGTTTTCTTTTGTCACTATTGCTGCCTGCAAGTCAATATGTTATTCTGATTTTCCATCCATATTATTAACATCTGTTCCATCTTCGATATAGCACCTGAACGCTGTTTTGTGATCACTGTTGATCTTAATTGCGTTGATCCTTTGACATGTTCTTTTATACGCGCACTATTTTGTCCTTTAAAATAGTATTCACCGTTGAAGCAGCGAGACCTAATTCCAATTCCCTTGGAATAGATGACAAACTTTGTCCTGCTTCGTAATTCTTAATTAATCATGATTTCTAAATTAATTTTGTTTTTCTTAGCACTGCCAGCACTTGCACTTTCTGTTGGTCCCTTTCACTTCACCATTGTAATACGTAAATCAATCATATAAAATTTGTTTTTTATATGATTGAAGATTTCAGTGAAGGGGAACACATTTTACCGTAACGTAAAAACCCACACAATTGCAGTTATCGGTATTATAGCCAATGCAATAAAGTCGAGTTTACTACCCGCTTATAATTAGATGCACGAACAGAAAAGCCCAATAAACCAGAAAGGGCAAATTGGTTTTTGGTCGTGACCTCCAGAAACGTGCTTTAGAAAAATATCAGAGGCGTTCAAAATTGATTCTTATAACGGGAACATATGATAACGATGAAAGGGTAGCGCAATTTCCATTATAAATATGACATTTTAGGGAGATAAATAGCTTAGTAATATAGCGAAATTTTCAACTTCCGAGGACCCAATTAAAAAAAAAAAAAAAAAAATGTTATTGGGTTCACATTACGATATTTTCCCAATACCTCCATTTATTCCTACGGGATGCAGAATACGTTTCCACAAATTTTTAAAGTTTGCACCTGCCGGCAAAAGCTTGCGTAAAGGCGAATTTACGTAAGTCAGGGAGTTCCTGTAAATGTTATACCTTCAATTTAATGAAATTGAATGGAACCGCCTAAGCACATCCTTCGGCCCACCTTTAGCCAATGAATTAAGATAAACTTTGAACGACCAGCCCATGTCGTGAAACTCCCGAGTCATTCACGTAGAAAGCTGTAGTAATACCTTCCTTATGGATAATAACGTAATCAACCGCTTATGGAAACTCTTGGAAACAATCAAGGATACAGATCTCCTCCAGATCGTGTTAAATAAAGAGATATTGATAGAAGCAATAAACTACATACCAACAAAATACAGGGCCTAGTAAAATTTTTGCTGTGCGTAATTGGAAGTCTGGTCTTTTTAGCGTTTATATTATAATTTATGCACCTCACTAAAGGAATCCAAAAAAAACAGCATTATTCCCAGAAAGTAGAGCTCTATTGCGTCAAACTTGTACCCAAAATTCGTATCTTTTTATCATTAAATCAGTCTTATCTGAACCTTTTTTAAAAGGCGCCGCTTACAAACCTTGCCCAACATTCCGTTCAGCATAAACCTCAGAACTTACATTGAGATTGACAGATTAGCACCTTATCTCTCACATCTCTCTCTCTCTCTCGATAATAAAGCATAAATTGATAACATTTTTCTTTGTCAATGCAGCTAACGACTGTGCCCCTATTCTGTTCTACTCAACTCCTTGGAACAACTCCACCATGAAACACTGTTGCCCGGGGGGGGGGGGGTATATGTGTTCTTAGGTCGGCTTGTTAGAACAAAAATCCGAATTTTTGGATTTTTGTTCCCCTGAAAAAACGCGATGCATCTCTTACCTGATACCGACTAAGTCAGCGCCTATCATAAAAGGGTACTTCCTGAAAGCATACTAAAGTAACGATACTTTTAGAGTTTGAAGGCTCATTGTTCCTTCCTTACCAGAAACCATGAGGTCTCCTTTTTTGCCACCACAAAAAACGATATTAACTTTTCCACAGTATGAACTACTATAAAAAATAAGCATGATATCAAGAACAATTTTAAATAAAATACTGGTTGTAGAATATATGTATCAATGATATGGCCGTCATTAATAATGGGGTCGCTATTGACACTACATATCAATCACATTAATGATGTCATTGATACATAGTGATATCCTGGACCCAGAGAGAAAGAAAGGCGGTATTGATGATACTAAGTTGTTTTTGATTCTTTCGCTTTTTTTTTTTTTTTTTTTTATATATGTAGAAAACTTGTGTTTTCATAAAATTAATTATGACAATAAGTAATAGCCAAAAAGAAATGCCGGAAGCAATCGCGAGTTGCAAGAAATATGAGAGAGATTAAAGGTAAATTATTCCACTTTATCCATCATAAGATGTGCACACAATGACAGACTTTCTTGGATTGATTTTCTTCCTTGCAGTGACATAACTTTTGTATTAAAAACACACACAACCACATATCCTGGTTTCATTATCTGCTCTAAATCGAATATTACTCAGTTTTCATAGTGAAATGTTCGGTGTTCTCTTACCGTCCGGGAATTTCGGATCCGGCGTTTAATAACAAACAATGTTCTTGTTTATACTCCGGCACGACCACCAAGTCAGTGGAGTTTACAATAAATCAATCAATACAAATGTTAATCGTATTTAGTAGTCACGGGCTTGAACCCCGGTCCACTCAAAGAGCGTGTGCTACTGCACTCGCGCTCTTGACCACTCGGCTACGTCAGGCCTTATATAACCTTGTTACTTAACATATAACTTTCACCTCACCAAAATGAACCTCTTTGCAGCCAAGGGGATACGTGGAACGCCTTGTCGATAGAGAGTAACATTTATATGGAAGATATTCACAGGAACACCATTACCGGAACTTCTTCTGTGTTCATATCTCATCTAACCAACCGGATGGAAATTAAAAATAAATTTACGAATCGGTTTCAAAATGTTAACACTAATATTAAACATAAAATATGAAATTACATTATTTTGTACATTTGATGATGTGATTGATACATAGTGATATACTGAACCCGTACAGCATAAAAACGTTATCCGTGTGTAGTAATTTAGATAAAATAATGCATTGCATCATCATAATGCACGTGCCCCGATTCGATTCTTCAGACTATCAGCATAGCCCGTCATTAGCTTAATGGATTTAATGTGAATTACATACTCCATCTGTTCTTATTGCTCATGCTTGGAATACATGAAAACATTCAGAAAACTGTAAATATAATAATGTTATGGAATCTTCTGCATTAAAGTAGCAGTTTCGTCATCCTTACTCTTAAGGAATATTCGTCTTACATAACAGAGAAGGGCAAGTGTCATGGCCCTCTTCGTGGAAGTTTTGGCGACGTCAAACGCAGCCAGCTCCAGTCTTCTTCGCCATCAAAGCGGAACTATCGGTGAATATCGCGCAAATATCTTCGGGTAACTTCAGCCCATTCTTCTGCTAGCATCTGGGTCTCGTGATGACCGGAACCGACACCGAAAGAAAACAGTGCACTTCCGGTCAAGTGCCCGGTGTGAAACATGCGACATCTGGATTTGTAAATCACTGCTTGACGATTATCATCTTTCTCCTCCACGTGAGATTCTCAATGTTTACAGTGTCTTGGAGAGCTTTCCTTGTACTCGGCCATATGTCCGGTCGGCCACGAGAGTAGCCCAGCTGTTTCACGTGACCACGCACTCGACATCTAAACAACACCGAATTACCATTAACTTTCTTTACTCTTGCGAGGTGGGGTTCCTACCTCCGTCTTCTCCTTACGGCCCTGACTTCCCATCTGCTGCCCGTACATCATCGGCCAGAAGGAGACATCTGTTTCGTTTGTAATCCCCCCCTTCTGACCTTAGTGCGCTCTTTACCTTTACTTCTGTACGGCGTTGGGTATTTTATACACCCCGTTCTGTCCAGACGGCCAGTAAACCTTGAACTCTTCTTTAGTGAACAGCACGCACCTCGTGTCTCTTGCCATTACACACCTTCGCGTGTAATCGCAGCTGTTTATCCAGCGTCACGTGATGATTTTGATAGCCAATAAGCTATGTGGTTTCACCTTTCAACTTAGATGCCAGTGGCTGCTCTTGGACTTGATTGCCGAGATTAATAGCCGCACACGAGGACAGAACTGTCTATCGCATTCTTGTGTATAGTGATTTAGCTTTCTTCTCTCGATGTTTGTGTCCATATACCACTAATATTAGAAAAAGGAATGGCTTTCAAATTCCTTCTTTTTGTTTCTAATATGCTGACATTATACGAACTAGCGCTTGCCTTTTGCACTCCCTCGACATTTTCTCTTGTAATTTATTGACACACCCGTACACAGGTTCGTATTTCAACCTCTTACAGCAGTCCTACTCAAGATGCAAGAACAGGAAAATACATCTTTCTTCAAACCCATTCATTCCCGAAGTGCGTACTCACATAAACAGTACATCATTATGAAATAAAGATAGAGATAGGCACGCACACATCTGTCAGAAATACTTAGTGCCTTAATTATATCATTACTGTATTTGTTTTATTGTTGTAGGAACTGCCATTCCTTCGCTGTTTCTCTCTTTGCTTTAAATTAAGCAGTTGGATCATTCAACCATTGATCTAGGCGAATAAACAACATGATGTACACTGATATTCAAAATTTATGGACGAAGCGGTTTTCCGTACGAAATAAAGTAAAGGTACCAAATTTATCCTGTGTATATGCTTACCATCATGTAAGTGAATGTACCGAAGTGCTTCTTTGAACATGCCCTTTCTGTAAGACTCCGTCAATACCAATCCTGGGGTTCCTGACGTTTATGTACACTTCAAAAGATTAATGGAAACAATGCTTCAAAGGTCATTCACCTGTTTTTGAAATTCAGAATAATAGAGAGATGAAAGTTGGTCTGGGGGAGGGGATCCAAATGACATGAAATGGACGGAAAGGCCTGTTCTCTCTCTGTATGCAGAAAGAATAGGAAGTGTTTTTTTTTTTTTTTTTTTCATCAGCGACTTACACCACTTGCGCTGTTGTGTCTGTAGAAGTGTATGCTAATTTGCACAATAGAATGAGCGAAAGTTACGTAAGTAACTTTCGCTCATTCTATTCGTGATTTTTAAAGTTATTTCAAAATCACGATTAACGACTTGGTATTAGGAAAGCAGTACCTTCTGAGCTCCAATCTAAACTCGGAGAGCCTTTGGGGCACCCAGATTGCGTGCGATAGACCCTTGTGCATGATGACCCTTGGGTTGTATTCACAGATCGCAATCCACTTTAGCAACTGTGGGATGAGGTGGAACAATCTTTTCGGAGTAGGGATCCGCAGTAGTCCAATTGGCAACAACTGTGAGGAAGCAATTTAATCAATGGGCCAACATTCCTGTGACGTGCTTTCGACGTCTCGTCGAGTCCATGCCACGACGAATCCAGGCTGAAATGGTGAGGGAGAGAAATTCTCTATAAAGTAAGTGTGCCTAATAAACTGGCCACTCAGTTTATATTATCACCCCCCGTCCCTTTCACACGAAGTAAACAGTTCATCCATACTTCCGCCTGCAGTACGCTCAAAGTGAAAATTAGTAGGTGCTGAGACGGTTGATCACTCGTGCGGTACAACCGTTTCATCATAACGTACAACAATTTATCTATAGCCACAACGAACTTGGAATACTGACTGACTTTTCGATGTTCTGGATTTCATATCTTATTTTTTATACTTGGGGTATTATTATTATAAACTCCGTTGCACATCGATGTGTGAGAAAATTCGAAGGAAATTACTTCTATCCAAAGTTAATTTCGTCAAAAGCGAGATTTGTTATTTGTTCCAGTGTCGTTTCCATTATCTTACTTTCATACAATGCCCATCCTCCTCCTTTATTCAAAGTGGCTATTGCTTGCAGTGCAGTAGATAGCGGAGCTGCTTGCCTAGCCTGTGCAGAAAGGTTCAAAATCCATTTTTGGGTTGAAGTTCAGAAATATTACTTCTATGGGTTTTTCAAACCGTGGAGTAGTCGCGTTTTTTTTTAATTCCCACCCAGAAACTCGGGTTTGGTTTGGTTTTAGTTTTTCATGGTGCATGAGCAGCTCAGGCTATAGTGCGCCAAGTCAAGAAACTCGTAGATAAACGACCATGGAATATCTGTAATCTACAGACACCATATATACTGATGCGTTATTGTCTTAGTTGCGCTTCCGTTCATGCGCTGATACAACCTAACCCAACTGAGTATAATGAAGATTAAACATTTTCCAAATGATACAGAACCTTAATTTAATATCTAAAAAATAAGATTACCTTAAATTACGATATTTTCAGTAGTGCATTATAACGAAGACTAAAATCAGCGCATACTTTTCTGTTTGTCCGCGTATAAGCGTTCACTTAGTCGGAGGAGTAAGTGCATTAGGGCGTCATGCAGATTTGAAATATCCAGGGGCGTTCCTAGGGTATGTTGCGCCCTGGTGCAAATTGCAATTTGGTGCCCCCCTTAAATTTTTTTTTATGTGTATGTAAATTTCAGGTTTTCAGGCGCCCCTTGAACGTTGGCTCCCTGGTGCAGTGCAATCCTTGTACCCTCGGGACGGCCCGGCCCTGGAAATATCTCTTTAGAAATGTATAACAATACATTTCGCTATAAATATTTCCAATATTTATTGGCATTTACTTTCCAGATGGAGTTTCTGTTTAATAGTTTACCGATATTCCAATAGGCTAAAATCTACTGGTTGCGGACTTCCATAAAAATTCAAAAGTTTAGATTATGTGCTAGCCTCACATTTTCAGTCTGTTCTTACATAAGAACGTCTTCCTCTAGTTGCTCAAGATCGCAATTGCTAATGTCCAGAACCTCGTTATAATAATGTTTTTAAAGAATATATCCAAAATGATATAAGTAGTTTGAAATTAAATTTTAAAAAAAGAATTATGAAAATTAGCAAATTTATTTACACGTAGACGTGCGCGCACACACCACATACAAAATCTCGATACGTGAGCTCGTGATGTTCGAGCACACCTCCTCATACCAACCTGAATGGGTTACACCTTCTGGTCGGGAACAGCTCAACTCTCGTTATAACATCTCGCAAACAAATAGACAATTAATATTAGAATTTTTTTAAAATATTGTAATATTTGAAGTATCCTACTGCATTGCGATGCGGTAGCCTGCTGGTTAAACGGAAGGGTACAGTACTCTCATGCGTTTGAGTTCGCTGTGGTTAAATATGCTGTTCTTGTTTTCTCTATCTCGTAAACTAAATACGGTGCTGTTCGTGTATTCTCTATCTAGCCATCTCGGATTACAAACAGAACTTATTTATTTCAATGGATTTTCTGCTAATACTTGTATATACGCTGTTACTGAAAGTATTGTGACACTATAACGGTGGGTTTTAAGATGCGATTTCAACAGACGCCTTTCGCCTGTAGTACACTTTCACCAATTTATGGCATACACACCGGTGAAAATATTTTTTTCGTTACTCTCTCAGTTCTAAGCAAGTAATGTTTGTCTCCATAGCCCAAGCCCTCTCATGTCTTACCAATTTCAATGTTTTTAAGCCCAACAGAGCTTAGAATTTCTACTGGACTAAGAACGGAGCTCCGAGCGAGCCAGTCTGTCATTGTCACATTATTCTCTCCAAACCAAACGCAGCTGCTATTGTAACAGGGAAAATTGCCCTGTCGATAAAACAAAATCCTGTGCCATAGATTTGTTTCACTTTTGAAAGCGTTGTCGAGCATGTCACGATATCACCACCCCTTCTGCATGTATTACCCATAATATCTGTCAATCCAACACGAAAAGCAGACCTAAACCGCGCTTCACAGTTAAACGGTGCGTTTTTTTCAGAGCATTTCTGCCACGCTAAAATTATAGCGAAAACATACTGTATATATCGAGATTAATCATTCCAAACAAAAAAAAAAAAAAAACACCCTTTCCACTCTTCCATAAGTAAATTCCCCCGACATATTTGTCATTGTGCATTAATTTTTAAATTTGATTATTTTCTTTATTTATAATTCTCACTCAAAATAATTGTTTACTTTATACCAGAACTATATAACCTCTTGAATCAGGAACTTCTGATATTCAGGTATTTTAAATATAGGGTGTCCACAGACTTTCTTTACAAAACTAAAACGTTAATGTGTGAATAGCGTGCATGATACAAAACGTGGAACCAAGTCCAGATGATAGAAGATATCTTCAGTTTTTAATTAGATATAGTTCAAGGTGGGTACTTTTAATTACTCTGCAGATATCCCACCTATAATCCAATTCCTCTTATATTCAGCACAACATATCCTGTCAGCGCAGACGATTGCTTCATAAATGTGTTAACATCCATCATATTTCTTGGCATAGGTAGGATATACATCAGGTCTTTCACTGATCCCCAAAGAATAATCCTAAAGGGATTAGAAGATCAAATGATAGTGAGAGGCCAGAAAATCGGCCCTTCTTTTCCAATCTACTTTCCACAAAACTGTGTTCAGGTATGCACATATGGCGGAGCACAGTCTTGTTGAAAAATCAAGTCGTCACCATTGTCATCCTGCAGTTGAGGCATAAGGAAATTCTGTGAAGATAGCTTCTCCCAAGAAGAAAAGTCCGTACACTTTGCAATTCATCGCGCTCAAGGCCAAATTCCGCTATGATTACAGTTTTGTAATTATGCTGTCATCTACATTTTCCTGTTGGTGGATAAAAACTTGGAGATATCCTCTATAACACAGAAGTGGTTTCAGCTTTATATCATGTATCCTATTTATACAATAACGGTTTAGTTTTGTAAAGGAGGTTTGTATATAAACATTCAAGTCAGATTTCCCTCTATACAAGGGAAATTTCGCCGTTACGGGGCGCTTTATTTTTGCCCTCGCCTTTTCCCATATATATATATATATATATATATATATGGGGTTAGCGTTTTTTTTTTGGCATGAAATTTTTACGGCCGGGATGCCCTTCCTGACGCCAACCCTCACCCTTTATCTGGGCTGGGGATATGTGGTGATCATTCCCTGACCTTCCGCATCTTCCGTATTTGGTGGTCACGGGCTCGAATCCCGGTCTAATCAAAAAGCGTGTGCTACGCACTACTGCTCTTGCCCGCCTGGCTACGGAGGCGCCGCGGGGCGCTAAATTCGTGAAATCAGTTTTTGTAAATGGCAACTGCCTTAGTGTTTTTTTTTATTAAACAAAAACACTCGTGTAAAAGAATTAATTTTAAATTTATAGTTTAGGATCCTACTTGCATCGTGGGCCCCCTGGTGCGTGCCTCTTGCTCCTAGTGATAAATATAGCTGTGTGTTATGTTTTCATTTGCCAATTGTGAAGGGCCAGAATATTGAAATCATATCGATGAATCAATTATTTATTTAACCAATTTGAAACCGTCTTACCCCGGAAGAGCAAAGTGTTCGCGGGACTTACATCAGTTACTAAGTCAGTTTATGAGTTACAATAATGAGATATAAACTCAAAAGATAAATAGTCATTGTAAATCAAAAATAAAATAATTTGATATGAATTTACAAAACCTTCGAGAGGAAATAAATATAAAACAACAAGAGAAAATTTAAGATTACTTAAAGCAATGAAATAAATAGCAAGGAGACTGCACCTCAGTAGGAAAAATCTGCCATCTGTGATCCAAAGGAAGTGACCCCGCCACATCGCAGGAAAGAAACAGTTCACCTTGAATAGGCCTTGTCGACTACGGACATGGAGTTTTTTTAGGTATGACAATTTGGTCAGTTCCTGCTGCTCTTTCTGGGTTATAATTGAATAATGGAGAAGGTATAATTGACATTTTCTAAGAATTTTACGAGTATACTGAATTAGTGGGTAACAGGTGAAAGTCGTATAGTTTTTATTACTGAGAAGTTAATTGTTTCTCTCTCCCTTGGGTTTGATAATATATCAGTAGAATGGAAAACAAATGTGATTGATTTACAGCAGGCAACCCTCGGCACGAGTGCCATCAGGTAGCACGATGGAAGTTTTCTAAGGCGCTTCCAGTGGCATTATTCTTCCTGTTATCCCACGCTTATCTCCTCATTAATTTACGTTTAAATGTATATGAATTAAAACTAATGTTTAATGGAAGAAGTGCATATTTTTCTTAACTTTCATAAGAAATTTTATGGAAAAAAAAAAAAAATATATATATATATATATATATATATATATATATATATATATATATATATACATATTTTTTTTTAATGCATTTTGTTGTTTCGTCAACTTGACCACAAACTGTTATTTGCAGTTGTTATTTTAGATGTGCTCATTCATGCTATGTACATACATGAAACTAGTGACTTAGTCACTGTAGTGCATGTTATTAAATAAATAAATAGCAGTTCCAATGAATAAAAATGGCGTTCAAGGGAAAAGGCTGCCGGTATATGATAGTTGTGAAAAAGGACAGAATTTCATCCACTGATTTTCACGAAGCTTTATCTTCGTAGAATTTGATGTAAATGATCTAGGCTCTATACGATTATTTTGCGATGTTGAGAATAAACGATAGGATGTTTGATTATCAGCGAACTTCAGTGCCCTTCCTTTTTCCTTTATGTTGTCAACGCCATATGAACAGCAGGCCGCTGAAGGTAGCTTGCTGAGTCACACCTCGGAATTCCCGATGTTCAGTCTGATATTGATTTAAAAAATAAAAATTAAAAGAAGATGCGCAAAATAGCAAGACCAGACTTTGCAGGCATTTATTGTGCTGCAAAATAATTTTTTAGGAAGAGCCAGATTCATCGGACGCCGTAACTCGTTGCTCCAGAGGCACAAGGTCGCAGAATGGCTCGCGGGCCAACACAGTTTTTGGCTTCTAATTGGTATTTCTTTTTCGTTTGTGCGTATAGGTTTGTGTTATATCACAGCACATCAAGTGCTCGCGTATAATTGTTCCATTTTGTTTTAGAATAATATTTCGTATATTTATGTGCTCTACAGACATTAATTATGTGGAAATTTTTTTTTAATTTAATTTCCCTACAGTTTCTTAAAATTCAACTACCAGGATTCGTCTTCTGATTTTATAATACAGACAAAAATGTGATTTTTTTTTTTTTTTTTTTTTTTTTTATTAGTTTGCCCCTTGCTGCTTTTTATTGTAATCTTTTCATTGACAACCTCGGTGGTGGAGAGTTTCTTGGTCGCTGACTATTGCCGGCCATGATCAGCCGCCTCCATTTGAACTTTGGTGTAATGTCCCCTTAGTATGCGAACTTGGAATTTCTACATCCCCACCGACGAACACACCGATTTGTCTCCCAGGCTTTTCAGTATTTACCAAACACGCCCGAAATGCTGCATGCTTCAGCAGTCTCCGCATACTTCACACGGACACAGTCACGTGACATGCCTAACCTTGAAGCCAAGTACTTTGAACCAGTCCTGCGAGCGGACCTAATTATCTAAACCGATAGTCACTGTTTTGACTTGAGTCAGCCAGACGCGGTCACCAAACCTACTTAACTCCCTCCCTCCCTAATACTTGTCCTGGATAACCTTGAGGGCGTGGGGAGCTCTCCGCACTTCCGGTCCGCTGAAATGACGACCTATAGAGTAAGTACTATTACATCACATGTCGTGTGGACTTTTCTTTTATGATTTTGTTCGAAATGTGAAGAGCCTTGAAGTATTAGAGCCTTTACTTTGCACAAGTAAGGTGAAGACTTAGCAGATGTCCCATTAAGAAGTTCTAGCTATCAAATCCATAAATAAGGTCAAGAAGTGAACTGCTGAAGACAGCATGCATTGATGGTGAAAGGATAAAGAATGTGACTTACGGAAGACCGACGTCTTGACAACACTTGGAATTTCCTTTTTTGGAACAGAAGCAGATGGTGCATATGTCTTCAAACTCCACTGCTGCAAGAAATAGGCAAAACCATCCAAAAACTTTTAATTCTAATATTTAGACTAAACGCACATGCACAAAAGGATTTTCTAATTTGAAAATTAGGAACAGTTGATGCAACATATTTTCCTTACTACTCTGGTTTAATTATATGCAGGGGTGGGCAGAGGGTTAATATGCCCCCTTAACCAAAATTTTGAAATTAAAGAAACAGAACGCAAGAGGCATTCTTAAAAAAAAAAAAAAAAAACCTCAAAAGCCTGGTTCCCATGCCCCGTCCCCCTTACGATGTTACCTCGACCTGGTTGCCATGCCCTCCCTTACTTGGATACGCCACTGATTATATGAATACGTTCCACCAAATTTCTTATCCACAAGAGTTTACATTTTGAACTTTATTTGTTTCTAACTCTCATAGCTTTTTTAAAAGATGATTAAGATGAAAATATCACAGTACTGGTGAACGTACAATGCTAACTGCAATATGATGTAAACAAAGAAACAGTCCTGGCAGTATGTACAATTAAAAACCATATATGGCTGTCAGCTGTGTTATAAGGAATATTACTGTCAATTTTAAAACAACTTTTTTTTAGGTGTGGGGGTAAGAATGCAGTGTATGTGCATTGTCTCGCTCAGCTGTTTTGTTAGATAAAAGCGTGAAAGGAACTTCTCATTGGTACCGTAGTGGCCACTAGAAGTAAATCGACTTTTCTTGTCCTTAATCGAGAATGTCACTGAAAGCAAAACCATACAAATTCTGTAAAAATCTCATTTTTAAGATTTAGGTGCTTAAAAGGGAATGTCTGAGAAACAACGTTAAAAGAAAGCACTGTTTGTTTATATTAAGATATTAAAGCAAATAATTTGCACTGCTTAAGAAAATAGTGTATGTGGGTGCCAACAAAGAGATACTGTTCAACACCTAGACCTAAATTGATGTCAGACGAACTGATGAGACTCGTGGCAAAGAAGAAAAATGCATGGGATGCATATAAATTATCAGGTGATACAGAGGTCTACAGCAGATATAAACTAGTCTGCGATCAAGTAAAAAAGGAGGGTGGGCAAGCTAAAGCAGATTACGAGAAGTCTGTGGCAAAGAAAGAAAAGCAGCAAAGACTTCTTTACATATGTAAACTAGAAGGAAGGAGATGAATCACATTGGTCTACATATTTTGCAACTACATTCACACATGAGGAATTTTTTAGAATGGGGATGCTGAAAGTGAATTTTAACAAAGCCGAAGACAAAGAGTGATTATCAATGGATGCTGCTCTTAGGCCACTGTTATTAGTGGATTTCCCCAGAGTTCAGTGCTGGGCTCATTGTTTTCTGTATTTTTTAATGATACTGATAACGGCATATCAAGCCTAATGTCTAAGTTCGCAGATGATGCGGAGGTTTACTGGATGGTTATTGACAGTAATCCGAATCTAGAAATATTAAGCAGACTGACTGAGATCTGGCCGTTGAAGTTTAACATGGACGAATGCAGGTAAAGTACTGCATATGGGTAGCAGCAATCCCAGAATAACACACTAATTGTGTAGTACGACATTCAGGGTAGTGGAAAATGAAAAGGCCTGGGGTAATTGTGCAGTCAGATATGAAGTTCTCTGAGCAGTGCAGACAAGCAACCAAGATAACTTTTGGGATTTTGTCAATGATATACAGGAATTTTGCTAGCAGGGATAAGGAGGTGATTGCCTTTATACAATGGGATAATGATCAGGCCACATCTAGAGTACTGACTACAGATCTGGAGGCCTCATTTTAGGAACGATGTAGAGCTGCTAGAAGAGGTACAGAGCAGGACAACAAGATTGGCAAGGGAAACAAAGGTGCTTTTACCAAGAAAGGCTTCAATTCTGCAAATTGCAGCACCTGGAGACTAGGCATGTGCGAGGGATATCATTAAGGTGTTTAAGGCTTTGAATAAATTGAGCAAACTCAATGCTGATGCATCCTCACCCTTGCTCGTACTACACACAGGGGGCATAAATTTAAATTGATGAAGGGTAGCTGCAGGATAGATATGCAGCAATTTGTCTTCAGCCAGTGGATTGTTTGTTGGAGCAAAATTCCATCGGGTGGTATGAAAATGAGTAATTGAAATAAATTCAAATAAGAATTGAACAAATTGTTACAGTGAGTGGATAGATGATGTGGGAAGTGAGGTTTTTTTTTTTTTTTTGCTTTTGCTGTATAAGCTGGCTTTCTTGTATCATTTGCTAATATTAATAACTTACAACAGGAGAATAAATGCTGGAGTGCCACAAGGACGTATGCTGTCGGGGCTGTTATTTACGGCAGTGCTATTGCCACATATTGGTGGCAGTAGATGTACTGATGAATGCAAACGATATCAAACTACTCACCCCCCCCCCCTCCTACTTCACTGGAGTGGGCTCTGAAGCGATGATATCCATCATTAATAATAAGATCAAGCAACTCGCAGAAATCTCCGAGATGACCCTATCCAAGTCGAAAGCAGTCACCGGGATTTGGGAGTCACTTTCAATCCCAAGTTTTGCTTCCATAACCACATAGAAGAGTTTGTATATAAAACAAGAAGCCTCAGATGGCATGTTAAACAGCGTATATTTTTTTTTTTTTTTTTATGTCAATGATTGCAAACTATAAAATATATTCAGACCTTCATCTACCCTTCTGTGCTGTAGGCTGCTGAAATTTGAGTGGCTTCTATCCCGACACTAAAGAATTCTGTCCACGTGCTCTAATTTATGCAGGGTACTGCATAAACATTTTTCTTTAGTGTACTGACTCTCCTGAAATGGGCAACATATACGCATCATCCACTGTCACAAATTCGAACACTCAAATCTACCAAGGGCTACCAACAACCATTAATAGTATGAGATCACGAGTGCAACGAAACTATTTACAAGTATAATATCCTCCCCTGACTTCTGGGACATCTGCACACATCACAGCTCCCATTATGCACTAAGGGCAACCTTCACACTACGTCCGACGATACGCAGACTAAAACTCTGCTGCCGATTCGTACCAGGATAAGTCCTCCTAGTGCTCCAAGTGATGGAAGTTTACGGAGTGGACATGGGCAGATATGCATTGGATATTAGGTACAGATGCAGAATAACAGAACAATTATCCTTCATACTGGGTGATACTCTTCGCCAGTCATAATCTTCACCACACCTCATCTGTCGTCATCTTGGAAAAGATCCATATGTGTCTAAGGCAGTGGTTTTCAACCTTTTTTTTTAATAAGGACACCCCTAAGTAATTTATTTTATTTTGCGGCACCCCTACTCAATTTTCTGCCTGTCTGATCCGATTCCCTCTCTCTCTGTGTGTGTGTGTGTGTGTGTGTGTGTGTGTGTGTGTGTGTGTGTGTTATATGATATTTATTACAATAATATAATTATAAAAATTACATTTCATAATACTAATTATATATATACAGTATATAATTTTATTCTTTATATAGAAGTACTAAGTAAACGTCAATTATAGATCACCACATAAAAAGATACTGTACACCTTTTTATAATGAAATAAACATATAAATTAAAAAATAAGTTTATGTAACTTTTAAACCCAAATTACGTGGCACCCCTGGAATGTTGTTGCGGCACCTCGGTTGAAAACCACTGGTCTAAGGTATGATCCCTTTATTCTCTAGTAAGTAGTAAAGGATTATTTATCACAATCCAGTCCAATAGAGGTAACTGTTGTACTGAGCACTTCAGAAAGCCCAACTCGTCTTACCATGTCACGGATGAGGTATTGTATCCGATAACCGAACCAGGTTCGTCTCCTGTTAAAAAGCTGCTAATGCGCCAGAAAAATCTAAAATCCAATCCAATCCTGTTACAAAAAAAAAAAAAAATAATAATAAATAAATAAATAAAATAGAGGTACGGTTATTGTGAGCTCAGGAACACGAGCGGTGAACAACTGAAAAAACGTTGCCTGGTCTGATATATCCCAGTTCCTGTTGTTTACCGCTGATGGGAAAACCAGATTATGGTTCTCTATATTCTAGTTCATGAGAGTCATCAGTGGAGGCGGGTGGTGTCCAGTGACAGTGGTGTGAGGAGTGTTACACATTGGTTACCCTAATAACAGTGGAGCAACATTTGGACAACAGCTTATCTGAAAATTGTTTCCGACCAGCTGCATCCCTTAATGAATTTAGTGTATCTATCTGGAATGGGTTTTTTCCAGCAGGATAATGCGCCATGTCACAAAGTCAGAATTGTACAGAATGGCTCCAGGAATATCCAAGTGAAATTTGGTGATAAAGAACGATGTTGAACGAGCTCTTCGGAATCGAGATCCGCTGTCATCCAATTTGCAACAACTGGGAAGCAATTGATTCAACATATACTAGCATTCCTAAGCAAAATTTACTTCCATGCTCCTAGACAAGTCAGGAATCTCACGCTGTTTCGCCTTGACTCTTGCCGACACGGACTTCATGGAGTTCAATCCACTAAACAGAATTACCAGATCAGCAGATGACTTCCTTATTGATTTTTTTTTTTTTTTTTTTTGACACTTCTCCATCTCTGAAATTCGTCCACAAGTGCGCCTCATTTCTCGAACTTCAGTCCGAGAAATAATGATTACTTCTTATTTAACATTTGTGATTTTTTTCCTTTAATTTCTATTATTATTTATTCTACCGGTAACTTAACTTTCTGTATACATCTCTTACTGTACATATGATTTTAATGTTTGATTTCTCTGTTCATTGTTGTGTATCTTGTTATCAATAAAATAACAATAAAATTTCTGTAGCACACTGTCAAGAGCGTGTTGATTCCGTACCAAGAATCCAGGCTGTTCTGTGCGCTAAAGGGGAACCTACTCACTATCAGGTAAACCTATCTACTATAAATTAATTTAATTTATTTTAATATATTATTCTAAAACAAGTCACCACCAAATACGGAGGATGCGGAAAGGTCAGGGAATGACCACCGCATATCCCGGAACAATGTGGCCTTAGTTGCTAATGCTCCTAAAAACCAAATAACAAACTAAAATAAGTAAACATACCCAATGAAGTGGTCAACTGGTGCTCTCTTCTTTTCGAAATAATTTCCTTAAAACGACATTATTTTGAAAAGGACATATGCACTTACCCCATCGATGAATCCTCTCTTTCCATGTAGAAGCACTCTCGGAATCCATTTCTCGATTCCACAGTGACTACTCTCCAAGACTTTGTCGTTGTGGCCACAAATTCTTTAATGCTCCATCCCACTTGAAATTTTCAGTTTTTTCTGAAATTATCACAGGTTTTTCTCCATAAACCTGTGACATTTCTCTCATCTCTGTAGCATATCACGTCGATCACAATAGTGAATAACTGGACGTTGTTTACTCCTCGAATCTTCCCTTATGACTCTTATTAATACCACGTAACTTAAGACTCCTTTTCAACTCCCAGATAACATATATTAGAACTTGCAACTGTCAGAGTATTCTTGGATATACATTCGTTGAAACTTGAGTGGTGTACAGTGAGTTGCCCCAAGAATTAAGTGATTAGCTTGTATACATATATTCGCTACTCTCCAAAACTGAAGAATAATCCTGTATATCGTGTGTGTACTGTGAAACTGGATGATAGATCATTGAGGGAACCGCTTTTCTTTACGTTATAACAAGTATCGCCATAACTGTTACTCCAGTCGTTCTGGTTTATATCAAGTTTATTACTTTGGAAGAGAAGTTGCAGCGTAATGGCAAAGTGAAGAAAAACATTTCGAGCAAGCAGCTGAGGATCCTCCGTGTTAGTATAGTAGTTTCGCCCCTTGTCACTCGTTAGCGAGGTCTGGGTTCGATTCCCGTCTACGACTGCAAGAATTTCCAAAGCCTTTCAATCAGGTTGTAGTTATCCGATCTCACGCGGAGCGAGTGACTTCGTGTTTTCCAGCCTGAACAACATGCGAATCGGCGGAGTTCTGTTATTTAACCGACTTTGACTGTGCATATACAATACACGGAATAATTATAAAATAACTTCCTGGGTTTTCTGGCTTTATATCTCTTAGAGTAGTTATTCAGAAGAGGTACAATTTCAGAATTTTCTTAATATTAATATTAGGCATCTCCTGAAGATATCAAAGTTAGGGGTTGCATATATATAAAATTTGTACCACGGGTGTACAATGAGTGTTTATTAACCTTAGCAAAAAGAAAAACAATTATTTACCCATGATGACACAGATGGTCGTGCAAATGTGGCGGGTTACCGAAGCATTAATACATGTACGAATGCAATTACGAAGCTGCCCTTTGGGAATAGCTACATAAATTTGTGCATAATCTCCGTTATGGCCCATTCCAGTAGAGCTGTGAACAGATTGATAAAAGAAATCTGAATCCACACGTTGCGCATGCGATAGACCACGTAAAAGATGACCTTATATTAGTATAGGAACTGTTGTTGACATTTGCTGGTACATTTGCTGCTTCTTGTCAATTGGAAGAGGCCATTTTGTCAAAATCAAACCCGGATTCCTCTCATATAATGTCTTCACGATATAAGTCTGGAACCCACACTAAAATGTTATAGTTTAGTGTGGGTTCACTGTTCATTTCATCTTTGGGAGGCCGGTTTTCAGGAACTAACGGCGCAAGAACCAAAACTGTGTATTATCATATCGGCACAGTACCACTTGTTACCTAACCAGGTCTCACTCTCTTTGCAAAAACAGCAGCAACGGGGAAAGTTATCTTCATGCAAGATGCTGCTTCGTCACAAGAATATCCTTAACGAACATTTTTGTGACATTGTGTAACTTTCTGTCACTATTATGTGCTTTTAAGTGAGACTTAACACCAGCATATTTTAGTTATGGGAATACCTAGTAGAATTTATACTGGTGAGGAGGGCTCATTATCTCTAGGTCTGGTGCACATCACCACTAGGACTAGAGATAACAAGCATTTCTAGAAGAAATTGTTCTATCAATGTAAAGTTTGTTATAGGTAATAATTAAACTTCTGTTTTGTCATTTGTGTCAGTTTGTTTAGTTTTCTAATGTCGCCATGCACCTAGTGGCACAAACTGAATGATGCGTCATAAGATATCGCGAGGGGCCGGACGTTAAAAATAGTCCAGAATTTGAATTCTTTACATACAATAATTATTTTGAGAGATATAAGGCATCAAACCTCCGGAGGTTATTTTATAATTGCCCCTTGCAGGCTTATGTCGGACTTTCCAGTTGGTACCCGGAACCCACAGCAGACTACTTGTGGATATACTATATACGGTACTTTTATAATTGTCCGTCGTTGCTGTTATAAGAGTTTGAGGCGCCTTTCAATTTGCTCGGTTCTCCTAAGCGTCTGTCTTTAATCGGTTCTTTTCTGCACTAATTAGTGCAAGACCCGATTTTATGACTTAACATTCCGCATTGAGGAAGGATTCAGTGTATGGTGGTAGCTTGCCCTCTGGATACAACATCTCATGTTATGCAAGGATAGTAAATGAAACTAAAGAAAACCTCTAATCGACTATGAAAAACATTTCAGTACATCTTGCATGATTGTTCTTTTGGATTAGATTTTACGCGGTTTGAGAGAGCACACAATTCGTGTTGCGCTTTTTGCTTTGCTCTTTGTCCTCCATACTGTAAGGTTAGGTTAGCTTCCCTTAAACGTACCCATATAAAAAGGAAGAATCCAGGCTGAAGTTTCCATGCACATATTGAAGAATGGCAGCGTAGATGTAAGATGGGTAAGGCGGATATTATTTTACGGATATTAACAAGAATTACTCCATCTAAACTTCATACGTGGTGCAAGTCCTCTACTAGCTATATCTTGCCTCGATCACGTATGACTTTGTCACGGTCACGCTCGTGAAGCACCCTTTGTTCTCTGCAGGCCTTTGACCTCTTGATGGCAGAGAGCCTCAGGCTGTCTGCTGGTGTGGGCTTCAACTTGTTCGGACACACAGCAGCGAAAGATAAAATAACAATGCAAAATCATGTAGTTTTATTTCTACCTGAGCAAAATCTCATGAAACTAAAGGATGAAAAAAACAAAATCGAAGAGTTGAGCAAAGATTAAAAATGTTGCTCGAACTAAATCTGCAGCATCTGAAACGCATTCTGATAGATTCACATCACGCTGTCATAATGCTTTATTTTGGTTGCATTAAGTTCGTTTTGCTAAATGCGTCCTCCTCCAGTTTCACTCAGTAAATGTTTGATAGATTCAAATCCTTCTGCTAGTTCTCTTCTCGACTTTTCTGTGAAAGGAACCATGTCTTTTTTTTTTTTTTTTTTTTTTAAGCGAACAAATGAAATACGCCGACTTGAAAAGAAGTGCCTCACATTCTGAAGATATTTGAAATTTTCATAACTACTTCCAGCGTTTCTTTAAAAATAAACTTTTCTCTGCCCCTTTCGTCGGCTGTAAAATTCCATTACAATAGTTTTATTGGTCTTCAATTTTTCCTTTTGTGTGTGTAGCTTAATTAGTCGCATGATTTGGTCATCAACAGACGGGAAACCATTGTGCCGTGAATGAATTCCGTAGCCTTCCCGCATAACTGTATTTCTGCTGTTTTCTCACTTAAACTCCTTTTGATATAAGAGGTATCTTGACGTTTCCAGCAGTTCACAGGAAGAGGCTAATAATACTCTGGAAGACATCTTTAGACACAGTTCGGTAGGCGACTGTCTGTCATTAGGCATTGTATATCGTTTGGTTGGCCGGTGCACAGTTCACACAGTTTAATCAGTCCGTGACTGTCATAAAACCAGTACTAAGTGAACTTAATTTAGTCGGGAACACGATGTCTTTAATGTCTGTTAAAGTGAGCAATTTATTCTAATGAAGGAACTGAACTTGTTGCTTAGGCGATGATCTGCGTTAGCGATATCAGACATTACCGTGACGCATTGCGCGCGCACAGCACTGCAGAGCACATATGCACGTACTCGCTCACAACAGCATGGTGTATGTGTAGTTTTAGTCAGTCACTGCTTGCGTTCCCTTCGTTTAGCACGTACAGTCACAGTAGGAGTTTTTCATGCTAGTTACACGCTGCGTTAAACGTTGTTTAGTCTGGAAGAAACATTCTATATCGTTCTTTATTCCATCCCTGTTGTGTCTCCTTCCTTCCTTCCTCCTGCCCGCCCTCCCCGAATCTATTTTTGTCGATATATCCTTCTGCCTCTTTTTATAGATTACTTTTTTTTTTTCCAACCTGCATTCCACTTCTAGGTTTCTCGATTTTTATTTCTTTTTCTTTTCTCTCTTTTGCTTGACTATGGTTTCTAAGTTTACGAGTCTTGATGTGAATTTTAATTTCTTTCCTGTTTGTTGCTGTTCATTTGCTCATAGCCATCTCAACCTCACTCCGTCCACGATCATCGCTTTTTTCTTACTCAAGTAGCAATAATTCTTTCAAATGGTAGATCATGCCCATATGTATGTCTCAGAACTCCTGCAAAGGACAGATTTGAGTTTGGTATACAGAAAACAAGTTACGTTATTCTTAAATCGCCATGACTTACAATTTTGGGCTATAAATAAATTACTTCCCCTACGGGAAAGCCTGTTGTCATTAATCCGTAACAAGATGTCCCTTTAAACTGTTTGACTGTTATTACATTCTTTTCATGGCGCCTCCGTAGCCAGGTGGGAAGGAGCAGCAGTGCGTAGCACACGCTTCTTGATTAGACCGGGGTTTGAGCCCGTCACCACCAAATATGGAGAATGCGGAAAGGTCATGGAATGACCACCGTATATCCCGGAGCAATATGGCCTTAGTTGCTAATGCTCCTAAAAACCAAATAACAACAACAACAACATTCTTTTCAGAAGGGCAAGTCATAAAGTAATGAACTATTCGTTTTATTATTTAAAAAATATATCTGTGTATACTCCATTAAGATCGGAGGAGTTCACATGTTACAGAGATACAATAGCATTACCATATTTAGTAGTCATGCCGGCTTGAAACACTATCACTCGATTCGCGTATATTCCCATAGCCTCGCGCTTGACCGGACGGACCACTTGGAACGACAGAGCAGGAGTCCCACTGTTTAAAAGAGTGACTAACTGCGTAGCCGAGTGGTTAAACGCGAGGTAGTACACGCACGCAAGTTGACCGTTGTTCTAGCCCACGTGACTCCTAAATGCAGTGCTGTTCTTGTATTCTCTCTCTCGAAGTATAAATAGAAAATGTATCTTATTTATTAATCATGTGAATTAAATCGCCAGTGGTTTCTGGTTTATTTTGTGGTGCTACTTACCTTCTCACGACACAACAGTCTTACTGCTGTGGAATTTCGTTACATTTAGCATCTATTATAGCCCGCAAACGAAACTCTATCCGCTTTTTTTCTCATCTCACCTCTGGTAATTGATCTGTTGAGAATTTTCAACCACTAGAATATCGGTTCTGCTTCGTGAAACATTGATTCGAATATCTTGAGAACTAACAATTGCGAAAGCCAGGTCCGCCACTGCTGGGCTTCCCCACGGTGGCGGACCTGGATATAGTAGTTTTGGGTGCCAAACCTCAGATTGACACCCAGTTGTCAATCTGAGGTGTTCATTTGCTGCACAGACTGCTTAAAAACTCTTGTAAGACTATGAGAAATATACAAGATGGACAAAGCAAACCATATATATTGATCACAATGGTTAAATGATTATCTGCACATAATAGAATGCACTAGTTAACCCTGTGTGAGTGAGACACACAGCTTCCTACCCAGAATCCACAAACCGCATCACAGCCCCACCGGCGACTGATGCATAAAAATTGTCTGCATAACTGTGAGTGTAACTATAATAATGAAGATAGTGTAACTGTAACAATGTAACTGCAAAATAATGGGTAATAACTCATGTAAGACTATGCACAAGAAGGACAAAGCAAACCATATAATGATCACAATGGCTGAATGGATATCTGCATATAATAGAATGCACAAATTAACCCTGTGTGAGTGAGACACACAGCTTCCTACCCAAAATCCACAAGTTGCATCCCAGACTCACTGGAGACTGATGCATAAAAATGGACTGCATAAATGTGAGTGCAATAGTAATAATGTAGACAGTGTAATAGTATAAAATACAAATTGATCCTTACTCAGAAGCTAAGCAATGCACTACTGCTTTGTTGTTGAGAAAAAATGGTCTTGTGAACGTACCTTCCCCCAGGTTATGACTTGTACCTTATTGTTAAAAAGGAAAAAGAAAGAAAAAGGTTTTGCACAACTGTGAGTGTAACAGAACTAATCTAACTGTAAAAACAATGTAGTTCCCTCATCATTGTTTAGGCAATGAGGAGAAAATATGGATTGTACCTACAGACATATTGACCACACTGAAGGGTAATGTGTGCTGTACCACACAGATCCTCACCCAGAAAATTGTTCAATCAAGAACAAACTAAAATTGATGTACTCTGTCCCCCCCCCCCGTGCCTTGCCAGCGTCTCTGTTATTGGTCAGGATTGAGCCCTGCAATGAAGGGATGCTGGCAACATATGTTTTGGGGGGGGCCTTGAAACACAGAAAAGCAACTAAGAAATCTGGGCTTCCCACTAGGACAGGATTGGGCCCTGCGAGTGCGGAGGCCTGGACCATTGATGTATTAACATGCCCGCTCTGGTCAGGACTGAGCCCTGCGAGAGCCAGGGCACTTAAGTAAATTAAATGGTGGAAAAAATTTATTCTAATTGTTCTGCGTGCCCACTCTGGGCGGGTTGGGCCCCGTGGAGTGGTTCGCGCAGAGAATTAGGAATGGGAAAAATTTACTATTTGGATTGCATGTCCACTCTGGATGGGATGGGATGGGCCCCGTTGGAGAGGACTATGCAAGGAAAACATCACACCCCCCCCCTGTTCTAGGACAGGACTGAGCCCTGCAAGACGGGGGCATGTGTTTTTTTTTTTTAATTAGAGAAAGTAGAATCTGGCTGCCTCCTCGTGGCTAGGGATGGGAGCGGGTGGTTGGGGCACATCTTGCCCTCGACCCCCTGCTGCTAAATGCCAGCCACAAACAACACACTACACACACTAAAATAACATTAAGTAACCCCTAACTTTAATTAATTAAACTCTAAATTATCTAGACTTCCTTAAACTCTGAACTTTAAAAAAAATTTTTTTTTTTTCCCATTAGATGAATTACTAAAGATCCTGCTGGCAAAGATAAAAGCTTAACAAACGGCGGACATAGGGGAAACCCTGGAAGCCGCCAGTAACATACAAAATTACTTTGCAGTCCTCGGAGGACTCGCGAGCCGCACCAGTTTGTGAACATCACACCAGCGGCATTATTTATTTATTAAATCAGTTTATTTATCTCAATTTATGACTGAAAGAAATATCTTCACGTATTTTCTTTCCCCTTGAGCCAAAATGCGCGATAACATGACCGTCAATATTTATGAAGTTCAATGTAAGTTATGAATTTTATTTCAATTTTATGTTAGTGCATCCCCTTTATGTATCACTATTTAATAGTACAGTATTTCATAAAGTATCTTTGAAAATAACCTGCGAAAGTCGACAACACTCGGGAGCCGCACAATTATGGTAGATATAATTTTTGTAGGCGGGTCAAGGTCATTCACTAGCTATTCCGCAACGCATTCATGCTACAATTCTACCAACGAGCTGTTGATCTAAGAAACACTGTTTACTTGAGCAGCCAGAGGCACGAATTGTGTGGGCGACGGTGGAATGAGAGAGAAGACAGCTAACGAATGACCTTCAACCGCTCTTGCAATTTCTCTCCGCTATAACACCCAGATGCAGATAATAAAAACATCTTCCGTTGAAGACGTTCTTATCACGCGCAGTATATCCAAGATTGTGCGAGTTTGTCTTTTTATGGATGTCTTGTTCGATCCACCTTACTCTCACATAATCACATTGATTGCATAAAAAACCTCCATACTGTTCTCTGAGAGTAGAAGATGAAGAATCATTACTTTCTATTCGGAATTTTTTTTTTTTTTTTCTTGGAATATTCGATTGTGTTACTAAGTTTATCAGACATGGCGTTACCATGGTAGCCTGTTTTGAATGCTGAAAGTAACAGTTCACGCGAGAATCGAATTACACATATGCAGCCATTTAAAACATTTTTTTTTCGCAGTGTGTGGCCGTTATTAGAGTGCATTATAATAAGCAGGTCCGACTCAAGGGTAGAAGGTGCCGCCGATGCGAAGATTTTCATTTTTTAGAATGATTAATTTTACCAATTTGCACCAAAGTTTAGGGAGTGTTGGTGCCCCCTTGACCAGCTCTTACTCGACCTTACCCTTATACTAATAGATGCCTTATTGGATCTTCTCGTCCTTCAACTTATATTATGTAAATTGTCATCAGGTAACCTTTCATTTTAAAATTTTCCTAAATGATATGTATGTGTTAAGACACTGTCCGCTGCAGTGTGATGCAAGGTCAAAGTTCTCAGCTACCTATTGGCTTTATAGTCAACAGCGCGGAAACAAGGTCAAACATTATTTTTTGCAGGCGTTAAGAGTGTCATCCTACCTCCCTGCTAATAGCCTTACTTGGGGTTGTGGTGACCTTCCGATTTGAAGGCGATTAATTAACGCAGTGAAACCCACTGCGTTAATTAATTTCTACTCGGCTTCAACCGAGGTTCTGCGGCACACTGGGGTGCCGTGTAATTTGGGTTTAAGTTACTTAAAATTATTATTATTTTGAAATTTTTATATTTATTTCATTATATAAAGGGTACAGTATCTTTTTAATTTTGTGGTGATCTATAATTGATCTTTATTTAGTACCTCTATACAAAGAATAAAATTATTATATATAGGTATATATTAAAAGGTCGAAAAACCACTGTGTTAGGTATTTCTTTTGGCCTAGGGGTGCTGTGAAAAAATTACTGGGACACTAAGGGCGCCGTGAACCGAGAAAAAGGTTGGGAACCTCTGAATTAACGGAACACAACAGTTTTCTGTCAATCGCAGCGGTCTTGTTTCCAATGCATTTTTCGGGAACAATTTCCTGTATTCTAGCAGTGATTAACATTTACTAATTTGATTGCTTGCTGAACTATTTTACATAGTGAACTAACTGTGCTGTGTGTTAAATTATGCTAATTTAGATTAGTTATGGCCCTGCACATTAATGACAACCAGGAAGACGTAGGTCTTCCTCGTTGTCAGTTCCCACGTGAACAAGGCTAGTGATGGTCATTGTTCATGGTTGTAGGTTATTTTGATACGGTTTTCTTGCGTATTCGTTTTCTGCAGTCCTAGTTTCGTGATCAGCTTCTGGGTGCTGTGCATGGTGATTTGCTGTAAGTATTCTCCTTCTGGCGAAGAGTTTTTTTTTTTTTGTGCAAAGATGGCAAGGGCTTTGTATTCATGTTCCAAGTCGAGAAGGTGCTGTTCCGTGTTCTGCGGAATGTAGGAGATAACAGTGGTGAGCATGCATCGCAGGTCCTCATAGTGGTCACAGTCGTACATGACATGTTGCCATGTCTCCTTGCTACAACATATGCAATGGGGATAGTGTGATTCGGAAGCTAGGCAGTTTTGCATTAAATGGCCCATGAGCAGAAAGGCGACGTAGAGCCCCGGCTGAAACCCACTGGGGGGGGGGGGAAGACTACCCACCGACCCTGCTGGAGGTGGTTGAGCAGTCTGGTTTTTTCAAGCTTCTTGTTGTTGATGAGGTCCAACGTATAGTTCAGGATACTACAGTATTTCTTTTGCCATATTATATGTCGGGGTGCATCTAATGATTTTGATAGGTGGAATAGGAGCAGGGTATGTCTGCCAGGGGCACAGGTTGATGACGTTGTAGAGCAGATATCATTTTTTAAGGGCACAAAAGGTGATTATAGTTGTACACGCTGGCACTGATGATATCAAGAGTAGGAGACCGGCAGAATTTGAAAGTGTCTGCAATTCTGCCCAGACACGATAGGATGGAGTATATGACGAGAGCCTTGTCAATCAATTCGGCCCTGGAAAGATTGTGCAAGGCTCAAGGAGTAGAATTTTTTCAGCCTGGATGGTACTTGGTAACAGGAGACACTGCTTCTACAGGGATGGGATACACTTAAATAGAAAGGGTGCAAGAATATTTGCTGATGCTATCGAGGCAGTGTTAGGTGGGTCGGAAAACTGCTAGCTTCGAGGGAGACAAAGACTAATAGATTGCCAGTAGTCACTGGCAGAGGTTAAAGAGATTCTTGTACTGCTCTATTGGAATGAGCAGAAGCCTGAAAAACAAGATGCAGGATATTTCAGAGACTGCTGGGAGTAATTGCAGTAAAAGTAAACACATGGGTTGTGTAAGGGTAGCTAAGAATAGACACAGGTGTGCACGTATACTTGCGTGTACACCAATGCTAGGAGTTTAGTAAATAAATTTCAGGTATTGCTCAAAACATCAAAGGCAGATATTGCTGGGATTTCAGAGATGTGGTGTCACACAGATATAAGGAATGCAGAACTGGAATTTGGGGATTACGTCGATAGGAAGGGAGGAGGGGTTATGCTTATTAGTTAAGAAACACACAAAATCCAAGGAAGTGAAGTTAGTTGACATTGCTGGACAGTGCAGTGTCGAGTCAGTTTGGTGTGACATAAGCATTGGGAGATCAAAATTGTGAGTAGGAGTGTGCTATAGGCCCAACGACTCTGATGAGTATAACAAGAAACTGTACAAGGAAATAGAGTGGGCCAGTAAATCAGTCTTATAATGGGGGATTTTAATTTCCCAGATATTGACTGGAATTTGGGGGCTGGTCACTCACACACTAGCAAGGCTTTTGTGGATTAATGGATGATCGTTTTCTACATCAGCATGTTCGGGAGGCAACTAGAGGGAGTAATACTCTTGATTTGATTATCAGTAGTGATTCTTCACGCATTAAGAATCTGCAGATAAATAAACCACTAGGTGGCAGTGATCACAGTGTGCTGAAGTGGGACTCAAAGAGGGAACTACCATTAGGGGTAAAGGGAAGGGTTTTTGCTTTCGTAAAGGCGACTATGATGGACTGAGACAGTATTTAAATTCTATACAGTGGGACCAACTGAAATTCAAAATGGGAAGCATTTATAGAGCTTATCTTTCAAGCTACTAGGCTTTACATACCAACTAAGAAATATTGTTCAAGGTTTAGGCCTAAATGGATGTCAGATGAACTAATGAGACATGTGACACAGAAGCCTATGATAGATACAAGTTGATCTGTAACCAAGTTACAAAGGAGGTTAAGCAGGCGAAGGCAGATTACGAGAAATCTTTGGCAAGGGATGCAAAGAAAAACAGCAAAGAGTTCTTTACTTATGTAAACTCTAGTTTACATTCACACATGAGGAGTTATTCAGCGAGGGGAATGGCAGAGGTGTATTCAACTCTGGCAGTAAGCTAGAGAATCTTGTAATAACTGAGATTAAAGTGGAGGAGAAATTGTTGAAGATAAACACAAGAAAGGCACCTGGGGTGGATGGGATCTATCCAGTTATATTAAAGGAGGCAGCAAACCCTTAGCCATAATTATGAGAGCTTCTTTGGACTCAGGGGAGGTACCCATGGGCTTGAGATGTGCAAATGTAACCCCAATTCAC
Source organism: Mastigoproctus giganteus (assembly GCF_048544385.1). NCBI lineage: Eukaryota > Metazoa > Arthropoda > Arachnida > Uropygi > Thelyphonidae > Mastigoproctus > Mastigoproctus giganteus. Next base: position 168,500,297 of record NC_143577.1, read on the forward strand.
AAACGAGGATCAAATGGCGACACAAGTAATTGTAGACCTGCGAGGTTTAACTTCTGTTCCAGGAAAATTAATGGAGGCACTGGTTAAAGAAGCAATGCAGGATCATCTAGACAAGACCTCAGTTATAGCTCGGACACAGCTTGGTTTTGTTAAGGGAAAGTCTTGCCTGACCAATTTGATTGGATACTATGTGATCACAAAGGAACTGGATGCAGGGAATAACTTTGATATCATATATTTTGATCTTAGAGGGGCTTTTGATACTGCTGCACATGGAACACTGCTGAACAAATTGAAGCAGTGTGGCATTGAAGGCAAATTGCTGCTTTGGATAAAGGGATGGTTGAGTGGGAGAAGACAGAGTGGAAATCACTGGACACTGCTTATCGTGGACTAATGTTATTAGTGGAGTCCTCCAGGGTTCAGTGTTGGGTCCATTGTTGTTTTCTGTATTTATAAATGATATTGATGATGGTATATCAAGCTTAATGTCCAAGTTTGCAGACGATACGAAGGTTGTTAAGGACACTAATGACAGTACGCTGCTGCAACAGGATCAAGGAAAGTTGAGCAGATGGGCTGAGAGGAGGCAAATGAAGTTTCACGTTGACAAATGTAAAGTATCAACTCTGTGGTACTACACTGACAGTGGTAGAGAACAAAAAGGACCTGGGGGTAAATTGTGCAGGCAGATATGAAATTTTCTGATCAGTGCAGATGGTCTACAAGGGTAGCTCCTAGTGTCTTGTCATATACAGGTCTGGAGACCTTATTTTAAGAAGGATGTAGAGCTGTTGGAATGAGTGCAGAGAAAGGCAACAAAACTAGTGAATGGAACAAAGGGTTGCTCTTATGAAGAAAGGCTTAAGTTTTGCAAATTACAGTGGCTGGAGACTAGGCACCTGCGAGGTGATCTGATTTAGGTGTATAGAGCCTTGAATGGTTTGAGCATGCTCAATGCTGATGGGATTCTTCCTCTTGCTCAGAATAATCACCTGAGAGAGCATAAATTCAAATTGAGGAAAGACAGATGTAGGATAGATGTACGGAAGTTTGCCTTTAGCCAGCAGGTAGTGATTGGTGGAACAGACTTCCATCCTTTGTTGTGGAAGTTGATAGCCTAAATAAATTTAAGGCTGAGCTGGACAGGTATTTGGATCGAACGGATGAGTGAAATGGGAGCGTTTTTGGCTGATGCTGCATAAGCTTGCTTTCTTGCATCATATGCCTCTACTAATGCTAATATTATCACCTCATATGTGGTGATAATACATTCACATAAGTTATTTCTTTTTGTGTTAAACTGAACAATCCCAACTCCACGTCAAGCAATGTTATGAATACAAACTCTGTAAAGGCCAGATTTATGTAGGTTACGTTAGTTGTATTGTTCATCTGGCGTCTTAGCATAGGGGCTTGTTTTCGAACAAAAACATACCAGGCAAAGCAAAGCCTGAGGTAGCGAACGCTACAGCTACAAGCAGGGAGATCCCAGTAAAAAAAATAAAGAAATAAGAAAAGAAAAAAGTGAGGATTAGGAAATGGGGGAGCAAAGAGGTAAAAGAATATAGGAAGGCAGGAGTAGAGGCGCTGACCTGATTGAAGAAAGGGGACCCATCAGGCGATGGGGGGGGGGGGGGTTAGGGAGTGAGAGAGATCCTTGTGTTGGAGTGCCGGCTTGGTGCACTATCCCAAATTGACCAGGGGTCAAGCCCTACTGACCAGTTTCTGCTTGGAGGGGCTACTACAATAGTTCTATGGGTATTGCACGATGCTCCTTGGAGAAAACAGCTGGAAGTGTGGGCTTCAGTAATTGATGCTCACATCATGGCAATGCCCGCACACATTTGGCACTTTCCATTCAAGAATTTCTTGCAAAACACTCCATCACTATTGTCTCCATCCACTGTACTCACAGGCTTTATCTCCATATGATTTTTTTTTTTTTTTATTGTTGTTTCCTACACTTTTTTTAAAGCACCCTTGAAAGGTGACAGATTTGCAACAACTGAGGATACTACTCAGAATGTGGCATAGGAACAATTAGCAATTGCAAAATAAGTTCAGGAATGCTTCCAGAGGTTGGAGCACTGGAGGAATTAATTTCAAGGAGACCCATCCTAATAGCAAGAAAGTTCCATCATTTCTGATATATTAGTTCAGTCCCCAAATTTCTTGACACCTCATATGTGGTGATAATACATTCATATAAAAGTTCTTTTTGTGTTAAACTAAACACCAGCAAAAGATGTGTTCCTCCTTAAGTATGAAGCATCCTTATACTTATCAATCAGAATATCACTTATTTATTAAGTAAATAAAATGTTGACATTTCACAAACACAAGCAAAATACACAAATTTAAGATATAGAGAGATAAGCATCTATTGTAATCACAAAAAAATTCATTACTTTACATCAAAAGCAAATGTTACATTTGCCATTATATCATTATAAAAAAGGATAAGATATTACCCGTTACAACTGGAATCAATACCAAGGTCTTAACACCAAAGTTCCAGAATGTGATCTTCTCATAGTGAGACATATGTACATGCAGAACTTTATCATTCCAACATAAGGAAAAAAGTGTTTTAAGTAACCTTTAATATAACAGCTGTTAATATGTGACAACAAATGAGACAAAATGATCAATGGCAGTATTTTTGAAATGACTAAGAACAATACAGTAACTAGTGGCAGAAAAATTAACCTGCAACCATGTTTTTGCCAGATGCAAGATTGTCTATCTGATGGAGAGATTTGCCAGTTTGTGGGTGGCCACACAAATTAGAATTCATCCACTTAATGTTAATGTAATTAATAAATATACTCAGTTTATCATAAACAATTTACTAAATTACATTGCACAACTCAAGCCACCAAGATGCAGACCCTTCAAAATGTCAAACTTTGACAATTTGTAACTTTAGTTATGCATTGTAACTACTTAACCTCAGTCTGCAATAAACTTATATTTGATAATTAAATTTTTTGTTAAGCATATAAATTTTAATCTAAAATGAAATATGTATATAAAATCGTTAGTTTTAAGCATATATTATATTACACTTTGATCTCACAATTATAAAAAATAATTTTTTTGTATATGATCTGTTGCTTTCAGCTGTTTAGTATTACTATAATGATAGTTTAGTTTTTTAAAATGGTAATTAAAAGAAATGATCTAGAAATAACTCCTAAGTCCTGCTGCTTTGGCCATAGAAAATTACATACAGTGGTGTGCTGGAGCCAGCTCGTGCAAGCTGATTGTTAAATTTTCAAAAATTTTGCGAGCCAGTTAAACCAACAATGGCTAGCAGCATTTGGATGATAGGCTTGTATATGGTGACATGGAAAATCCAGCCGGGGCACACTTATTATGGCACCCTGTGTAGGGATTATCTCCACTAGCAATTTTACAGGAATATTATTTCCAACAAGCATCTCACCCTTGTACAGACTATTTAATGTAAATAGTTTAACAATAGATCATATAACAGATTTAATGCACAGCTTCGTACACCTTGCATGTGCGAGGGTGAGAATTTTTTAATGACGATAAATTTTTAGTGGAAAAGAGTTAACTGATTGAGATGCAACTCCATTTGTCTAATTATGATTGAATCGCATTCAACCACAGATTGGCTACAGATACAAGAGCTTGGCAAAAGTCAATGAAAACATTTTGTGACAATCAATTGGTTATATGGAAATTACAATAAAAAAATGAATATTTTACTAATTGTTGTTAATCAATATATGCACACATTCTTGGTCTTATTTATTAGTATTTTTTTTAAGTGAGCTTATTTATTAAAGATTTACCAGCACACCACTGATTACATATGACCACAGAGACTTTGTAGTAGGCTCTCTAATGTCCCCTCTGCACTGGCTGCTCCTAATCAATTGATAGATAATGTTATTCAAACTGTACATAATGAAAAGCAGTTTTTTTTAGAATGTTATAGTGGAAACTGCATTGTGAACTTCACTGTGCATTTGTTTCTGAACTGTATGCTTTGCAGTTCATTGTTTGCTTTGGCAACCACAGGAAACTTTCCTGAGCATTATGTTGTAAACAACATTGCTCTAAAAGTTCATACGATCATGGAGGAGTTTAATTGCCAGTGAACCATCAACTACATGAGCTGGAATAGGAAATAAGCTATTTTATTAGCTTAAAGCTTTGAATGCAATTTCAAAAAAACTGACATAAGTAACAAAGTTGCCTCGCCATTCCATTAGTGCATTATGTGATCTTTCTGCAGTTTAATGCCAACAATATTAGATTTCAAAATACTTGCAAAGGTTAACCCAGCAGTGGTGGCACCCCATTAATAACAAAGATGGTGATGGGTTACCTGCCAGGTGCCTATTTTCTTTTTAATTTTTGGAAAATGTTTTTGGATTTTTCTGAACTGTGATTGAAATTCTAGACATAAAATAGAAGCATCACTTTCTTAGTCTCTTCCAATTTTAAAAGACAAGTGTGCATGCACATGCGTATGTAAAAATTAAAAAATATATATACCATTTAGTTACTTCCATTTACAGGTTTATTTCAAATTTGACACCCTTCACCGGGCATGAAATTTGAAATTACATATGTTGCTTCTGCAGAACGGAGAATAATAGTTTTGCATTATTGTTATTACTCTGTGAACACAATAATGACCAGGGTAGAAATGGCAGATGTTTATGAACTTAGTGGGGGAGGGAAAACAAGGAGCCTGGAACTTTAAACAAGCACAGCATCAGTGCTTGTCATGGACTGTGCAACTCTCCAAGCAAAAGCCAAACTGTTGCAAACATGGGGCACCCGACAGTTCTTGCATGCAATTTCTGGATTTTTAAATATTGATTAAATGGTAATATGGGAAAAATATTTTCACCTGGTACTTAAAGGTTCTCTGCCATCATCACCGGGTTAAGAACCCATTATTGTCAGATTGAGGTGTTACTATATTTAATAAACAGGACAGTTAAAGCTCTAAATTTTACACGCATTGATCTCTCAATATACAGGTAATGTATCCCTTGATTTGCATGATCAATGTGTTACTGGAAATTGTCACAAGTTGGAAATAGTTTTTCCAGAGTAAATAATTTAACAAGGCTAGGTTACATTCCAGATCAGACTAGAATACTATTATAAGAGCATACAAAGCATACTGTGTATATTAAGTACAGTAGTAACTAATTGCCAAAAAATTACTAACTGTACTGTCAATAAGTATTCAACCAGAATGCTGTTTAGATATAGGATTCAATAAAAATTAACATATCAAAGAATGATAAAATAGTGTAGTTCTAAAAATATTTATGCACTTCAAGCTCTGAAAATACCTGGGACAAGCTGCTTATAGACTGATATTAACTTGAAATGCCTTTTATATTTTGAAATACAATTAGCATATATGCAAAACCATGTCTTGATATACCTGCATCTTTAAATACTACTTTTGCATGCACCCAACTTTATCTGATGAAAATCAACTTTCCATAATTATTTACTGTTTGACATCTCATACTATGTTTAATTGAATAATTAAACTTAATATGAAATGCCACATCATGAAAGAAAATACTATTTGATATAATGAAGATCTATTAACATTCACATTATTAAATATACATAACAATGCCAAGGTAATTTGCTATTTAACAAGATGCACCTGTAAGGTTTGACACATACACCAAATAAGAATAGAATGGCTAGTGGGTATGTCTTATTTTTAAATATTATTTTAGTAACATAACATCAAATCTGGATTTGAAATTGTAGCTTTATATAGCAAACCTGCACAAAATGATTTCAACACAGAATTTTTTTTTTTTTTGTATTTCCAACTAGATTTTATCATGTCAGTGCAAAGTGTATAATATGAATACTAGTTAATATATATAAAGGCAGCTGTAAGTAGCAATCTGGTATATAATGTTTAAAAAAACGAACAAACCAAGTTTCACTAAAATGTTAATGAAATGTCAAAACAAGGCTAAAGGTTTCAAATAGATATCATTACTTAATCCAGAGGAGGTAGGTATATTTAAAAGGAGGGCAGTCTTCCCATTTGTCCATCTGTAGTTAATTCATTGTGTGCTATGATACCTGTCTAGGAATTTTATCCCAGTTTGGGACTAATTTTTAGGCAGACTCGGGTTTATCTGCATCTGAAAAAAGTCTCTAGGAGTACACCTTGCGAACCAATTCACAAAATGGTTCAGACTGCATAATTGAAAAATTGATTCTTTCCGACTGCATTTACTTAAAGCTACCAGCTTAAATGTACAAGTAGTATTTTATTTTCAGATCCTTTTTCTATTCTTTAATTCTCATAGATATATTTTCTTCAATTAATTGTGCCATCTGAGGAAGAATGAAACTTGTTCTTTTTCCAAAATTTAATTTTCCACAATCCAAGAGCCTAAAATCAAGTGGTTATCAACTACAGAGATGCAGTATTGTTTGGATTCAAAGTGTGCCTGATGAAAGCCCCTTGTATACACAGTTGGTCACAATTCACACAAATCTTTTTTGTGTGCTCTGCCCACCTCTGGTCTAATCTAACCCCAACTTGCCTTATTGCTATGCAAAAAAAAAAATCACTGAAGTGAAACATGATTACTATGAGCTTATGTAATTATAATCATTAATTTGAATAATCCATTTATGTACTGAGGAACCATTCATTTAGTTAACTAATTGTGCATGAATTAGAAGCATGTATCAGCTTGCTCTTTGTGTGTATGTGTATACATTTTTTCATTAAAAATGCAAAGGTGTGATTTCTACCAATGCTTCCAACATCTTGAACGCTTTACTATTCAGGAGTTTGAAAAAGGGCTTTGGCTATTACAAAACAAAAAGATACAGTGCTTTAATAGCTTGAAGAACACAATCCCATTACAGTAGATTGAAGCATCAAACTAAGGGTAAATTTCACTGAAAAATTAACTCCTCTTTGTCTCCTATAATATCCACATAGCTACTGCATATGGATGAGAGGAAATACCAGTCATCTGCTCTTTGTATGTTTTAGAATACTTATGTGAAAGAAGAATAAAATATCAAACTACAGTGTTGGGGCACAGTGTGATTTATCAGTTCACCTCCCCGGAAGGGCAAATAATGTTATACTAATGCAAACAAATGGTTTTATTCTGTCAAAGTTTCAACAGCAATTTTCTTATGCAGGAAAAAAAAATTGTGCTGCTGAGCACATCATTGGCATGGAGAAGTATAATGTAAAAGTATATAAATGAACATGAAAATCTTTAGTCTAAGAATATACTTGATTACTAAAAATAACATATCAGATAACTCAATTATATACATCTTTGTGCACTACTAACTATACATATATAAAGTGTCTGTACATATTGAGAAATAATGTGCTATTATCACAATTAATACACTTGACTTTTTTGCTTTAAGATAGTTATATGGGTATTTATTATATACCTAAGTTAAATTGAAAGATTAATATTGTAATATTACTTTATAGTAATTTTCTTACTATAAGCACATTAAATTAATATAAATTTTTCAGTTAGAAGAAAAAGAAAGCTTACTACAACACAGTTACAACTTTTCTGTAATGAAAACTGCCAATAGTTCATTTGTCAGTGATGCTGTAATAATCTAAAATCAACACAAATTAAATAATAAAATTGCCATCACTGTACACAAGCAGGTAATTACCCAGTGTACTAATATTTTTTAATATATACATGAATTGAAGACTCACTGATATTTCAGCTAAAGGGAAGATTCTGAAGGATAGTTTATCAAGTAAATACAAAATGGTAACCTCAACCACTTCACATATCCACCATGGATGTGATAAGCTCTTAAATCCTGAATTTAACACTATATCTATGAAATTTAGAGGTTTGTTTTATATCCCATCCCCAGTCGAACTTTTTATGGCTATGTTGGTCAGTTTTTTTTTTTTTTTTTTTTTTTTAATCAAAGTTTGCTACAGCTTTTTTTAATGTGCAAACAGAACTTGCTAATGGCCAGCTTGTACTGACATTGGAGGTTACCAATAGTAACAGACATTATTTTTAGCAATAAAGGGAATATAATATTCATGAATATAAACAAATTAGAGCTACCTCAAATGGAGGGCAAAAGGTCATAATAATAGTTTCAGATGCATATTCTAAATTCTGATTCCCTAATAATGACTTGTTTGAGTCATTTATCCATGTATATATTTCAGCTTGAATAATTTGGTTCCTCGTTTTATCACAGCTATACACAAATTGATATATCTGTAATTAATCAGATCCCAGCAACCACTTGATAATAGTTTAAATAATCACGTCTTGAAATATGCTGGATATGCAACAAAGTGACAAACATCAAATAATCCTATATTACACCTCAAAATGCATTTACAGATAAAGCTTCTTGATGTACAGCGTCAACTAGAGATAGTTAACAAAGATCAGGGGCATCTTGAAAAGTTTTCTTGATACGCAGTAAAATGTTAGTGTGCCACTGATCTAAACGAGAGATAGAATCATAATCCTTAACTGCATCTGTGAACCCATCCACATCCTGCTCTTCTAACTTTTCCACAAGTTTCTAAAGAAAATAATTTTTACAAGAAAACTACAGTAATGAAATATCAAGTTTTAATGTTACAAATGAATACAACAGCAGTAAGTTTCCAAAAGAGTGGTGTAGCACACACTGACAGTTTCTAATGTCAGTGTGTGCTACACTACTTGGATGCAAAACAAAAATTATTTAACATTTAAACAGCAATTTTCTAATGAAAGAAATTGAATCACCTCTTGGCATTTTCATTAATATGAAAAAGTACACAAATGTTTGTTTTTTAGGAGCATTAGCAACTAAGCTCCAGGAAATGTGATGGTCATTCCCTGACCTTTCCGCATCCTCCGTATTTGGTGGTGACGGGCTAGAACCCCGGTCTAATCAAGAAGCGTGTGCCATGCACTGCTGCTCCTTCCCACCTGGCTACGGAGGTGCCAGTACACAAATGAACATGAATAATATGAATAGACACCAGAAGCTTCTGAGTGGAAATATGGAATGCAATGTTATTCAGGTCCATAAACTGTGGTCACCAAATTGCAAACCTTTCATCACCATAATAAACAGATATTTCTGGGCCTATTGTAGCATGTTTTCAAATTACACTGGCTTATGATGAAGTGTGCTGTAAAGCCAATGCATTTATCTGGCTCTTTTGAGAGCAACTATTTATAAAGCCACCAGCCTGTGCATTATCTGAAAATGCATGTATAAGTAGATAATACATTTGAACAAAAGTGATGCAAGTCTTTGCCAATATTACTGATAGGGAGTGATATAGTACAAAATGCAAAAACTTTGGGGGGTGCAATATGGCCACAGAAGACAATGTGCCAACAACTTAAAAAGAAAAAAAGTGATATAGTGGTCAGAGTAATGCTTACGCAGATCAAAAGTTCTTGTATGAGGCCTCAAAAGGATATTTGGAACATAGTATGAGAACAGGCAGCAACATTTTAAATTTAGGGGGAGCTAATGCTAGGGTAATAAATAACACAAGAACACATAGAGGCTTAGCAAAACATGGTGTGGCCTAGAAAAAAAGGGAATTATGAGTTTCACTATGGGCATTTATAATGTGTTTAAGAAATATAGGCAAAATATAAATGGTGGAGAATAGCCATGTACCTTTTTTACAAAAAAAACAGCCCAAGTGAAACTAAAGCATCCCCAGATTTGGAACTTGTGCGTGCCAGTAGAGAATGTTGGTGTGAAATAACTGTAAACAAAGGAAAATTGATCATTGTCAATAACCTAAGGAACTTTTAGTAGGAAGTGACCACATAGTTGCAAGTTGGATGCTGAAGAAACAGGACATGGCTGTTAACAGTCAAGACATGGGTTTTAATTTCAAAAAGGTGACTATGATGATCTGAGATGCAATGTGACCTCTATAAGTTGGGCAGGCAGCACAGGGAGGGAAAAACAAGGAAACTAGAACACCCAAAAAAAGTAGTTACATAAGTCATGAACATATGTATACAATTCAGAAGATGTAGCACAAAGAGGATGCTGAGATGGATGAATAGGAGCTGGCCAGTGCAACAAAACAGAAAAAAAGATGGAGTGGGTCAGTCACAGGGTAAAAGGACTGAATCCTACAGTTAGATAAGTTAATCTATAATACAGGCATACCTCGGTTAACGTTACCTCTGATAACGAAGCCTCGATATAACGAAGTCCGCAATTTCAAGCCCCATTTAACATAAAAAAATATTCCATTTTTGTTTAATCACCTGAAATCTAAACAAACTGAAGAAATTACGGAAACCTTTGGGGCTTCTCGTGGTTGGTTCGAGAAATTTAAAAAACGGGCCAGGATTCATAGTGTAAAATTAACAGGAAAAGCTGCAAGTGCAGATGTTGAAGCTGCAAATAAGTTTCCAGAAAAATTAAAGGAAATAATTAAACGTGAAAATTTTCCACCAAATTTGGTGTTCAATGTTGACGAAAGCGGTTTGTTCTGGAAACGGCTACCAACAAAAAGCTTCATTTCTATTGAAGAAAAATCAGCTGCTGGGTTCAAAGCAGCCAAAGACCGTTTAACGTTACTCTTTGGATCAAATGCCTTTGGCGATTATAAATTAAAATTGTTATTAGTTTACCATTCAGAAAATCCGAGGGCGTTAAAAGGTAACATAAAAATGAATTTACCTGTAATATGGAAAGCAAATAGAAAAGCATGGGTTACCAAGGAGTTATTTACTGATTGGTTTGTTAACCACTTTTGTCCTGGAGTAAAACCAGTATTGTCAAAAAAACAACTTTGAAGAAAAAGCTCTTTTGTTGTTGGACAATGCTCCGGGACATCCTACTGATCTTAACACGTTGGACACATGCATTCCTGTCAAAGTTGTGTTTCTTCCAGCAAACACAACTTCCCTGATTCAACCATTGGATCAGGGAGTAATAGCATCATTTAAAGCTTATTATCTGCATCGAACTTTAAGCAATTTAACTGAACTAGAGGATAAAGAGGAAATGACAGTTAAAACTTTTTGGAAAAACTACATCATTAAAAACGCAATAGAAAGCATTGATAGTTCTTGGAAAGAAGTCACTAAGAAATGCTTAAATGGAGTTTGGCGCAAAATATGGCCAGAAGTTGTACTAGAAGAAGAAAATAACATCCAAGAATTAGAAATTAAGTTATCCAGATGGCTCAATCAAATAGGTTTCGAAAATGTCGATGAAGAGGGTGTTAGAAATTTATTGAATGCAGAAGATGATGGTTTTTCAGTGGAAGATTTAGAAAACCTTGTTAGCAACGAAGACAAAGATAATGAAGGCGAAGTTAAAGAAGTACCTGCCGAAAAAGTGTTAACAACCAAAGATTTAAAAAGGTGCTTAAATGATCTTGAAAACGTTTTAAATTTTTTTAGTGAAAATGATCCTGATTTAGGAAGAAGTGTTATAGTTAAGCGATCAGTGTTAAATGCAATAACTCCGTATAAGCAATTGTTAAATGAAAGAGAAAAAAAGCATAAACAATCAACTTTAACCTCATATTTTAAAATGTGATTTCACTTTGTATGTAAGTTGACTGTTTATTTAATAAAACTTTTCTTTGTTCGAAAAAAAGCTTTTCATTTTCTTTACGTAGGAACGTATCCCTATTCTGGCCATAGTATTTTTACCTCTGAAAACGAAGTTTCGCTTAACGAAGTAATTTCGTGGAACGCATCCTATTCGTTAATCGAGGTATGCCTGTAGTACTACAGAAAGGGTTATGCTGTTGAAGGCTGATTACAAGAAAACACTGTCTAAGGGAGAGAAAAAGTGAGGGCAAGGAGTTTTTCAAGTACATGAATACAGAAAAGAACAAATTACTTCATATGGATACAGTGAAGATGTGGATAACCCAGCTAGTTGCCAATGAACTATACAGGTACTTGACAAATTTTTTATAGATGAAAGACCCTTCACAGAGAGGAGAAACTGTGTTAGTGCAGCTGAAAACTATGTAATTAGTTATAGTGAAACAGAAGAATGCCTACTAGAAAAGTTTTTGAACCTGTATGCCAGTAATGCCTCTGGAATTGATTGCGTATGCCCAGTAATTGAGGGTGGTGGAGAGAGAGAGAGAGAGAGAAGGCATTGAACCATTAAGTTTTTTTAGTTATGAAGACATCACTAGACTCAAGAGGTTCCTTTGAATAAGTGCCAATGTTTCACCAATCCAAGTAACTACAGATCAGGCAAACTTCAGCAGTAGGAGAAATCAAGAAATTGATGATTAAAAATGCAATAGGATATCTCAATAGAAATCGTATTCTGAAGCAAACACAGCAACAGTTTTGTAAGTGGAATACAGTAAACCCCCACTATTCGCAGTCGCTGATTTAATATAAAATGAAACCTAAAAAAAATGTGAATTTTAAAGCGTCGTGAACATTTTCCACCATAAAAAAACATGGGCGTGGCTAAAATTATCTTCACCAGTCAAAACAGCGCTCGGTGTGTGTGTGTGTGTGGGGGGGGGGGGATCACAAAATCACGAGCATAGATGTTTCTCGCTAATCCTTGTTCAATGTGTTATGCTCTTGTCATGAAGGTTTCGTTGTTTGCTTTTAATTTATATGCTTATAAATTGAATAAATTTATATGCTACAAAAGTGATAAATCTACCGTTTTGCAATGTAAAACAGACTTTTTCGAGTGTGTTAGTGGAAGAAAGTGACTTTATTGTGGACAAGTTCTTTCTAACCCGTATAAAAATATGGCTACGAATAACAAGGGAAACGTGAAAAGATCAAAGAAGGTGATGACATTAGCGAATAAAATTGAGTTATTAGATAAAATTTCTAATGGTGAAAGTGTCTCCTCAGTGGCAAAACATTATAAAATCAATGAGTCAACGATACGATCAATCAAGAAATAATCCGACGTTAGTGTCCATGAAAACGTGCTAATTGCTTCAAAAATTTGCTCTGTAACTCGTGATGTTAAATTAGAAAAAATGGGAAAAGCTTTAAATCTGTGGATAGAAGACCAAACTCAAAATAAAATTCCGTTAAGTTCACTCATCATTCATGAAAAGGCAAAACTTCCTTTATGAACACTAGCGAAACTGGTGATAGCACTGGCGGGATAAGTTTTTTTAGCTAGCAAAGGCACTGGTTTGAAAGATCTGTTTGAAATTTCTAATAAATATTACATTTAATATTAAATTGTTTCTTATTTTCATTTCGATGCCATATGCTTGCATTTCACTATGTACTTCTATGTACATAGTCATATTATACATACACAGACAAAATTTTAGACTAGTTTTTCTTATATATTTCATACTTTGGAACAGAACCCCTTTATTACTATGGGAGCCATAACTCAGTATTTGTGTTTTCGGTATTCGCGGCATTTCTCAGGAACGTAACCCCCGCGAATAGAGGAGGGGGTTACTGTATCTTGTTTAACTTATCTGGTTAGCTATTATGAAGGCTTGTGAGTTGGATGTAGTAAATAATTTTACATTATTTATATGTAATTTAGCAAAAATTTGATTCTGTCCCACATATACATGAACCAGTATTCTGTTCCAGTATAAACATGAACATGTTGGCATAAGAGGTGGGATCATCACAACAAGGTCCTGGGCACTAAACCCTAAAGGATTAGTGCCCAAGACCGCTGTTGTGATGTCAAATTTGCAGGTGATAACAAGAGTGAGAGAGTAGTTAATGACCAGTACTCCTTCAGAGCAACTTGAATAGATTGCAGGGATGGTCAGAATGGTGGCAGGTATGTTTTAATGAAAAGTTTTTCACTTGGGGAAATAGCAATCCCAAAATAACTTATTCAGTAGGAGGAGGAGTCAAGTAGGGGGTTTACTATCCAGGCAGTTAGACAGGTGGAAATGATGGCCCATGATGTCCTAATGATTTATAGTGCATATGCATGTAGAGATAAGATCATAATCATACTGTATAGAGCAATGGTGAGAATGCACTTGGAATACTGTGCTTTTTGTTTAAGTATGGAGACCACGCCTAAAGAAAGATATCAAGGTTCAGAAATGGTGAAATGCTTGGTTAAATTTACAAAAGCATGGCTTTAACAGGAAATATTTTGAATATGCGAGTAGAGTTTTGTAACTGAACACCTTAGAAGGGATAGTAAAATGAATCAAAGGCCATTTTTCTTTTAGCCAAAAAGTTATAAATTTCTGGAATAAGTTAACACTATGAGTAGTTGCAGCTGACAGCTGGGAAAATTCAAAGGTCAGCTAGATCAGCATCTGTGATGAATAATCTAAGGTGTTAAGGTGTCACTGTTTCCCCCCCCCTAATTATTTATTTTGCTGGTGCAGCAAAGGTCTAGGGCTTCCATATGGCAAATACTAATATGCATTATCTGTTCAACTTTACAGAGTATCCACAGTCAAAGACGTCAGCAAGAACTATATACAATTAAAAATTATAATTACAATAACTGAAATAGCAACATAAAATATAGCTTAACTCATTTATGTTCTTATTGTATATTGTGAACTGGATCCACTTTTTATATAACAGTTAAAAGAAATCAATTTTAAAAAACTCCTAATAACTGCTTACTAAAATTAACAAAGAAGTCCAGGTCCAGCTGATTAGCTATTCTCATAACCCTATTAAAAATTAGTAATGCAAGAAATTGGTTTCAGATTTGTCTAAATGGGTGAGCTTTACAATTTGTTCTTCGGAGTTTAACTATTTTTGAAAAAAAATTCAGTCCAAGTTTTTTCATTGATTTTTCAAATACATGCAAATCTATGGCATGCAGCAGAGGTATTGGATTTGTTCAATAAGAAATCTGTTGTTTGGTTCATAGGAATTCCAGATGGAATCCCTATGAACTCCAGATGGAATCCTCAGTGAAAGGAAATAGTCATTTTTTTTTTTACTAAGAATTTTATATTATTAAGGTTCCAGCAGATTCTTTTAATTAATCCAAGCTGTCTGCTGGCTTGTTTACAAATTGCATTAATATGATTTTTGAAACTTCCAGTCAGTCAAATATTTTTAATGTTTGAAAATATTTTATAGTACATTTTGCAAGATTAAGCAGCAGGTCATTATTTATTGTTCATATTTGTAATGTTTACAAATATTCATTCAGCAACAGGCTTTCTCTGAAAGGTACTGTAGATTTTTATATCGTCAGCATATGTTAGGTACAGTCTAAGCTCTATATAATGACCCCATAGGGGAATGAGAAAAACGGTTGTTATATTGGAAGGACATTATTACTTAATTTTTATTACCATACTTAATTAGTATCCTCAAGTTAGTGAAAGAATTAAAGATTGCATAGGTTACACAAAACACAGGATGTTTTGTTTAACATGCACCATGTATTTATTTTTGACCTTGGAAGGTTTTATCCAGAGAAACCTGCCCCCCCCTCTCTTTTTCATATATATTTCCTGAATTTTCAAGATACTTATGTCCAAAATTGATATAAAGTTTGGGGTAAAGTTTACTTGAAATATTTTCAAGTAACATACAGATTTCATAGGTTACTTGTTCATTGGTATTATGCTGCATTTATTTCGAAAAGAAAAACTTTGAACCATTAATCATAATTTTTTATATAATTAAGTTGTATAAAAGCAAAATAATTTTTTAGTAATATTTTACAAACTGTTCCAACTTGTAAGTCATCTAATTTACCTGTAGTAATTTCCATTCCCTAGAATCCTGTAAAGAAGGGCATAGTTCTTCATACTTCTTTAAAGCATGCTGTAAGAGTTGGAGGAAAACCTTCACCTTTTAATTTTATATATACATAACTAATTAAGAATTAAAGCAGACTACGATAACATAATAATAAACTATATATACAGAATCTCAAAAGGATTTAACAACAGAATAATGGGTGGAGCATTAATTAAAAATTGCATAATAAAGAAAGAGGACCACAGCATTTCATGAAGGGTAAAAAAATGTTTGCGGTTGCAGTCAAGGCAGGGATAGGTGGGTCGGAAAACTGCTAGCTTTGTGGGGGTATATACAGACTATTAGTTTAACTAGAGCTACAGGCAGAGGTGAAAGTGATTCTTGTATTGCTACTACTGGTACATGTAGCAGCCTACAAAGCTGTTGCATGTACCATGAAACAAATAAACACATGGGCTGTGTTAGGATAACTAAAAGCAAGGACACTTTGCACGTAAACTAATGCTAGGGGCATCAGAAATAAATCTGATGAAAGTGGAGTACTGATTAAGTTGTCAAATGCAGACATTAGCATTAGTAGAGGCATATGATGCAAGAAAGCAAGCTTATAACACTGATGAGCCAGAACATTATGACCATCTACCTAATATGGTGTTGGTCCTCCATGTGCAGCCAAAACAGCTCGTACCGGGCGAGGCATGGACGTTACAAGATTTCTAAATGTGTCGTGTGGTGTCTGGTACCAACACGTAACCAGCAGATCCTTTAACTCCCGTAAGATCTCTGGTTGAGATGCCGCAAATCAGAGTTGCTATTCCAACACAAACCACAGATGCTCGATGGGATGATGTCTGGGGAATTTGGTGGCCAGGGCAATACCTTGAAGTCTTCCTCGTGTTCCGCAAATGAGTCTTGAACAGTCTGGGAGGAGTGGCATGGTGCATTATCCTGCTTAACAGACGGGAAGACCGTTGCCATGAAGGGGTGTAGTTGGCCAGCAATGATGTTTAGGTAGGTGGTAGACATCAGAGTGCCCGGCACGTGAATGACTGGACCCAGGGTATCCCAGCAGAACATCACTCAAAGCATGACACCACCATGACTAGCTTGTTTTGGTCCCACAGTGCATCTGGTGCCATCACTTCCCCAGGTAGACAACGCACATGTACCTGGCCATCCACATGGTGCAACAGGAAACGTGATTCAACGGACCAGACTACCTTCTTCCAATCACTCAAGGTCCAGTTTCGATGCTCACGTGCCCATTATAGGCACTATCGCCAGTGAACCGTGGTTATCATGGGCTCTCGGAGCGGTCCCAGCTACGCATTTTCAGCAGGATTTGATGTACTGTGTGTTGTGACACATTACACCCATCACCAGCATTCAAATTACCGGCGAGTTGCCCTTCTGTTGCCATGTACCATCCGGGAGAGTCTTCAACCCAGGTAGTATGAATGCATCGTTTATTCATATCTCATATTGTGATCACCTTCACAACGAGTTACATGGTATTGCACTGCTTTGAATAAGTAACACTTCACCAGTGGAGAAGACCGATGTTATTTATTCTCGGCAGATACTACCACCACCCACACGGCACAGTTTCGAAGCTTTGTTGGCTTACTCACTGGGTGGGCAGGTACCCTGTCTTCTCCACTGGTGAAGCATTACTTATTCAAAGCAGAGCAATATCTTGGCAACTCATTATGAAGGTGATCACAATATGAGGTATTAATAAATGATGCATTCATACTACCTGGGTAATAGAAATAATGGAAGTGCCATACCCATGCATAAACAACCTCTTTCATACTCTTAGACATTCAGTCAAGAAATATTTTTTGATTAAACCATGCACACCATCAAGTATCTCTCATATTGTGGTGTTATACTTCATAACTGGGTTGTCACTATTGCAACAATAGAGTACCTGCCCACCCACTGATGAATAATCCAACAAGCTTCGAAACGGTGCCATCTGGGTGGTGGTGGTGGTATCCGCCGAGAATAAGTAACATTAGTCTTCTTCACTGGTGAAGTGTTACTTATTCAAATTCATATCACAATATGATATGAATAAACGATGCATTCGTATGATGGAAGGGCCGTACCCATGCATAAACAACCTCTTTTATTTATAGCATTATGCATGGGGAAAACCACCTTTAATATACATCTTTTCACTTAACATCCAGCCTCGATGAAACCAATTAGGATGCAAATTGAGAGATATGCAAAAATTATTCACGACAGAAGTTAATTTTCAGATTAAGTGCTGAAGTTACCAACTGTTGTACTTTCTAGTACAGTAGTCTGGCAATCAGCGACAAAAACATTGTGACAGGAATGGAACAGAGTTCTCATCATATACTTCTAACAATAAAACAACGACCAGAAACAGAATACACATTCTACTGAATGCATGAACATAACATACGATCATAAGTTAGGCTGTTTCATGCTTACCATGCAGTAGTTAAGTAGTTGCAATTTTAAAGTAATGCAAGCAGACATTGTATTTTGCATTATAAGCTATTACTATATACACTTCATGCCCCACAAAGAATATATATAAAAAAAAAGCTTATTATTCTATTAAACAAATTAAATTAATTTAAACAAGTTAAATTCTATTAAACAAGCTTATTAAACAAAACCATATTATTCTATATTTCTGTACTTCATTTTATGTCTTTTATCAGGCTATATGAACACTCAGAATGATCCAATAATCCCCAAGTACCAAAATTGAGACTATACCCATATTGTATACATAATGGCAATAGTTATTTTAATATAATTACACAATCAAAATGTTTATGATGCAATTTCTTTCACATGGAAACCTGTCACATAAGAAACCCTCAGAAAACTAAAAAAATTGCTTGTTGATCATATTAAAATAACTTTTGTCATTAAGATCATGATACTATTATGAGAGCAATTTTCTATAAAATATTTATGTTTTTTTCTTATGTGATTGGCTACCACAAAAGAAAAATAATGGAATCTGTGAAGAAACCATAAATCTTATCATAATGAAATTTTGTCATCATTAGGCTCAAGGAAATTTGTTTATGGCACCTCAGGTAAACAAATTTCCTCGCTGCATGAAATTTACATAAATTGCATACTTTAAGCAAAGTAAATTAGATGTAGGAGAGGACTTGTTATATCCAGATGAAAAAGCATTTCGGGTTATGGCAGGCCAGGACCTCATGACTATATGAAAGGGTTTAAATCTGTAATCAGTTCCAATACAAAAAACTCCCAATTATACAGCGTAATAGTGGCAAGAGAAATCACAGGAAACAAAAAAAAAAAAAAAAAAAAAAACCAAGGAAAATCCGATATGATTTTATTTTTGACACAAAAGCACTAGCTTTATTATTAAAAAAAAAACACCTCTTTTTTTCTCCTTTTATGGGATTTTTCCCATCCCCACGACAGGTACTGGTACCGAGTGCACTGGGTAGTCAGTTATGTCTAGTTACTATTATTACTGTTGGTCGAGGAATTCACTTACTATCTTACAGGTGTTTGGGATCACGGTTTTCCGGAAATTCCATGTAAGTGTTCTCTGCGAGACCAATAACTATTAGGTTTTTTTGTAGGCTCTTTGGCATCATGCCAGTGGTTGAATCAGTGATCAGGATGGTGATTACTTGTTCCATATGCCACATTTCTTTGACTTCCTGTCTTAGGTTTGTGTATTTTGTAGGTGTTCTGGAGATTGCTGGAGTTGGGCATCCCTATGTCAATGGGGTAGGTAGCCCTTTGCTTCTTGTTGATGAAGGTTATGTCTGGTCTGTGGTGTGGGATTGTCTTGTCTACTATTATGGTATGGTCCCAGTTAGTGTTTGTGAGTAGAGGTCTCTTATATAGCCTGAGGGTCATACTTGTAATATAGTACACTTTCTTTGATCAACTGATGTTTTTCAGCTAGCTTTTGCTATATTATCCTGGCAAACTGGTCATGTTTATGAGTGTACTCCATCTGGGTGATCACCCTGCTTTCCGCGGTGATGTGCTGATTGTTTCTGGGGCCACATGGCATTAACAACATGTGTTATTTGTCACTCTGGGGTCCTTGGCAATGTATTTCCTGTAGTTGATTACATGGTCTTGAACAGTGAGCACAAATCCTTTAGTCTCAGTGAAGAGCTTCCCATTCATGAGCCAAGCATTGGAAGAAATTTTATCTATGTAGTCTTGATGCAGGCCATTGTAGTGTCTACCACTGAGTACCTTCTACACCCATTTTTCTGTCTGTGTGAGTGTGGTCTCCTTGTTAAGGTTGAGTATTGTGTGCTGTTTGTCTTTCTTATGGCTTTGTAGATTGGTGCTGTTTTCCTGAAAGTAATCCTACAGGTTCTTAATTGCCACTTGTTCAATGAGGTCAGTCAGTCCCTCCCTCCCGGGCTATGGTCAGTCTCTCGATGGCCGACTTTGGGTGGTGTTGGCAGCTCTTCGTCACCATTATCCTAGTTGATCTTGTAATCTCTTCCAGCTCAGTGTTGATCCACTCTAGGATCCCAAAGGAATATGTTAGTACTGGGACTGCATAAGTGTTTATGGCATTTCTTGATCAAGTGAGTCTTGATCTCCTTTTGTTCTAACTGGTGATTCTGTATCAACCCTGGATATTTGTAGGTATCTCCCTCTGTCATGGTTTCAGTCCCATCACCGGTCTTGAGCTGGTAGTTTCATCAAACTGGATATCCTTGATGCAAGCCATGGGTCTTGTCCTGATGTCAGTACTGAACTCTATAGAGTAATCCGGAGTAGCTGTTGGAGTCAATCCTCGGTTGCAGCATAAAGTTTGATGTCATCCATGTACATTAGGTGAGAGAGGATGTACAAGTTTCTTCCTCTTTTCTTTTAGGATAGTGCCCTCTGGTTGAGGGTCCATTGCCTTCCTTTTCCTCTTGTCGGCTCTCTGGTTTCATCATATATACAGTTTGTTTTCCTCTGGGCACTATTCCTGTAATGGCAAAGTCTCGTGTGCTGGTGTTATTGTCTTTTTGAGAATGTTTTTCACTTTTCTGATCACCTGCTTAATTCTGTTACCTTGTTGGTACTGGATCAGTTGGCCTATCTTCACTCTTACCTCTTCTGCTGTAGCCTCCTTTCTCTGGCTGGTGGTTCCTTATCTTTGTGTTTTGGTGTCTGTTGATCTCCGGTTTCTCTTCCGTTCATCCTGGTACCTGCTACAGAGGCACAGTAAATGGCTGTGCAGATGGTGTCTAGTGTTACTTCGTTCTTGTTGAAGTAATCTGGTATTACTTGCCAAACGATGTGATCTGTCACTGCCACAAGATTCTATTGGGTCTTACTTCGGTAAGTGTGAGTCTTCTTCCATTTTTCTATTCTGGATATTGTGATATAGTCTGTTTCCACTTCGGCTGCACTTTGGTATATCTCCTCCAAGTTCTGGTTTGGTTCCTCACATCCTGCTTGATTTTTTACAAGATTGCAGGAGCTATCAGGTCCTTCATGACAATGGTATGTTTCTGGTCTAGTATTAACTGTTCGGTGACTTGAACAGTTGGAAACCATTCCAACCACTTAGTGTGTAATTTTGTCCTGTACACTGTCATGTCCATCTCTAGCTTTGTTACTTCATAGTATGCTTACATGATGAACGAATTAACTTCAATGCTCCATTTCACGCATTGGCTTCTTCTTTCTACCTTCCCTCCTGGTTGATCACTAGCATAATTAACCAGGAAGCACTTCCAGTTGGTTGAGCTGGGTGATCTTGCCCTTCACTTGTGGTCACCATACAGGAGCAGTGCCAACTGCTCCACTGTCTGACTTTTCGAACCGACCACTCTGCCACACTCAAACGCAGTATGATCAATATTTCTACTTCTCCATTTCACCTAGTTTTGGAGGTGGACCTGTTTAACTTTGTCTTTTAAATCCAGTGGTGGGTAATAGTTATTGGTAGCGACACCAGATAAAGCCACTTTCCGCCTTGGGTGAGGAGAGATCTCACGAAGTGACTTTGGCAACCCCCCTCACATCAGGTCCATGATATTGGTGGTGTGCCATCATGACTACTGGGCTAATCATGCACCTTATTATTATTTATTTGATGAGGGGTAACCCCCCATCAAAGAAATAATGCAGTACGATTGATGGCTTTGGAGGTTGTGATGGTGAGATCCAATCTTCCTTACATTTTGAGGGTACAGCTCTAAAACAGTGTTCACAGGCCGGCCACTAGATAGTCCACCGGACCAAACCTATTGATAACTTTCAAGGAGGCTTCCGAATCAGCTAGTGTATATGCAGAGGGCAATGTCGAAGCCATGTTATGTGAAGGAGCTGGGTATAGTCTTGCCATGTGTGTGCCATATCCAAATATTTCATTACTACATATTGCCACATTTTCCTACTTCCAAATACACCGTGAATTGACAAACTAATAGAACAAACTTATCTGCAAAAAGATCTAAATCTTCCAAAAACTTCCTCATTCATTTCACAAATATATATGGTCTCAGTTCTAATCTCAACTATTTCCATTTACAGTCTGCCAAACTCTCATGTACCTTTTCTGACATAATCCCAGTTATCTGTTGATTCAACATACTGCTGGTCTCAGTTGTCCGAACTATTCACCGTATGATTCCTTTTGCTTCAGTGGTGTTACTTGTGCATATGTCTGTTCTGATATTCCCTGTCAGCAAATTAGTAATTTGTAAACATCCTCTTTTCAATCTTCTCTGGTTTAATCTTCATTTTGTGAGAAGTTTCAAGAAATTTTGTGAATGTTAGAAGTTTCAATCTTCTCACATTCATCTGTTGTCTCTATCATTCTCCCAACTCCACTATCACTTGGAACTCTTTCTTTGACTTCCTCCAGTCCAACTTTCCTAACAGTGAGGTAATCTTCCTTGGTGATTTTAATGTTCACAACTTCAGCTGGCCTCCGTTTTCTAGTCACACTGACCCAGCTGGTTGAGACGCTGTGGCTTTTGCAATTACTAATGACCTCACACAGATTGCTCATTTACCTACTAGAATACCAGACAATCCTAACCTGCAGCCAACACATTGATCTTTTTCTCACAAACAACCCTTCTAGGTACATGATCAAGGTGAGTGGTCTGCTAGGCACCTCAGATCACAATTTGGTGATGGTCTATTTCTCTTGTAGTCCCACTCTCAACCGCTTGTTGTCTGGCATTATAAGAATGCAAAATGGGATGATCTGTGATGTCAAAATTTGCTCAGATAGCGTCAGTGAAATTATTCTTATAGGGATGAAATCCTTTATTCCACACTCCATCTTAAAATCTTGTTCTTTATCTAAATCCCAGTTTTCCAATAAATGTAGTAAGGCTGTTCAAGAGAAGAATGTTGCAATCATAACTGGCTTGTATCCATATCTCCAGGTTCATTTTCTGTCCACACCAAAGCTTGCAACAAGTGTAAAGCAGTTATTAATCAGTCCAAACTAGATCTTGAACAGGCTAAGAGAAGAAAACTTGTTTCTTGTCCAAATGGTAGTCAAGCATTGGCAAATTAATAGAACACACTATGAAACAATCTAAACCTCCTAAAAACTTCCTCATTCATTTCACAAATATACGTGGTCTGACCTGCCAGCATCCTATTTTTCTTCCAACTCGCGTATTGATGACATTGGTAAACCACCTCCTACCATTCCCAATACGCCGTATTCAATGCCTCCTGTGGTCTTCCGTCAAAAGAAAGTCAGGAGGATTTTGAACATCTTGATGCTAAGAAAGTTCCAGGTCCTGATGGTATTTCTCCACTTCTCAAAACTTGTGCTCCTTAACTTACTCCTGTTCTGCACCACCTTTTTTCACTTTCTTATTCCAATTTTTTCCCTTCTGCTTGGAAATTTGCTCATATCTAGCCAGTTCCTAAAAAGGGTGACAAATCCCTCCCATCAAATTATTGTCCCACTGCACATACTTCTGCTCTTTCTAAAGAAATGGTAAAATCAATTAATCACCAACTCTTAAACTACATAGAAACCTTCATCTGATCAGTGATCGCCAGTATAGATTCTGTCAGTGTTGATACATTGGAGATATTCTGGCTTATGTTACCTATCTATGGACAAATTCATGGAAAACTGAAACTCAAGCAGTTGCTCTTGACATTTCAAAGGCTTCTGATCATGCTTGGCATAAAAGTCATATAAATAAGCTGCCATCTTTTGATTTGCTATCTGCTTTTTGTAATTGGGTATCCAGTTTTCTCTCTGACCATTCACTGTGAGTGATGGTAGATGGCTTTTTATCTTCTAACTTCTCCACTAATGCTGGTGTTCCCCAAGGTTTGATCCTTTCTTCCATTCTTTTCCTCTTGAATGATCTTCTTCCATTGACCAGAAATGGACATGATTTAGATATCATAGTTTTGCTGATGATAGCATATTACATTCCACTTTCCAGTTTGAGAAACCATTTCCCACACAAAAAGGTTCGAATTCTTGAATCACATCATCAATCCACTTCAGGATGAAGGCCTTTCCAGCAACTTTCCAGTTCCTTCTGTTTTGTGCAATGGCCATCCATTTACTGCCCATGAACTCTTGAATTTCATCTGTCCATCTGCATTGTCGTCTTCTTTTAGCTCCAGCTGGGTACAATTCTGATATATTCTTAGTCCATCTGTCATCATGCCTTTGAGCTGTATTCTGCCCAAGTCCATTTCAGTTCTTTAGTTTTAATAAAAATGTCCTTTACTTGAGTTTTTTTGACAAGTGCCTAAGTTCCATAAGTCCTGGTGGGAAGTGTACACTGGTTCATTATTTTATGTTTCAGACAAATTGGGATATTGCTCCTGAGTATGTGACTATATATCCTGAATGCTATCCATCCAAAATTTTTTCTTCTCTTGACTTCCAGCCATTTATCATTATTACAGCTAATGACTTGTCCAAGGTAAGTATATGAATCCACCTTTTCGATTTCTGCTTTTTCAATGCTTATATCCCTTTCTGTGGCATACTTGTTCACCATTACTTTTTTTTTTTTTTTTTTTCAACTATATTCATCTTTAGTCTGAAATCCTTACTAACTCTGCATAACTATTTAAGATTTCCCTCTAATTCTTCAGGATCATGGCTTGTGATCACATCATCATCTGCAAATCGTAAATGGTTTAGGTACTCTCCAATCACATTGACTCCTTTCTGCTACCAGTGCGGTCTTCTGAAAGTTTCAAGGGCAGCAAACAACTTTGGAGATGTTGTCTCCATGTCGAACTCCTTTCTCAATTTTAAATTTCCTACTATCTCTGTCTAGTCTAACAAGGATGGTGTTCTCATATATTTTCTTCAAAATCATGAAGTAAATGGATGCCTATGCCTTGTCTTTCCAGTGATCAAAATATTGCTTTATGTTGTATAGAGTCAAATGCCACTCATAATGATGTTTTCTATTCATTTGCTTTCTTTATTCTGTGATATTACGTGAAAGTGATCTGTAGTTGACAATCCTGTCCTAAACCCAGATTGCTCTTTCGGTTGATTCTCATCAAGTATTCTTTTTAATCTGTTAGTGATGATCCTTGTGAACAACTTGTAGGTATGGGACAATAAGCTAATTGGTCTATAATTTCCAATTTATCTCCTCTCTTATGCAGCAAAATTGTGACTGCATTATTCCACTCCTTAGGTGCGGAATAATGCAATCACGACTTTCCTGAAGAGTCTTGCCAGTTTCTGTGTTATTTCTCTTCCTTCTAATTTTAACAACTCTACAGTAGCTTCACCTTTGCCTGGGACTTTTTGTTTCTTCATTTTCTTCCTTCTCGAATAACCACTACAATTGCTTAATGCTAATCTCCAAGTAATTCTCCAGTTGGGCAAAGATAACTTTGTTGATTTCGATCCTTCTAAAACTCAGTCCTGTCTTATATCTCACAAAAAGAATTCCTCTACTTCCATGCTTACCTTTGACGACACAATCATTTCTAGGCAAGATCATATATCTCTACGGGGAATTACTCTGACTTCTAATCTCTCTTAGCATAAGCACATTACTAATATTGCTTCCTCTGCATCTAAAAAACTAGGTTTTCTCTTTCATCTCTGCATTACTTTTTTTTCAAACAGCTGTTCACTCTGAACAAATTGCAAATGTGCCCAACCATGGAATATTGTTCCTACATCTGGCATGGTGCCCTGAAATGCAGCTACTTATGTAGCTACTTAACACATTTGCTGTCTTTATGCATATAAACATAAAACAGCAGTAGGAGTGATGTGCCACAATGCATATGTGTTGAAAATGCACCCAAGTAGTAGTAGTGGCACATGATGCAAGAAAGCAAGCTTATGCAACATCAGCTTATGCTGACGTTGCATATTATTTTATCAGCTTATGCAACATCAGCATAAGCTGATGTTGCATAAGCTCATAAAATAATCCCCTCTAAATATTTGTCCAGTTCCTCCTTAAATTTATTTAACCTATCAACTTCCACAACGACAGATGGAAGTTTATTCCAGCAATTAACCACCCGCTGGCTAAAGGCAAATTTCCGCACATCTATTCTACATCTGTCCTTCCTCAATTTCAATTTATGCCCCCTTAGGTTCATAATCTGAACAAGTGGAAGAATCCCATCAGAATTCAGCATGCTCAAGACTTATACACCTCAATCAGATCACCTTGCAGGTGCCTAGTCTCCAGCTGTGGCAATTTGCAGAACTTAAGCCTCTAATGGTAAGAGGATCTCTTCATTCCCCTCACCAATCTTGTTGCCCTTCTCTGTACATGCTCAAGCAAATCTACATCCTTCCTAAAATAAGGCCTCCAAACTTGCACACAGTACTCATGGCGTGGTCTGACCACTGCTTTATACAAAGGGACAATCACCTCCTTTTCCCTGCTAGCTAAATTCCTGCATATCATTGACAACACCCCATGACCTGCTCTGGCAGCCTTTCTGCATTGCTCAGAAAACTTCATATCTGACTACACAATTACTCCCAGGTCTTTTTCATTTTCTACCTCCTTAAGTGTAGCACCACACAGTTTGTATGTTTCTCTGGAGTTACTTCTACCCATATGCAGTACTTTGCATTTTTCAATGTTAAACTTCAGTTGCCACTTCTCAGCCCATCTGCCCAAATTTTCTAGATCCTGTTGCAGTAACACACTGCCATTACTGTCATTAACAACACTGCCAACCTTTGTATCATCTGCAAACTTTGATACTAAGCCTGATATACGTTCATCAATATCACTGATAAATATACAAAACAGTGGACCCAACACCGAACCCTGTGTGACTCCACTAATAACATTAGTCCCTGAAGAGCAGCACCCATTTATTACCGCCCTCTGTCTTCTCCCACTCAACCATCCTTTTATCCATTGTAGCAACTTACCCTTAATACCATTTTGCTCCAATTTGTACAGTAGTCTTCCATGCGCAACAGTGTCAAAAGCTTTCCTGAAATCCAGGTATATGATATCAAAATTATTTTTTGCATCCAGTTCCTTTGTAACCACATCATAATAACCAATCAAATTTGTCAGACAAGACTTTCCCTTAACAAACCCATGCTGTGTCTGAATTATTGCTGCAGTCTTGTCTATATGATCCTGCAATGCATCTTTAACCAGTGACTCCATTATTTTACCTGGAACAGAAGTTAAACTTACTGGTCTGTAATATCTCGCCCTTCGATCCCCCTTTGTGAATTGGGGACATATTTGCACATCTCCAGTCCATGAGGACCTCCCTTGAGTCCAAGGATGCTCTCATAATTATGGCTAAGGGTTTGCTTAGTTGCTTTGCCGCCTCCTTTAATATGACTGGATAGATCCCATCCACCCAGGTGCCTTTCTTATGTTTAACTTCAACAATTTCTCCTCCATTTTGTTCTCATTTATTACAAAATCATAAAGCACACTGTTACAATTTGTTAACCTTGTGGCATTTTCAAACCTTAACTCCTCATGTGTGAATGTAGATGCAAAATACTCATTCAGTTTGTTTGCTATCTGAGCAGGATCATCAACAGTTGAACCATCGATATCAAGTGGACCAATCAAATTCATCCCCTTCCTTTTAGAGTTTATATAAGTAAAGAAATTCTTGCTGTTTTTCTTAGCATCCTTTGGCAAAGATTTCTCGTAATCTGCCTTCACCTGCCTAACTTACTTTGTGACATGATTACAGACTAGCTTATATATATCATAGGCTTCTGTGTCACCTGATAATTTATATGCATCCCATGCATTTTTCTTCTCTGCCACAAGTCTCATTAGTTCATTTGACAACCATTTAGGCCTAAACCTTGAACAATATTTCTTAATAGGTATGAAACATTTAGTTTCATACCTATTAAGAAATATTAATTCCTTGAATGCTTCCCACTTAGAATTTGCTGTTGTTAACATCATCAGTTGGTCCCACTGTACAGAATTTAAAAACTGTCTGAGATCACTATAGTCATCTTTACGGAAGCAAAAACCGCCTTTACCCCCAATGGTAATTATATATTTAACTAAATCCGACATCAGTACACTGTGATCACTGCCACCTAATGGTTCCTTTATCTGCAAATTCTTAATACACGAATGGTCACTGCTGATAACCAGATCAAGAGTATTACCCTGTCTGGTTGCCTCTTGAACATGCTGCTGCAGAAAACAATCATCCAATAAATCCACAAAATCTTACTAGTGTACGAGTGACCAACCCATAAATTCTAGTCTATATCTGGGAAGTTAAAATCACCCATTATAAGAAATTCTGATTTACTAGCCCACTGTATTTCTCTATACAATTGTTCATTGTACTCATTCGAGTCATTAGGCCTATAACACACTCCTACTCTTATTTTTGCTTTCGCAGTGCTTATGTCACACCAAACTGACTCAACATGCACTATTCATCTATATCAACTGGATGCACTTCTTCTGATTTTGTTTTTCTTAATTAACAGCATAACACCTCCTCCCTTCCTATCCTGTCTGTACACATTGTACTCCCCAAATTCCAGTTCTGCATTCCTTATATCTGTGTGACACCATGTCACTTCTATCCCAACAATATCCGCTTTTGATGTCTTGATATCCGCTTTTGATGTCTTAACCAACACTTCAAATTCATCAAATTTATTTACTATACTTCTAGCATTGGTATACATGCAAGTATACATGTACCTATTCTTATTATTAGTTACCCTAACACATCCCATATACCTACCTGTTTCACAATGACTGCCATCAGTCCCTGAAACCCCCAACACCCCTCGTTCCAAACCGCTGCTTATTCTAATAGAAGTAGTGCAAGAATCACCTTCACCTCTGCCTGCAGCTACTTTTAACCTTTTAGTCTGTGAATACCCCCAAGCTAGCAGTTTTCCGACCCACCTAATACTGCCTCGATAGCATCAGCAAATATACTTGCACTCTTTTTATTTAAGTGTATCCCATCCCTCTAGAAGCAGTCTGTCTCCTATTAACAAGCACACAGACCAAGCTGAAAAAAATTTTACCCTTTGAGCTTTGCACATTTCCTCCAGGGCTGAACTAATTGACAAGGCTCTCATCACGTACTCCCTCCTATCGTGTCTGGGCAGAATTGCAGACACTTTCAAATTTAATCCTAATTTACGACTTTTTTCAACACTGACCTGTACTTGTTAAGTAAATCTGCAGATCTTCTACTCTTAATGTCATTGGTGCCAACGTGTACAACAATATCACCCTTTGTGCCCTTAAAAGATGATATATGCTTTACAACGTCATCAACTTTTGCTCCTGGTAGACATACCCTGGTCCTATTCCATCTATCCTTTTTACAAAATATATTTCCCATCTCTCTGACAATAGAGTCACCGACGATAACTAACTCCTGTGAGACCAGCGCATTCTGCCTTGGAGGTTGCCACTGTGTTGCCTGATGCCCAGGAGTGAGCTCTGGCATTGATTTGGGCAGCTGAGAGCTTGACGGGCCCCCCATATTAATTTCTTCGAGGGCATCTACCCTACATCTCAAGCTCTCGTAGGCGCCCATCAGAACGCTGAGCTGACGCCTAATTTCTAGACACTCTCTGCACCCGGCACACACAAAGACATCCTCCTTGGCTAGATCATGTTCCATTCCAGAGAGTTCGGCACACATTTCACAAGTTGCACATTCTTTTAGGCTGTGATGCGTTGGAGAATAGCCCCCCCCCCTCAATTCTCCCCCGAGTCACAGCACTCCTGCCACTTTGTGCTCGTTGCTTTCTGCTCTAGTCGGGGGCATGATATTTTAAATTAATAAGATCAATAAATTTAATTAATTGTCAATACTACACTATCTAATAGTATACTAAATGCAGAGATGCGAATTACACTATATAATTTTATGTTAGAGCTACCTAGTTACCAGAATTAAAAATATGAATTCCCTACCACTCTAAACAAAAACAATGGCTGCAAGATTTGAATGAAACAACGGTTTTACGTATATTAAGTAGTAATCTACAAAAACTCTTATCTAAATTAAAAATAACCAGCGTACCTAGAACTATATGGCTACTTATAAAGTTCAAAATAAAATAACAATTAGGTAAATAAAATGGCAAACACATCACTTTTTCGGAGCCTCTAATTCACAGCTGTAATTTTTAAAGAGAGTCAGCGCTCTCTAAGTGCCATCCCATAATGCATAACTAATACTCAGTTTTGGCACACTGATTGAATATTTGCAGTAATGTTTTTCTTTTGTTTATAGACTTAGTACACAGTTTTATTTCTATTTTGCTTGTATTGATGTTGGTTTATTTAGACAAATAAACTTTTATAATGTTTTAAGATTTGTTCTGATTTACAGTGAGCACTTTTAGCAATGAATTCCAAACTTTTAATTTTCAACCACTACATATAAATTTTCAGAATGCTGGGGAGATGTCAGAATGTTTATTATTTTTTCAGCATTCCAAAACTTATGGCACATTGTGAATGAGTACTCTCAAATTTAGGTGACAGAGAACATGTTAAACAATCACCATTTCCCAATGTTGGGCGAGGGTGGTTATGTGACAAAACTGGAAAACTGCCATTGTCCCTCAGTAAAAAAGTTGAGTCCATTGTCACTAAAGTAGTTGTGAAAGTAATGTTAAGCATCACAGTATTTTATCGAATATACAGGAATATAAAATGAACAGGGTATCCCCAAACCTTTCCAAAACTAAAAGGTTATTGTGTGAATAGAGCACAAGATGGAAGCTTCAAGATTTTATTCACCAATCAGAAAATGTGCATGCTACACAGAAAAACTAAATGGCAGCACAATCACAAAACTGTAATCATGCAAGAAATTTACCAACAAAATTCCAACAAAACAAAATCCTCTTGGTATTGTCATTGATCACACGTTACAGTTATATGAACTGTAACATGTGATTTCATCCTCAAATAGTAATGTAAGATATTACACACTGTTGACCTTGGAATGTTAAGCCTATGACTGGCACGTCACATGAATTTACCTGGGTTTTGCAAAGAAGTTTTATGCAACATCCTGAAGAAGGCATGTACCCACTGCAAAGATGATAGCTGTGGTTTTTTGGAATCGGCATAGTGTGACCTCAATGATCATATTCAAAAGGGCATCACTACCATAACCTCTACATATTACCTCAATCTCCTCCTATCCATTTGTACGTAATTGTCAAGGGAAAATGGAATAAAGCTATACGTCCACAATGCTTGCCACATGGATGGCAAACTAATGTGACCTTAATTTTTTTGAATCCACCATATTTTTTGCATGGCAACCAAGTTTTCTGTAAAAACACTCAAGAAATATATCCATTAACAGCAGAAATGTTTCCCCAACTGGTGGCTATGTAGCAAAAGACTAATATGTCTGCTTGCTTTAAACATGCTGTTACCATAGATTACAGTTCTTAAATGAATCATCACCACTGTAATGCTAACAGCAAGGAGAAAGAAAGCTATAAAATGTAATAAGTGTTTCTCATTTGTAAATTACAGATACAAAACAATAACCTTTAAATACAAAAGTCAACATGTCTATGAAGAAAATTTACTAAGACAAAAATATAAAAACACTCACCTGTGCATTGAGCAAATCAACACATAGATGACAGAGAGCAGCACAAAAATAGTATTCTTTGGCACTGTATTTCATCAGTGGACTTGCTAATGATGATTCGCCCACCTTAAAATATATACAAAGATAATTGTAATGAATGGCCATTCAGTAAACAATGCTGAACTTAAAACAATGTTTCAAATCTATATATAATCTCTTATATATTCAGTTTTATATGGATAAGCTGTGTCTTGGTTATGCTCATGCTACCTAGAAATGCTTTTAATATATTCTTAGACAGTCAGATAGTTATCTGACTACCACACTATAAATTGAAATTACCTTTTCTATATCTGAGTTAATCAATTTAGTTATCTTTATTCTTTTCATTTTTGTTATTACGATAAGTTTATGGAAATGCAACATTTTGATAATATACTACATGGGCAGAGGTAGAATAAACTTGACCACAGGAACTAATGCTCTGGATAGTTCACCAATACATAATATAGACACTGAACATATACATAAAACACACCACACAGAGCAGATCAGCATCTAATGCTTCTAGTCTGGATAGTCTTGGGGCAATAGCCTCCTATTCCAACTCAATGCACAGGCAGGAGCAGCATTGCGTAGCACACGCTTCTTGATTAGACCGGGGTTCGAGCCCGTGACCACCAAATACGGAGGATGTAGAAAGGTCAGAGAAGGACCACCGCATATCCCTGGAACAATATGGCCTTAGTTGCTAATGCTCCTAAAAAACCAACTCAATGAAGTCTAATTTCAAATTTACCTCAATCATCTACCTCATGCTTGTAACATGAAATATGTGAGACAAACCAGCAACAAGTTGCATTTAAGGCTTAATCTTCACAGATCTGATATCAACAACTGTAACAATAGCAAAAACAGAAAAAATCATGAACAAGAAATAGAATATAAACATTTCCAAAATCACAGCTTCACAAATAGTTACATCACTATATCAGCACATATTGCTGATCTTAACCTAAGAACCAGACAGGAGGAATTATTCATGTTAAAGTTTAAGACACTCTACCTATATGCCCTTAACAATAAATTTAACGACAAAATCATCACTAATAGTATAGAAGAGAATTGCATTTATGATAAAGTTCAAATAGTTAAAGGCATTAACACATCTAAACCAATAAGAAACACAAATGAAAGAAAAGGAACAGACAATAAACCCAAATTTATTTGGTTTATTGTCTATATTCCTTTTCTTCTTATTGGTTTGGATTCAAAAATTCGGATCAAATTGGGCAACTCGGCCCATATTTTAGCAGAATGGGACAGTAACTACACAACCTACTGTTCTGTATCAAACATGTGCTAAAAGCTCTACACAGATTCATCTACAAATTTGAATTCAAATCTAAGCACCTTTTCCACCCTATAAATTGATCTAAGTTTAAGATAAAATCTTTAAACAAGAATATGCATACCGAACAACCTACCATCATACTGAAGTTTCATAATACTATCATGGACTATATTAAGATAAACCAATGCATCAACTCATATACTGACCCAGTAGCCAAAATATCCATATTAAAGCCAAGTACAGATATACAAAATCCTTTGGACTCATAGCTTGCAACTACAAATCTCTATCCACCAATATGGATAAATATGACTCAGATACCAACAGTATATGCAACTGGGAAAATTTATAGCTCTATGTCAACACCCACTACGAACACATAATTACAGGAAATTTAGCTATCATCCCTTATCCTGAACTCAGAAACATGCTATCTTATGGATATAAATTCAATCTCACTTCAATCAAAAAACAACTCTATCAGGACCTTAATTATTGTTTTATGCTGTCTTACAAATACAACACACCAATAAAAGCACACCAAATTTGGATGAATCAGTGTTTGCAGATTTAATGAACAAATATAAGGCAGGCCTTAAGCTGCTATGGATCTCCACCTATATACTGGTATAAGCCATAAAACAACATAAACCAACAATTATTAGAACTGCAAAACCAGTTGATAAGGCATCTTAACAAGACTTCATTTGCAAAACCTTTTACTTCTACACATTAAAAACAGAACTAAATTCCAATGAAACCTAAAGACCTATATCCAGCAACTGCAATATGATAAAGAAATTAACAGCCTTCAACAAAAAATTAAAACTTAATATAATTATAAATTTCCCTACATATACTTTTACACCTAAATTTCACCAAAATCTCATACGCTTTAGATTTATTACCTCCTGCAAAAACAGTTATGCTCATACACCAGGAAAAGTTCTGAAACAATTACTCAAATCTATAATTAAAATCTTACCTGACAGTAGAATAATCTCTAACAATTTACCAGTAATAGAAGCCTTACACAGAAGGTCCTGAACTCAGCCCAGTATATTGGAATAACATGATCAACCTACGTATTTTCAACAACTTCATTTTTGATGGTAACACAGGTTAATAACAAACCATAGGAATTCCTATGGGCAGTCTTGCCGGTTGTGTTACTGCCAACCTCTACCTATACTGGTCACAAACCTCATTACCACCAGAATTCTGTATTCTGAGATACATAGATTTTGCACATATATATCCTCCTGAACTCTCCTTATAAAAAAACCAACAGCAATGACCATACTACTAATTACTTAGATTTGAATATTGATATTAGTAACTCAAAAACAACCATCAATATATACAATAAATATGATGCTTTCAACTTTAATGTAGTCAATTTCACCCACTGGCATTTCAACATCTCTAAAAAGGTACCCTTCAATGTCATCCTATCACAAGGTATCAGGATAGCAACTATTTGCAACAGCAATGATATAATATCAGAAATTTCTATCACAAACTATTGGACAACCAATTTCCACCTGCTTATCTTTATTACCACTTCAATAAAGTCCTTCATATCATCAAACATAAGAATCTAATTAGCCACCAATTTAATATCCATAATATAACTATAAGCTAAACATTAACTACCTTCAACAACACATTGTATATATTATACTTCCAGCCTTTTTTGGTGTGTTACAGCCTAGAAAACTTGTACCCATCGATTGGCTACTATGGAGTACAAGTTTTGTATAATAGCTTTCAACATAATTTTATCCGCCATTACTATATAACTGACTTAAATATATGAAGTACACTCCCAGAACTATGTTCAGGGTCCTAACTAAAGGAATTGGATTTGCAACCACGAACTGCCCAAGCCCACCTATTTCCCTCATACGCCATATACTTTTTACTTTCCTACTACCCTATATTTTTATTTCTCTTGAGCCATTAGTTTACCAAATGCAATATCAGTATGCTATTTTCTTGCTTTACCAAACTTTTTCTACTCAAAGTTTGACACCTAGTAACCACTACTTTGAAAGCCAATTAATTATCTTTTCTATTCTGGGCAGTTCATTTATTTAATTCAACCTTTCAACACACACTTTTGTAATTCACTGTCTCTAACTTTAAACACACAGGGTCGCTAAGCAATAGAAATAATACCCCAATGTGAATGCACGGCTTCAGGATTCTTTTGGCTTCATACTTCGTCAGATTCAGTGTATTTTTGTATTTGATATTTAACTTTCTCTTTTTGCTTTACACCTTGTTTGGATCTGCCATGAAATATACAATCACGTTCCATGCATTACCTTGAATTTAATTACCGCCAATTTAATATATAAAAGTATAAAGCAATGTGCATTAGAGAGAAAAATGTAAGCCAAGATTGTAAGCAGCAGATATTAGTGCCCAGCATAAGAAATAGACTGGTTAATAATACTGTAAGGAAAAGGTATGCATATTGCTCCGAGCAAAGAGAGACCCTAAAAAAAAAATAAATAAATAATAATAAAATTATTGCTAAGTATTGGTCCTTGAGGTTGTCACAGACATTCTCTCAGATATGCCAGACAAGCTGTACTTGCTACCTGGGAGTCTAAAACGCTGATGGAATTGATACTCAGGTGACACTCAAGTAAGTGGACCCAATTTCAGCGAAGTCCGGATGGTCTGTGACAGCCAAATTCTCTGCTTGCACCTTCACGATGGTGGTACAGTTAGTAATCCTGGGTATAACCTCCATGCACAAGTACATGGTGGGTGACCACCCAGGTGTGAACCAACGTAAGCAGTGGTTGAGGTGTGGCGCCCACACCACATGGAGGAATGCTGCCCCTCTATGTTACCAGGCAGTACTAGGTGGTAGATGACTCTCATCAACCGGTGAAATACCACCACTTTGCTTATTGGAGGCTTGAAGTGGTGGAACCCATGTTTAGTCTCTAGAGCTAAGTTCCGGTCAACTCTGCCATCATGCAGTATGATTGATGACTTTTGAGGTTATGATGAACGTTGTGGCGAGATCCAATATTCCTTACATTTCGAGGGTACAGCTCTAAAACGGTGTTCGCAGGCCGGCCGCTAGTTAGTACACTGGACCGAACCTATTGGTAACTCTCTAGGAGGCTTCCGGATCAGCTAGTGTATAATCTTGCTACCTACTCTGCCAGATAGTGACTGGAGGGAGTCCGAGTGGGGAGCATTGTAGAGGCCACGTTATGTCAAGGATCTGGGTATATTCTTACCACATGTACGCCATATCCAAAAATTTCATTACTTCATACAGCATGTCCCAACCACTTTTTCTTACTATTGAATGTACCATGAATTGTCAAACTAATAGAGCAAGCTTATCTGCGAAAAGATCTAAACCTCCCAAGCACTTCCTAATTGATTTCACAAATATACTTAGTCTCAATTCTAATCTCAACGATGTCCATTTCCACTTGCAGTCTGCCAAACCCCATGTACTTTTTCTGACAGAATCTCAGTTATCGGTTGATTCAACTACTACTCATCTCAGATGCCCAAATTATTTGTTGTATGATTCCTTTCGCTTCAAAGGTGGTACTTGTGCATATGTCCATTCTGATATTCCCTGTCAGAGACTTGGCAATTTGGAATCTCCTCTCTTTGATCTTCTCTGGCTTAAAATCTCTCTACCTCATTGTGTTAAATTCATCTGTTGTCTCTACCATTCTCCCAACTCCACTAATCACTTGGAGCTCTTTGACTTCCTCTCTTTGCAACTTGACTTTCTCCAGTCCAACTTTCCTAAGAGTGAGGTAATTTTCCTTGGTGATTTTAATGTTCAGAACTCCAGCTGGCTTCCGTTTTCTAGTCACACCGACCCAGCAGGTCGAGATGCTGAGGCTTATGCAATTACTAATGACCTAGCACAAATTGTTCATTTACCTACAAGAATACCGGACAATCCTAATCATACAGCCAATACGCTTGATCTTTTTCTCACAAACAACCTTTCTAAGTACATGGTCGAAGTGAGAGGTCCTTTAGGCACTTCGGATCACAACTTCGTGATTGTCTCTTCTCCAATGGAACCTTTATCTCATGGCTATTCCCAACCTCGTGCTGTTTGGCATTACAAGAATGCAAAATGGGATGAAGATTTTATTTTCCTTGGTCAGATTACTGTTTCAAAACATCTGATGTCAACGTTTGCTCAGATCGTGACAATGAAATTATTCTTGCAGAAATGGAATCCTTTATCCCACACTCCACTTTAAAATCTCGTCCTTTATCTAAACCTTGGTTTTCCAATAAATGTGCTAAGGTTGTAAGAGAAGAATGTTGCATATCGTAATTGGCTTGTTTCTAATTCTTCTATTTCATTTTCTGCCTACATCAAAGCTCGCAACAATTGTAAAGCAGTTATTAATCAGTCCAAACTAGAGTTTGAACAGGCTAAGAGTAGAAAACTTGCTTCTTGCCCTAATGGTAGCCAAGCATTCTGATCTCTTGCCAAAGCTATTGGCCGCAACTTCTGCCCATCTCTGCTCCCACCTCAGCCAAGGATAAAGCCGACCTGCTAGCATCCCATTTTTCTTCCAGCTCATGTATTAATGAACTTGGTAAAACACCTCCTACCATTCCCAACATGGTCCATTCAATGCCTCCTGTGGTCTTCCGTTAAAAGGATATCAGAAGGATTTTGATGAATCTTTGATGATTTTGATGAAGCAGCAAAGCAAAAGGCTCAAGCTAATGGGAGTGCTGTGGTTCAGGGGAGAACTGAGGGGGTGCAGTTGCCCTCTGAATCACAGTCTATTAAAATGCACTGTTTGCTTGATGTTTGCGGAGCAGTCGGGTACGGGACATGATACTGCCAAGGGGGATGTCTTTGTGTGTGCATGATGTAAGGAGTGCAAGGAAATCAGGCGACAACTCAGCGTTGTTATGGGCCTTTATGAGAGCTTGAAGGACAGGGTGGATGCCCTCGAAGGTAATAAATTGAGGGGCCCATCAAGCTCTCAGCTGCCCACATCAACGCCAGAGCTTGCACTTGGTCATCAGGCAACACAGAAGCAGCCCCCTAGGCAGAATGCGCTGGTCCCACAGGAACTAGTAGTTGTTGGTGACTCTATTGTCAGGGAAACGGGGAACATACTTTGTAAAAAGGATAGGTGGAATAGGACCAGGGTATGTCTGCCAGGGGCAAAGGTTGATGACGTTGTAGAGCGGATATCATCTTTTAAGGGCACAAAAGGTGATATAGTTGTACACGTTGGCACTAATGATATTAAGAGTAGGAGACCGGCGGAATTACTTAGCAAGTACAGGTCACTGTTGAAAAAAAGCCGTGAATTAGGGTTGAACTTGAAAGTGTCTGCAATTCTGCCCAGACACGATAGGAGGGAGTATATGATGAGAGCCTTGTCGATCAATTCGGCCCTGGAGGGATTGTGCAAGGCTCAAGGGGTAGAATTTTTTTCAGCCTGGACTGTACTTGTTAACAGGAGAGATTGCTTCTACAGGGATGGGATACACTTAAATAGAAAGGGTGCAAGAATTTTTGCTGATGCTGTCGAGGCAGTGTTAGGTGGGTCGGAAAACTGCTAGTTGGGGGGGGATACAAGGACTAATAGATTAACAGTAGCCAGTGGCAGAGGTGGAAGTGATTCTTGCACTGCTTCTATTGAAATGAGCAGAAGTAAGAAAAACAAGATGCAGGATATTTCAGAGACTGCTGGTAGTCATTGCGGTACAAGTAAACACATGGGTTGTGTTAGAGTAGCTAAGAATAGAAACAGGTGCATGTATACCTGCGTGTACACCAATGCTAGGAGTTTGGTAAATAAATTTGATGAATTTGAGGTATTGCTCAAAACATCAAAGGCAGATATTGTTGGGATATCAGAGACGTGGTGTCACACAGATATAAGTAATGCGGAACTGGAATTTGGGGAATACAATGTGTATAGAAAGGATAGACATGACAGGAGGGGAGGAGGGGTTATGCTATTAATTAAGAAACACATAAAGTCCAAGGAAGTGAAGCCAGTCGACATCGATGAACAGGGCAGTGTCGAGTCAGTTTGGTGTGACATAAGCATAGGGAAATCAAAATTGAGAGTAGGAGTGTGCTATAGGCCTAATGACTCTGATGAGTATAATAAGATATTGTACAGGGAAATAGAGTGGGCCAGTAAATCAGAGAGTCTTATAATGGGGGACTTTAATTTCCCAGATATTGACTGGAATTTGTGGGTTGGTCACTCGCACACTAGCAAGGCTTTTGTGGATTTATTGGATGATTGTTTTCTACATCAGCATGTTCGTGAGGCAACAAGACGGAGCAATACTCTTGATCTGATTATCAGTAGTGATTCTTCATGCATTAAGAACCTGCAGATAAATGAACCACTAGGTGGCAGTGATCACAGTGTGTTGAAGTGGGATTTACTCAAGGAGGTAACTACCATCAGAGGTAAAGGGAAGGGTTTTTGTTTTCGTAAAGGCGACTATGATGGTCTGAGACAGTATTTAAATTCTATACAGTGGGACCAACTGATGATGTTACCAACAGCAAACTCAAAATGGGAAGCATTCAAGGAACTAATCTTGGAGGCTACCAGGCTTTACATACCAACTAAGAAATATTGTTCAAGGTTTAGGCCTAAATGGTTGTCAGATGATATTGAGACATGTGGCAGAGAAGAAAAATGCATGGGATACATACAAATTAATGGGTGACATGGAAGCCTATGATAGATATAAGTTGGTCTGTAACCAAGTCACAAAGGAGATTAGGCAGGCAAAGGCAGACTATGAAAAATCCTTGGCAAAGGATGCAAAGAAAAACAGAAAAGAGTTCTTTACATACTTGAACTCGAAAAGGAAAGGGATGAATCAGATTGGTCCACTGGATATTGATGGTTCAACAGTTGAGGATCCTGCTCAGGTGGCTAACAATCTAAACGAGTATTTTGCATCTACATTCACGCATGAGGAGTTATTCAGGAAGGAGAATGATGTAGGTAAAGTAAACATTGGCAGTGAGCTGGATGATTTTGTAATAACTGAGAGTAAAGTGGAGGAGAGATTGTTGAGGATAAACATAAAAAAGGCACCTGGGGTGGATGGGATCTATCCAGTTATATTAAAGGAGGCAGCAAAGGAAGTATGCAAACCCCTAGCCATAATTATGAGAGCTTCTTTGGACTCAGGGGAGGTACCCATAGACTGGAGATGTGCAAATGTAACCCCAATTCACAAAGGAGGATCAAAGGCTGACACAAGTAATTATAGACCTGTTAGTTTAACTTCTGTTCCAGGTAAATTAATGGAGGCACTGGTTAAAGAAGCACTGCAGGATCATCTAGACAAGAATTCAGTTATAGCTCAGACGCAGCATGGTTTTGTTAAGGGCAGGTCTTGCCTGACCAATTTGATTGGATACTATGATGTAGTCACAAAACAACTGGATGCAGGGAATAACTTTGATATTATATATTTGGATCTTAGAAAGGCTTTTGATACTGTTGCACATGGAAGACTGCTGCACAAATTGGAGCAGTGTGGCATTGGAGGCAAATTGCTGCTATGGATAAGGGGATGGTTGAGTGGCAGAAGACAGAGAGTGGTAATCAATGGACACTGCTCAACGTGGACTAATGTTATTAGTGGAGTTCCTCAAGGTTCAGTGTTGGGTCCGTTGTTGATGAATGATATTGATGATGGGATATCAAGTTTAATGTCCAAGTTTGCAGATGATACAAAGGTTGGCAGGGTCGTTAAGGACAATACTGACGCTATGCTGCTGCAACAGGATCTGGAAAGGTTGAACAGATGGGCTGAGAGGTGGCAAATGAGGTTTAACATCGACAAATGTAAAGTGCTGCATATGGGAAACAGTAACCCCAGAGCAACGTATCAACTCTGCGGTACTACACTGACAGTGGTGGAGAATGAAAAGGACCTGGGGGTAATTGTGCAGGCAGATATGAAGTTCTCTGAGCAGTGCAGACGAGCTGCAAGAGTAGCTCATGGTGTCTTGTCAATGATATACAGGAATTTTTCTAGCAGGGATAAGGAGGTGATTATTCCCTTGTATAAGGCAATGGTAAGGCCACATCTTGAGTACTGTATACAGGTCTGGAGGCCTCATTTCAAGAAGGATGTAGAGCTGCTGGAACGGGTACAGAGAAGGGCAACAAGATTAGTAAATGGAACAAAGGGTTGCTCTTACGAAGAAAGGCTTAAGTTTTGCAAATTACAGAGTTTGGAGACTAGGCACCGGCGAGGTGATCTGATAGAGGTGTATAAGGCTTTGAATGGTTTGAGCATGCTCAATGCCAATGGGATTCTTCATCTTTCTCAGAATAATCACCTCAGAGGGCATAAATTCAAATTGAGGAAGGACGGATGTCGGATAGATGTGCGGAAATTTGCCTTTGGCCAGCGGGTGGTTGGTTGGTGGAACCGACTTCCATCACTTGTTGTTGAAGTTGATAGCCTAAACAAATTTAAAGCTCAACTGGACAGGTATTTCGAACGAACGGAGGGGTGAAATGGGAGTGGGTTTTTTTTTTTTTTGGCTGATGCTGAATAAGCTTGCTTTCTTGCATCATATGCCTCTGCTAATGCTAATGCTAATCTTGATGCTAAGAAAGCTCCAGGTCCTGATGGTATTTCTCCACTTGTTCTCAAAACCTGTGCTCCTGAACTTACTCCTATTCTTTGCCGCCTTTTCTCATTTTCTTATTCCAAAGGTGTTTTTCCTTCTGCTTGGAAATTTGCTCACATCCAGCCAGTTCCTAAAAAGGATGACAAATTCCCCCCCCCCCCATCCAATTGTCGTCCCATTGCAATTACTTCTACTCTTTCTAAAGTAATGGAGAAATCAATTAACTGCCAACCCTTAAACTACCTAGAAACCTTCCGTCTGATCAACGATCGCCAGTATGGATTCCATCAGTGTCGATCCACTGGTGATATTCTGGCGTATGTTACCCATTTATGGACTAATTCAATGGAAAGGTTTGGTGAAATCCAAGTAGTTGCTCTTGACATCTCAAAGGCTTTTGATCGTGTTTGGCATAAAGGTCTTCTAAACAAGCTTCCATCTTATGGTTTGCCAACTGTTTTTAGTAATTGGTTATCCAGTTTTCTTTCTGATCGCTCACTGAGGGTGATGGTAGATGGCTCTCTGTCTTCTAACTTTTCCACTAATGCCAGTGTCCCCCAAAGTTCAGTTCTTTCCCCCACTCTTTTCCTCTTGTATATCAATTACCTTCTTCCATTGACTGGAAATCCAATCCATAGTTTTGCCAATGATAGCACATTGCATTCAACTTTCCATTTTGAGAAACCTTGTCCTGCTCAATCAGCTTCAACTTCTCGAAAATCTGCTACCAATTCCTTAAATGCCGATCTTCAGGTAATTCTCCAGTGGGGCAAAGACAACTTAGTTGATTTCAACTTTTCTAAAACTCAGTCTTGTCTTATATCTCGCAAAAAGGATTCTTCTGCTCCTATGCTTATGTTTAGTGACACTCCGATTTCTAGGCAAAATGAAATATCTCTTTTGGGGATTACCCTTACTTCTAATCTCTATTGGCGCAAGCACATTACAAATATTGCTTCCTCTGCATCTAAAAAACTTGGTTTTCTCTTTCGCTCTCAGCGTTACCTTTCTTCCAAACAGCTGTTCACTCTGTATAAATTGCAAATCTGCCCTGCCATGGAATATTGTTCTCACATCTGGGGTGGTGCCCCCAAAACCTCTCTCAGGCTTCTTTATTCCATTCAGAAGAGGGCAGTTAGGTTAATTAATGATTCATCTCTAACAGAGAGTCTCTCCACTCGCTTTCTCATAGACGCACTGTTTCTGCTGCATGCCTCTTCTACAGATATTTCCATGGACACTGTTCTTCTGAATTGGCTTCTATAATTCCTGCTCTCTCTTTCAAAACAATCCGAACACGTGCCAGCACCAGCCAACATCCATTTACTGTCCAACTTCTAACCCACAAAACCAACTTTTCATCTTCCTCATTTATTCATTCAACTGCCGTTTTCTGGAACAACCTTCCTTCATACGTATTTCCTGAAAATTACAATCTACCGAAGTTCAAGTCCAATGTCAACAAATATCTTCTTTCGTCTTCTCAACCTCCAACCCAAGCACAGTACTAAGTACTATAGGTTCTAATACCTCTCGTGTTTGGGGTTCACATAAAAAAAAAAAAAAAAAAGATACATTGAATGGTATGGTATAAAAGGCTAGCACCATTCGATACATCCAGATAATAATCAGCAAATGATTATTATCTGATTGCTACTTGTTCAGTAACCACAGTACCTAAAGACAGGCCAAGAGGGAGGCCTTAGTGCAAAAACACTAATAATTTGTTAATAATTTACTAACTTACTAGCAGAATAACAGCTAGCCCAACAGACAGATCAAGTATATACATATGATGGGGAAGGGGAGGTTATAAGATATTAAGTAATAAGCCAAGGCTAAATTAAGAAGTGAGGGTAGAAATATGATAGCAATAATATTCCAATCATCCTCAAATATTTAAATAATTTATAGGATATAAAAATTAGAATGCGAATACATAAAGACTTAAGAGAAGAGAAAAGCACCTGCGAATAGTACACAGATGTACTGGGATCATAACTGCCTGTCCCATGAGGTGGGGTCCTGGTATTTCAATAAGGCATATAGCAATGTAAACAAAATAAATAAATGTTCTTTTACACTGCAGCGTGACCACCATGTTAGAGGGGTCTACAATAAACCATGAATGCAATCATTAATCATACCGCCAGTACCATTTAGCCGTCATGGATTTGAACCACAGTTCACTCAAAGAATGTATGCTATTGCACTCTCTCACTCCTGACTACTTGGCTACCTTGCTTGTTGTAAAATGAGGTAGCCAAGTAATGAGGTTAAGCAGATCCTAAACCAACAGTCCAACAACCATAGATAACATATTTATAAAATAGACTGTACATGTGGGAGGGTACTTACATAGGAGAATCTTACAGAAGACTCAACTACAGAATCAAAGAACATAAAAAAGATGTACAACATAGAAGAATCCTAAAATCTGACACAGCCCTATGTTACAGTGGGAATTTAATCAAAAAAGAATCAAATTGCTGAATTAGTACGCTCAAGTTATCCTAGGGAACCTGGGAATACTACGCATTAATAGGCTGTACTTTTAATAAAAGGGAAAGGGAAACAAGAAAACACAAATTAAATATAATTCAAGGAGAAAATTGTGCAGGATAATCAAAATTAAATTTTCACTGTAACTAGACA
The DNA here is from genome assembly GCF_048544385.1 of Mastigoproctus giganteus. Lineage (NCBI taxonomy): Eukaryota > Metazoa > Arthropoda > Arachnida > Uropygi > Thelyphonidae > Mastigoproctus > Mastigoproctus giganteus. The sequence continues at coordinate 168,544,770 of NC_143577.1, forward strand.
TTAGGAATCATGGCGTTAATGCCTGTGTGTGCATGTAGGTGTGAGCAGAGAAGTGGTTCTCTAGGCAAACTGCTTACAGGTCAGAAAGGTGACAAAAGTATAAACAGTGTGAGGCCTTCCTCTCTATGAAATAATATTGTATCGTGGGAGTATATTGCTATGGGTAGTGTGTAGACAAAGTAATCGGAGATAGAAAGGTTTCAGATAAGATAGCGAGGTTCTTAAGCTTAGAGAGAGAGAGAGAGAGAGAGAGAGAGAGAGAGAGTGATAAAAAATGCCTATCTGGTTCTGTAAGCATAGACTATATGCACAAGATCAGTTTACGAATTTCCTAAATAGAAAATGGTATGAAAGGCTAGGACTATTCAGTACATCCAGATAATAATCATCAAATGCTAACTGTTTCTGATTGCTACTTGTCAGTAACCACAGTACCTAAAGACAGGCCTGTTTCAATTGTATCAAGCGCGTTAATGGGTTTTCAGATGATTCTGCATATCTTACGTAATGAGAAGGGGCCCCAGTATAAAAGCAGACTTGGGAGGCACCAAGAGGGTTGAAGTTGAGCAGAAGAGAAGGTACGGAAAAAGGTGTAGAAGGAGAGTGCAACAGAGGCAGCCACGATTCCAGCAGAGTTCCATCCATTCAATCTTAAAGGAGGCATCAGGAGCCAACGCCCTATCTGTGGGGAAAGCAGAGAACCCAAAGCTACCCACTGAATGGGCAAACCCGAGGTTGAATAGATTGGAGACAAAGGAAGTTCAATGGAAAAAGTCAGGAGTCATTTCATTTTGGGAAGGCAATGATTAGATTTGATTGGAGAGTTTAATTTTTTGTTTTGGGGGTAAGTGTGTGAGCAGATGATGATAAGTAGGACAGAGGAGTTAGGCACAATAGATCCTTTCTATTAATGTAAGACCTGTAAACCAATTATGAAGTGTAAGAATTCCTATTACCTAAATACCAATACTGCTCAAATTTGTATGGTAATCTTCCATCAGAGTACGGGGTCAGTTTTATGACACAGACACTAGTTAGGGAAAGTTTAAACAGAAGTGTTACATTAAAGTAATAGTGGATGAAGGTTCTTAGAAATATTAATGTTGGATCCGACGTTAACTGCTTGTTGATAATGGATGTAGCCAAAACGGGAAGGACATTCCTATAGCTATGGGCCCTGATATTATTTTTAACTCTACTACATTTAGGAGTTCTCATATTAGGGTGAGGTTGTGTAGTAGCTGACACCAGGGATAGATGATCTTTATGATACACAAATAAGAGTATGGTTACAATGTCTGTTTTATATATATATGGAACCACAATTACAAATATTAATATATTACAAAACAGCATATGGTATGGAATAAAAGTATACTGAATGTATATTCCTTTAGCTCTCAATAAATGTTATGTGCTTCTCTCTGTCAACATTCTCATGAAACACTAAAGATAAACTAAGAGAACAAAGAAGAGTTATGGGTGCCAAGGATTTCATTAACAAGTCCTTGGTGAATTCACAACACGCAGCTCAAACCGCATTTTTTAATGAGAAAATTATAATTCTTATAAAGAAACCAGGGTAGACGAAGCCGTTGTCCTTATTTTTCCACTGTTGGCGGGAGCGACGCTCATATACATAAGAACAGATACACAGGAAGGAGACTACTTTCCCGAGAATACGAAAGTGCAAAAGGAGTGTAACACCTACATGCATTGCAATATGGCAATACATGGGACTTCAACACTACTAGAATCCTCTCTACAGACAACCAGTACAGTAGAAGAAAATTTAAATAACCTTCTTCATAAAAATGTTCGGAGCACACAATTAACAGAAAACAAGGAACTGAATTCAACTCTCAATATTTTCACCTATTCAACAAGAAAATGGGGGGGGGGAAAAAAAAGACAGTCCAGATATCGGGAAGAGCAGCCCACATATAACCGCCTCCAGACCCCCAGAACCAGCCTGCACAACAACCACAGATGACTGGAGTATGAGGGTAAAGTTCTTCCCAAGGCTTCCATTCCAACAAGAAATACTGGATCCAGGATGTCTGAAAAGTCTGGAACCAATGGGATTTACACTACATATGCTTACTCTCATTTACAATATATGTTCAACGTGCCCACCCTGACTCTCCATGCATTTTCTCAGCTGGTGTACCATGTTTATTTGGATTCTTCTCAGCATATTGGGATCGACAGCAGCACAAGTAAGCCTTAGTAATTCTCTTCCTAAGATGACGAAGATCTTGGATTTTTACCGCACACACACCTATGCCTTCAGGAATCTCCAAAAATGCAAAGTTCAGCGGGTTAAGGTCAGGTGATCGTGGTTCTCCACTCTGTCTTGCATGAACCATTTGGATCATATCCTAATTAAATCAAGTTTTGGTACCATTTCATCACCCAACATTTCCAGGTATTTTGCCATCCACTGTTTTTTCAAAGAAGAACTATCTGATGATATGTTGTCCCGTATACCATACCATTAATTTGTCCACCCCTTGTTCCTTGTTACCAGAGAACCAATGAGGGGTTTTCAGTCGACCAGTATCAGAAGTTCTGCTTATTCACTTCTCCATTTATATAAAAGTTTGCCTTGTCAGAGAACATTATGCCTTCCAAGAAACTCTCGTCTGCTTCAATTTGGTGCAGAAACCATTCGCACATTTCGAGTCATCAATCAGGATTATCCTTGGTCAGATGATGCAGGATTTGAAGTTTGTATGGATGAAACTTTTTTTTTCAGAATGTCATGCACCCTGCTCTTGGCCACTCCGGTTTCAGCACTGGTCCATCTGACAGATTTCTGTGGGCTGGCATGAAACTTAGCAATCACTCCAATTCGAGTGTCTTCACTTACAGAAGGGCGACCACATCGAGGATTGTCAGCAACAGATCCAGTCTCTTTAAATTTCTTCACCAGTTTCCCAACTGTGTTGTGCATTATTGAATTCCTTTCTGGATGTCTAGCATTAAACACATCCACCACTTTCCTCTGGGTCCATCCCCGATGACCACTAAGAATGACTATCTCCACTCTTGCATCCAGTGTTAATGATATTTTTCACCTATAAATAAAAACACATTTTTACCACTTGTTCTAGACTTTTTGGACACCTTGTAGATTTAATCACTCACCCATAAATTAACTGTTGGCAGCACATCTTCCAGTATGTACATCAGGTTTCAGATTCATCAGCAAGCAGCAGTCTGACAGCAGACAAGAATTTTATTTTTATCTATGTTTATCCATATGTATTTACTTATTCTTAATCTCAGTTTTCTAGCGTAACCCAATTCGAAATTTAACCAAAAATCTTTTAGACTTAATATTCACAATTAATATTTATTGGAATGTAATTAATTACAAATGTTCCCAAATTGTAACCCATTCTATTTTCTACCCCTAACAGTCACCTTTAATATATAATGTCACCTTATATATTAAAGACACTTTATGTCACCTTAAATATATAATGATTTGGGCTAAGCTTAATAAGCTATATTATTAATTTCACACGGTATAAGAGTGGTTATTAATTATAGCAATTAATGTTCACGGAAAACAACCATGTAATGTTCTTCCCTAACTATATAAGAAATTTCTATTTGGCTTGACAAAAGATAAATTCACAAAGAAAACTCACACTGCTTTAAAATTAACAACACATAGTTTACTGGAATTAACAGAATACTGTTCATCAGAGCTGCATATGACCTATTTGTTGCCTGGGAAATTTCAAACCGACATTTGGAGGTGAGGTTTGTATAATACAGACAATTGTCGAGATCCCAGCACAATGTTTCAATGACACAATTATTTGAAGTGGAAAAAAAACAAACTTACATTTGTTAAATTATTGCAGTTGCCATTAATATCCATTACTTAATTGATGATCTTGACATACATGATAATGAAATTATACAGGATGATGCAATTAATATTTTTTTTCTGGCATTTCAGTTGAAGCTGGTCTTAATCATGTTCTCCTAGATCTACCTGTATTAATGTACATTGCTGGATACTGTTGTATTTACTTTTAAAGGCACTAAAATGTGATGAATGTAAAAAAGAATTCTTGGTGCAAGACAGAGATGGTTTCCTCTCCGGACAGTAATTTAATCAGAAGAGTAGATAGAGGAGGTTTAAAATACCCCCAGCAACAGCCTGTTTCAATTGTATCATATACTTTTATTGTAATAAAAAACTGCTGTGTGAGCAGAACCAGATTACAATTTTTTAATGTGAAAAATAAATTTGTAGCTTGGAAACTGATAGTTACCATTATTTTATCCAGTAAGGTACTTCAGTTAGAAAATATCTATAATCATAATTTTCTTGAACAAACATTTTGCTTAATAACTATTGTAAAATGAGAAATGGTAGATGCCATTCAAAACCAAACAAAAGAAAATTAAATATATAACATCTGTGTGATTACTTCAAAAATGTCATTATTGTATTTTTATGCAACTCTGTCATAAACTACATGAAGATACTTTCTTCTGAAGAATTATCAGTAAAGTAAATTTGTGTATTCTATGTTGCCCTCCTTTAATTATTAAACATTTTCAGTTCAGTATGTACACCTGGAAAATTTGTATGTTGTTGATACAGACATTAACTGATAATGTTTAGACATACACTGAGAAAAAACTATCAAAGAAAAAGATGGTTTAAGAATTATTTAAAGGGGAAAAAAAAAAAAAAAAAAGATGAGATTACTTAATTATAAAGGTATAAAAATTGAAATAAATTCTTAATTAAATGGAAAAATACCTAAATATTTCATTATAAGAAATCACTTAAAAACATGTTACATGTTTATAAGGGAATTCTTATTGCCTCCATGCGATAACAATCAAGTTATTGCCTCCAAATGAAGAGATCACAAACTACCTGTTAGGCTTTATTATTCAGAGTGCAGTGGGTAGGCCCACTGTTGTTTTCTCTATTTATTAATGATATTGATGAAGGCATATCAGGCTTCGTGTCTACTTTAAAGATGGTACAAGGGTTGAAAAGATTGTTAATGACAATAATCAGAGTATCCTATTGTACCAAAAATTAGAAGCATTAGCATTAGTAGAGCCATTTGATGCAACAAAGCAAGCTTATGCAGCATCAGCCAAAAAAAAAAAAAAAAAAACCCACTTCCACTTCACCCCTCTGTTCGTTCAAAATACCTGTCCAGCTGAGCCTTAAACTTATTTAGGCTATCAACCTCCACCACAAGGGATGGCAGTCTGTTCCACCAACCAACCACCCGCTGGCTAAAGGCAAATTTCCGCACGTCTATCCTACATCTGTCTTTCCTCAATTTGAATTTATGCCCTCTCAGGTGATTTTTCTGGGCTAGAGGAAGAATCCCATCAGCATTGAGCATGCTTAAACCATTCAAGGCTTTATACACCTCTATCAGATCACCTCGCTGGTGCCTAGTCTCCAGACACTGTAATTTGCAAAACTTAAGCCTTTCTTCGTAAGAGCACCCCTTTGTTCCATTCACTAATCTTGTTGCCCTTCTCTGTACTCGTTCCAGCAGCTCTATGTCCTTCTTGAAATGAGGCCTCCAGACCTGTATACAGTACTCTAGGTGTGGCCTGACCATTGCCTTATACAAGGGAATAATCACCTCCTTATTCCTGCTGGAAAAATTCCTGTATATCATTGACAATACTCCATGAGCTACTCTTGCAGCCCGTCTGCACTGCTCAGAGAACTTCATATCTGCCTGCACAATCACCCCCAAGTCCTTTTCATTCTCTACCACTGTCAATGTAGTACCACAGAGTTGATACGTTGCTCTGGGGTTTCTGTTTCCCATGTGTAGTACTTTACATTTGTCAATGTTAAACTTCATTTGCCACCTCTCAGCCCATCTGCTCAACCTTTCCAGATCCTGTTGCAGCAGCATAGTGTCAGTAGTGTCCTTGACAACCCTGCCAACCTTTGTATCATCTGCAAACTTGGACATTAAGCTTGATATACCATCATCAATATCATTTATAAATACAGAAAACAATAATGGACCCAACACTGAGCCCTGAGGGACTCCACTAATAACATTAGTCCACGATGAGCAGTGTCCATTGATTACCACTCTCTGTCTTCTCCCCCTCAACCACCCCTTTATCTATAGCAGCAATTTGCCTCCAATGTCACACTGCTCCAATTTGTGTAGCAGTCTTCCATGTGCAACAGTATCAAAAGCCTTTCTAAGATCCAAGTATATAATATCAAAGTTATTCCCTGCATCCAGTTCTTTTGTGACTGCATCATAGTATCCAATCAAGTTGGTCAGGCAAGACTTCCCCTTAACAAAACCATGCTGTGTCTGAGCTATAACTGAAGTCTTGTCTAAATGATCCTGCAGTGCTTCTTTAACCAGTGCCTCCATTAATTTTCCTGGAACAGAAGTTAAGCTCACAGGTCTATAATTACTTGTGTCAGCCTTTGATCCTCCTTTGTGAATTGGGGTCACATTTGCACATTTCCAGTCTATGGGTACCTCCCCTGAGTCCAAGGAAGCTCTCATAATTATGGCTAAGGGTTTGCTTACTTCCTTTGCTGCCTCCTTTAATATAACTGGATAGATCCCATCCACCCCGGGTGCCTTTCTTGTGTTTATCTTCAACAGTTTCTCCTCCACTTTACTCCCAGTTATTTCAAGATTCTGTAGCTTACTGCTAGAGTTGAATACACCTCTGGCATTCCCCTCGCTGAATAACTCCTCATGTGTGAATGTCGATGCAAAATATTCATTTAGTTTGTTAGCTACCTGAGCAGGATCATCAACACTTGACCCATCAATATCAAGTGGACCGATCTGATTCATCCCCTTCCTTCTAGAGTTTACATAAGTAAAGAACTCTTTGCTGTTTTTCTTTGCATCCCTTGCCAAGGATTTCTCGTAATCTGCCTTCGCCTGCCTAACCTCATTTGTAACTTGGTTGCATATCAACTTGTATCTATCATAGGCTTCTGTGTCATGTGTTAATTTGTAAGTATCCCATGCATTTTTCTTCTCTGCCATATGCCTCATTAGTTCATCTGACATCCATTTTGGCCTAAATCTTGAACAATATTTCTTAGTTGGTATGTAAAGCCTAGTAGCTTCCAAGATAAGTTCTTTGAATGCTTCCCATTTTGAATTTGCTGTTGGTAACATCATCAGTTGGTCCCACTGTATAGAATTTAAATACTGTCTCAGTCCATCGTAGTCGCCTTTACGGAAGCAATAACCCTTCCCTTTACCCCTAATGGTAGTTACCTCTTTCAGTAAATCCCACTTCAGCACACTGTGATCACTGCCACCTAGTGGTTCATTTATCTGCAGATTCTTAATGCATGAAGAATCACTGCTGATAATCAAATCAAGAGTATTACTCCCTCTAGTTGCCTCCCGAACATGCTGGTGTAGAAAACAATCATCCAATAAATCCACAAAAGCCCTGCTAGTGTGTGAGTAACCAGCCCCCAAATTCCAGTCAATATCTGGGAAATTAAAATCTCCCATTATAAGACTCTCTGATTTACTGGCCCACTCTATTTCCCTGTACAGTTCCTTATTATACTCATCAGAGTCATTAGGCCTATAGCACACTCCTACTCTCAATTTGATCTCCCAATGCTTATGTCACACCAAACTGACTCAACACTGCACTGTCCAGCGATGTCGACTGGCTTCGCTTCCTTGGTTTTTATGTGTTTCTTAACTAATAGCATAACCCCTCTCCCCTTCCTATCCTGTCTATCCTTTCTGTAGACGTTGTACTCCCCAAATTGCAGTTCTGCATCCCTTATATCTGTGTGACACCACGTCTCTGATATCCCAACAATATCTGCCTTTGATGTTTTGAGCAATACCTCAAATTCATCAAATTTATTTACTAAACTCCTAGCATTGGTGTACACGCAAGTATACCTGCACCTGTTTCTATTCTTAGCTACCCTAACACAACCCATGTGTTTACTTGTACCGCAATGGCTCCCAGCAGTCTCTGAAATACCATGCATCTTGTTTTTCAGGCTTCTGCTCATTCTAATAGAAGCAGTGCAAGAATCTCTTTCACCTCTGCCAGTGGCTACTGTCAATCTATTGGTCTTTGTCTCCCCACAAGCTAGCAGTTTTCCGACCCACCTAACACTGCCTCGATAGCATCAGCAAATATTCTTGCACCCTTTCTATTTAAGTGTATCCCATCCCTGTAGAAGCAATCTCTCCTGTTAACAAGTACAGTCCAGGCTGAAAAAAATTCTACCCCTTGAGCCTTGCACAATCTTTCCAGGGCCGAATCGATCGACAAGGCTGTCATCATATACTCCCTCCTATCGTGTCTGGGCAGAATTGCAGACACTTTCAAATTCAACCCTAATTCTCGGCTTTTGTTCAACAGTGACCTGTACATCATCTTTTAAGAGCGCAAAAGGTGATATTGTTGAACAGGTTGGCACTAATGACTTTAAGAGTAAGAGATCTCTCAGATTTACTTAACAAGTACAGGTCAATGCTGAAAAAAAGTCGCAAGTTAGGGTTAAATTTGAAAGTGTTTGCAATTCTGCCCAGCCAAGATAGGAGTATAGGATGAGAGCCTTGCCAATCAATTCGGCCCTGGAGGTATTCTGCAAGGCTCATCGGGTAGAATTTTTTTCAGCATGGTATGTGCTTGCTAACAGGAGAAACTGCTTCTACAGGGATGGGATACACTTACATAGAAAGAGTGCAAGTATATTTGCTGATGCTATCGAGGCAGTGTTAAGTGGGTCGGAAAACTGCTAGCTTGGGGGGGGATTCACAGACTAAAAGATTAACAGTAGCTGCAGGCAGAGGTGAAAGTGATTCTTGCACTGCTTGTATTGTAATGAGCAGCAGCCTAGAGAGCAAGTTGCTGGGAGTCATCATGGAAAAAGTAAATACATGGGCTGTTAGGATAACTAAGAATATGGACAGGTGCATGTATATTTGCATGTACACCAATGCTAGAAGTATAGTAAATAAATTTGATGAATTTGAAGTGCTGATAAAGGCATCAAAGGCAGATAATGTTGGGATATCAGAGACATGGTGTCACACAGATACAAACAGTACAATATGCACAGAAAGGACAGACTGGGTAGGAAGGGAGGAGGGGTTATGCTGTTAGTTAAGAAACACACAAAATCTAATGAAGTGCATCCAGTTGACATGGGTGGACAGTGCAATGTTGAGTCTGTTTGGTGTGACATAAACACAGCGAAAGGGAAAAAAGAAGAGTACGAGTGTGTTATAGGCCTAATGACTCTGATGAGTACAACGAACAGTAGTGCAGAGAAATAGAGACAGGGTAAATCAGAGTGTCTTGTAATGGGGGATCTTAACTTTCCAAATATTGACTAGAATTTGTGCTTGGTCACTCACACATTAGAAGACTTTTGTGGATTTATTGGAGGATTGTTTTCTACAGCAACAACCAGAGGGAGTAATACTCTTGATCTGATTATCAGCAGTGATTATTCATGCATTAAGAATTTGCAGATAAAGGAACCACTAGGTGGCAATGATCACAGTGTACTGATGTAGGATTTACTTATAAGATGTAACTACCAGCAAGTGTAAAGGGAAGGGCCTTTGCTTTCGTAAAGGTGATTACAGTGGTCTCAGACAGTTTTTAAATTCTATACAGTGGGATCGACTGATGCCACTGTATATGACTGATGATGTTACCAACAGTGAATTCTAAATGGGAAGTCTTCAGGGACTTAATTTTGGAGGCTTCTAGACTTTTCATACCAGCTAAGAAATACTGTTCAGGCCTAAATGAATATTGGATGAATTAATGAGGCTCATGGCAGAGAAGAAAAATGCATGGGATACATATATATATTAACAGGCGACACAGAAGCCTACTGCATATATAAGCTGGTCTGTAATCAAGTCACAAAGGAGGTTAGGCGGGCAAAGGCAGATTACGAGAAAACTTTGGCAAAGTATGCAAAGAAAACCAGCAAAGAGCTCTTTACTTATGTAAATTCTAGAAGGAAGGGGATGGGTCAGATTGGTCCACTTAACATACATGGTTCAACTATTGATGATCCTGCTCAAGCAGCTGATAAACTGAATAAGTATTTTGCATTTACATTCACACATGAGGGGAATTCCAGAACTTTATCAAACTAACAGGGAGGTAAGCAATTTTGTAATAACTGAGAGCAAAATAAAGGAGAAATTGTTGGAAGTTTAACATAAAGAAGGCACCTGGGGTGGATGGAATCTATCCAGTTATATTAAAGAAAGCAGTGAGGGAAGTTTGCAAACCCTCAGCCATAATTATAAGGGTATCCTTAAATTCAGGGGAGGTCCCCATGGACTAGAGATGTGCAAATGTGTCTCCAATTCACAAAAGGGATTCAAAGGGTAACACAAATAATAATAGACTTGTTAGTTTAACTTCTGTTCTGGGGAAAATAATTGAGTCACTGGTTAAAGAGGTGATAAAGGATCCACTAGACAGACTGCAGTAATAATTCAGACACAGGATGGGTTTGTTAAGGGGAAGTCTTGTCTGACCATTTGATTAGATACTACGATGTGGTCACAAAGGAACTGGATGCAAATAATTTTGATATCATATACTTGGATTTCAAGTCAATCTTCCTCCCAGTCATTATCTATGGCACAGGCATATGGTTTTATAGAGCCACCGTACACAAAAAAAAAAAAAAAAAAAATAAGAAGAAATTAGACTCTTATCCAAAGATAATCTTACTAACCACCATGAGGGCACGGTCAATGCACCTGCTGTGCAGGTTCAGGCAGACACATTGCTTCTAGACCTGAAAGTCATAAAAAAGGACCTGAACTATAGAATAAAGAGGTAAATCCCAAACAACACCTTAGGAATAACACTTGAGAGAATCCCCCCCCTCTCTTTTTCTTTCTTCTTTACCAGCAATGGCAAAATAGATGGGAGGAGATAACAAAAGTGGAAGTCACTAGGAGTTAACCCTCAGGTAACCCTTAGTTTTGCCACACCACCTTCCTGGTCAGAGAACTGGACTCCATGCCACATTTCTGCTGACATGGCTCCCTAAATTCAAAGTTGTGTCAACTGGGTCTTACCCAGGATCTAAAATGTACCTGTGGAGCTGATGATTGGGACCATGTCCTTTATGATTGCCCCAACTACCATTCCCACAGATGCAGACTCATGACCATGATTGGTCCTATACACCAAGGAGATGAGAAACTACTCATCTCCAATGAGACATATTACATGGCCTTCTCCAAGTTTACTCACAAGATTTTGACACGAGGAGAAATGCTATGACTACCTAATCTATGACATCTCCCCCTACCTAGACAACTATCTACACCTGCATGTAACAATACCCAAATTTGACAGACCTGCTAGAATGTGTTTCCCACCCAGTGAGATTTTATGTTTTGACTTACCTTTTGTGTCTTTAGTTCATGTAAATAAGAATTAAGTCTATTTATAATCTTAAATTTATAATTTACATTATGTTTAAACTTTTCATATGTAGTTTTATTTAGAATATTTTTTTTATGTGCTTTAAATTTATATGGATATCATTACTACGACTATGAATGGGTATATTGTATCAATAAGTACCAGTGCATATACAAATGCATACATGAGGGTTCATATGTGTATGTGAGAACAAGCATATGTGAGAGTACATATGTGTTTGCAAGTGGGTATGTTTATTTATGTATGTGTGTAATGTGTGTGTGGCATGTTAACACATAAGTACATATCTGTGCTAGGTGGGAAATGAGCCGACTTAACCTCAAAAAAAAAAAAAAAAAAAAAACCCTTAAAATATGAGTGCCATTCTATTCTGCAGGGAACTATACTGAGCACTATACTGAGCGATATAAGTATGTATAAATGATAATTGAATGAGAATGTCTATAAGCATTAAATGTTGTTGTTATGTTGTTATTTAGGAGCATTAGCAACTAAGGCCATGTTGCTCTGGGGATATACAGTGGTCATTACCTGACCTTTCCGCATCCTCCGTATTTGGTGGTCACAGGCTTGAACCCTGGTTTAATCAAGAAGCGTGTGCTACACACTGCCGCTCCTGCCCACCTGGCTACGGAGGCACCATTAAATGTTGTACCTTGAATGTGTATATGATACATAAAAAACCTAGCTGCTATCGCAGATTAAGTTTTGTAAATGTGAGTGAATGCCAAGGTCATCTGCGTAAACTATGCAGTGATCGAGTGAAAGTTTGTGACTAATTAAAAAAAAAAGTGACAGTCTAGGTGGTTGTTATATTTAGGTGGCACCTGCATCCTATTCTGAATGATGATGAATGTCAGATAACAAATGGTTGAGTGAGCTGTGTTATGTGCCTTTTGAGTCTGCCACTAAATACATTATAAAAGTGTACTTTGTGTGTATGACAGGAATGCAGCTGGGCTGAGCACAGTGTTGTTCTAGCAGGCTCCCCCTCTAAATTAGGCTGCAGTGGGGGCAACCTAGTAGAACTGTTTGCTTGATGTTTGCAGAGCAATCGGGTACGGGACATGATACTGCCAAGGGGGATGTCTTTGTGTGCGCGCGATGCAAGGAGTGTATCGATATCAGGCAACAACTCGGCGTTCTTGTGGGCCTATATGAGAGCTTGAAGGACAGGGTGGATGCCCTCGAAGAAACTAAATTGAGGGGCCCATCGAGCTCTCAGCTGCCCACATCAACGCCAGAACTTGCACTTGGGCATCGCGTGACACAGAGACAACCCCCAAGGCAGAATGCGCTGGTCCCGAAGGAACTAGTAGTTGTTGGTGACTCTATTGTCAGGGAAATGGGGAACATGCTTTGTAAAAAAGATAGGTGGAACAGGACCAGGGTATGTCTGCCAGGGGCAAAGGTTGATGACGTTGTAGAGCGAATATCATCTTTTAAGGGCACAAAAGGTGATATAGTTGTACACGTTGGCACTAATAATATTAAGAGTAGGAGACCGGCAGAATTACTTAACAAGTACAGGTCACTGTTGAACAAAAGCCGAGAATTAGGGTTGAATTTGAAAGTGTCTGCAATTCTGCCCAGACACGATAGGAGGGAGTATATGATGAGAGCCTTGTCGATCAATTCGGCCCTGGAAAGATTGTGCAAGGCTCAAGGGGTAGAATTTTTTTCAGCCTGGACTGTACTTGTTAACAGGAGAGATTGCTTCTACAGGGATGGGATACACTTAAATAGAAAGGGTGCAAGAATATTTGCTGATGCTATCGAGGCAGTGTTAGGTGGGTCGGAAAACTGCTAGCTTGGGGGGAGACAAAGACCAATAGATTGACAGTAGCCACTGGCAGAGGTGAAAGAGATTCTTGCACTGCTTCTATTAGAATGAGCAGAAGCCTGAAAAACAAGATGCATGGTATTTCAGAGACTGCTGGGAGCCATTGCGGTACAAGTAAACACATGGGTTGTGTTAGGGTAGCTAAGAATAGAAAAAGGTGCAGGTATACTTGCGTGTACACCAATGCTAGGAGTTTAGTAAATAAATTTGATGAATTTGAGGTATTGCTCAAAACATCAAAGGCAGATATTGTTGGGATATCAGAGACGTGGTGTCACACAGATATAAGGGATGCAGAACTGCAATTTGGGGAGTACAACGTCTACAGAAAGGATAGACAGGATAGGAAGGGGGGAGGGGTTATGCTATTAGTTAAGAAACACATAAAAACCAAGGAAGCGAAGCCAGTCGACATCGCTGGACAGTGCAGTGTTGAGTCAGTTTGGTGTGACATAAGCATTGGGAGATCAAAATTGAGAGTAGGAGTGTGCTATAGGCCTAATGACTCTGATGAGTATAATAAGGAACTGTACAGGGAAATAGAGTGGGCCAGTAAATCAGAGAGTCTTATAATGGGAGATTTTAATTTCCCAGATATTGACTGGAATTTGGGGGCTGGTTACTCACACACTAGCAGGGCTTTTGTGGATTTATTGGATGATTGTTTTCTACGCCAGCATGTTCGGGAGGCAACTAGAGGGAGTAATACTCTTGATTTGATTATCAGCAGTGATTCTTCATGCATTAAGAATCTGCAGATAAATGAACCACTAGGTGGCAGTGATCACAGTGTGCTGAAGTGGGATTTACTGAAAGAGGTAACTACCATTAGGGGTAAAGGGAAGGGTTATTGCTTCCGTAAAGGCGACTACGATGGACTGAGACAGTATTTAAATTTTATACAGTGGGACCAACTGATGATGTTACCAACAGCAAATTCAAAATGGGAAGCATTCAAAGAACTTATCTTGGAAGCTACTAGGCTTTACATACCAACTAAGAAATATTGTTCAAGATTTAGGCCAAAATGGATGTCAGATGAACTAATGAGGCATATGGCAGAGAAGAAAAATGCATGGGATACTTACAAATTAACACATGACACAGAAGCCTATGATAGATACAAGTTGATATGCAACCAAGTTACAAAGGAGGTTAGGCAGGCGAAGGCAGATTACGAGAAATCCTTGGCAAGGGATGCAAAGAAAAACAGCAAAGAGTTCTTTACTTATGTAAACTCTAGAAGGAAGGGGATGAATCAGATTGGTCCACTTGATATTGATGGGTCAACTGTTGATGATCCCGCTCAGGTAGCTAACAAACTAAATGAATATTTTGCATCGACATTCACACATGAGGAGTTATTCAGCAAGGGGAATGCCAGAGGTGTATTCAACTCTAGCAGTAAGCTACAGAATCTTGAAATAACTGGGAGTAAAGTGGAGGAGAAACTGTTGAAGATAAACACAAGAAAGGCACCCGGGGTGGATGGGATCTATCCAGTTATATTAAAGGAGGCAGCAAAGGAAGTAAGCAAACCCTTAGCCATAATTATGAGAGCTTCCTTGGACTCAGGGGAGGTACCCATAGACTGGAAATGTGCAAATGTGACCCCAATTCACAAAGGAGGATCAAAGGCTGACACAAGTAATTATAGACCTGTGAGCTTAACTTCTGTTCCAGGAAAATTAATGGAGGCACTGGTTAAAGAAGCACTGCAGGATCATTTAGACAAGATTTCAGTTATAGCTCAGACACAGCATGGTTTTGTTAAGGGGAAGTCTTGCCTGACCAACTTGATTGGATACTATGATGCAGTCACAAAAGAACTGGATGCAGGGAATAACTTTGATATTATATACTTGGATCTTAGAAAGGCTTTTGATACTGTTGCACATGGAAGACTGCTACACAAATTGGAGCAGTGTGACATTGGAGGCAAATTGCTGCTATAGATAAAGGGGTGGTTGAGGGGGAGAAGACAGAGAGTGGTAATCAATGGACACTGCTCATCGTGGACTAATGTTATTAGTGGAGTCCCTCAGGGCTCAGTGTTGGGTCCATTATTGTTTTCTGTATTTATAAATGATATTGATGATGGTATATCAATCTTAATGTCCAAGTTTGCAGATGATACAAAGGTTGGCAGGGTTGTCAAGGACACTACTGACACTATGCTGCTGCAACAGGATCTGGAAAGGTTGAGCAGATGGGCTGAGAGGTGGCAAATGAAGTTTAACATTGACAAATGTAAAGTACTACACATGGGAAACAGAAACCCCAGAGCAACGTATCAACTCTGTGGTACTACATTGACAGTGGTAGAGAATGAAAGGGACTTGGGGGTGATTGTGCAGACAGATATGAAGTTCTCTGAGCAGTGCAGCCGGGCTGCAAGAGTAGCTCATGGAGTATTGTCAATGATATACAGGAATTTTTCCAGCAGGGATAAGGAGGTGATTATTCCCTTGTATAAGGCAATGGTCAGGCCACACCTAGAGTACTGTATACAGGTCTGGAGGCCTCATTTCAAGAAGGACGTAGAGCTGCTGGAACGAGTACAGAGAAGGGCAACAAGATTAGTGAATGGAACAAAGGGGTGCTCTTACGAAGAAAGGCTTAAGTTTTGCAAATTACAGTGTCTGGAGACTAGGCACCAGCGAGGTGATCTGATAGAGGTGTATAAAGCCTTGAATGGTTTAAGCATGCTCAATGCTGATGGGATTCTTCCTCTAGCTCAGAAAAATCACCTGAGAGGGCATAAATTCAAATTGAGGAAAGACAGATGTAGGATAGACGTGCGGAAATTTGCCTTTAGCCAGCGGGTGGTTGGTTGGTGGAACAGACTGCCATCCCTTGTGGTGGAGGTTGATAGCCTAAATAAGTTTAAGGCTCAGCTGGACAGGTATTTTGAACGAACAGAGGGGTGAAGTGGAAGTGGGTTTTTTTTTTTTTTTTTTGGCTGATGCTGCATAAGCTTGCTTTCTTGCATCAAATGCCTCTACTAATGCTAATGCTAACCCCCCCTTGCTGATGCCAAGCCACCATTGTGGCATGACATAGTGCTGCCCACAATATGATCTCCCCATATGGCACCCCAGCCCTATGACCTTTTCCCCCCCCTCACAAACCATCTTCTCTCTTCCACCTTCCATACCAACCATTTCACCTGGTGGACCCCACCACCAAAACCTTTCTCTGCTCTCAACAGTACCCCCCCCATGGAGGTTGCACTCTTCCCATGTGGATCATCCCCCCCCCTCCATCCCTTTAACTTTCTAAATCCAGGTGGAAAGTCTTCCTATCATCCACTTCCTTTATTTTCATCTGTTCCTCCCCTCCTCAACTGTCTCCCTGTACTCCTTCTCCAATTAAAAATCTTCCAGAATTTTTATTCAACCATTTTATTCGACAATATTCAAAGTCATTCCAAAATCAGCCATAGTTATATTAAATAAAGATCTTAATATAACAGTAATAACAAGGAACCATGCAAAATTCAACTTGCATATTAATTTCTACATGTACAATTTCTTTTTACTTCATTTCATTATACTGTCCTCCTTCTGAAGGTATAAAGGAATCCATAAGTTACTTAAAAACAGTACTTGACATTATTGGAAGTGCCAATTTGGTAATAACAATGGATTCAAATGCAAAATCCTTACTATGGTCTAGTAATACAAAGACAGTAGGGATAGAGAGGAGTTTTAATTGGCATACAATTTAATTATTCAAAATAAATAAGTAATGTTGTATACTTTTTCAACAGTGAATGGTGAATCCAACATTCACTTGACTATTACTTCACCAGGTTTTATTCAAAAATTATAGTGGAATGTAGTGACAGAATACATGAATAGTGACCACAGGACAATTCATTTTGAAATAATGTTAGACTACAATAATTGTTAAATTTCTCGATTACAGGACTTGAAAAGGTTTTCAATTAAAAATGTTAACTGGAGTGAATTTAAAGAATCATTATTAAATTTTTCCGAAGAAAATAGAATACAATTGAATGGACTTAGTGCTTATGAATACTCTTTTTATATTCAAAATTCCCTTTTTTAGGACATGAGAAGAAATGCTATGATTACAATATGACTACAATATGCAGCCAAGAAGGAAAATAGGCATAAAACCATAGTTCCATGGTGTCTAATGAGCTTTCGTAATTAATAAGGGAAAAAGTTAATAACACTGACAGTTTTAACATACTCTCATGGCCTAAGAATGAAGTTCAAATTTTAAAGAATATCTGTAAGAATAAAAGAAAATTATATTATAAAGTAACTGCGGAACATAAATTGAGATCCTAGCAAATCTTAATAATGCAGGTTGGCAATCAAGAACCATGAGGTTTGGTGTACAAGATAAGAAGGGATAAACTGTAAGCATATGACGTAATCAGTACCATTAAGTCAGATGGTTCAGAAACAACTGAAGAAGGTACTAATTAGAAATTAAGTCAGGTCTAGTTTTAATAGTCTTGGAACTATGGTACTGATGACACAGATGCTCTTTGATTGTCAACAGTACAATGGAGGAGGTACATATGCACCCCCTTTAGAAATACACATTTTACTATTATCATTAACCATATGGTCAAGGAAGCCTGAGGCTTTTGCTGCACCAGCCAAAAAAAAAAAAAAAAAATTCTGAGTTACCCCTGAGAGAGAGAGAGAGAGAATCATTGAGAAAGAAGAATGATGATATCCAGCTCAGGACCCTGGGTGTGCCAAGCCCATACTCACCAGATGTGAGCCCTAAGGGTATAAATGACTTACTATTACAGTAGAGCGTCAGTTATCTGGAATAATTGACGTCAGACCTCTTCCGGATAGCCAAATTTTCTGGATAATCAAACTTAAGGTAAGATTAAATAAAATAATAATAATAATAAAAAAAAAATTATAAACCAATCTCGGAAAACAGAAACATACATCCAGGCATTTTTATGATTTTTATACAAAACAGGAAAATTAAAAAGATTTTTAAATGCTCTGGGTTTTTTCTTCTTACCGATAACGAGCATGGACAATCTGTGTGTTCCAGTAGAATCTGCACACACATAGTGATTGTAACTCACTCTTTTCTTATCTTAAAACCTGGTTCAGGCATTTCTCTTTTAGTGGCTAGGGTTTTTTTCGGTAATGCTTTCCATAATAAGCCTGTCTCATCAACATTATAAACATTTTCTTTCTCTTAATTTACTATAGTTGAAGCAAACTTACAAGGACACTGCTGCCAATTCGTCTGCAGGGAGTTTCTTGCCTTGAATATCTAGTTCACATATACCATGTCTCAGTTTAAAGTTTTACAGCCAATCTGTGCTTAACTTAAAAATCTTCATTGCCTCTTAATTTTTGATTAAAATCCAATGCTTTTTCACACAACACTGAGCCAGACACTGGTTCATCTAAACTTTGCTTCTGAAGAAATTACAAATAAAGTGCACTCTCTAAAGCGGCATTTCCAGGTTTCGACAGTCTTTTTCCTGCTCGATACTCCTTCACTATCCATAATCGACACAAATTCTGTTATAGCATTGGAATTTTTCTTGATGTTGTAAGTTATTGAAGCCCCCACATCAAACTCTTTGGAGAGATTTCCTAAATTTTCACCTTTTCTAATTATATTAATAATTTCCATTTTTTGTTGCAATGTTAAAACTATGTGTTTTCATTTCGTTCACATTTTACTGTAAAAAATTGGGAACAAAATAATATATCATACAGTTTCGGGCCGATATTATTCTTACCGAATCTGGAGCTAAACTAATCTGAAATTCACTCATGGTTTCCGAGAAAACCCAGTAGTAAACTTATCTGCAAAAGTATAAGTTTCTTCTCAATGCAAAAAGTCTAAATTTCCCATCCACTTCCTCATTCATTTCACAAAATATACATGGTCTCTGTTCTGGTCTCAATTATGTCCATTTCTGCTTAGTCTGCCAAGCTCAACTTACTTTTTTTGACAGAATTCCAATTATTGGTTGCCTTAACCAGTGCTCATCTCAGTTGTCCTAATTATTCGGGTACAATTCCTTTCGCTTAAAAGGTGGTACTTGTGCATATGTCCACTCTGATATTCCTTGTGAGAGACTTAATAATTTGGAATCTTCTCTGGCTTAAAATTTGTCCATCATTCTCTCAATTATATCTGTTGTCTCTATCATTCTCCCAACTCCACTAATTGAACTCACTGACTTCCTTTCTTTGAAACCTCACTTTCTCCAGTTCAACCTTCCTGTTTTCTAGTCATGTTTTTCCTGTTTTCTAGCTGGTCAAAGTACTGAAACTTTGACCAGCTTTTGTAATTACTAACGACCACACACAGATTGTTCACTTACCTTGCAGAATATCAGACAATTCTAACCACACATCCAACTCTTGATCTTTTTCTTAAAAGCAACCCTTCAAATTTATATGGTTGAGGCAGTGGACTAGGAACAGCTTGACATTTGGGCAGGTGCCAAGGGCGCCGACAGGAGAAGGGCACCACTGACAGGCCACATCAGTACAGTGCCAAGCTATTTCGACACTCAAGGCTAGCTGACGAAATGGCACCCATCGATGATGTTGAATCAAGATGACAGCACAGGGAGGGTGAAAATTAATTTTCACATGGCGATTCAATCCTGCATGCATCCTTACATCTGAGTACATACTGCATAGCATCACAGATCTATTTGCTGTTCAGAATGTAACTTTGGAGGGACCAATCAGGCGATTGCTTCATCAGCGCATGCTCGAATGCATAGTAGTTTGCAATTCACGCATTATGTACAAACTGAATAAGCTATAAGTTAGTGTTTTTGTGATTGTTATATAAACAGATAATCGTGGATATTGTGATTTATAATTTAAATCAAACAATAAACGCCAAATTAATTTTAGACATGCCACCAAAGAAAAAAAGTGGACATCAGTACCGCGTAGAAAAACTGCATAAAGAGGAAATTAGAAAAAAAAAACATTCTGCTAGTTTACAAAACATTCTGCTAGTTTACAAAGCTAGTTTACAATAAGCTACTCCAAACCTGAAAATGACAAAGAAAACGAACGTGATTCGAATGAAGATGAAACCAATGATGATGCCACTGAAATGGAAGTCCAAGAAAAAGCTCAAACAGTTGAAGTTATTTTAAAAGAATTAGAAAGTGTAGACAATAACCAACAACAGTTAGCAGCAATAATATTAACATGGAACGTGTAAGTCTGAATTTTAATGATCCAACCACATGGAACTTTAACACCCACAAAAACAGATCTCTTATGGTGCAGCAACACGGTCCCAAACATATAGTCTTAAATACGTATCCTGTCATTAGGGCCAATGTTTCAATAATTCGTGGAAATACAAAAATGAAGGTATTGAAAAAACAACAACAACAACAAGGAAATGATTATTTTTTTTTTCAAAAACAAAGATGCAATATGTTGTTTCTGTGCCTCTTATTTGTATCTGGCACAAATAATGTTCCATTTTACAGCTCAGATGGATTTAAGGATTGGAAACATCTAAATCCAAACGTTCTTTTTCACAAGAATTCATTACAACAACACACACAATTCCACAAATTGGAAATTATTAGAAAAGGGTCTTTAAAAAGGTGGACTAATTGACAACGCTGCACAAGCAGCACTAAGAAACAAAATTCCGAAATGGCGTCATATACTGAAAATAATATTGTTCTGTGCTGAAAATAATTTGGCATTTGTGGACATGCTAGTAATATTGATACCGAAGGAAAAAAATTGTGGCATATTTTTAAACTTGATAAAATTTGTCAGCCAATTTGACTTTGGTATGAAAAATGCTTTGGAATCGCATATTAAACACCACACTAATTATTTATCTCCAGAAATTCAGAATGAATTTATTAATTTGTTAGTAATAAAAGTATGAAGTGAAATAACTTAAAATAACTAAATGCAATAAGGCATAATATGTTAAGAGTTATCTATGGTGTATCCACACTATAATATCAGTGTGGATACACCATAGATAACTCTTAAGAAAAAACTATAGTAGTGTGGGAGGCATCATTCCCGCTGTATCTCATATTGTGCTCAATGATAGGCCAAAAGTTTTGAAACGGTGCTGTTTCACTTCCACGAAACAACAGATGACCGCTTGTCAGAACAAAGGAAAACCACTCTCTTCTAAATCTCTAACAGGGTACTTACAATAGAAGATTGACCAGAGCCTAATGTCCGAATGTTGAATACACCTTGGCCTGTCCACTGGCTATGGATACACAGAAAGTAGTTGACTAGCTCGACTTCTTGGTATGTGGGACAGGTAAACGAATAGATTTTACAGGTTCCACTGAGTTGTAGATGATAATCTCTTTATCTTTTAATTCGAGCATAAAAACAGCACTATTGCTTGTTTGAAGGCCATGGGTGCGAACAATGTGTACTCAGTTAAGTCTCGTAATGCAGTCGTTATGTGGAAAATTTTCTTCGTTCTACGAACAAAGAAAATTTTAGTTTCCATAAAACAAAAAAAATTCTATTTAGCGAATTCTAAAAAAAAAACAAAAAAACATTTATCTCTAAATAGAAAAATTCGCTATAAAGAAGTTTGTTAAACAGAGGTCCGACTGTACTTATTATTATGATTTTACCAATTATCGAAATAAGGTGCATAGCCACAAATTTGCCAAGGGTGCCGAAACCTAGCTATGCCTCTGGGTTGAGGTGAGTGGTCCTCTGTGCACCTTAGATCACAACTCGGTGGTAGTCTCTTCAATGGAGCCTTTCTTTCATAACCATTCCTAGCCCTGAGTTGTTTGGCATTATAACAATGCAAAATGGGGAAAGACTACTCTTCTTCTTCTTTTCCTTTGTTGGATTTACTGTTTTAAATCTGCTGTCAATGTTTGCTCAGATTGTGTCAACGAAATTATTTTTGTAGGGATGAAATCTTTTATTCCAGACCCCAACTGGAATTCTCGTTCCTTTTTCTAAACCTTGGTTTTCCAATAAATGTGCTAAGGCTGTTCAAAATAAGAACGCTGCATATCACAAATGGCTAGCATCCAAATCTCCAGGTTCATTTTCTGCTTACACTGAAGCTTGGAACACTTGTAAAGCAGTTACTAATCAATCCAAGCTAGATTTTAAAGAGGCTAAGACTAAAAAAGTTGCTTCTTGCCTAATGATAGTTGAGCATTCTGATCTTGAAGATATGGGCCCCAAATTTGCCCATCTATACTCCCACTTCTGGTAAAACCAGGTGGTTCTGTTAAATCCTCAACAAAAGATAAAGCTGACTTCTAGCATACCACTTTTCTTCTAACTTCTATTGATGAACTTGGTAAGCCACCTCCTACCATTCCCAGTACACTGCACTCCACTCAATGCCCCCTGTGGTCTTCTGTCAAAAGTACATCAGAAGAATTTTGAACAGTTGATACCAAGAAAGCTCCAGGTCCTGTTTCTCCACTTGTTCTCAAAATCTGTGCTCCCGAGCTTACTCCTATTCTATGACATCTTTTTAGACTTTTTTTTTTTTTTTTTCACTGGTGTTTTTTTCCTTCTGATTGGAAATTTGCTCATATCTAGCCAGTTCCTAAAGAGGGGTGACTAATTTCCCTCTCCATTGCATTATCATTCCATTATTACTTCTCTTTCCAAAGTAATGGAAATGAAATCCATCAACCATCAACTCAAACTATCTCAAAACTTCTATCTGATCGACGATTGCCAGTATGACATCTGACAGTGTAAATCCACTGCTGATATACTGGTTTATGTTACCTATCTATAGACAAATTCAATGGAAAAACTCAGTGAAACTCAAGCAGTTGCTGGAGTTTTCTATGGCTTTTGATCATGTTTGGCACAAAAGCCTACTAAAGCTTCCATCTTATGGTTTGCCAACTGTTTTTTGTAATTGGATATCCAGTTTTCTCTCTAACCACTCACTATGGTGATAGTAGATGGCACTTGGTCTTCTAATTTTTCCACTAATGCTAATGTTTTTCAAGATTCAGCTCTTTCTCCCACTGTTCCTCTTGTATATCAATGACCTTCCACTGACTGGAAGCCCTGTCCATAGCAGTCAGTAGCACATTGCATTTAACCTACCTTCCAGTTTGAGATATCTTGCCCTGCACAAACAGCTTCAACGTACTTAAATACTGTTCTCTGGGCAACTCTCCAAAGAAAATTTAGTTAACTTTAATCCTTCTAAAACTGAGTCCTGTTGTATACCTCACAGAAAAGGAGTCTACTGCTCTTATGCTTATCTTTAATGACACTCAGATTTCAAGACATGATCACATACCTCTATTATGGATTACCCTAACTTCTAATCTCTCTTGGCATAAGCAAATCACAAATATTGCTTCCTCTGCATCTATATAACTGGGCTTTCCCTTTCACTCTTGGCATTACTTGTCTTCTAAATAACTGCTTGTCCTGCACAAATCTCAAATTCATCCTACCATGGAATATTGTTCCCACATCTGGGGATGGTGACTCCAAATCCTCTTTCAGGCTTCTAGACTTCATTCAAAAGAGGCCAGTCAGGTTAATTAATGACCCATCCTTGCACCACTCTGTTTCATAGACATTCTGTTTCTGTTGTATGCATTTTCTATAGATACTTCCATGGGCACCGTTCTTCTGAATTAGCGTCTGTAATTCCCCCTCTTTCTTCCAAACCAGTCTGAATATGCTGCAACCAGTCAACTTCCACCTCACATAACCAACTCTTCTTTCTCATTTATCCCTTTGGCTTCTGTTTCCTGGAACAAACTTCCTTCACGTTTCCTGAAAATCACAATCTACAGCTGAAACCCTTTAAAACGTGATTCCACTTATAATGCAAGCAAGCACGGCTCCCATTTTTCGTCAGTTGAAATGTGTTTTTAGTCACTGAAAATCAAATTTTGGATTCCTTGTGAATATGTGGCGCTGTTTTCAGTTTAACTCAAACCTGTGATATGCATTATCCTTTGATTTCCGTAAGAACAAAATAATGACTTGTAACTTTACTTGCAAAGTGTTTTAACATACAGTATATATTTTTAAAAAGTTTGTAAGATACAAAGTTTCACAAACACCTATTTCTCTGAACAAGAATAGTATGTGAAAATAAAACAATTTTACGAACCAAGAAAACAACATTTCAGTTAGTGGGAGTGGGCCTATAGGAATAATAGACAAAGAAACGCAGTAAAGTAGAAAGACCGTGGATTTAAAGGGTGCTCAGGGATGTAATCAACGTCAATTTAATACCTCTATCATCCGCCACTTAAACGTGGCATTTAGTCATTTTTGGAAAAGGTGGCTTGCCGCAGTTCAAAAGTAGTATAGTCAGTAGGGGATCTAACGGTCTGTTTTCCCTTTGGTAAGGAAAAACAAAGTTGTCATTAGTAATGTATAGGAAGAATAACTTTAAGAAATAACATAGTGATTGGGTCTGTACAAATTAGTTAGGCGGAGATATGCAAATAAGAGGGAAATAAGTAGGGTTTTCGTGCGGAAAAGCATTCCTTGCACAAGTTAAATCTCCTACTGTTAAGTTTTCTTGTTTCTTAAATTGTAAGTTGTATTTTTAAAATACAGTATAAATTTAAAGAAATGTCTGAAACTTCAAAAAAATGGATGAAGTTTACTATACTATGAAACTGATAGAATCAAGTGCAAAGTCCAACAAACTCAAGCGGCTACAGACCTTGGAGTGAATGAATCTACAGTGCATGGATGGAAGAAAGAAGAGGAGAAACTTCATGATGCAGCCAAGTCTATGGAAACAAGCGATGGACTGCAACAAAAATGCATGCGGCAACCACAAGACGAACAATTGGATAAAGCTGTGTTTCAGTTGTTTTTTCAAGAACGATCTGAAGATACACCTCTATCTGGATCCCATCTGCAAACCCAAGCTAAAAAATTCCACACTCATGGAAATGAGTCCATAGCATTCGCTGCAAGTAATGGATGCCTAACACGTTTTAAAAAGTTGCATGGAATAACCAAAATGGCTATATCAGGTGAAATATGTTCAGCCGATGATGAAGATATATGCTCTTACCCTACCCAACTTCAGAAAATAATTTATGATTGTGGCTACACCGCAGAACATGCATATAACTGTGATGAGACCAGACTTTGTTATAAAATGTTACCCAATTCACTCTGGCTTGTAAGGAAGATGCTCAGAGAAAACAACGCTTCAAGGAAATGAAAGACAGAGTGACCATAGTTCTCTGTGTAAACCAAACAGGAAATTGCAAACTAAAGCCGCTTTGCGTAGGAAAGTTTAAATCACCATGGTGCTTCCATCATGTGGAAGCACCATGGCCATTTGCCTGTGACTTTATCAAAAATGCATGGATGACTTCCAGTATTTTTGAAAACTAGTTTCATGACCAATTTCTACCTGATGTACATAAACACTTATGGCAACAAGGGCTATATACCAAAGCTCTCTCCTGCTGCTGAATAACTGTCCTACCCATCTTCCTGACAACCTAATAAGCAGAGATGGTAAATTCCTAGCTACTTACTGCAAAAACACATCAAACATACAGCCTCTGGATCAAGGGATTATATCATCGTTTAAAATGAACTTCCGCAAGACTCTGAAACAGTGAATAATCAATAGTGGGGATTCTATTACCTCATTTTTAAAGAAGCTGAAGATTTTTACATTGGTAGCAAAGCATTGTAAACCGTGATGAAAAGGTGCATTTCAAAATGTTGGAGAAACATTGGGTGCAAGACTGATCCCAGATAACTCCCAAGTAGCCAGTGACAGTGATGAAGAGAATGACTTTGAAGGCTTTATAGAGGAAGATGTTGCTGCTACTGACCAGTTCTTGGAAAGATACACTAATGAAGGCCTGACAGAAGATGACGTAGCCCATGCTGAGAAAGACTGGCACAGTTCATCGATAGAGAAAGAGGGGCCACAACAACTGTCCTACATATGAACACAACTGACTCAGAAATAATCGAAAACATTACTGGCAAAAGTCGTGATCCAGATGCAACCGAAGACGAGGAGCCACAGCCTCCACCTAAGATCGCGGAGGCACTCGCTGGTTTGCAAACTAGACAAATTTCTCGAAACAGAAAAGGTAGATTCCTTTTCAATTTTACAGTTAAAATGCCTTATAGAAACTGTTAAAAAGAAACAAAGAGCTGCAATGAAACAGTCAACCCTTGATTGTTTTTTAAAAAAATGAAAGACTTGAAAGTAGTGACTAAAATGTGCAAAAGTTTGTTCGCTAATTGTCTACTGAGTAGTTGAAAGAACACGGAGTGCATTATGTTTTCCTTTTTCTCCCGAGTTTGCAACCGTTTTTTTAATTTCAAAACATGAACGTAACAGTCAATACAACCACGTGAAAAAGCGCTTTTTGTGAGTATTGATTTGTTTTTGACAAAAAGTGTGTTAATTGTACACACACCTTTTGACAAAAGGTGTGTGTTTATCGTGTTTATGTATATTAATAAAAGATGGAAACAATGCAATTGCATATTATTTCCATTATTATTCTTTGCGTTGCAGTGCAATTATTGCACAAAAAAAAAGATAGGAGCAAAATTAATAGTATGTATAAAGTTTGAATACGAAAAATGGCTAGAATTTTATAACGCGATCCCATTTATTCGGATTATTTGGACCCCTAGTATTGCGTTATAATGGGTTTCAATTGTATCTTCTTCTGTCTTCTCAACCAACAACCCACACTGGCACTAAGTATAGTAAGTTCTAATACCTTTCACGTTTGGATTTTCACAATAAAAATAAAAGTTGATTTTTTTTATCTGCAATAATGAATAAATTAATATTGGAGATATATATATATACACACACACACACACACACTGATTTATTTATAGGGAAAATATAAAGTTTGCTCTTAATATAATGCTAATATAAGTTCCTGGTTGTGCACTTTTTTTTATTTTTATAGATTGATTATAAGTATATCATAAAACAGGCTTCTGCAGAACAGTGGAAAGCACAAACCAAAAATAAACAACTGCAAATTAAACAAATGCCCCCAATAGTATAAATCAAGTTTTGGGACAATCAAATATAAACAAACCCTCCTTGCTGAAATCTGCATAATTTCATACTCACCTAATCTACTAAGGTTAGCAACTAGAGCTGGAACATTCTACTAGACTTCTGATACACAAGTACTCATTGAACTATAGCATATCACAAGGAATTATCCAATCTGACTTAGTTATTTAATTACTTAATGATGATACAATTATATTATCTCTCTTTAGTGATTCTTATCCTTGATTTTGTTATGTATTAGCATTAGCATTAGTAGAGGCATTTGATGCAAGAAAGCAAGCTTATGCAGCATCAGCCAAAAAAAAAAAAAAAAAAAAAACCACTTCACCCCTCTGTTCGTTCAAAATACCTGTCCAGCTGAGCCTTAAACTTATTTAGGCTATCAACCTCCACCACAAGGGATGGAAGTCTGTTCCACCAACCAACCACCCGCTGGCTAAAGGCAAATTTCCGCACGTCTATCCTACATCTGTCTTTCCTCAATTTGAATTTATGCCCTCTCAGGTGATTTTTCTGAGCTAGAGGAAGAATCCCATCAGCATTGAGCATGCTTAAACCATTCAAGGCTTTATACACCTCTATCAGATCACCTCGCTGGTGCCTAGTCTCCAGACACTGTAATTCGCAAAACTTAAGCCTTTCTTCGTAAGAGCACCCCTTTGTTCCATTCACTAATCTTGTTGCCCTTCTCTGTACTCGTTCCAGCAGCTCTACATCCTTCTTGAAATGAGGCCTCCAGACCTGTATACGGTACTCTAGGTGTGGCCTGACCATCGCCTTATACAATGGAATAATCACCTCCTTATCCCTGCTGGAAAAATTCCTGTATATCATTGACAATACTCCATGAGCTACTCTTGCAGCCCGTCTGCACTGCTCAGAGAACTTCATATCTGCCTGCACAACCACCCCCAAGTCCCTTTCATTCTCTACCACTGTCAGTGTTGTACCACAGAGTTGATACGTTGCTCTGGGGTTGCTGTTTCCCATGTGTAGTACTTTACATTTGTCAATGTTAAACTTCATTTGCCACCTCTCAGCCCATCTGCTCAACCTTTCCAGATCCTGTTGCAGCAGCATAGTGTCAGTAGTGTCCTTGACAACCCTGCCAACCTTTGTATCGTCTGCAAACTTGGACATTAAGCCCGATATACCATCATCAATATCATTTATAAATACAGAAAACAATAATGGACCCAACACTGAGCCCTGAGGGACTCCACTAATAACATCAGTCCACGACGAGCAGTGTCCATTGATTACCACTCTCTGTCTTCTCCCCCTCAACCACCCCTTTATCCATAGCAGCAATTTGCCTCCAATGTCACACTGCTCCAATTTATGTAGCAGTCTTCCATGTGCAACAGTATCAAAAGCCTTTCTAAGATCCAAGTATATAATATCAAAGTTATTCCCTGCATCCAGTTCTTTTGTGACTGCATCATAGTATCCAATCAAGTTGGTCAGGCAAGACTTCCCCTTAACAAAACCATGCTGTGTCTGAGCTATAACTGAAGTCTTGTCTAAATGATCCTGCAGTGCTTCTTTAACCAGTGCCTCCATTAATTTTCCTGGAACAGAAGTTAAGCTCATAGGTCTATAATTACTTGTGTCAGCCTTTGATCCTCCTTTGTGAATTGGGGTCACATTTGCACATTTCCAGTCTATGGGTACCTCCCCTGAGTCCAAGGAAGCTCTCATAATTATGGCTAAGGGTTTGCTTACTTCCTTTGCTGCCTCCTTTAATATAACTGGATAGATCCCATCCACCCCGGGTGCCTTTCTTGTGTTTATCTTCAACAGTTTCTCCTCCACTTTACTCCCAGTTATTTCAAGATTCTGTAGCTTACTGCTAGAGTTGAATACACCTCTGGCATTCCCCTCGCTGAATAACTCCTCATGTGTGAATGTCGATGCAAAATATTCATTTAGTTTGTTAGCTACCTGAGCAGGATCATCAACACTTGACCCATCAATATCAAGTGGACCAATCTGATTCATCCCCTTCCTTCTAGAGTTTACATAAGTAAAGAACTCTTTGCTGTTTTTCTTTGCATCCCTTGCCAAGGATTTCTCGTAATCTGCCTTCGCCTGCCTAACCTCCTTTGTAACTTGGTTGCATATAAACTTGTATCTATCATAGGCTTCTGTGTCATGTGTTAATTTGTATGTATCCCATGCATTTTTCTTCTCTGCCATATGCCTCATTAGTTCATCTGACATCCATTTTGGCCTAAACCTTGAACAATATTTCTTAGTTGGTATGTAAAGCCTAGTAGCTTCCAAGATAAGTTCTTTGAATGCTTCCCATTTTGAATTTGCTGTTGGTAACAACATCAGTTGGTCCCACTGTATAGAATTTAAATACTGTCTCAGTCCATCGTAGTCGCCTTTACGAAAGCAATAACCCTTCCCTTTACCCCTAATGGTAGTTACCTCTTTCAGTAAATCCCACTTCAGCACACTGTGATCACTGCCACCTAGTGGTTCATTTATCTGCAGATTCTTAATGCATGAAGAATCACTGCTGATAATCAAATCAAGAGTATTACTCCGTCTAGTTGCCTCCCGAACATGCTGATGTAGAAAACAATCATCCAATAAATCCACAAAAGCCCTGCTAGTTTGTGAGTAACCAACCCCCAAAATCCAGTCAATATCTGGGAAATTAAAATCTCCCATTATAAGACACTCTGATTTACTGGCCCACTCTATTTCCCTGTACAGTTCCTTATTATACTCATCAGAGTCATTAGGCCTATAGCACACTCCTACTCTCAATTTTGATCTCCCAATGTTTATGTCACACCAAACTGACTCCACACTGCACTGTCCAGCGATGTCGACTGGCTTCACTTCCTTGGTTTTTATGTGTTTCTTAACTAATAGCATAACACCTCCCCCCTTCCTATCCTGTCTATCCTTTCTGTAGACGTTGTACTCCCCAAATTGCAGTTCTGCATCCCTTATATCTGTGTGACACCACGTCTCTGATATCCCAACAATATCTGCCTTCGATGTTTTGAGCAATACCTCAAATTCATCAAATTTATTTACTAAACTCCTAGCATTGGTGTACACGCAAGTATACCTGCACCTGTTTCTATTCTTAGCTACCCTAACACAACCCATGTGTTTACTTGTGCCGCAATGGCTCCCAGCAGTCTCTGAAATACCATGCATCTTGTTTTTCAGGCTTCTGCTCATTCTAATAGAAGCAGTGCAAGAATCTCTTTCACCTCTGCCAGTGGCTACTGTCAATCTATTGGTCTTTGTCTCCCCCGAAGCTAGCAGTTTTCCGACCCACCTAACACTGTCTCGATAGCATCAGCAAATATTCTTGCACCCTTTCTATTTAAGTGTATCCCTTCCCTGTAGAAGCAATCTCTCCTGTTAACAAGTACAGTCCAGGCTGAAAAAAATTCTACCCCTTGAGCCTTGCACAATCTTTCCAGGGCCGATCCAGGGTATGCTTGTATGTAACATATAACATACAGCATATGCAACAGATAAGAATGTACTGGTAAAAATAGTAATAGGTACACTTCAGCTATTCTGCAAAGAAACGCCCACAACAACAGCAATGTATAGATTACGATCAACTTCAGCAAATAAGCAGTTAAGAATTGTATATAATGCTAAACTTTTTCTGCCTCACAAAATACTTACTTGTTCATATATAGCTATAGCTTTTTCATATTGCTCTAATTGAGCAGCATACTTTGCCACACTTAGCATACATTTGTTGGCAGAACTGAAAAGATAAAATAAAATGTGTGCAATTTAAAATATTTTTAAGGATGAAAACTAAAATTTTTAACTAGAATTTTGTAACAGGTACATCAATGTAATCATAAAAAAAAAAAGCTGTTAACTTTTAACTATTTGTATCATGTTGCTAGAGCTACTTTTTTTACAAATATGAAAAATTAGAATAACTACCAAAATTACAAATACCATGCATTCCTGAAAAGTGTTTCATAAAGCAAAAGTTTGTAAATCAGTTGTAATTTACCCATAGATATAATAGTATAACAAAAGGAAGTGACCCAAAGAATAAAATGTTTGTTCCTAAAAATTCATGAAAACTGGGATAACTAAGATTTACGCAAAAATATGCCTTAACAACAAAATTATTATTATTTTGATGCCCAGTCATTTTTATTGTTTTGGCATGAAATTTTTACAGCCGGATGCCCTTCCTGATGCCAACCCTCACCCTTTATCCGGGCTGGGGATATGCGGTGGTCATTCCCTGACCTTTCGCATCCTCCGTATTTGGTGGTCACGAGCTCAAACCCCAGCTAATCAAGAAGCATGTGCTACGCACTACTGCTCCTGCCCACGGAGGTGCCCTCTATTGTATATTAAAATAAAGATACAAAATTTAATTGATTTTAACTTGTAGAAGGGGACTGGAGTTAATCCAATCCCCTTCTATAAATTAAACTGCAGTGTAACTAACCAATTGTAAACTCTTTGCACCACATGCTACTACAATGAAATTACAAAAACTTGCTCTTATTTACCACATAGAAATATGAAATGACTTCGGAAAGAACAAAAGTTTCTCCAGGTAATAAATTAATTAAAATATTCTAAACAGAAATAATTTTTATTTCACAAAAGATACTGTTCGTAATTTGCACTTTCATCATATATGCTTGGAAGTACATTTCACCAAAAATGTACTTTAAATAGTGCACTGTATTTAAATGCATCTATAGTACATGTTAAGCTAAATATAGTAAATATTTAAATGCACAAAAAAAAAAAAAAAAAAAATCTAAAATGTTTCATTCTTATCTATTTTACTTTCAAAAAGTGATATTTTATGAAGTCAAGACACGTTCATAAAATTGACTGTTCATAAATTTGATTTGATTTATTCATAAATCAAATGTTACATTTGCAGACCAGGAGTTCACTAGACACCATGGGCATGGGGGGGGGGCACTTAAAATCTCATCCTTTATCTAAATCTTGGTTTTCAAATAAATGTACCAAGACAATTCAAGATAAGAATGTAGCACCACAATTGGCTTATATCCAACTTTTCAGGCTTCATTTTCTTCCTACACCGCAGCTTGCAACAATTATAAAACAATTATTAATCAATCTAAACTCAATTTTGAACAGATCAGGAATAGAAAACTTGCTTCTTGTCCAAGTGGCTGTCGAGCCTCTAAGTGTCTTGCCAAAGCTGCTTGCTGCAATTTCTATCCGTCTATACTTCCACCTCTCTTATAAGCTGATGGTTCTACTGCATCATCATCAGTTAAGGATAAAGCTGATTCATTAGCATCTTCCTTCTTTTTCATTTTACTGCACATACCTCTTCTCTTTCCAAAGTAATGGAGAAATCCATCAACTGCCAAATCTTACACCTATATTGAAACCATCCATTTGATCAATGATCACCGATATGGATTCAGTGTCAACCCACTGGCAATATATTGGCTTAACCATCTTTGGACAAATCCAATGGAAAAGTCAGATGAAACTCAAGCAGTCCCTCTTAACGTTTCCAAGCCTTTTGATCTTGTTTGGCATAAAGGTATTCTAAATAAGCCCCCATCTTATGAATTGCCATAATGCAACTGGGTAGCTAGTTTTCTCTTTCTGACCGCCCACTTTGGATGATGGCAGATGGCTCTCACTGAATTCTAACTTCTGCACTAATGCTGGTGTTCCCAGTGTTTAATTCTTATTCCCCCTCTTTTTCTTTTGTATATCAATAATCTTCTTCCACTGACTGGAAATGCTATTTAGAGTTTTGCTGATGATGGCACACTATATTCCACCCTCCACTCAGACACCACGGATGTCAAATTTAAAAGAAAAGGCTGGATTGCGAGCGGTATGTTCCTGATGTAATCCAGTTTGAGAAACCTTGCCCTACACAAACAGCATCAACTTCTCAAATATCTGCTAACAGTTCCTTAAATGCTGATCTCCAAACAACTCTTCAATGGGATGAAGAAAATGTAATTAACTAATCCTTCTAAAACTGAGTCCTATCTTACTCCTTATAGAAAAGTTTACAATCTATGTTCAACTTCAATGACACTCAGTTACTAGGGTCACATATCTCTATTGGGATCAAACCTAGACTTCTAATCTCAACTACTATAGGCACAAAACAAGCACTGCTTCCTCTGAATCAAAAAACTGGGTTTTCTTTTTTCACTTTCGGGAGTTACTTTTCTTCTAAGCAGCTATTGACCGAATAAACAGCAAATAAGTCCTATTATGGAATACCATTCCCACATCTGAAGTGGTGTCCACAAAATTTCATATTCAAAAGAGGAAAGTCAGGTTAATTAATGACTCATCCCTAACCAAGTTCACAACGTGGACCATCTAGTCAGCATCCATTCATTCATTCAATTCTAAACTCACAAAACTAACTTTTTCAGTTCCTCATTTATCCTTTCTACTTCTAAGGGATACAAGAATATTTGCTGATGCTATCAAGCAGTATTAGGTGAAGGAGATTACTTATGCATGGGTAATGCACACACACATCATTTCTATTACCAAGGTAGTTTTAATGCACAGTTTTAATTATATCTCATATTGTGAATACCTTCACAACGAGTTGCCATGGTATTGCACAACCTCGAATAAGTAACACTTCACCTATGGAGAAAACTACTGTTACTTATTCTCGGCGGATACCACTACCCAGACGGCACCGTTTCAAGGCTTTTTGGCCTCTCTTCAGTAGGTGGGTAGGTACCCTGCTGTTGGAATAGTGACAACCCAATTATAAAGTATAACTCAATAATGGTGTGTGTGATTTAATCTAAAAGATATTTCTTGGCTAAATGCCTAAGAGTATGAAGGAATTTACTTATGCATGGGTAATGCACAGACGTCATTTCTACTAGCAAAGTAGTTTTGATGCTGTTGTTGTTTTGGTTTTTAGGAGCATTAGCAACTAAGGCCATATTGCTCCGGGATATGCAGTGGTCATTCCCTGACCTTTCCGCATCTTCCGTATTTGGTGGTGACGGGCTCGAACCCCGGTCTAATCAAGAAGCAGGTGATACGCACTACTGCTCCTTCCCACCTGGCTACGGAGGCACCCTAGTTTTGATGCATCATTTTAATTATATCTCATATTTTGAATACCTTCACAAGTGGCCATGGTATTACACTACCTAGAATAAGTAATGCTTCACTTATGGAGAAGACTATTGTTGTACCTACTGCCTACTATCATGTACCTTGGTAGTAGAAATGTGTGTGTGCATTACCCATGCATGAGCAAATTCCTTCATATTCTTAGGCATGTAGCCAAGAAATATCTTTTAGATTAAACCACGCACACCATCAGGCATCTCTCATATTGTGGAGTTATACTTCATAACTGGGTTGTCACTACTGCAACAACAGGGTACGTACCCACCCACTGAAGAGCAGCCAAAAAGTCTTGAAACGGTGCCATCTGGGTGGTGGTATCCGCCAAGAATAAGTAACAATAGTCTTCTCCATAGGTGAAGCATTACTTATTCGAGGTTGTGTAATACCATGGCAATTCATTGTGAAGGTATTCACATGAGATATAATTAAAATGATGCAATAAAACTACCCTGGTAGAAGAAATGATTGTGTGCATTACCCATACATAAGTAAACTCCTTCATACTCTTAGGCATTTAGCCAAAAAATATCTTTTAGAGTATTAGGTGGATTGAAAAACAACTAGCTTTGGGGAAAGGTGAATAAACTAAATAAACATTAACAGCAGCCACAAGCACAGATGAAAGTGATTCTTGCACTACTTCTATTTGGACTAGCAGCCTGGAAAGTAAAGTGTTTCAGATTACATAGCCGAGTAAAGAAGAGGGGTGGGGTCCTTGTGCAACTTGCAAGCACATGGGCTATGTTGCAGTTACTAAGAGTAATAAAAAAAGCACTCATATACTTGTATACAAATACCAGGAACATAATGAACTAATTTTATGAATTTGAAGAACTGAGTAAATGAATGTAGAAATTGAAGAGATATCAGAAACATGCAATAATAACCGAGGATAAGTGCACTGTTCTTTGGGGGGGGGTGTCCCTTCTGTGTCAGGGCTTGGGTGCATTGTGCATTGGATGCAATCTGCACACAACACCTGCCACACATGAAGCCACTCAAAAATAATGGATATGTAATTTGAACATGATAAGCACAATGTGTACAGAATAATAGGGTAGGATAGGAGGGAAGATGTATGCTCATTTAAGAAACAGAGTCTAAAGCAGATTACCCAGTTGATATGGGTGGTCAAGTACAGCATTGAGTAGAATTATGTTATAAGCATTATGATTATGATAAGTATAACAACTATATACACAGATACAGTGGGCCAGCAATCAGAATGCTCTATAATGGAGGAAACTAGCTTTCCAGATTTTGACTGAAACTTGTGGGTTGGTCATTTACAGTACTAGACTTCTCTGGATTTACTGGATGACTGTTTTTACAGCAGCACGTTAAAGGGGCAATTAGAAAAAGCAATACTCTTGATCTGATTACCAGCGGTGGTCCTTCAAACATTAAGAATCTCCACATAAAGGAACTATTAGGTGATAGTGATCATAATATACTGATGAAGGATTTACTTAAAGATAAATATTAAAGAGTCTTAATACACAAATGATCAGCAGTGATCATTCGTGTATTAAGAATTTGCAGATAAAGGAACCACTAGGTGGCAGTGATCACAATGTACTGATGTGGGATTTATTTAATGATATAATTACCATCAGGGGTAAAGGAAAGGGTTTTTGCTTCCGTAAAGGTGACTTACAGTTGTCTCAGACAGTTTTTAAATTCTGTACAGTGGGATCAATTGATAATGTTATCAAAAGCAAATTCTAAATGGGAAGCATTCAAGGAATTAATCGTGGAAGCTACTAAAAGTTTCATACCTATTAAGAAATATTGTTCAAGGTTTAAGCCTAAATGGTTGTCAAATGAACTAATGAGACTCATGGCAGAGAAGAAAAATGCATGGGATGCATATAAATTATCAGGCGACTCAGAAGCCTATGGCAGATATAAGCTAGTCTGTAATCAAGTGACAAAGGAGGTTAGGCAGGTGAAGGCAGATTATGAGAAATCTTTAGCAAAGGATGCTAAGGAAAACAGCAAAGATTTCTTTACTTATATAAACGCTAAAGCCGACCGGGCTAGCCGGGTGGGTAAAGTACCTGCCTGGCAACCCAAAGGTCACAGGGTTCAAATCCCGCCTCGGGCTTGGATCAGAGTAGTGCAAAAACTTTGGGAGATACATTATGGCCACAGAAGCCGATGCGCCAACAACTAACAAAAAATAAAATAAAATAAAATAAAATAAATAAACTCTAAAAGGAAGGGAATGAATCTGATTGGTCCAGTTGATTTCGATGGTTCGACTGTTGATGATCCTGCTCAGATAGCAAACAAACTGAATGAGTATTTTGCATCTACATTCACACACGAGGAGTTAAGTTTTGAAAATGCCAGAAGGTTATCAAATGGTAGCAAAATGCTTAATGATTTTGTAATAAATGAGAGCAAAGTGGAGGAGAAATTGTTGAAGTTAAACATAAGAAAGGCACCTGGGGTTGGTTGCGATCTATCCAGTTATATTAAAGGAGGCAGCAAAGGAAGTAAGCAAACCCTTAGCCATAATCATGTGAGCATCCTTGGACTCAGGGGAGGTCTCCATGGACTGGAGATGTGGAAATGTATCCCCAATTCACAAAGGGGGATCGAAGGGTGACAAGTAATTACAGACCAGTTAGTTTAACTTCTGTTTTGGTTAAATAATGGAGTCACTGGTTAAAGATGCATTGCAGGATCATCTAGACAAGACTGCAGCAATAATTCAGACATGTCTTGTCTGACAAATCTGATTGGATATTATGATGTGGTTACAAAGGAACTGGATGCAAAAAATAATTTTGATATAATATAACTTGGATTTCAAAAAAGCTTTTGACACTGTTGCACATGGAAGACTACTATACAAATTGGAGCAGAATGGCATTACGGGTAAGTTGCTACAATGGATAAAAGGATGGTTGAGTGGGAGAAGACAGAGGGTGGTAATCAATGGGTGCTGCTCTTTGTGGACTAATGTTATTAGTGGAGTCCCACAAGATTCAGTGTTGGGTCCACTGTTGTTTTGTATATTTATCAATTGATGAAGGTATATTAGGCTTAGTGTCGAAGTTGGAAGGGTTGTTAATGAGAGTAATGGCAGTGTGCGTACTGCAACAGGATCTAGAAAATTTGGGCAGATGGGCTGAGAAGTGGCAACTGAAGTTTAACATTGACAAATGCAAAGTACTGCATTTGGGTAGAAGTAACCTCAGAGAAACCTACCAACTGTGTGGTACTACACTTAAGGTGGTAGAAAATGAAAAAAACCTGGGGATAATTGTGCAGTCAGATATGAAGTTTTCTGAGCAATGCAGACAGGCTGCCAGGGCAGGTCATGGGGTTTTGTCAATGATATACAGGAATTTTGCTAGCAAGGAAAAGGAGGTGATTGTCCCTCTGTATAAAGCAATGGTCAGGCCACACCTTGAGTACTGTGTACAGGTCTGGAGGCCTCATTTTAGGAAGGATGTAGATTTGCTTGAGCATGTACAGAGAAGGGCAACAAGATGGGTGAGGGTAATGAAGGGATCCTCTTACCGAGAGAGGCTTAAGTTCTGCAAATTGCAGCAGCTGGAGACTAGGCACCTGCAAGGTGATCTGATTGAGGTGTGTAAGGCGTTAAATGAGTTGAGCATTCTGAATTCTAATGGGATTCTTCCTCTTGCTCAGAATAATTACCTGAGGGCATAAATTCAAATTGAGGAAAGACAGAGGTAGAATAGATTGTGCGGAAATTTGCCTTTAGCCAGCAGGTGGTTAATTGTTGGAACAAATTTCCATCTGTTGTTGTGGCAGTTGATAGGTTAAATAAATTTAAGGAGGAACTGGAGAAACATTTAGAGGGAATTGTTTTGTAAATTTTTTTTTTTTGGCTGATGCTGCATAAGCTCATACACTTGCTTTCTTGTATCACAGGCCACTACTACTAATATCCATGGGAAAGGAATGGATTTGACTTTTGCAAATGTGACTACAACATCTTAGAAAGTTTTGAAATTGCTTTCAGTTGGACTAACTTGAAAATTTGCAGTTAATGTTTCCAACTGCAAATTCTAAATTGGATGCATTCAGGGAAATAATCATGGAAACCACCAAGTTTTATATATCAACTAATGTTCAAGGTTTAGACCTAAATGGATGTCAAATGACTGATGAGACTAGTGAAAGAGAAGAAAAAAATACATGGAATGATTATAAATTATCAAGGGACATAGAAACGTACAGTAAGTACAAACCAGTCTGCAATCAAATCAATAAGGGGGTTAGACAAGCTAAATTAGATTATACGAAGTCTTCAGCTAACAATTCAAAGCATTCTCTGCTTATGTTAGCAACAGAAGAATAGGAATGAACCACACTGGACCACTAGAAATCAGTGGCATAACTATTAATGATCCTGTTCAGGTTTCTCATAAATAAAACCGAATAAATATTTTTCATCTACTCATGCATGAAGAATTTTTAGAGATCAGAATGCCAGATGCACATCAAAATCATAGCTGGGAAAATGATTTTTGATAACTAAGAAAGAAGTGGAAGAGAAACTGAAGCTGCATGTTTGTTTGTTTTGGGATTTATTAGGCACATCGGCATCTGTGGCCACAGTGTGCCAAAAGCTGCATGTATTAAGGCACCTGGGGCTGATGGAGTCTATCCAATTGCAAAAAAAGAAGCAACAAAAGAGGCTAAAAGTGCGAAGGCACAACGCACACCTTTGGGCAAAATTATAAGAGCATCCTTGGATTCAAGGTAGGTTCCCACAGTTTGTAGGGGCAAAAATGTCTCTCCTATTCACAATTGGAAAGGCAATGAACAGAAGCCATGCTTACAGACCTGTAAGCTTGACTTCTGTTTCACAGAAAATAATGGAGTCGGTGGTTGATCAAGTATTGCAAGATAATCTTGACAGGTATGCAGTTATACGGCAATCACAGAACAGATTTGTGAAGGGGAGAGCTTTTCTAACAAATTCGATTAGTTATTACGCTGCAGTTACAAAGGAACTGGATCTAAGAAATAATTTTGACATCATCTACCAAGATTTCAGTAAAGCTTTAGACACTATTTAGACACCACATGAAAGACTGTTGTACAAGTTGCAGCAGTGTCACACTGTGATAAGTTAACTGCTATGGATGGTTGCATGTCAGAATACATTGATGGATATAAATGGGCATCGCTCTTCTTGGATTAATATTATTAGTGCTGAGCTCTTTATTGTTTTCAATATTTATTAACAACATCCATGAATCTATATAAAGTTTATTGTCTAAGTTTGCAAACTATTGTGCAAGGCTCAAGGGGTAGAATTTTTTTAAACCAGGTCTGTACTTGTTAACAGGAGAGATTGCTTCTACAGGGATCGAATACACTTAAATAGAAAGGGTGAAAGAATATTTGCTGATGCTATGGAGGCAGTGTTAGGTGGGTCGGAAAACTGCTAGCTTTAGCGGGAGGGATACAAGGACTAATAAATTAACAGTAGCCACTGGCAGAGGTGAAAGCGATTCTTGCACTGCTTCTATTGGAATGAACAGCAGCCTGGAAAACAAGATGCAGGATATTTCAGAGACTGCTGAGAGTCATTGCGGTACAAGTAAACACATGGGTTTACTTGTACCACAATTTAAATGGGTTAGGGTAGCTAAGAATAGGAACAGGTGCATGTATACTTGCAGTACACCAATGCTAGGAGTTTGGTAAATAAATTTGATGAATTTGAGGTATTGCTCAGAACATCAAGAGGCAGATATTGTTGGGATATCAGAGACGTGGTGTCACACAGATATAAAGAATGCAGAACTGGAATTTGGTAGTACAATGCATACAGGAAGGAGAGGAAGGGAGGAGGGATTATGCTATTAGTTAAGAAACACAAAATCAAAGGAAGTGAAGCTAGTCGACATTACTGGATAGTGCAGTGTCGAGTCAGTTTGGTGTGACCATAAGCATTGGGAGATCAAAATTGAGAGTAGGGATGTGTTGTAGGCCTAATAACTCGGATGAGTATAATAATAAACTGTACAGGAAATAGAGTGGGCCAGTAAATCGGAGAGTCTTGTTGTGTCATAAGCATTGGGAAAGAAAAAAATGAGAGTAGGTGTGTGCTATGGGCCTAACGAATCTGATGAGAATAATGAGAAATTGTGCAGAGAAATAGAGTGGGCCAGTAAATTAGAGTGTCTTATAATGGAGGATTTTAATTTCCCAGATATTGACTGGAATTTGTGTGTTGGTCACTCACACACTAGCAAGGATTTATTGAATGTTTGTTATTTAGTTTTTAGGAGCATTAGCAACTAAGGCCATATTGTGGTGGTCATCCCCTGTCCTTTCCGCATCCTCCGTATATTTGGTGGTGATGGGCTCGAACCCCGGTCTAATCAAGAAGCGGGTGTTACACATTGCTGCTCCTTCCCACCTGGCTATGAAGGCCATTTATTGGATGATTGTTTTCTACATCAGCATGTTCGGGAGGCAAATAGAGGGAGTAATACTCTTGATCTGATTATCAGTAGTGATTTTTCATGCATTAAGAATCGGCAGATAGAGTAACCACTAGGTAGCAGTGATCACAGTGTGCTGAAGTGGGATTTATTCAAAGAGGTAACTACCATCATGGGTAAGGGGAAGTGTTTTTGCTTTCGTAAAGGCGACTACGGTAGTCTGAGACAGTATTTAAATTCTATACAGTGGGACGAACTGATGATGTTACCAACAGCAAATTCAAAATTGGAAGCATTCAAAGAATTAATCTTGGAAGCTATTAGGCTTTACATATCAACTAAGAAATATTGTTCAAGGTTTAGGCCTAAATGGATGTCAGATGAACTGTTGTTTGTTATTTGGTTTTTAGGAGCATTAGCAACTAAGGCCATATTGCTCCGGGATATGTGGTGGTCACGGGCTTGACCCCGGTCTAATCAAGAAGCGTGTGTTACGCACTGCTGCTCCTTTCCCACCTGGCTACGGATGCGCTTCAGATGAACTAATGAGACATGTGGCAGAGAAGGAAAAATGCATGGGATACATATGAATTAATGGGTGACATGGCTGCCTATGATAGATAGCTGGTCTGTAACCAAGTCACAAGGGAGATTAGGCAGGTAAAGCAGATTATGAGAAATCCTTGGCAAAGGATGCAAATAAAAACAACAAAGAGTTCTTTACTTATGTAAACTCTAGAAGGGGGATGAATCAGATTTAACCACTTGATATTGCTGGTTCAACTGTTGATGATCCTGCTCAGGTGGCTAACAAACTAAATGAGTATTTTGTATCTACATTCACCCATGAGGAGTTATTCAGTGAGGGGAATGCCAGAGGTGAGTTAAACTCTGGCAGTGAGCTAGATGATTTTGTAATAACTGAGAGGAAAGTGGAGGAGAAATTGTTGAAGATAAACATAAAAAAGGCACCCGGGGTGGATGGGATCTATCCAGTTATATTAAAGGAGGCAGCAAAGGAAGTAAGCAAACCCTTAGCCATAATTATGAGAGCTTCTTTGGACTCAGGGGAAGTACCCATGGGCTTGAGATGTGCAAATGTAACCCCAATTCACAAAGGAGGATCAAATGGCGACACATGTAATTATAGACCTGTTAGTTTAACTTCTGTTCCAGGAAAATTAATTGAGGCACTGATTAAAGAAGCACTGCAGAATCATCTAGACAAGACTTCAGTTATAGCTTGGACACAGTATGGTTTTGTTAAGGGAAAGTCTTGCCTGACCAATTTGATTGGATACTATGATGTGGTCACAAAGGAACTGGAAGCAGGGAATAACTCTGATATCATATATTTGTATCTTAGAAAGGCTTTTGATACTGTTGCACATGGAAGACTGCTGAACAAATTGGAGCAGTGTGGCACTGGAGGCAAATTGCTGCTATGCATAAAGGGATGGTTGAGTGGGAGAAGACAGAGTGGTAATCAATGGACACTGCTCATCGTGGACTAATGTTATTAGTGGAGTCCCTCAGGGTTCAGTGTTGGGTCCATTGTTGTTTTCTGTATTTATAAAGGATATTGATGATGGTACATCAAGCTTAATGTCCAAGTTTGCAGACAATACGAAGTTTGGCAGGGTTGTTAAGGACACTAATGACAGTACGCTGCTGCAAACAGGATCTACAAAAGTTGAGCAGTTGGGCTGAGAGGTGGGAAATGAAGTTTAACATTGACAAATGTAAAGTACTACAACTGGGAAAGAATAATGCCAGAGAACGAAAAGGACCTGGGGGTAATTGTGCAGGTAGATATGAAGTGTTTGGTTCAGTGCAGACGGTCTGCAAGAGTAGCTCATTTTGTCTTGTGAATGATATACAGGAGTTTTTCCATCAGGGATAAGGAGGTGATTATCCCCTTGTATAAGGCAATGGTCAGGCCACACCTTGAGTACTGTATACAGGTCTGGAGGCCTCATTTGAAGAAGGTTGAACTGTTGGAACGAGTACAGAGAAGGGCAACAAGATTAGTGAATGGAACAAAGGGCTGCTCTTACAAAGAAAGGGTTAAGTTTTGCAAATTACAGTGTCTCACGACCAGGCACCTGTGAGGTGATCTCATTGAGGTGTATAAAGCCTTGAATGGTTTGTGCATGCTCAATGCTGATGGGATTCTTCCTCTTGCTCAGAATAATCATCTGAGAGGGCATAAATTCAAATTGAGGAAAGACAGATGTATGATAGATGTGCAGAAGTTTGTCTTTAGCCAGCGGGTAGTTGGTTGGTGGAACAGACTTCCATCTTTTGTTGTTGAAGTTGATAGCCTAAATAAATTTAAGGCTGAGCTGGGCAGGTATTTGGAACAAACGGAGAGGTGAAATGGGAGCGGTTTTTTTTTTTTTTTTTTTTTTTTGGCTGATGTTGCATAAGCTTGCTTTCTTGCATCATATGCCTCTACTAATGCTAATGCTAATGATGGTAAGATGGTTAATGGCAGGAATTAA
Organism: Mastigoproctus giganteus; assembly: GCF_048544385.1. Taxonomy (NCBI): domain Eukaryota; kingdom Metazoa; phylum Arthropoda; class Arachnida; order Uropygi; family Thelyphonidae; genus Mastigoproctus; species Mastigoproctus giganteus. Next base: position 168,588,260 of record NC_143577.1, read on the forward strand.
GGCATACTACTACAACAAGACCTAAAAAAAAAAACTGGACTGATAGACTGAGGTTTAACATAGATAAATTCAAGGTACTGCACATACAGAGAACAGTAATTCCAGAATGACACACCAATTGTGTAAAAAGAATAAAAGAAATCTAACAATAATCTTACAATTTGAACAATTGTGTAAACAATTCAAATATATTTTGTTATATCTGTAGTAACTACATTGTGGCAAAAAAAAAAAAAAAAAAGCAGGATAGAACATCATTTTTGAAAAATGTATATGGTGCATATTTTGAAATTAAATTAGTTGACCAAATGAAAGTTAGAACCCCATAAAGTGTGCCATACATGTGCAGAGGACTTGTGATGTGGTAAAAAGAAAGCCATGGTATTTACTATTCTCATGGTGTGAAGGGAACGTCAGAATCAATATTAATGACTCTAACTTTTGTCCCATAAATGTAGCAGGTTATAACATGAAGAACAAGCAGAGCAATTGTGTAGCTCAACCAAATTACTTCAGCTGTAAGGCGAGTAGCCATAGGCTTCAGCTACTGATAGCACCCCCACCAATTGTTCCTGAACATATGCCATCAGATTCCGGATCTGACATTTGTGATCTAGAGCAGTGGTTCCCAAACTACTGAGATTTACAGACCCCTTCAAAAAATTTTACCCATATATATATACAGCAGACTCTCAATTAACTGGGACACTTCACGACTCCAAATATAATAATAAAAAAAAAAAATCAACCAGAAATCAAAAAATTCAGGTGATAACTAGAATAGGTATAACTAGAATAATAACATCATTAAACAGATATTTTGCTAGTCATAAATAAGCAACAAGCAGCATTATAAGTCGTCATCGGGAGATTAGTGTACCTATTATCTTGCAATCCCCCGCTGTCTTTACACCGCTGCTCAAAAAAAAAGAGAAAGAAACCAAATGTTTAGTTTGTTTTAGTGTGTCGTGTCGATTGTTGTGTTCCATTGCAGCACAAAAGGACAAATTGTTTTGTTATTTATGTTAGGGATGTCGGAATTTTTTTATAGTATTTTTTTTTTTTTTTTGTTTAGAAATTGCAAAAATGATAGGTAAATGCAAAAAAGTTGCATTTTCAGTTAAACAAAAACTTGAAATTATTCAAAAGTTTGAGAACTGTGCACCTGTTAAATCTCTAAGGAATCATTATAATAAGGATGTATCAAAATGGCCAAACATTAACAAGTATCGTGCGGAATTCAGATTTGTCAATAATAATATAGTAGCAATATGTTATTAGTCATTCCTCAGTTACGTAAAACTCAATGAAGTAAGAAGTCCTGGAATGTATCTCTTACATATGTTGGGGACTAACTGGGAAATCGATTATCCAGGATTTGTTTTTTACCATCTATCCCAGAAAATCAAGAGTCTACTCTGCACGCGCACACACACTAGGTTTTCTGAAAAGAAAATTCAAAGTTTTATGTGTGAAACAACTCAACTTTATTCTTATACGGATATATAATAGTAACTTTATTTATCATTAATTTGCTATACATAGAATGAATAAATAGAAATATGTATAAAATTATATATACTAATCGTATCGAAAATAAATAATTTTCTATAATGAAATTCATTGCGATTCTATCAGTATATTTTTTAAGAAAACAAACACACGTTATGATACCTTTTGAACATTTCGCAGACCCTTTGGAACTGGTATATAGAGACCACCAGGGGTCCGGCGATCCCAGTTTGGGAAACACTGATCTAGGGAAGCATTTCCCAAACTGTGTTCCGTGAGATGTGAACAAGTGTTCCGTGAAAAATCGTAATTAATAATAATAATAAAAAAAAACAAATAATAAAAAAATAAATAAATGCGCCTCCGTAGCCAGGTGGGAAGGAGCAGCAGTGCGTAGCACACGCTTCTTGATTAGACCGGGGTTCGAGCCCGTCACCACCAAATACGGAGGATGCGGAAAGATCAGGGAAAGACCACCGCATATCCCAGAACAATATGGCCTTAGTTGCTAATGCTCCTAAAAAAAAAAAAAAAAATAAATAAATAAATTGTGCATATTTGTAGCGTACACCACTTTTGTATCATTATAATATTTAACATAATTTTTTTTTCAGTTATTAATGTACTGGCATAGACTAATATTCAAATAGACTGCGGAACACTATTTTGGCAGGCTTTGCATAGAGAAGTATGCGTAGAAGTAATGACACCTACGAAAAAGTAGCAATGTGGTGATCTAGTATGCCATTCGTAAGCGAACCGACATCATGACTAAACTCACTTCTTTGTATAAATTTTTTTTTTTTGATAATTATTAGTATTTCGAAATATTATTATTAAACTATGTGACCATGGATTTGTGGTTGAAAAAAGGAACTTTAAAACGAGAAGCAAAGTACTTCTAGTAGCGCAACTGTGGTCTATGAAAACGAACACAATATTGTCACACTTCGAAGTGAGGATGAACAATCACAGCCTTTTGTTCCCCGAAAATCTAAAGTGAAAAAACACGAACCAAATAATAAAAGACCAAAAGAAAGTATAATGACAGTTATTTGAATTTCAGCTTTACATGTATTGGAAATAAAGACGCTCCTGATGCACAGTGTGTAATAAAATATTAACAAACAGTTCTTTGGCTCCCCCTAAACTTGTATTTCGTAAGTGTTCCGTGAATACGTTGCAAGGTGAAAAGTGTTCCGTGAATACGTTGCAAGGTGAAAAGTGTTCCGTGAATACGTTATGAGATGAAAAGTGTTCCGTGAATAAGAGTTAGGGAAACACTGATCTAGGGGATGATACAAACTATTGCGATGAAGAAATTGACACCTGTGGATCACAGCTCTTTACAGAAATTGAACTCAACAATCTTATGAGGAATTTAAATGTATCTAGAGGCAGCACATCTTTTAAAGTCAAGGCTGAAATCCAAGAATCTGCTAGCCCCAGAACAGTCTTTTCATGATTTAGACATCATGAAAAGAACTAGTTTCCCATTTTTCTGAAGAAGGCTTGATAATATATTGCAACTACTACAGTTACGAACTGTTTTTGAATTTTCTACCAGCCAACAGAGTTGAAGCTATTTATTGATTCATTGAAACAAAAGCTCAAGAGTTTTCGTTCATAATGAAATCAAGTGTGCATCCATTCCTGTAGTCCATGGAGCTCACTTAAAAGAAAACTACAAAAATGTTAACCTGCTTTTTGAAAAAAGTTCAGACAAGGATCATGGCTGGCTAGTGTGTGGAGATTTTAGAGTTAATGTGATACTCAGCCAACAACTTACAAAAACACGATTACACAAACACAACTTGCTTTCTGCACAAGTGGGATAGTTGGGCAAGAAGTGAACATTAGAAAAGCAAAACGTGGCCACTGTTTTGCTTTTCTTTTTGCAAAACGTGGCCACCGTTTTGGGCGTCCACAGAATATTTTCCAGAGGGGGGGGGGGAGCAAAGCTTGGAGACAAATAATTACATCATTAAATTTTTAATTAAATTTTTTAAATAATTATTTAATTAAACAAGTAAATTATAGAATACAGTATTGCATCAATACAAAAACACAATGTATATAAATTTAAAATATAAAGGAAACAAGAATTAATATATATAATAATACAGTAATACCCCGGACTTACGCGAACTCGGAGTTACGCGGTTCTTGATTTTTTCGTTTGGCAACGCTGCCGCCCACTATCTTCAAGGTCGTTTTTCATATGTTATCGATATACGGTGAGACGGCGGAGAATGAGAGCGAAAGATGAACAAAATTCAACTTTGCTGCTTTTATGTTTTTTATATCAGTGAAGGGGAAACACATTTCACCATAATAACATAAAAACCAACACAATTCCAGCTATCGGTATAATCGCAAATGCAATTAGATCGAGTTTACTACCAGTTTATAACAGATTTCACTAGCAGAAACGCAACTGGGTTTTTATTGTTTTATGGTAGTAACCCCTAGAAATGTGAGGTGTTAATAGTGTATCTCTGCCTTTATGGTGTTGTTTATTCAGTTGCTACATGCGCGCAGCTTTGTTTATGCGTATCAAGCGTGCCTCCTCGTTTTGTAATTGTGCTTTATTCCCTAAAAATGAGTAAAATACTTAATTAAAAGGTGTGAAAAGGAAGCGTCCTGGTGAAGACACTGCAGATTCAGAGAGAAAAAGAAAAGCAATTATCGATAAACAGAGGCGGACTGGATCAAAAATTCTTACCCGGAAAAATTTATAGTGGCCTCATACTATGGTTTATGGCCAAAATCACACTGGCCCACCGGGGTTTCCCCGGTAAGGCTTATGGCCAGTCCACCTCTGTCGATAGAGAAAAAATATAAAATTGTGAAACGCTTTGAGCGAAATGAAAGACCATGTGATATTGCACGTGCTACAGGCCTAAACGAAACAACGGCGAAAAGCACATGACAATTGCAAACTTGACAGGTTGAAAATTGAAAAGGGCTCAATTGTAAAGGGCTTAAAAATTTTAGAAAACAGACTCCAACGAAGAACGCGTTACAGCTACAAAGCAAGGAATAAAAAAATTATTAGCTTGCTACGAAGAAATTCTGCGTGAAAAAAAGAATGCGCTGTGTCGTCAGACGAATTTGTTAGATTTTATGAAGCCATCGACATTGAAATAACTTTTTAACGTAAGTCATTTGTTTTTTAATACATATTTTGTATTAATATGTATAAAGAACTGCAATTTTATTAATATTTTTCTTCTAAACTAGTGTTTTTTTAGTCCTTGGTCCCAATTAAGCAAAATTTATATGTATTTATATGCAAAGTTGTACCCCGACTTACGCGATTTTCGTCGGACCCACCTATCGCGTAACTTCGGGGTATTACTGTAATTTCAATAATCACGTATCGTATAAGAATTGAATTCTCCGTCTATTGCTTGCAAACCCATTGATGACATTTTCAATAAATTTCTTCTTTACAGCTTCCTCTTCTAGTTTCTTCCTGTGCACATTAATCATACATAAACCTGATAAGAGTTTCTGAGATAGGGGACACCTTAACCATGTTACGGCTCAAGGTATCGAAACTTTCAATGGTACAGGTCATAACAGGTAATGTCATACCAATAGTTATTGCTGAATTAATAGAAGGGAAATAGTCGGAATGTTCCAAAATGTCTGGTAAAGTTTGGGGAATATCAGTCGATGAACCAAAAACAGGAACACGGGTTTTACTGCTGCAATAGATGAAACACGTGTTCTATGGTTACCCCGCCGAGGGCCGAAACCGGCCAACCCGTAATAAAATTTTAAGGCAGACAAAGCGTCCCATGGTCGAGGTGTAAGGTTACATATTTCAATCACTTTTACGATTGTAATTTGTGGAATTTTTTACTCGATCCCAGGGAGGGGCAAGTGCCTCATTTGACCCCCTCTGCAGATGCCCACCAAGATAATCTCTAAACCCAGGTTAAAAGAACATTTAAGATGAGCCAATAGTAGATTGAAACATAACTTTTGCATATAAAGTTAGGTTTAAATGAAACAGTTCACCCAAGACAGGTGTTTGCACATATATATGTGTTTCATATATGTATATGTTTACATATGAAATAATCAAAGAAATATTTGGTGTGCTGCTAGACTCTGAAGAATCCATTAACCAAACTTGCCTGGAACGACTTTAAAAATGTAGTTCACGATTCCTTGGGAAATAATAGACACCCAGATTATGAAACAATCGTGAGTGACATGATCGCCTCATAATCATGAGATAATCGTGTCACTGGAGAAGTTTAGAAAAACTATGATATAATAAAAGTGTTAAGGTACACTTCTTGCACTCCCATCTCAACTATATCCCAAAAATTTAGGTAGTTTAAGTGAAGAGAAGGGGGAAGATACATATGTAAAAGAAATGGAAAAAAGATACTTGGGATGGAACATCAATATGATGGCAGACTACTGCTGGATGCTAAAAATGAGAAACAGCCACCAAAACTAGCTGCTCAGTCTAGTGTATATATTTTTATATAAAAATAACCCCTTTGAAAAATCTAAAAAATTACAAAATAAACCAGAAGCATGTCTATCAACATTTTATTTTATTTGTAAAGCATCTGATGAGATACAACAAATTTAAAGTAACTTTTGAAATTTCCATTAAAAATGTAGTTCAGATTACCTATCAGCAGTAAAACGTCAGAGAATTTTTCTTTTTTGATGCTATATAAGCTTGCTTACTTGCATCATTTGCCATTACTAATGCTTCACTCATGTATTTCTAAGAATCTACAGAATTTCAAGTGCAATGTCAACAAGAATGTTTCTTTTGAACTTTTGTCCTATCCATGGTAGTACCTTTAGTTCCAAAACCTTTTGTGTTTAGGTGTTTCATTTAAAAAAAATGAAAAATAAATAAATAAATATATGTATATGAAGCATGTGGACAGATGTGAGTGTTTGAAGAAGCAAGAGGACTAAATGGAAAAGTAATGATAAAATTTGCAGATTTTCATTTTCTTGATTTAATAAAAAATAAACTACCTTTACATTATGATCTGCCCACAATAAAAGGACTGGTATGTAATTTTTTTGTAATCATTCAGTGCATGTGTTAAAATGTGAAACAGTATCTTCATATTTCACCAAATTCTTCTGAATGGCTCCTTCTTGATCCTCTTCTTCATCTTGTTAATATGCTATTTATAATTTAGTTTGAAATTTCAAATTCAAAACCAATTTCATTTTTACTGTTAATCCAATGTGCAGTTAATCCATAATCTGTTCCTCTCTAATTTCACTACTATGTGAGTTTTTTCAGTACATTAATCTGATTGAATCACATTTTGGTCCACTAGTTACATCAGAGCATGCAGTTAGGAAGGAGAAACATTATTACAATATTAAAATGTGTGGATGACCATCACTGCATTCATCAATGTCTGGATGACCATCACTCTGCATTCATCAATGTCTGGATGACCTGGTGTACTGTCAAGGAATTGCAGAGCTTTTCCTATCATTTTCATTTATTTTAGACTTTTTACAGATGGAAAAAATTCAGAGTGAACTTATTCTTATAGAGAATTGTTAGACAAATAGTGAACAATTCTCTATTTATCCAACCTTTCTTTGGGCCTTGTAGAAAACAGGAAACGAATAGTTTTTGAAACTTTGTGGTGTGTTCGTGATTTTGCTAACAACAATAAATGTGATATATAGCTTACAGAATAATTTGTCTAATTAACGAGTGTCATTTGCTCTTTGAAATTCTGCAAATTTGTGCAGAATCTTTTTATGAACTAAAGTTTTTTTGTAAAACATTCCAAAATAAGTGACTCTCATCAGTACTGTAAGCTTTTGCAGGAATCAAACACAAGTTAGTAATCTTTTGAATAAACTTGCACTGAGAAGGCTCTATAACAAAATATCACTAGAAAGTCTTTCATGACTTGTCAAATACCTAATTCCATAGCACTTTAATAAGTTTTTCAATTGACCTGCCAACTAACCTTGAAATCATACTTTTTCGAAAATTTATTTTGTTTCTCAGAGCAATCATACTTTTTTGAAATAGGTGAATAAAAATTGCTTCTCGCATAAAATTTCTCCAGATATCAGTATTTTTGATTACTGTTGAACAAATCAAGTAAAAAAAATAAATAAATAATAAAAAAAAAAGTATTTCCACTAAAGAATATTCACCTACTAAGTGTTTTCTGCTTAATCCATCCTTCATTAGTAGATGATATCAATGACAAAATTTTACTTTTCTTTTTTCCACCCTTCTCTGAAAGATAATGACTTGTGCTTCTTAAGTGCTTACAGAAATTATGAAATTAAAACATAACACACACACAATTCAAATCATTATTTAAGCAGAATTGAAACTTGTTGCTCATATAAACATAATACTGTATTTTATCTGTAGAAGTGTGCATTTGCAGGTTGATTACCAATATACCCTACCACATAAGAGTTACTCAAGTGGTTAGGCAAGCATAGGCAGATTACAAGACATCCTTAGCTAAGAGTGCAAAGAACTGTAGCAAGGAATTAATTGCTTATGATAGCAGTGCAAGGAAAGGAATCCATATTAGTTCATTTGGCATCTGCAGTAAAAGTATAAATGATTGTGAAATGGTTGCTGATAAGTTAAATAAATATTTTTATCCATTTTCACACGTGAGGAAGTTTTTAAAGTTAAGGATACCATAGTCTAGCTCAGTGATTTTCAACTGGGGTGCCGCAACAACATTCCAGGGGTGCCACATAATTTGGGTTTAAGTTAAACTTATTTTTTTTTTAATTTATGTATTCATTTCATTATAAAAAGATGTACAGTATCTTTTTAATTTTGTGGTGATCTATAATTGATGTTTATTTAGTATCTATATAAAGAATAAAACTATACAATATATATATATATATTATGAATTGTAATTTTGTTTATAGCTAATATTATTGTAATAACTATCGTATAACATATATTTTTAATATTTTATATATATATATATATATTAGCATAATGAAGTAGTTAAAAAATATAAAAATGGTACAAAATATAATACAAAAAATTAAGAAAATAAATATAAAGCTATCATTAGAGGCAGCACAATGCACATTCCTCAACATGATGCCCAATGTATAACTGATATTAAATATTAAATCAAAATTAATGTCATTAGCATGGAAAACTGTTGAGCAAAAAAAATAAATTAAACATAATAATTAATCAACAGGGAGGGAGAAGAAAAGGTAAGACTAAAAAATTGCAGCAGAAAATCTCCAAATAAATTTAGAGGCAATTACATAAGAATTTAGCGGCACCCACCCTAGTAAGGTGCAGTTCCGAATTACGTGAAATATCACAAATAGACTAAACTAACTACAATAAAATAAAATAAAACCAAAATAACAAAATAGACTGACCATTATGCCCCATATCAACAGAGGACCACTAGGCCAATAATGGTCAGGGAATCAATTGCTAGACAAATCATTGCAAAGGCGAACCGATCAAAGGATCAGATGCCACCAGATCCCCCAATCGAACTGCAAAAATCCTCTGCATTGGCCAATAACTCAGAATGTCTTGTAATGGGGGATTTTAGCTTTCTAGATATTGACTGAAACTTGTGGGTTGTCGCTCGCATGCTAGCAATATTGTGCATTTATTGGAGGATTGTTTTCTAGAGCAACATGTTCGAGGGGCAACCAGAGGAAGTAATATCCTTGATCTGATTATCAGCAGTGATTATTCATGCATTAAGAATTTGCAGATAAAGGAACCACTAGGTGACAGTGATCACAGTGTACTGATGTGGGATTTACTTAAAGATGTAACTACCATCAAGAGTAAAGGGAAGGGTTTTCCTTTCGTAAAAGTGACTACAATGGTCTCACACAGTTTTTAAATTCTATACAGTGGGATAAACTGATGATGTTACCAACAGTGAATTCTAACTGGGAAGCCTTCAGAGACTTAATCTTGGAAGCTGCTAGGCTTTTCATACCAACTAAGAAATACTGTTCAAGGTTCAGGCCTAAATGGATATCAGATGAATTAATGAGGCTCGTGGCAGAGAAGAAAAATGCATGGGATGCATATAGATTATCAGGCAACACAGAAGCTTATGGCAGATATAAGCTAGTCGGTAATCAAGTCACAAAGGAGGTTAGGCAGGCAAAGACAGATTACTAGAAATCGTTGACAAAGGACGCAAAGAAAAACAGCAGAGTTCTTTATTTATGTAAACTCTAAAAAAAAAAGGGATGAATCAGATTGGTAAACTTAACATAGATGGTTCGACTATTGATGATCCTGCTCAAGTAGCTGATAAACTGAATGAGTATTTTGCATCTACATTCACACACGAGGAGGGGAATGCCAGAAGTTCATCAAACTCTAACAGGAAGCTGTTTTTTTTTTTTTTTTTTTTTATTTGGTAGTTGTTGGCGCATTGGCTTCTGTGGCCATATTGCACCTCCCAAGGTTTTTGCAGTACTTTGATCCAAGCCCGAGGCGGGAATCGAACCCGCGACCTTTGGGTTGCCGGGCAGGTACTTTACCCACTCGGCTAGCCCGGTCGGCTAGGAAGCTAAGTGATTTTTGTAATAACTGAGAGCAAAGTGGAGAAGAAATTGTTGACGTTAAACATAAAGAAGACACCTGGGGGCAGATGGAATCTATCCAGTTATAATGAGAGGCAGCAAGGGAAGTAAGCAAACTCTTAGCCATAATTATGAGAACATCCTTAGGGTCAGGGGAGGTCCCCCATGAACTGGAGATGTGCAAATTTATCCCTAATTCACAAATGGGGTTCAAAGGGTGACACAAATAATTACAGACCTGTTAGTTTAACTTCTGTTCTGGGAAAAATAATGGAGTCACTGGTTAAAGAGGTGACACAGGATGACCTAGACAAGACAGCACTAATAGCTCAGACACAGCTTGGGTTTGTTAAGAGGAAGTTGTATCTGATCAATTTGATTGGATACTGCGATGTGGTAACAAAGGAATTGGATGCAAAAAATAATTTTGATATCATATACTTAGATTTCAGGAAAGCTTTTGATACTGTTGCGCATGGAAGACTGCTGTACAAATTGGAGCAGTATGCCATTAAGGGCAAGTTTCTGCAATGGATAAAGGGATGGTTGAGTGGGGGATGGCAGAGAGTGGTAATAAATGGACACTGCTCTATGTGGACTAATGTAATTAGTGGAGTCTCCCAGGGTTCGGTGAAGGGGTCATTGTTGTTTTGTGTATTTATCTGAATGATATCGATGAAGGTATATCAGGCTTAATGTCGAAGTTTGCAGATGACACAAAGGTTGACAGGGTTGTTAATGACAGTAAAAACAGTATGCTACTGCAACAGGATCTAGAAAAGTTAAACAGATGGGCTGAGAAGTGGCAACTGAAGTTTAACATTGACAAATGCAAAGTACTCCATATGGGTAGGAGTTGGTACGTTTCTCTTGGGTTACTGCTACTCCATATGGGTAGCAGTAACCCAAGAGAAATGTACAAACTGTGTGGTAGTACACTCAGGGAGATGGTTTGTTTGTTATTTGGTTTTTAGGAGCATTAGCAACTAAGGCCATATTGCTCCGGGATATGCGGTGGTCATTCTCTGACCTTTCTGCATCCTCTGTATTTGGTCGTGACGGACTCGAACCCCAGCCTAATCAAGAAGCATGTACTACTCACTGCTGCTCCTTCCCACCTGGCTACGGAGGAGCCTCGGGGGGTGGAGAATGAAATAGATCTGGGAGTAATTGTACAGTCAGATATGAAGTTCTCTGAGCAGTGTAGATGGGCTGCCAGAGCAGGTCGTGGAGTTTTGTCAATGATATATAGGAATTTTGCTAGCAGAGACAAGGAGATTAGCATTAGCAGAGGCATATGATGCAAGAAAGCAAGCTTATGCAGCAGCCAAAAAAAAAAAAAAAAAACTCTTCCACTTCACTCCTCCATTCGTTCGAAATACCTGTCCCACTGAGCCTTAAATTTATTTAGGCTATCAACTTCCACAACAAGGGATGGCAGTCTGTTCCACCAACCAACTACCCGCTAGCTAAAGGCAAATTTCCACACATCTATCCTACATCTGTCTTTCCTCAATTTGAATTTATGCCCTCTCGGGTGATTATTCTGAGCAAGAGGAAGAATCCCATCAGCATTGAGCATGCTCAAACCATTCAAGGCTTTATACACCTCTATCAGATCACCTGACCAGTGCCTAGTCTCCAGGCACTGTAATTTGCAAAACTTAAGCCTTTCTTCGTAAGAGCAACCCTTTGTTCCATTCACTAATCTAGTTGCCCTTCTCTGTACTTGTTCCAGCAGCTCTACATCCTTCTTGAAATGAGGCCTCCAGACCTGTATACAGTCCTCAAGGTGTGGCCTGACCACTGCCTTATACAAGTGAATAATCACCTCCTTATCCCTGCTAGATGATTATTCCTTTGTATAGGGCAATGGTCAGGCCACACCTTGAGTACTGTATACAGGTCTGGAGGCCTCATTTTAGGAAGGATGTAGAGTTGCTAGAATGAGTACAGAGAAGGGCAACAAGTATGGTGAGAAGAACAAAGGGATGTGCTTAAGTTCTGCAAGTTGCAACATCTGGAGACTAGGCATCTGCAAGGTGATCTGATTGAGGTGTATAAGGCTTTGAATGGTTTGAGCAGGCTCAATGCTGACAGGATACTTCCACTTGCTCAGATTAAGAACCTGAGGGGGTATAGATTCAAATTGAGGAAAGAGTTGTAGAATAGATGTGCGGAAATTTGCCTTTAGCCAGCGGGTAGGTGATTGCTAGAACAGAAGTTGATAGCTTAAATAAATTTAAGACTGAACTAGACAAACATATGGAGTGACTGGATGGGTGGAATGGGAAGGAATTTTTTTTTTTGGCTGGTGCTATATAAGCTTGCTTTCTTGCATCATATGCCTCAATTAATGCTAATATTGTGGACTTATACTTCATAACTGGGTTGTCAATACAACGACAAGGTACCTGCTCACCAACAAGCTTCGAAACAGTGCCATCTGGGTGGTGGTATCTACCAAGAATAAGTTTTTTTTTTTTGTGGTTGTTGGCGCATAGGCTTCCGTGGCCATGATGCACCTCCCAAGGTTTTTGCAGTACTTTGATCCAAGCCCGAGGCGGGAATCGAACTCGCGACCTTTCCAAGAATAAGTAACATTAGTCTTCTGCACTGGTGAAGCGTTACTTATTCAAAGCAGTGCAATACCTCGGCAACTAGTTGTGATGGTTGATTCACAATATGAGATACAATTAAATGATGCATTCATATTACCTGGGTAGTAGAAATGATGTACGTGCAGTAATGTGTATAATAATGCAAGGAGCATAATAAGTAAATTTTGACTTTGAGGTACTAGTTAAGTCATCAAATGCAGACAAGTGATGACACTCAGATATAATGTGTACAAAATTTGAATATGGGGAGTACAACATGTACAGAAAGGATAGGTGAGGCAGAGGAATTATACACTTGGTTAAGAGATACATAGAATGTAAGGCAGTGTACCCAGTTGATGTGGGTGGCAACTGTAATATTCAGTGTTTAGCAAGACTTTAGCACTACAGAAAACAAAAATGATAATAGGAGTGTGTTATATGCCAAGCATGTTGCTCATATGCAACCTGGTGCAACTGATGAGTAAACAAACAGTTATAGGGACAAATAGATTTGGCCAGTAAAACAATGTCTTATAATGGGGTATTTTAACTTTCCAGATTTTGACTTGAACTTGGGAGTTGGTAACTCACATAATAGCAAGACTTTCCTAGATTTATTGCATGACTGTTTTCTACACCGGCTTGTTAGAGAAGCAATGAAAGAAAGCAATAGTCGATCTGATTATCGCAGCAACGCTTTATGCATTAGGAGCTGTAGATGGCAGTGATAACAGCATACTGATGTGGGATAGATTAAAATATATAACTACTGACAAGAGCAGAAAGAAGGGCTTTTGCTTTCACAGAGGTGACTACAGTGGTCTCAGATAGTTCTTAAATTCTATACAGTGGGACCAATTAATGTTTTCACCAAAAGCAAATTCACTTTCCCAAATGCTTCCCATTGCAAAAGCAGTGGGAAGCATTTGGGAAAGTAATCATAGGAACTATTAGGCTTTTTATACCAATTCAGAGATACTGTTCAAGGCTATTTAGACCTAAATAGATGTCAGATGAAATGAAGAGACTTGTGGCAGGGAACAAAAATGCATGGGATCAGGGCCGGCCCGAGGTAGGGGCTCACATCTGGTATGGACTTGGCACACCCAGGGTCCTGAGCCGGATATCATCATTCTTCTCTTTCTTGGTGATTCCCTTCTACTTCTTTTTTTCTTTCTTTTTCTTTCTCTCTCTCTCTCTCTCTCTCTCTCTCTCTCTCAGAATTTTTTTTTTTTTTAGCTGGAGCAGCATAAGTCTCAGGCTTCCTTGCACTATATGACTAATAATAATAATAATAATATTGGTGCCCTGGGCAGGGAGGCATTCCTGCACTCCCTTCCAGATAAAAAAAATTTAAGGTGTTTTTATTAAGTTAATATTTTTATTTTTGTCAGAGAAAAGTTAAAGACAAATGTAAACACAAAAAAAAAAAAAAAAAAAAAATAGAATATTTATAATGTTTCAATCGTTATATTAAAATATTAACAATAAAAATTTTACATAGACATTTATCAAAATACTAGCAGCGGGTTGCAGTTATGCTTGCCTTTAATTTATATAATAATAAGTCTCTATAATTAAATTTCAGCTGCTCATGTGAAAGAAATGGGATGCACATAGGATTATGGCTAATCACCTATACCAAATTTCAAATCGGTATCCCATCTGGAAGTGGAAGAATTTGGAGACAGACTGACACTTGACAATGATTAATAGAGATGCTTACAGAATAAATATAGATTTTACATTACAAGAAGTTACATCAAAGCTTTTAAAAATACAAAAAATTTAACAAGAATTTTTTGTCATTAACACCAAATGTCATATTTCTATTGAATACCAAATGAAATCCTTTAATGCATTCCTTTCCTTGATTTTATATCAGAAAACTTATTAATGACATCGGTAAAATCTGAATTTTCAGCCACATCATTTTCAATTGATAGTATTGCTAATGAATTTAATCTTGCCTGCGACACTGGTGATCGCAAGCAAGATTAAATTCAATATCTTTTAATTGGCTTTAATTTGCTAAAACTCTTTTCCCCACTTGCTACGGTTAGTGGAATTGTCAGCATAACTCTCAATGCTATCCATAAATTTGGCAAAGTATCTTGTAATTTATTGTTATTTATAAATTTAAAAATACAGCAAACCCCCCGCTATTCGCGGTATCTGTATTCGCGGTTTCGCGTATTCGCGATCGTTGATTTAATATAAAATGAAACCTAAAAAAAATGTGAATTTTAAAGCGCCGTGAATATTTTCCGTCAAAAAAAAAAAAAAAAACATGGGCGTGGCTAAAATTATCTTTCCCGGTCAAAACAGCGCTCAGTGGGTGTGGGGGAGGGATGACAAAATCGCGAGCGTGGATGTTTCTCGCTAATACTTGTTCAGTATGTGTTATGCGCTTGTCATGGAAGGTTTCGTCGTTTGCTTTTAATTTATATGTTTATGAATTGAATAAATATATCAATTTATAAATTGATATGGTTACAAAAATGATAAATCTACCGTTTTGCAGTGTAAAACAGACTTTTTCGAGTGTGTTAATGGAAGAAAGTGACTTTATTGTGGACAAATTCTTTCTAACCCGTATAAAAATATGGCTACGAATAACAAGAGAAATGTGAAAATATCAAAGAAGGTGATGACATTAGCGAATAAAATTGAGTTATTAGATAAAATTTCTAATGGTGAAAGTGTCTCCTCAGTGGCAAAATATTATAAAATCAATGAGTCAACGGTACGATCAATCAAAAAAATTGGAAGAAAAAATCCGCCGTAGGGTCCGTGAAAACGCGCTAATTGCTTCAAAAATTTGCTCTATAACTCGTGATGTTAAATCAGAAAAAATGGAAAAAGCTTAAAGTCTGTGGATAGAAGACCGAACTCAAAATAAAATTCCGTTAAGTTCACTCATCATTCTTGAAAAGACAAAACTCCTTTATCAACACTTTAGCGAAACTGGTGATAGCACTGGCGGGATAGGTTTTTTAGCTAGCAAAGGCGCTGGTTTGAAAGATTTGTTTGAAATTTCTTATAAATATTACATTTAATATTAAATTGTTTCTTATTTTCATTTCGATGCCATATGCTTGTATTTCACAATGTACTGTCTATGTACATAGTCATATTATGACGGTACATATAATACATACATAGACAAAATTTTAGACTAGTTTTTCTTATATATTTCATACTTTGGAATGGAATCCCTTTATTTCTATGGGAGCCATAACTCAGTATTCGCGACATTTCTCAGGAACGTAACCCTCGCGAATAGCGGGGGTTTACTGTACTTAAGTCTCTATCAGGTACCCTTATCAGGCAATAGTGTCATCAGCATCTCAATTTCCTGACACAAATCTTCACCATTTACATCATACTCACTTTTATCACTTAATTTAATTTCACTTATAGTTAGAAGCTTCTTGAACGAATGCACAGAAAGAAGTGATCACTATTTCAGCAAAAATGTAAATGGAAATTTACATTTTTGCAGGCTCTATCCTCTTTCAAGATAGAGCCTGGAAGAAGGTAACAAAACTGCCCCTTTCAAGGGAGATGCCACTGTTTCACAAACTCTGTCCATCTTTGAGGGGTGTGAGAAAAAAAATTTTAGTTAGTCTGGTATTCCCAGGTTCTCTATCCATTTTAGCTAAAATATTTGAAATATTTGGAATGCAGCCGATGCCTTTGCATCAGCTGCACTTACTGATGCATTCGACTGTTTACTGCACTGTAGAGAAAGAGTCTCCATATCTTTCCCGAAATCTTTCATTTCCCCCTTCCACAAAGCATATGCACCCTCTCAAACCTTCTACACCCCCAATGTCATGCGCCCTCCCAAAGCATCAGAATCCCATGCGACCTCCCGGCTCTCCCGTACCTCAGGCCAGCCCTGCATGGGATGCAATATAAGTTATCAGGTGATACAGAAGCCTACAGCAGATATAAACTAGTCTACAATCACAGAGGAGGTTATGCAAGATAAAGGAGATAACAAGAAATCTGTAGCAAAGAAAGGCAACAAAGACTTCTTTACTTACATAAAAGCTATAAAGCAGGGAATGATTGGTCCAGTAGATATGAGTGGTTTAATAGTTGATAATCCTGCTCAGGTTGCTGACAAAGTGAACAGGTATTCAGTTTGTCAGCAACCTGAGGGGAACAACTGTTCACTTCTCTTCTTGTGCTGCTGTTTTATAGTGGAGTTTTCCAGCGTTCACTGCATGTGCCATTCTTGTTTTCAGTATTTATTAATAATATCTAAGTTTACAGATGATATAAAGGTTGGCAGGGTAATTAAAGAGGGAAATCAAGGTAAACTACTCCAACAAGATCTAGAAAAATTACACAGTTAAGCTAAGAAATGGAATTTAAGTTTAACATTGACAAGTAGCAGTAATCCCAGTTTAACATAAAAACTGTAATACATGTGGTACCACACTAGGATAGTGTAAAATGAAAAAGACCTGGGTATACTATGCAATCAAACAAAGTTCTGAGCAGTGCAGACAGGCCACTGGGGGCTCATGGATTTTGTCAATGACATGAATTCTGGCAGCAGGGATAAGGAGAATATTATCCAGTTGTACAAAGCAATGGTAATGTCACATTTTGAGTACTGCATGCAGATTTGGAAGCCTCAATTTTGCAAGTACAGTATGTGGATCTGTTAGAACAGAAAGACAATGAGATTATGAACAAAGGGTGTGCTCACCACTTCAGTTCTGCGAATTACAACTGCTGGAGCCTAGGCACCAGCAACATCTGATTGAGTAAACTAAATGCTGATGGCATCCTTCTGCTTGCTCAGAAAACACACGACTGGGCATAAATTTAAACTGAGGAAAGATGGTTTCAGAATAGATATGTAGAAATTTGCTTTTAGCCAATGGATAGATTGAATAAATTTAAGGAAGAACTAGACAAATTATAATTATTTTAATGGAATGACAAATGATTTGAGAAGTGGGCTCTCTCTTTCTCTCTCTCTCTTTTTAATCGATGCTATTTAAGCTTGCTTTCTTGCCTCTTTTGACACTAGATCTTTTAATACTAGAAGCAAGGTTACTACAATTAAAAGTGAACAGGACACCAGAAATTAATTTTTTTTTTTTTTTTTTATGTAAACCCCAAACACGAGAGGTATTGGAACCTATAGTACTTAGTACCATGCTTGGTTGGAGGTTGAGAAGAAAGGAGATATTTGCTGACATCATCTTATAAGGACACAAAAGGTGATTATAGTTGTACACGCTGGCACTGATGATATCAAGAGTCAGAATTACTTAACAAGTACAGGTCACTGTTGAAAAACAAGCCGTGAATTAGGGCTGAATTCTGCCAAGACACGATAGGAGGGAGTATATGACGAGAGCCTTGTCGATCAATTCGGCCCTGGAAAGATTTTGCAAGGCTCAAGGGGTAGAATTTTTTTCAGCCTGGACGGTACTTGGTAACAGGAGAGACTGCTTCTACAGGGGTGGGATACACTTAATTAGAAAGGGTGCAAGAATATTTGCTGATGCTATCGAAGCAGTGTTAGGTGGGTTGGAAAACTGCTAGCTTGGAGGGATACAAGGACTAATAGTTTAACAGTAGCCGTAGGCAGAGGTGAAGGTGATTCTTGCACAACTTCTATTAGAATAAGTAGCGACCTGGAGCGTGGGGTGTTGGGAGTTTCAGGGACGGATGGCAGTCATCGTGAAATAGGTGGATATATGGGATGTGTTAGGGTAACCTGGAATTGGAGCATGTATGCTTGCATGTATACCAATGCTAGAAGTATAGTAAATGAATTTGAAGTGTTGGTCAAGACATCAAAGGCGGATATTGTTGGGATAGCAGAGACGTGGTGTCACACATATAAGGAATGCTGAACTGGAATTTGGGGAGTACAATGTGTACAGAAAGGACAGACAGGATAGAAAGGGAGGAGGTGTTATGCTGTTAATTAAGAAAAACATAAAATCAAAAGAAGTGCATTCAGTTGATATAGATGAACAGTGCACTGTTGAGTCAGTTTGGTGTGACATAAGCACTGCGAAAGCAAAAATAAGAGTAGGAGTGTGTTATAGGCCTAATGACTTGAATGAGTACAATTAACAATTGTACAGAGAAATAGAGTGGGCTAGTAAATCGGAATGTCTTATAATGGGGGATTTTAACTTCCCAGATATTGACTGGAACTTGTGGGTTGGTCACTCACACACTAGTCAGACTTTTGTGGATTTATTGGATGATTGTTCTCTGCAGCAGCATGTTCGAGAGGTAACCAGAGAAAGTAATACTCTTGATCTGGTTATCAGCAGTGATCATTCGTGTATTAAGAATTTGCAGATAAAGGAACCACTAGGTGGCAGTGATCACGTGTACTGATGTGGGATTTACTTAAAGATTTAATTACCATCAGGGGTAAAGGAAAGGGTTTTTGCTTCCGTAAAGGTGAGTACAGTGGTCTCCGACAGTTTTTAAATTCTGTACAGTGGGATAAACTGACGATGTTACCAACAGTAAATTCTAAGTGGGAAGAATTCAAGGAATTAATCGTGGAAGCTACTAAAAGTTTCATACCTATTAAGAAATATTGTTCAAGATTTAGGCCTAAATGGTTATCTAATGAACTAATGAGACTCGTAATAGAAAAGAAAAATGCATGGGATGCATATAAGTTATCAAGCAACTCAGATGCCTATGGCAGATATAAGCTAGTCTGTAATCAAGTGACAAAGGAGGTTAGGCAGGTGAAAGCAGATTATGAGAAATCTTTAGCAAACGATGCTAAGGAAAACAGCAAAGATTTCTTTACTTATATAAACTCTAAAAGGAAGGGGATGAATCTGATTGGTCCACTTGACATTGATGGTTCCACTGTTGACGATCCTGCTCAGATAGCAAACAAACTGAATGGGTATTTTGCATCTACATTCACACATGAGGAATTATTAAGGTTTGAAAATGTCAAAAGGTTATCAAATTGTAGCAGGATACTTAATGATTTTGTAATAACTGAAAGCAAAGTGGAGGAGAAATTGTTGAAGTTAAACATAAGAAAAGCACCTGGTGTGGATGGGATCTATCCAGTTATATTAAAGGAGGCGGCAAAGCAACTAAACAAACCCTTAGCCATAATTATGAGAGCATCCTTGGACTCAGGGGAGATTCCCACGGATTGGAGATGTGCAAATGTATCCCCAATTCACAAAGGGGGATTGAAGGGTGACACGAGTAATTACAGACCAGTTAGTTTAACTTCTGTTCCGGGTAAAATAATGGAGTCACCTGTTAAAAATGCATTGAAGAATCATCTAGATAAGACTGCAGCAATAATTCAGACACAGCATGGGTTTGTTAAGGGAAAGTCCTGTCTGACAAATTTGATAGGATATTATGATGTGGTTACAAAGGAACTGGACGCAAAAAATAATTTTGATATCATATATTTGGATTTCAGGAACGCTTTTGACACTGTTGCGCAATGAAGACTATTGTACAAATTGGAGCAGAATGGTATTAAGGGTAAGTTGCTACAATGGATAAAAGGATGGTTAAGTGGGAGAAGACAGAGGGTGGCAATCAATGGGTGCTGCTCTTCTTGGACTAATGTTATTAGTGGAGTCCCACAGGGTTCGGTGTTAGGTCCACTGTTGTTTTGTATATTTATCAATGATATTGATGAAGGTATATCAGGCTTAATATTGAAGTTTGCAGATGATACAAAGGTTGGCAGGGTTGTTAATGACAGTAATGGCAGTGTGCTATTGCAACAGGATCTAGATAATTTGGGCAGATGGGCTAAGAAGTGGCAACTGAAGTTTAACCTTGACAAATGCAAAGTACTGCATATGGGTAGAAGTAACCCCAGAGAAACGTACCAACTGTGTGGTACTACACTTAAGGTGGTAGAAAATGAAAAAGACCTGGGAGTAATTGTGCAGTCAGATATGAAGTTTTCTGAGCAATGCAGACAGGCTGCTAGGACAGGTCATGGGGTTTTGTCAATGATATATAGGAATTTTGCTAGCAGGGAAAAGGAGGTGATTATCCCTCTGTATAAGGCAATGGTCAGGCCATGCCTTAAGTACTGTGTACAGGTCTGGAGGCCTCATTTTAGGAAGGATGTAGATTTACTTGAGCGTGTACAGAGAAGGGCAACAAGATTGGTGAGGGGAATGAAGGGATCCTCTTACCAAGAGAGGCTTAAGTTCTGCAAATTGCAGTGGCTGGAGACTAGGCATCTGCACGTTTTTTTTTTTTTTTTTTTGGCTGATGCTGCATAAGCTCATTCACTTGCTTTCTTGCATCAAATGCCACTGCTACTACTAATACTACTATTAGCCTTGAACTTCTGCAGGCTGTAATTTTCAGGAAATACGTACGAAGGAAGGCTATTTCAGAAAACGGCAGTTGAATGAATAAACGAGGAAGGTGAAAAGTTGGTTCTGTGAGTTTGAAGTTGGACAGTAAATGGATGTTGGCTGGTGGCGGCAAATGTTCGTACTGTTTTGAAAGAGAGAGCGGGAATTATAGAAGCCAATTCAGAAGAACAGTGCCAGTGGAAGTATCTGTAGAAGAGGCATGCAGCAGAAACAGTACGTCAATGAGACAGCAAGTGGAGACTCTGTTAGAGATGAATCATTAATTAACCTAACTGCCCTCTTCTGACCAGAATCAAGAAGCCTGAGAGAGGTTTTGGGGACACCACCCCAGATGTGGGAACAACATTCCATGGCAGGGCGGATTTGCGATTTATACAGAGTGAGCAGCTGTTTGGAAGAAAAGTAACATTGAGAGCAAAAGAGAAAACCAAGTTTTTTAGATGCAGAGGAAGCAATATTTGTAATGTGCTTGTGCCAAGAGAGATTAGAAGTCAGGGGTAATTCCCAAAAGAGATATATCATTTTGCCTAGAAATCGGAGTGTCACTAAAGATAAGCATAGGAGGAGAAGAATCCTTTTTGCGAGATATAAGACAAGATTGAGTTTTAGAAGAGTTGAAATCAACAAAGTTGTCTTTGCCCCACTGGAGAATTACCTGGAGATCAGCATTTAAGGAATTTGGTAGCAGATTTTCGAGAAGTTGAAGCTGATTGAGCAGGACAAGGTTTCTTAAAATGGAAAGTGGAATGCAACGTGCTATCATCGGCAAAACTATGGATAGGATTTCCAGTCAATGGAAGAAGATCATTAATATACAAGAGCAAAATAGTGGGGGAAAGAACTGAACCTTGGGGGCCACCAGCATTAGTGGAGAAGTTAGAAGACAGAGAGCCAACTACCATCACTCTCAGTGAGCGATCAGAGAGAAAACTAGATGACCAATTACAAAAAACAGTTGGCAAACCATAAGATGGAAGCTTGTTTAGAAGACCTTTATGCCAAACACGATGCAATGTATCCAATTATATTGAAGAAAGTAACAAAATATGGAATGAAACCTTTAGCTGTTGATGTAAGGATTTAGGCACAGTCCTCATATATTGGCAGTGTGCACACATTTCCATTTCATAGTTCAAATTGTGATACGAGCAACTAGACCTGTTACAATGACTTCTGCATCAGGGAACACTATTGAGCCCTTAGTTAAAAATGGAACATAAGATCATCTGGTAGCATGGAATTATAAGGTAAGGTAAGAAATCACAGGATAGCTTTATTAATGGAAGAACATGTCTGACTAATCTAATGATACACGAGGTTGTAAGTAAAGCTTTCCTTTGGTTTCAGTAAAGAATTTGTTACATTCCCACATGAATGCTTGTTGTAAAAATTGAAGTAGCGTGTTATCAAGGGGCAAGCTAGTAGTATGGTCAAAGTGATAGTTAAGTTAAGCAGATAGCATTAGCATTAGTAGAGGCATATGATGCAAGAAAGCAAGCTTATTCAGCATCAGCCAAAAAAAAAAAAAAAAACACAGCACTCCCATTTCACCCCTCCGTTCGTTCGAAATACCTGTCCAGTTGAGCTTTAAATTTCTTTAGGCAACAACAAGTGATGGAAGTCGGTTCCACCAACCAACCACCCGCTGGCCAAAGGCAAATTTCTGCACATCTATCCGACATCCGTCCTTCCTCAATTTGAATTTATGCCCTCTGAGGTGATTATTCTGAGCAAGATGAAGAATCCCATTGGCATTGAGCATGCTCAAACCATTCAAACCCTTATACACCTCTATCAGATCACCTCGCCGGTGCCTAGTCTCCCGACTCTGTAATTTGCAAAACTTAAGCCTTTCTTCATAAGAGCAACCCTTTGTTCCATTCACTAATCTTGTTGCCCTTCTCTGTACCCGTTCCAGCAGCTCTACATCCTTCTTGAAATGAGGCCTCCAGACCTGTATACAGTACTCAAGATGTGGCCTAACCATTGCCTTATACAAGGGAATAATCACCTCTTTATCCCTACTAGAAAAATTCCTGTATATCATTGACAAGACACCATGAGCTACTCTTGCAGCTCGTCTGCACTGCTCAGAGAACTTCATATCTGCCTGCACAATTACCCCCAGGTCCTTTTCATTCTCCACCACTGTCAGTGTAGTACCGCAGAGTCGATACGTTGCTCTGGGGTTACTGTTTCCCATATGCAGCACTTTACATTTGTCGATGTTAAACCTCATTTGCCACCTCTCAGCCCATCTGTTCAACCTTTCCAGATCCTGTTGCAGCAGCATAGCGTCAGTAGTGTCCTTAACAACCCTGCCAACCTTTGTATCATCTGCAAACTTGGACATTGAACTTGATATCCCATCATCAATATCATTCATAAACACCGAAAACAACAACGGACCCAACACTGAACCCTGAGGAACTCCACTAATAACATTAGTCCACGTTGAGCAGTGTCCATTGATTACCACTCTCTGTCTTCTGCCACTCAACCATCCCCTTATCCATAGCAGCAATTTGCCTCCAATGCCACACTGCTCCAATTTGTGCAGCAGTCTTCCATGTGCAACAGTATCAAAAGCCTTTCTAAGATCCAAATATATAATATCAAAGTTATTCCCTGCATCCAGTTCTTTTGTGACTACATCATAGTATCCAATCAAATTGGTCAGGCAAGACCTGCCCTTAACAAAACCATGCTGCATCTGAGCTATAACTGAATTCTTGTCTAGATGATCCTGCAGTGCTTCTTTAACCAGTGCCTCCATTAATTTACCTGGAACAGAAGTTAAACTAACAGGTCTATAATTACTTGTGTCAGCCTTTGATCCTCCTTTGTGAATTGGGGTTACATTTGCACATCTCCAGTCTATGGGTACCTCCCCTGAGTCCAAAGAAGCTCTCATAATTATGGCTAGGGGTTTGCTTACTTCCTTTGCTGCCTCCTTTAATATAACTGGATAGATCCCATCCACCCCAGGTGCCTTTTTTATGTTTATCCTCAACAATCTCTCCTCCACTTTCTTCTCAGTTATTACAAAATCATCCAGCTCACTGCCAATGTTTACTTTACCTACATCATTCTCCTTCCTGAATAACTCCTCATGCGTGAATGTAGATGCAAAATACTCGTTTAGATTGTTAGCCACCTGAGCAGGATCCTCAGCTGTTGAACCATCAATATCCAGTGGACCAATCTGATTCATCCCTTTCCTTCTTGAGTTTAAATATGTAAAGAACTCTTTTCTGTTTTTCTTTGCATCCTTTGCCAAGGATTTTTCGTAGTCTGCCTTTGCCTGCCTAATCTCCTTTGTGACTTGGTTACAGACCAACTTATATCTATCATAGGCTTCCATGTCACCCATTAATTTGTATGTATCCCATGCATTTTTCTTCTCTGTCACCTGTCTCATTAGTTCATCTGACAACCATTTAGGCCTAAACCTTGAACAGTATTTCTTAGTTGGTATGTAAAGCCTGGTAGCCTCCAAGATTAGTTCCTTGAATGCTTCCCATTTTGAGTTTGCTGTTGGTAACATCATCAGTGGACTAGGCCTCACAGGATTTTGTTTCTAATGTGATCGACCAAAATTAAAGCCGCAATCGACTTGTTGGCCACCTCTGCTCTAGGATTACTGTTTCTGGTATTCATTAATGATACTGTTGTAGATATATCAAGTTTAATATCTAAGATAATAAAATAAAATAAGAGAATACTTTATAAGAGTATGCTACTACAAAAACTTATATAAATTATTTGGATTTGATATATGGCAGCTGAAGTATAAAACTGGAAAATCAAATTCATACATCTGGGTAGCAGTAATCCTAGAGCAGGGGTGGCCAACAAGTCGATCGCGGCTTTAATTTTGGTCGATCAAGATGAATTTTAAATATTTCCTTTATCCGTTGAACCACGTGACTACTCTTATTGCCGTGCAGCTGCTAGGCTCGTTTAATGAAAATTCACAAAGTTACATTGTGGAGAGCATAGTGTATGTGTCGAATTCTTATTTAGCTTACTTAATATAAATAACTGGATAGTACTTATACATTAATTTAATACCCTTTGATTTAAAATGAATACTACGAAAAAGAGTAAATCGTATAATTTTCATCAAGAGTGGGAACTAGAATACTTTTTGTAATGATAAAAGAAAAATGTTGTTTTTTTGATTTGCAATGCCGTAGCTATACACAAAAAAGGAAATTTAGAAAGGCACTTCACGGTAAATACCAATCGGATTTTCCGCCTAATAGTGACTTTAGAAAAAATAAATTAAAAGAAATTAAAATCCAGATTATTTGCGCAACAAAATTTCTTCATGACACCTAATTTACAATCCAAAGCAGTAACTGTAGCATCATTTAAAGTGAGTCATCTCCTTACAAAAAAATGCAAACCATTTTATGATGGTCAATTCATTAAAGACGCATTGCTAGAAATAACAGATTCTTTTTGAAAATTTTAAGAACAAAAATGAAATTAGAAGTGCTCTTCAAGATCTGCAATTATCTCGAAATACTATGATGCGACGTATCAAAAAAATGAGTAAAAATGTGAGCGAACAATTGCGTGCTGATATTGCTAATTGTGTACCTTTTCTTTACAACTGGATGAATCTACAGACGCCAGTGATACAGCTCAATTGCTCATTTTTATTCATAATCGGTTGTCGATGATTCTGCCACTAAAGAACTGCTGGGTATGGTTTCGTTAAAAGAAAGAACTATAGAGGTCTTGATATATTTAACGCATTCAAAAATTTTATTGAAAAAATTAAATTACTACTATTTAAGCTCGTATCAATAACAATAGATCGAGCTAAAGCAATGAGAGGGCATCTTAACAGATTCATCGCATTGTACCAAAAGGATGATGAATTCCCAGATTTTTTGAGTTACCACTGTATCATTCACCAACAAGTGTTAGCCAGCAAAAGATTAAAGTGTTATGGACATAGCTTTCAAAATAGTGAATTCCATCAGAGGACAATCTCTTCAAAGGAGACTTTGCAAAATGTAACTCGATGAAAATGAACCAGATCTGATATTACACACAGATGTGAGGTGGCTGAGTCGGAGTAAGTTTCTATTAAGATTTCGAAATTTGATGAATGAAATTAAAAAAATTTGTTGATCAAAGGAGAGATGATTATCAGCAGTTACAAGATACAGGGTGGTGTGATCTGGCTTTTTTGGCAGATTTTACCAGTAAATTAAGTGATCTGAATTTGGAATTACAAGGAAAAAATAAAAATTTGGGTGACATGATTAGTAGTATTTCTGCATAAAAGTTTCAATTTTTGGCAATGGCTAAGGATCTCAAAAAAAAAAAAATTCGATCATTTTGCAAATATGCAAGATCATTTGCAAAAATATCCTGTTTTTGAATTTAATAGACAGAAATATGTTTCTGAAATTGAGAAAGTTGTGGATGATTTTGAAATGAAACCAAATTCAGTGATTTTAAGGCAACTCTGTAGCCAAGGTGGGAAGGAGCAGCAGTACGGAGCACACGCTTCTTGATTAGACCGAGGTTCGAGCCCGTCACCACCAAATACGGAGGATGCAGAAAGGTCAGGGAATGACCACCGCATATTCCCGGAGCAATATGGCCTTAGTTGCTAATGCTCCTAAAAACCAAATAACAAAAACAGTGATTTAAAAAACAATCGAAGAAGGGGAAAAAAAAAAAAAAAAAAAAAAGCTGAAATTTTTCACATTCAGAAAATATTACTTCAAAATGAAATTTTGCCGAGAAAAGTACCCAAATGTAAAAAAATGCAGTGAACTTTTAAATTGCTGTTTTGTTCCACATATCTATGTGAATAGGCCTTTTCATATTTGAAACAAACAAAGACGAAGAATCGCCCTACTCTTACGGACTTGCATACAGAAGATTCTTTACAGTTGGCCTTATCACAGTATAGCTCCAATTTTGAAAGCTTGGCAGATGACAAGACAAACTTCACATAAATTAAAACTTTAAATATGTATGAATTTAAAATAAGAATTCTGCATTGTATTTAATTTTAAAATTTATAAACAACGTTTTTCAATATGTGTTGCTTAACTTTTTTAACCATGTGCAATGAAATTCTTGAGATGGTAGATCGCGGCACATTTTGAAGAAAAAAAGTAGATCTTATCGCAAATTAAGTTGGCCACCCCTGTCCTAGAGTTTTTTTTTTTTTTGTGTTAGTTGTTGGTGCATCGGCTTCTGTGGCCATATTGCACCTCTCAAGGTTTTAACATTTTCTACTCTGATCCAAGCCCGAGGCAGGATTCGAACCCGCGACCTTTGGTTTACCAGGCAGGCACTTTACCCACCCGGCCGGCTCCTAGAGTACTGTATCCCAAACAGGATTATAGATACTACCAATTTTAAACACACACACCAACCGTTTATGACTGGTTGAATAATGAAATAAAATAAAATAAAATGATAGAAAAGACTGTAAAATAATATTTGCAAAAAACTTTTAATTATTTACAAAAAACTAAACTATAACAAAAGTAAAATAAGTAAATAAGTTAATATGCATTAAAATATAAATATAAAAGCGATAAAAAGACGATAAAAAACACTAGAGCTTTCGGAGGTGTCTTCCTCCTTCCTCAGTAATAGTGAGACTTAAATGACACATCCTTAAATACCAGGTTCACGGCACACCTGGATGACCAGGCGCATACTCAGCATTCCTTTCACTTGTACCGGAACCGGAAGTGGACTGGACATGTGGAAAATTAAAACGTTTGTCTCTTGTCAAAACCACCGCCTCAAAAAGGGGGTGAAGCCTAACTCCCCTGTCTCTGTTTATACTATTGTTACCAGAGGATCCAATCCACAGACTTTCCAGCCACTTGCGGTCCCAGAATCTATGCGCCCGGTCAAGGATGACAGCATGTCGGGGGAGATCTGGTGTTGTTTTTCCCAATAGTGCTCGGCAATGGCGGATTTATTGAGCTCTGCGGTCCGTATCGCTCGTGAATGTTCTCCCAGACGGTCCTTGAGACGCCGTCCTGTCTCTCCCACGTAACATTCCCCACAATCCGGGCATGTGATCTCATACACGACCCCACTACTAGAATCCCTAGTAATGGGGTCTTTGACCTGTGACACTACTGTGTGCAACCTCCGGCCCGGAAGCTGCACACAGCGTGTCTGAAAGTCGCGAAGCATCCTCGCAATGCGATCTGACAGGCCCGGATAGTAGGGAACATACACTGTGGTAAGCGGTACAGGCGGAACTACCCGAGTGGGCTCTTCCCCTCTGTTGTATTCATCAATGACCCTCTGGGGGTAACCGCACCTCATAAGATCTGTTGTGATTTGCCTAATTTCCTTCTCCCCCTCCTCAGGGGTAAATCACGACATTTAAGCAAATCATGACGGATCTTATGAGGTGCGGTTACCCCCAGAGGGTCATTGATGAACACAACAGAGAGGAAGAGCCCAATCGGGTAGTTCCGCCTGTACCGCTTACCACAGTGTATGTTCCCTACTATCCGGGCCTGTCAGATCGCATTGCGAGGATGCTTCGCGACTTTCAGACACGCTGTGTGCAGCTTCCGGGCCGGAGGTTGCACACAGTAGTGTCACAGGTCAAAGACCCCATTACTAGGGATTCTAGTAGTGGGGTCGTGTATGAGATCACATGCCCGGATTGTGGGGAATGTTACGTGGGAGAGACAGGACGGCGTCTCAAGGACCGTCTGGGAGAACATTCACGAGCGATACGGACCGCAGAGCTCAATAAATCCGCCATTGCCGAGCACTATTGGGAAAAACAACACCAGATCTCCCCCGACAACGCTGTCATCCTTGACCGGGCGCATAGATTCTGGGACCGCAAGTGGCTGGAAAGTCTGTGGATTGGATCCTCTGGTAACAATAGTATAAACAGAGACAGGGGAGTTAGGCTTCACCCCCTTTTTGAGGCGGTGGTTTTGACAAGAGACAAACGTTTTAATTTTCCACGTGTCCAGTCCACTTCCGGTTCCGGTACAAGTGAAAGGAATGCTGAGTATGCGCCTGGTCATCCAGGTGTGCCGTGAACCTGGTATTTAAGGATGTGTCATTTAAGTCTCACTATTACTGAGGAAGGAGGAAGACACCTCCGAAAGCTCTAGTGTTTTTTATTGTCTTTTTATCGCTTTTATATTTATATTTTAATGCATTTTAACTTATTTACTTATTTTACTTTTGTTATAGTTTAGTTTTTTGTAAATAATTAAAAGTTTTTTGCAAATATTATTTTACAGTCTTTTCTATCATTTTATTTTATTTTATTTCATTATTCAACCAGTCATAAACTGTTGGTGTGTGTGTTTAAAATTGGTAGTATGAATAATCCCAACCTCAGAGGCCTTATTGCAGATATAGGATTATAGATCACAAAAAGGACTTCGTAACTATATAATCTGATATAAAATTTTCTGAGCAGTGTAAACATCTAGAACAGCTCATGGGGTTCTTCCAATAATATATATAGGAACTTTGCCAGTAGAGATAAAGAGTTTATTATTCTTATATAAAGCAACGGTTAGGCTTGGCAACCACATTTTAGGAATAATGTAAACCTGTTGGAAAGGATACAGAGAAAAGCAGCATGATCAGTCAAAGGATCATTCTTATGAAGAGAGACAGTTTTGTAAACTACAGTATATGGAAACAAGGTACCTGACTGTTATAAAACAAAATTTCCACCTTCTATTGTGGAATCTGGAATTTTTTTTTTAATGAGGGATTGGATAAATACTAAAAGAAATAGGTAAATGAAGTGAGAGAAGGTTATTTTTTTTTTATTTTTTCTAGCTAATGCTACATAAACTTCCTTGCATGTTTTGCCAATACTAATACTAAGAATCAGATCACCTCACAGGTGCCTAGTCTCCAGTTGCAGCATCTGACGGGATACTTCCGCTTGCTCAGATTAAGAACCTGAGGAGGCATAGGTTCAAATCGAGGAAAGACAGTTGTAGAATATATGTGCGGAAGTTTGTTTGCCTTTACCAAGCGGGTAGTTGATTGCTGGAACAGACTTCCATCTCTGTTGTTGTGGAAGTTGATAGCTTAAATAAATTTAAGGCTGAACCAGACAAACATTTCTAATCTCAATGATGTCCATTTTCACTTGCAGTCTGCCAAACCCCATGTACTTTTTCTGACAGAATCTCAGTTATCGGTTGATTCAACTACTGCTCATCTCAGATGCCCAAATTATTCGCTGTATGATTCCTTTTGCCTCAAAGGTGGTACTTGTGCATATGTCCGTTCTGATATTCTCTGTCAAAGACTTGGCAATTTGGAATCTCCTCTCTTTGATCTTTTCTGGCTTAAAATCCCTCTCTACCTCATTGTGTCAAATTCATCTGTTGTCTCTACCATTCTCCCAACTCCACCAATCACTTGGAGCTCTTTAACTTGCTCTCTTTGCAACTTGACGTTCTCCAGTCCAACTTTCCTAACAGTGAGGTAATTTTCCTTGGTGATTTTAATGTTCAGAACTCCAGCTGGCTTCCATTTTCTAGTCACACCAACCCAGCAGTTCGAGATGCTGAGGCTTTTGTAATTACTACTGACCTAGCACAGATTGTTCATTTACCTACAAGAATACCAGACAATCCTAATCATACAGCCAATATGCTTGATCTTTTTCTCACAAACAACCCTTCTAAGTGTACACGGTCGAAGTGAGAGGTCCTTTAGGCACTTCAGATCACAACTTGGTGATTGTCTCTTCTCCAGTGGAACCTTTATCTCATGGCTATTCCCAACCTCGTGTCCCATTTTTGTCATCCCATCCCATTTTGCATTACAAGAATGCAAAATGGGATGACCTGCGAGACTTCTTTTCTTCGGTCGGATTACTGTTTCAAAACTTCTGATGTCAACGTTTGCTCAGATCGTGTCAGTGAAATTATTCTTGCAGGAATGGAATCCATTATCCCATACTCCATTTTAAAATCTCGTCCTTTGTCTAAACCTTGGTTTTCCAATAAATGTGCCAAGGCTGTTCAAGAGAAGAATGCTGCATATCGTAATTCGCTTGTTTCTAATTCTTCAGTTTCATTTTCTACCTACACCAAAGTTTACAACAATTGTAAAGCAGTCATTAATCAGTCCAAACTAGAGTTTGAACAGGCTAAGAGTAGAAAACTTGCTTCTTGCCCTAATGGTAGCCGAGCATTCTGGTCTCTTCCCAAAGCTATTGGCTGCAACTTTTGCCCATCTCTGCTCCCACCTCTGTCCAAACCAGAAGGTTCTGTTGTCACTTCAGCCAAGGATAAAGCTGACCTGCTAGCATCCCATTTTTCTTCCAGCTCATGTATTAATGATCTTGGTAAAACACCTCCCACCATTCCCAACACGCTCCATTCAATGCCTCCTGTGGTCTTCTGTCAAAAGGATATCAGAAGGATTTTGATGAATCTTGATGCTAAGAAAGCTCCAGGTCCCGATGGTATTCCTCCACTTGTTCTCAAAACCTGTGCTCCTGAACTTACTCCTATTCTTTGCCACTTTTTTTCACTTTCATATTCCAAAGGTGTTTTTCCTTCTGCTTGGAAATTTGCTCATATCCAGCCAGTTCCTAAAAAGGGTGACAAATCCCTCCATTCTAATTATCGTCCCATTGCAATTATTTCTACTCTTTCTAAAGTAGGGAGAAATCAATTAACCGCCAACTCTTAAACTACTTAGAAACCTTCCATCTGATCAACGATCGCCAGTATGGATTCCGTCAGTGTCAATCCACTGGTGATATTCTGGCTTATGTTACCCATTTATGGACTAATTCAATGGAAAGGTTCGGTGAAACACAAGTAGTTGCTCTTGACATCTCAAAGGCTTTTGATCGTGTTTGGCATAAAGGTCTTCTAAACAAGCTTTCATCTTATGGTTTGCCAACTGTTTTTAGTAATTGGTTATCCAGTTTTCTCTCTGATCGCTCACTGAGGGTGATGGTAGATGGCTCTCTGTCTTCTAACCTCTCCATAAATGCCATTGTCCCCCAAGGTTCAGTTCTTTCCCCCACTCTTTTCCTCTTTTATATTAATGACCTTCTTCCACTGACTGGAAATCCTATCCATAGTTTTGCCGATATAGCACGTTGCATTCCACTTTCCATTTTAAGAAACCTTGTCCTGCTCAATCAGCTTCAACTTCTCGAAAATCTGCTACCAATTCCTTAAATGCCGATCTTCAGGTAATTCTCCAGTGGGGCAAAGACAACTTAGTTGATTTCAACCCTTCTAAAACTCAGTCTTGTCTTATATCTTGCAAAAAAGATTCTTCTGCTCCTATGCTTATCTTTAGTGACACTCCGATTTCTAGGCAAAATGATATTTCTCTTTTGGGGATTACCCTGACTTCTAATCTCTCTTGGCATAAGCACATTACAAATATTGCTTCTTCTGCATCTAAAAAACTTGGTTTTCTCTTTCACTCTAGGCATTACTTTTCTTCCAAACAGCTGCTCACTCTGTATAAATCGCAAATCCACCCTGCCATGGAATGTTGTTCCCACATCTGGGGTGGTGCCCCCAAAACCTCTCTCAGGCTTCTCGATTCCATTCAGAAGAGGGCAGTTAGGTTAATTAATGATTCATCTCTAACAGAGTCTCTCCACTTGCTTTCTCATAGATGTACTGCATGCCTCTTCTACAGATACTTCCATGGGCACTGTTCTTCTGAATTGGCTTCTATAATTCCCGCTCTCTCTTTCAAAACAGTCCGAACACGTGCCGCCACCAGCCAACATCCATTTACTGTCCAACTTCAAACCCACAGAACCAACTTTTAATCTTACTCATTTATTCATTCAACTGCCGTTTTCTGGAACAACCTTCCTTCTTACGTATTTCCTGAAAATTACAATCTACAGAAGTTCAAGTCCAATGTCAACAAATATCTTATTTCGTCTTCTCAACCTCTAAACCGCACAGTACTAAGTACTATAGGCTCTAATACCTCTCGTGTTTGGGGTTCACATAAAAAAAAAAAAGAAAAAACCACATTTGGAGTAAAATAGGAAGGGGGGGTTTTTTTTTTTTTTTTTGGCTGATGCTGTATAAGCTTGCTTTCTTGCATTATATGCCTCAACTAATGCTAATAACAGTGAAAAGCATATAATTTAACACGATAAAGCTTTATTCATAGTTATACTCCTTTTAAGCATAAAGGAAAAAATAATCGTTATTGTAAGGTACAAAGCATATAATTTAACATTACTTTACTCAGATAACATTACTTTACAAAACCTTTCACAGCATCAAGCCAGGAGTTAATAGAGGTGGCATCTTGCCAGAAGGTAAATTGAAAAAGAATGGCTGCGGGATAGATGTCCAAACATTTGCTTTCAGCTAGAGAGTAACTGATTGTTAGTACAAACTTGCATCTGGTGTTGTGGAAGTGGAAAATTTGAATAAATTATTAGAGGGAGGGGGGAGAGAGAGAGAGAGGGAGATGATGTAGGTTAGATACTTCTTTTCCCTTTTTTTTTTTTTTTTTGCTGATGCTGATTAAGCTTACTTCCTTGCATTATTTCCCACTATTAAAACCAAGAGCTTTAATAAAATAAAAATGAAAAGAAAAAATAAAATTAAACAGATTGGAACAAAAAAAAAAAAAAAAAAATACTAATCTGAACTAGTACATGGTAATTTCCTTGTAGTGTGGTTGGGGTTTTTTTTTGACAAATTCGTATAAGTAATCCACTTGCTCAGCTGTATGATCTCAAATCTAGACAAAACTCAGGGATCTTGGGATAATATTTGACATTAGACTTACATTCATGTCACATATTGACATGTTTGTAAATAGAATGCACTTCTTACAATGGACAAGAAAACAGCACCTCTTGCACTTGAAACAACCTGCAACAACTGCACAATATATAAGAACCACAGTGTATTCGGCCATATTGTATGGTGCTGAATTGTGGGTGTCAGCCACCCATACACACATTAGGAGAATATATGTGACTGAATTCTAGCTGCTGAAGTAGGTCAACAATAAATACAGTCTCCCCCATCAGTTAAGAACCATGCAGCTTGCTGAACAACTTAAACTACAGCATTTACCAGACATCATTGTCTGGAAATGATTGTTAACCACAATAAAGATGATGACTGGGCATGATCTCTTCACCTTGCTTCTGGCAGCTATGTGAGTGGCACATCCCACCATCTCTGCTTGTTGTTGTTTGTTTGTTTATTTGGTTTTTAGGAGCATTAGCAACTAAGGCCATACTGCTCCGGGGATATACGGTGGTCATTCCCTGACCTTTCCGCATCCTCCGTATTTGGTGGACATGGGCTTGAACCCCGGTCTAATCAAGAAGCGTGTGCTACGCACTGCTGCTCCTGCCCACCTGGCTACGGAGGCACCCACCATCTCTGCCTTAAGAGGTACAGAATCCCTGAGGATGATATGACTGAAGATAGCCGAAAGGTTCTTACCAGCCAGAGCATTGCAGTCAGTTCACACCACATATGGGAATTGACTTTGACAAGCTTGTAGAAGATCAGAACTATAGAAGACAAACTGCGGTGTGGTTCGCTGAGGCTACTGTTGCCTAGCAGTTTTGTGTACTTCTGTCAACAACTGTGTATGCAATCGTGTGTAATTATTTGAAAAAGTGTATATCTTGCATGGGTTGTTTCAATAGATGTGATGTTAAGCTGAACTTTTTACTACAACTGACAGGACTCTACACAGAAATGTAGTGAAGAGACTTTCATTCTATATTTTAGCTTTTCTGTTATATTTCAATTTTATGTCAATCCTCTGGCATTTTCTGCAGTGAAGGGAATTTGTCTTTATTTGGTAGGACAAATAAAGATTCTTTCTTTCTTCTTATCACATTATATTGAGGGAAGCGGCAAATGAGGTAAGCAAACCCTTAACCATAATTATGAGAGCATCTTTGGATTCAGGGGAGGTCCCTTTGGACTGGAGATCTGTGAATGTATCCCCAATTCATAGAGGGGTGATCAAATGGTGACATGAGTAATTATACTCCTGTTAGTGTAACTTCTGTTTCAGAGAAAATAATGGAGTTTCTGGTTATTAAAGAAGTAATGCAAGGCCATCTTGACAGGAAATCAGTTATACTGAGTCACCTGTTAGATTTGTTAAGGGGGTGATCTTGTCTGACCAATCTGAGGGTACTATGATGCAGTAACAAAGGAACTGAATGCAAAAATAATTCTGATATCATATACTTGGATTTCAAGAAAGATTTTGATACTAACATTAGCAGAGGCATACGATGCAAAAAAGCAAGCTTATGCAGCATCAGCCCAAAAAAAAAAAAAAAAACCTTCCCATTTCACCCCTCCATTCGTTCCAAATGGCTATCCAGCTCAGCCTTAAATTTATTTAGGCTATTAGCTTCCACAACAAAAGATTGAAGTCTGCTCCACCAATCAACTACCGACTAGCTAAAGGCAAATTTCCTCACATCTATTCTACAACTATCTTTCTTCAATTTGAACTGTGCCCCCCTCATGTTCTTAGTCTGAGCAAGAATCCCAACAGCATTCACCTTGCTCAACCCATTAAAGGCCTTATACACCTCAATCAGCTTGCAGGTGCCTACTCTCCAGGTGCTGCAATTTGCGGAACTTAAGCCTTTCTTGGTAAGAGCACCCCTTTGTTCCCCTCGCCAATCTTGTTGCCCTTCTTTGTACTTGTTCTAGCAACTCTACATCCTTTCTAAAATGAGGCCTCCAGACCTGTACACAGTACTTTAGGTGTGGCCTGACCATTGCCTTGTATAATGAGATAATCACCTCCCTGTCCCTGCTAGCAAAATTCCTATATATCATTGACAAGACTGCGTGACCTGCCCTGGCAGCCAGTCTGCACTGTCAGCGAATTTCATATTTGACTGCACAATTAACCCCATGTCTTTTTCACTTTCCACTTCGCTGAGTGTAGTGCCACACAGTTGGTACTGTTTCTTTTCAGTTACTGCTACCCATATGTAGTACTTTGCATTTGTTAATGTTAAACTTACTGTTGCACATAAAAGACTGCTGTACAAATTGGGGAAGTTACTGCTCTGGATAAAGTAACAGTGGAGATGGATAGGCCCACCACAACCCCAGAGTTGTGCTGGGCCTATTGTTGTTTTCTATATTTATTAATGATATTGATGAAGATAAAATGGCTTAATGCCTAAGTTTGTAGATGAAACAAAGGTTGATAGGGTGGTTAATGACAATAATCAGAGTAAGCTACTGCAAAGAGATCTAGAAAAATTAGGCAGATGGGCTGAGAAATGCCAATCTGCCTAATTTTTTGAGAAATTGAAGCTCAAAATATAAAAAATGCAAGGTACTACAAATAGGTAGCAGTAATTCCAGATTAACATACCAACTGTGTGTTTTTACATTTGGGGTAGTGCCTTGGAGGTAATTGTGCAAGGATATTTATGAGATAGATGTTTCCATATGTTATTGTGGAGGTGAATAGTTTGAATAAATTCAAGAAAGACCTAAACAAATTACTGGAAGAGATGGACAGGTGATGTGGGAGTTTTTTTTTTTTTTTTTTTCTTTATAAGCTTGCTTTCTTGCACCATTTGCCACTACTAATAATAATTATAACTGTAAAAAGAATGCTGGAAAGGATGCCTGCTTGTATTTGTCTAGTATATGGAGTGTGACAAAGTTCCAGCCAAACTTTAGAACAGGGTCCCCCTTCCAGGCCGTAACCGAGAAGGCAGTGATTGATGTGTTGTCACTCAGCCCACTTACTGCATTCCCTCTTCTACTGTTATTGGCATATGTCACGTGATTGTAGCAGTAAATGTGAAATTATCATTTGCTTAGTTTTGTCACTGCATGCTCATGTTCAGTTATTATCGTGCTGTATCTATCATGCTTTTGAATTTGAATTATAAGTCAGCCTGCAGTTTTGATAATGAGTTATGTTTGAAAACTAAGTTGCACTTGAAGTGTGAGAGCTGACTTGTTATAACGTTCCTCAACATTTTATATTAGAAGAGAATTAGTGAGCCTATGGATTCCAAATGCGAAATTATCATTTGCTCAGTTTCGTCGCTGTGGCTTGTATTCAGTTATTATCGTGCCAGGCCAGTACTGATGAGGCGAGTTTTCTTTGTATTCATGTAGTTTTTTTGACAACTGATTAGCAACTGATATAAGTATGGTTAGATTTAAGGTTGTTGTGACCGCTAAGCTATAACTTTTAAGAGGCCCCCCCCCCCTCTACTGAGTAAATTTTAGGTTTAATAGCATTTCATGCTCACCAAAGGATGCATATAAAATGTTACATACATAGCAATACATGTTTTTATTAATTTTTTAAAAAATAACAGATATTTTTGGTAATAATTACAATAATATCAATTAAATTAATAATATAATAAAACAAAAGTCATTATTGTCATTCATTTTTGTTAAAAAAATAAAATATTTTTTTATTTAATGATTAATAAATAATTTTATTAATAACAAAAAATTATTGATTCAAATTATTTAAAATATATTCGTTTCCATGATTTAATTATGAAGAAATCTGAAACAATATCTTCTCAAATGATAGGCTTCTAAGTTTGTCACTTTCCATATATAAAATGCTCAAGGAAGAGAGTTTGTTTTGAAGCATGGTTGTACAACATTCATTTTTTACCCTCTTAAGCCTGCTAAATAATCTTTCTTCAGAGCAATTAGTTATCATCAAGGTAAGAAAAATTCAAAATATAGTTTCAACATTTGGAAAACCAATGTATTTTGTCTTGAATTATTATATTGTATAAATTTTGATAATTAAACCCATTAGTTTGAGAATAATTTTTCTTTATATACAGATGAAAATTTTTTATATCTTTGTATAAGTTATCATCTGTGTCTTTGGGATAATTATTTACTAAAATTTTTACATTTTCTCTGGGCTCTTTGTCTGGTCAAAATTTAATAAAAATTTAAATTTTCGAGAAATTTTCTTATATACTTCAGCTCTTCTTTGTAAATTACTTTCTAAAGAATCCATGATAGGAATGAAAGAGTTCATCCTAAATTTATCTCTTGCAGAAAGATCATCAATATCAGATGTATTTCCATCATTAATCTGTACTTTTCTATACACTCCTGTAATCTACGTTATCTGGTAATTTTTCTTTTGCATTTTGTTCAAATTCATTGAAACTATTTCTGGTTTCTTTTATAAAGTCTGATAAATATGCATACAATCTAAAAATATTTCTTGGCTAAATACTAAGAGTATGAAGGAGTTGGTTTATGCAAGGGTACTGCACATACGTCATTTCTACTACCCAAGTAGAATGAATGCATTGTTTAATTGTATCTCATATTGTGAATACCTTCACAACGAGTGGCCAAGGTATGGCACTGCTTTGAATAAGTAACACTTCACCAGTGGAGAAGACTAATGTTACTTATTCTCAGCGGATACCTTGATGCATTCATACTACTTGGGTAGTATAAATGATGTATGTGCAGTACCCATGCATAAACCGCTTAGCATTTAGCAAAGAAATATTTTTAGATTAAACCATGCACATCATCAAGCATCTCTCATATTGTGGAGTTTTACTTCATAACTGGGTTGTCACTATTGCAACAACAGGTTACCTGCCCACCCACAAATGAGTAAGCCAACAAACTTTGAAACGGCGATGGTATCCTCCGAGAATAAGTAACACTAGTCTTCTCCACTGGTGAAGCACTGCTATTCAAAGCAGTGCAAAACCTTGGCTACTCACTATGAAGGTATTCACAATATGAGATATAATTAAATGATGCATTCATACTACCTGGGTAGTAGAAACGATGTGTGTGCAGTACTCACAAATAAACCAACTCCTTCAATATGCATACAGTTTCGAACATGTACTTAATGTTTCAGGGTCTTGTAATATTTTGCTGGTTTTGTCAAAACTGTTCCAATATATAATTCCACGATACAAGCATAAACATAAATTCAAGTTCTTCCATTTTTTTCATGGATAATAGAGGCTTTGTTTTAGTTTCACCTTTTTTGTATTCATCATCCTGAAATTTATTTAAAGCATCGATAATTGAATCATAATTGCTCTTGCAGATTTAATATATACTTCCCATCTAGTGTCAGAAAGGCATTTTGGAATTTCAGATTTGGATCCCAAAAACGATTTTAAAATAGACCACCATTTTGTTGAAGCAGAGAAAAATCTATAGAACTGTTGTATAACTGTAAAGAAATTTACTGCATCTATGCAACAATCAACTGCAGCGTGGCTGACCAAATTTAACAAATGTCCGACAAAGGGAATATATATGGCATATTTTTCTAATTAGGTAGGTGGTCATAATTCAGTGGTCACGCACACATACGCATGCATGTGTAAAATGAAGGCCTCTGTAGCCAAGTGCTCAGGAGTGAGAGCAATATGGCACACTAAGTAGACCGGGGTTCAAGCCTCTGACTGCTAAATATGGTCGATCTGCCAACCCACACTGGACAAGTGCGGCAGATTATGGTAATTTCCCTCAACACGACTTGTTGAGGCATCCATCCTGCAGTGGATTGACGGCTGTAGATTTATTTTATTCGTGTATAATGTATGGGTTTCTTGTAATTAGTGTTCTTTCCAAGTTCATTTAACTTCTTTAATTCATAAAACTATACAATGTTTGTTGTAACTAGAGCTCATTCAACTTATATTTCTTGACTTGACAATTTCATAATTATTATATTATTGATTAAAAATATACATGGAATAACTTCACAACTTTCACAGCATATCTTCACACAATTTTTTTAATTTTAAAAATAGTGCAGTATTATTAACAGTCCTTGCAATCACTTTATTTTTTCTTTCCTCTAGACTTGAAAACAATATCTAAAAGATTTCAAAACATAGTCAAAATTGGCCTCTAAATAGCTGGGTTTTGCTCTAAAAGTTTTTTCTTTCCAGACTTTTCAATAAACTCAATCATCTACCAGCAGCTCTGGTAACAATAATTTTCTTGCCTTGAAAATTTAAGTAGAGTGTAGTGTTGTTAAGTCTCTTATTACAAAAGATTATTACAAGTAGAATTTTATTTTCAACTTTTAGATACAGCAATAAATTCACTCTAAACTACATTTGAAATGTTAACAAATGTAGAATCTTATTTTAACTTCTTACCAAATTTTTCAGATAGGGATGACGAAGAACTTAAATCACATTGCGATAATTTGCATACAGTATTAATACATGCACTCTTTGAATGAAAACAACATACACAGCAAACTTTCTGAAGAGATAAAATCATTAAAAACATTATCAATTAGCCATTATGATCCAAAAGAGTTGTTAAAATTAATATGTGAACATAATTTATTAAATGCAGCCAAATATTACAATCAGATTGTGAATTTTTTTTTACTCTTCCTGGTTTCTGTTGCAACTAGAGAAAGGCCTTTTTCAAAATTAAAAGTCATTAAGAAATATTTATTTAGGATCTAGACTGCTTCAGGAAAAGCTTAGTAATTTTGCTATAGTAGCAGTCGAAAGAGATATTTTGGAAAGCATTGATATGAATGACATAATGAATTTGCAATAACTATAGCATGGAAAATTAACATGTAAAACTATATATAAAACTACACATACAAGAAACGATTATATTTTTAAGTAAAATTACACGCTTTTTTATATGATGTATTATTAGCATTTTATTGTATGTTATTTAAAAATTTAAGTTTTGTTTTTCTTTTATTATTTCAAAGAGCACATTTTACATTTACATGCAGGCGCACTCTGGAAAAATTCCTTGAGAAAGTAATGATTTAAACAATTACATGGAACTTAATTGTTTATAACACTAGGGTCACAATGAACATAAAACAGGCAGACTTGCACATTTTTACACATGTGATAGGAATGCAATTTATAAATTTGATGAATCTGAGGTACTGGTTAAGTTAACAAATACAGCCACTCCCCAGGTTACGTAATACTCGACTTATGGAAATTCGACTTTACATAAGTTTTTGCCAGCCAGCACAAACTTAAAAAAATCGTGGAAATGCATTTTGCATCCCGTAGGAATAAATAGAGGTATCGTAATGTGAACCCAATAATACATTGGTTTTTTTATTTTTTTATTTTTTTTGGTAATTCATTCCAAGAATTTGAAATTTTTGCTGTATAACTAAGCTATTTATCTCTCTAAAAGGTAATTTTTAAAATGGAAATTGCACTACACTTTCATCGTTATCATATTCCAATATAAGAATCAATTTTGAATGCCATTGTGATATTTTTCTAAAACATATTTCTGGAGGTCACTACCATAAAACAATAAAAACAGTTCGCACTTTCCGGTTTATTGGGCTTTTTTGTTTGCGCAATCTATTATAAACAGGTAGTAAACTCAATCTTATTGCATTTGCAATAATACCGATAACTAGAATTCTGTGGGTTTTTATATTATTATCGTGAAATTGTGT
Source organism: Mastigoproctus giganteus (assembly GCF_048544385.1). NCBI lineage: Eukaryota > Metazoa > Arthropoda > Arachnida > Uropygi > Thelyphonidae > Mastigoproctus > Mastigoproctus giganteus. The sequence goes on from NC_143577.1 coordinate 168,629,838, forward strand.
TTCCCCTACACTAAAATCTTCAATCATATAAAAAACATAAATAAATTTTCAGAATCTTCTCGTCATTCCTGTTTACTTATTACAATGGTGAAGGGAAAGGGACCAATGGAAAGTGAAGTGCTGGCAGTGCTAGGAAACAAAACAAAATCGATTTAGAAATGAAGATGATTAATTAAGAATTACGAAGCAGGACAAAGTTTGTCATCTATTGCACGAAATTAGGTCTCACTGCTTCAAGAGTGAATACTTTATAAAGGGCGGTGCGCATATAAAAGAACATGTTAAAAGATCAACGCATTTAAGATCGACAGTGATCACAAAACGAAGATGGAAAAGCTTTTAATAATATGGATGCAAAATCAGATTCAGAAGCAAGTGTCCCAAGTCCAATGGCCATTCAAGCAAAAGCAAGAAGTATTTATGAAGATATTAAGGATAAGTAAGTAAGGTGAACCCCAAGCCAAATTCGTGACAAGCAACAGGTGGTTTAATAGGTTCACGCATCCCGCTCATTTCTAAAACATTAAAGTATGCAGTGAATGTTGCCAGTGCTGATTCTGGAGCTGCAGAGAAATTGTGATGTGTTGGAAAAAACCCCTTCTAAATCTCCACAGCCCTCATCTTCTGTAGCGGCATGCTTATCGAGCTTGAGAGTTAATTCTGGCAACGATGCTCAAAAGGTAAAACTTGCTGACGTTATGCTTGTCTTCTCTCTCTTTTTGTAATTTTATCATTTTTAAATTTTTGTACACTTTTGTAATTTTTCCTGCGCATGAGATAAAAAAATTGAATAAATAATTCTATTTACATGTTCGTCTAACATTTTTTTTTTGCTTCAATCAAATTTGCGAGTGCTGCATAAGCATTTAGGGAAATTCTGACTTACATAGAATTCTGTGGAATGCAACCCTTACGTAAGTTGGGGAGTGGCTGTAAATGCAGATTTCACAAGAATATCAGCAACATGATATCATTCTGGTTGAAAAATATGAAGAATGGCAAATACGACATGTAGAGGAAGGATAACCCGTGACAAAGGAGGAAGAAGAGGTTATGCTTTTAATTGCCATGCAGATAGATTCAAGACAAGCATATCCGGTAGGTAACTATGTTGAATCTATATGGTATGATATAAGCATAGGGAAAAAAAAAATGAGTAGAAGTGTGTTCTGGACCACATGAGTATAATGAACATCTTTACAGGCAGAGTGGGCCAGCAAGTTAGACAGTCTAATTATGGGAGACTAATTTTCCAGAGTTCGAACTTGTGGGTTTGTTATTTGCTTAATAGTAGGGCATTTCTGGATTTGCTGGATGAGTGCTTTCTATATCAGCATATTAGAGATGCAAAAAGAGAAAGATATATTCTTGGCCTGGTTATAATCTAATATCCATTTAATGTTAAAAATTTTCACATAAAGGAACCACTAGAAAGCAATAATTACAGTGTATTAATGTTGGACTATTTAAAGAACTACTGTTAAAGGAAAGCAGAACAGTTTTTGCTTTCACACAGGGGGGGGGGATTACAACTGTCTTATATTTCTGTACACACTCAAGCAAATCTACATCCTTCCTAAAATGAGGCCTCCAGACCTGTATGCAGTTCTCAAGGCGTAGCCTGACCATTGCCTTATACAAAGGAATAATCACCTCCTTTTCCCTAAGTTATTTTCAGTGAGTCCAAATTGTAGCTTTAACAAATACAAATGCTAAAAGGGAAATGCTTAAAAAAGTTATTTTGGTAGCTATTAAGCTTTTTACTATTGGCATCTTGAATCCCATACTAGTGGTTATTATATAAATTGGTACAATATGACATTAGGAACAACTTACTATTATGAATAAAAGGGATGGTTAGGTGGCGACAACAGTAGTTATATATGATCAATGTTATTAATGGACTTAATGATACTGAGGTAGATATTTCAAGTTTCAATATACCACTTATGTACAAATTCAAGATTGTATAGAATAATGTCTTGGGAGTAACTAAGTAATCTGATATGGAGTTTTTATGAGCACTGCAGACAGACTGCTAGGACTGCTTAGTGGTTCTGACAATGATATATGTATATATAAGAACTTTTCCAGTAAAGTCAAAGAGGTGATTGTTCCATTACAGAAAGCAAAGATTCAGCTGGATCATAAATATTACATACAGATTTCAAGACTACCCTGTTGGATAATGTAAGGAGAAGAATGGCATGTGTGACTGGTTAAGAACACAAAAGTATATTCTTACTAAAAGAGACTTGATTTCATTGTTTAGAAACCAAATATTTGCAAGGTGACCTGAGTGAGGTGTTTTGTGCCTTGTAAGGTTTAATTAAATCAAATGATTTAATTTGATTTAATTAAACCTACTCTTGTGAGGGTGAAATATCCAAATTTAAGAAGATTTCAATAAATACTTGACAGGGATGGGTAAATGAACATTATCATCATTTTCATTTTATTTTTTACTTTTTATTTATTTATTATTAATATTATTTATTTATTTTTTTTTTGAGTGATGTTGCAAAAGCTTGTTTCCTAGCATCATTTTGCCTACTAATACTAAAATCATTGGCACCACTTAACACAGAAGATTGTTCTATCATGTAGTGGTGGTATCCTCAAATCCCTCAAAATCTTAGTCTGTCCAAAAAAAAAAAAAAACCAGTTGATTAATGATCCCTCACTTACATAAGAACTCTACTTCCTATTACACAGATGTTCAGGTTCAACTGCATGCCTTGCTCTACAAACATTTTCATGAGCCCTGTTCTTCTTGATTATGCCTCTTTCTTCCAATTGAGGCAGAATGCATTCAACGCTCACTAACATTGATTCATAGTTCAGCTCCAAATTCACCGGAGTAACCTTTCTTCATTTAACTCCTGATCTTTGGAACAACCTTTGCTCGGAAGCAGTTCCTGAATATTGCTATCTACAGAAATCCACAATTCACATCCACAAAGTCAGCAAATAACTTTTAGCTTCTCAATCTGCGGCCCACACATGGCCTAATGAATCATGTTGTTGAAGATTGACGAGGTTTTAATACTTGTGTTTAGGGTCATCATAAAAAAAAAAAAAAAAAAAAAAAAAAAATTTAATGCCTTAGTAATAGCATATCTATTACAGAAGTTAATTTTAATAGTAATTTTCTGCAGAAAAAACCTTTTTACACAACTGTTTGATTGGCACAGTAAGAGATAATGAAACTACCTACCTCATTAAGAACATTTAAAAATAAAATAATTATAACAAATACCACGAGGAAGACACCACCAAAAAAATAACTCCAGATTTTGATCTTCTGATGGTGTGTGTGTGTGTGTACAGTGATGTCAAATCTGTTATTATTATATGGGCTACATTATCACGTTTAATGCTAATTTCAGATAACCGATTTCAGGGTTAGAAAAACCATTGATTTGCTTGAAAACATCGCATATATACAATGATATAATTTATCAAATAGGAAAATACCTGTTTGATTCTTCACCTCTAAAATAATCAGCTGCTTGCTCGTAATGAGTCATTGCCTAAAAAAAAAAAAAAAAAAAAAATTCAAACCACATGATATTATACATAAACATTATTACAGCTGGTGTCATAGCCAGGATATTAGCATTAGTAGAGGCATATGTTGCCAGAAAGCAAGCTTATGCAGAATCAGAGAGGGAAAAAAAAAAAAAAAAAACCCTCCCATTTCACCTATCCATTCTCTCCAAAAGTTTGTCCAGTTCTTCCTTGAATTTATTCAAGCTATCAACTTCCATAACAACAGATGGAAGTTTGTTCCAGCAATCAACTACCCACTGTCTAGAGGTAAATTTCCGCACATCTATTCTACAACTGTCTTTCCACAGTTTGAATTTATGTCCCCTGAGGCTTGTATTCTGAGCAAGAGGAAGAATTCCATCAGCACTGAGCCTGCTCAAATCCATTCAAGGCCTTATACACCTCAATCAGATTACTTTGCAGGTGTCTAGTCTCCAGACACCACAATTTGCAGAACTTAAGCCTTTCTTCATAAGTGCGCTCCTTTGTTCCCCTGTTCCCCTCACAGTCTTGCCCTTCTCTGTACTCATTGTAGCAACTCTACATCCTTCCTAAAATGAGGCCTCCAGGCATGTACACAGTACTCAAGGTTTGGTCCGGCCACTGCCTTATACAACAGGATAATCACCTCCTTACCCTGCTCGCAAAATTCCTATATATCATTGACAAGACCCAATGAACTGATCTGGCAATCTGTCTGCACTACTCAGAAAACATCATATCTGACTGCACAATCACCCCCAGGTCTTTTTAATTCTCCACTACCCTGATTATAGTGCCACATTTTTGGTACATTTCTCTGGGGTTACTGCTACTATATGTAGTACTTTGCATTTGTCAATGTTAAAACTTCGGTTGCCATTTCACAGCCCATCTACACAACTTTTCTATCTATATATTTTATATTTTGCAACAGGATCTATATATTTTATATAGATCCTGTTGAAGTAGCATACTGCCATTACTGTCATTAACAACCCTACCAACCTTTGTGTCATCTGCAAACATTAAGCCTGATATACCATCATCAATATCATTGATAAATATACAAAACAACAATGAACTCAACAATTAAAAACAGCTCATTTGTTATAACACACGTTTTGCACAATGAATACTATCATATGTATCTGTTTTAACACTGTACCATTACCCCTTCATAAATTAGGCAGGTGGGCTGAGAGAGTGGCAAGCCATGCACTTTTCAAATCCACCTTCCACAGACACACACATATATTAGGCAGCAAAAGAGATAAACCTTCACCAAGACTATGTGAGCATCCCTGGGTTCAGGGAAGGTCCCAAGGGATGGGAGATGTGCAAATGCATTCTCAATTCACAGCGAGCGATCAAAGGGCGAAATGAGTAATTACAAACCTATTAGCTTGACTTCTGTTCCACAGAAAATAATGGAGTCACTGGCTTAAAGAAGAAATGCAGGACCAGCTAGATGAAAATGCAGTTACAGTGTGCAGCCACAGGATGAATTTGTTAAGAGACAACCTTGTCTGACAAATCTTATTAAATACTATGACACAGTAACAAAGGAACTGGATGCAAAATATAATCTGGACATCATATACTTAGATTTCAGAAAAGCTTCTGATACTGTTCCACATAAAAGACTGCTATATAAATTGGAGTGGTATGGCATTAAGGGCAAGTTACTACACCCCTTGTAAACTTGAACTAATTCCAGTGCTGGGCCCATTGCTGTTTTTCATATTAATTAATGTTACTGATGAAGGCATATCAAGCTTATAATCTACCTTTGCAGATGATACAAAGGTTGGCAGGATGGTTAATCTAAGTAATCAGGTATGTGCTACTACAACAAGATTTAGACAAATTAGGCAGGTGGGCTGAGAGAGTGGCAATTAAAGTTTAATATTGAGAAATGCAAGGTACTTCATATGGGTTGCAGTAATCCAAATTAATATATCAATTGTGTTGTACCACACTCAGGGTCCTTGAAGTTGTCACAGACATTCTCTCAGATATGCCAGACAAGCTGTAACAACTTGTCTGGCATATCTGACAGACAAGCATATCTGCCTGTCTGGCATATGGGAGTCTAAAATGCTAATGGAACTGATATTCGGGTGACATTCAAGTCAAGTGGACCCAATTTTGGTGAAGCCCACCAAATCCTCTGCTTGCACCTTCACGATGGTGGGACTGTTAGCAATCCTGGGTATAATCTCCACGCACAAACACACTGTGGGTGACCACCCAGTTGTTAACCAACATAAGCTGGGATCGAGGTGTGGCACCCACACCTCGATCCCTGCTTATGTTGGTTAACCCGACCCAGCTGGTCTGTGTTACTAGACAATACTAGGTGCTAAATGACTCATCAACCGGTGCAATACCACCTGTTTGCTTATTGGAGGCTTGAAGGGGTGGAACCCATGTTTAGTCTCCAGAGCTAAGTTCAGGTCAACCCTTCTCCACCTCTTCCATCATGCAGTATGACTGATGACTTTTGAGGTTATGATGAATAAATATCATGGCAAGATCCAATCTTCCTTACATTTCGAGGGTACAGCTCTAAAATGGTGTTTGCAGGCCGACCGCTAGTTAGTACACCGGACTGAACCTATTGGTAACTCTTTAGGAGGCTTCCGGATCAGCTAGTGTATAATCTTGTTACCTTTACTCTGGCAGATAGTGACTGGAGGGAGTCCGAGTAGTGTGTATGCGGGATGGGGGGCATTGTCAAGGCCACATTATGTCAAGGATCTGAGTATATTCTTATCATGTGTACGCCATATCCAAAAATTTCATTACTTCATACAGCATATCCCCCCACCTTTTCTTACTATTGAATACACCACGAATTGTCAAAACTAATAGAATAAGCTTATCTGCGAAAAGATCTAAACCTCCCAAACACTTCCTAGTTCATTTCACAAATATATCACGTATATTTGTGAAATGAACTAGGAAGTCTCAATTATAATCTCAATGACGCCCATTTCCACTTGCAGTCTGCCAAACCCCATGTACTATTTCTGACAGAATCTCAGTTATCAGTTGATTCAACTACTGCTCATCTCAGTTGCCCAAATTATTCGCTGTATGATTCCTTTCACCTCAAAGGTGGTACTTGTGCATATGTCCATTCCAATATTCCCTGTCAGAGACTTGTGTCAAATTAATCTGTTGTCTCTACCATTCTCCCAACTCCAACTAATCACTTGGAGCTCTTTGACTTCCTCTCTTTGCAACTTGACTTCTGCAGTCCAACTTTCCTAACAGTGGGATAATTTTCCTTGGTGATTTTAATGTTCACAACTCCAGCTGGCTTCCGTTTTCTAGTCACACCGACCTAGATGGTCGAGATGCTGAGGCTTTTGCAATTACTAATGACCTTGCACAGATTGTTCATTTACCTACAAGGATACCGGATAATCCTAACCATACTGCCAACATGCTTGATCTTTTTCTCGCAAACAACCCTTCTAAGTACACGGTCGAAGTGAGTGGTCCTATAGGCACCTCAGATCACAACTTGGTGATTGTCTCTTCTCCAATGGAGCCTTTATCTCATGGCTATTCCCAACCTCATACTGTTTGGCATTACGAGAATGCAAAATGGGATGACCTGCGAGTTTTCTTTTCTTCTTTTCCTTGGTTGGATTACCGTTTCAAAACTTCTGATGTCAACGTTTGCTCAGATCGTGTCAGTGAAATTATTCTTGTAGGAATGGAATCCTTTATTCTGCACTCTACTTTAAAATCTCATCCTTTATCTAAACCTAGGTTTTCCAATAAATGTGCTAAGGCTGTTCAAGAGAAGAACGTTGCATATCATAATTGGTTTGTCTCCAATTCACCAAAGCTTGCAACAATTGTAAAGTAGTTATTAATCGGTCCAAACTAGATTTTGAACAGACAGAGTAGAAAACTTGCTTCTTGCCCTAATGGTAGCCGAGCATTCTGGTCTCTTGCCAAAGCTATTGGCCACAACTTTTGCCCATCTCTGCTCCCACTTCAACAAAGGATAAAGCTGACCAGCTAGCATCCCATTTTTCTTTCAACTCATGTATTAATGATCTTGGTAAAACACCTTCCACCATTCCCAGCACACTCCATTCAATGCCTCCTGTGGTCTTCTGTCAAAAGGATGTCAGAAGGATTTTGACAAATTTTGATTCAAAGAAAGCTCCAGGTCCTGATGGTATTTCTCCACCTGTTCTCAAAACCTGTGCTCCTGAACTTACTCCTGTTCTTTGCCACCTTTTTTCACTTTCTTATTCGAAAGGTGTTTTTCTTTCTGCTTGGAAATTTGCTCATATCCAGCCAGTTACTAAAAAGGGTGACAAATCCCTCCCTCCCATCCAATTATCATCCTATTGCAATTACTTCTACTCTTTCTAAAGTAATGGAGAAATCAATTAACCGCCAACTCTTAAACTACCTAGAAACCTTCTGCCTGATCAACGATCGCCAGTATGGATTCCGTCAGTGTCGATCCACTGGGGATATTCTGGCTTTTGTTACCCACTTATGGACAAATTCAATGGAAACGTTTGGTGAAACACAAACAGTTGCTCTTGACATCTCAAAGTTTTTCGGTTGTGTTTAGCCTAAAGGTCTTCTAAATAAGCTTCCATCTTATGGTTTGCCAACTGTTTTTTGTAATTGGTTATCCAGTTTTCACAAGCACATTACAAATATTGCTTCCTCTGCATCTAGAAAACTTGGTTTTCTCTTTCGCTCTCGGCATTACGTTTCTTCCAAACAGCTGTTCACTCTGCACAAATCGCAAATCTGCCCTACCATGGAATATTGTTCCCACATCTGGTGCCCTCAAAACCTCTCTCAGGCTTCTAGATTCCATTCAGAAGAGAGCAGTTAGGTTAATTAATGACTCTCTCTCTAACAGTCTCTCCACTCGCTGTCTCATAGATGTACCGTTTCTGCTGCATGCCTCTTATACAGATACTTCCATGGGCACTGTTCTTCTGAATTGGCTTCTATAATTCCCCCGCTCTCTCTTTCAAAACAGTCTGAACACGTGCCGCCACCAGCCAACATCCATTTTACTGTCCAACTTCAAACTCAGAGAACCAACTTTTCATCTTCCTCGTTTATTGCTTCAACTGCCGTTTTTTGGAACAACCTTCCTTCATACGTATTTCCTGAAAATTAGTCTACAGAAGTTCAAGTCCAATGTCAACAAATATCTTCTTTCATCTTCTCAACCTCCAACCCAAGCACTTCTAAGTACTAAGCCATACTAAGTACTATAGGTTCTAATACCTCTCGTGTTTGGGGTTTTCATATAAAAAAAAAAAAAAAGGGTAATAGAGAGTGAAAATTGTGTGTGTTGTAGACGTTTATTTTGAATAAATTTAAGGAAGAACCAGACAATCTGTTAGAGAGGATGGACAAGTAGGGACAAGTAGGATTTTTGCTAATGCTGTATAAGCTTGCTTTCTTACATTATTTGCCACCACTAATTATAATAGTACTAAAACAGGAAAGCAATAAAAACAAACATATATATATTACACTGAATATGTAAACATTTATCCTTTATTGAATGTATTAGTCATAATTATTAATGTTTTAAAAGCCACCGGATAAATTTAAGGAAGAACCAGACAATCTGTTAGAGAGGATGGACAAGTAGGAAGCACTGAATTTTTGCTAATCTGTATAAGCTTGCTTTCTGACATCATTTGCCACCACTAATAATAATACTAAAACAGGAAAGCAATAAAAACAAACATATATATATTACACTGAATATGTAAACATTTATCATACTTATGGAGTGTATTAGTCTTAATTATTCATGTTTTAAAAGTCACAGGAAGAAGCCTGAGCACAAAAGTGCCTTCTTTTTTGAACACATTTCAGCAGCATAAAAAAAACACTGAATCTTCAATTGACCCATCACTATTCCATATTTGGTTCATTTTTTGTCTTTTGGAGCATCCTGTTATTCAAACTTGCAAGGGACCTGACATGTTGCACTCAAAGATAACTTTCACATTAATTGCTAATTTAATCCTGATGAATGAGACTTTCAGTACCTTGCTATATAGCCAAACTTGTATTTATTTATTTACTTGTATTTCATGTATAAAACTGCTCAAACTGCATAGTTTGAGCAGTTTTATACATGAAAAATTGTTAACTTTGACTTATGCAAAGGACCTGTCAGATACAGCATAACTATTTACTAATTTTGGATGACACAACCGCTACAGAAATTAGATACCCTTTGTTTTATGTTTAATTATTGCACAAAACATGTTTTCTAGGTCAATTTTTATTTTTGATGTAAAATATTTTCTCATGTTGATTATTATTGTTATTTAGCTTTTATTCCTTGATTTATTTGACAAAACACATTAATACATACATAAGTTTGAATTTTTGTGTGCAACAGTTTTCTGAACTGGAAAATGGAAGGGACTATTAGGTTTCATGTTTATAGTTATGACTAACATTTCATTTTAATTTTTAGTAAATCTAATAAGTTTTGTTTTGTTGAAAAGAACATGTAAAAAAAAAAAAAACTTTAAATTTTCAACCTCTTCCTTAAAACACACACACACACACACACACACACACACACACACACACACACACACACACACACTTAATAAGTGTTGAAATCCATTAGCACAATACAAAACACACTTGTGCAATTCAAGCATAATAAGCAAAAAAAACTTTTTCCAGAAATAAAAACAAAATTGGACATTTGTCAGGTGTTGCACAATTGCATTTGTTAATAAGAGGCATGACCACTGTCGAGTTAATCAATCCTATAGTAATAGTATTTGCCATATAGTGCAAGGAAGCTACATGCTTTTGCTGCACTGACAAAAAAACAAAAACAAAAAAAAAAAAAAACCATGTAGATAACAAAATGCAAATTGTATGCTTCCCTTCTCACACAGGTAACTATTCAGTTGGAATTTATTTAAACTGTTAGCCTTAACCACCCATGAGGCAACTTGTTCCAGCAATCATCCCCTTGCTGACCAAAACAATTTCCTATAAAAACTTTCTTTTCAGTTTCTGGAAAAAAGTTAAGATTTCTTTAATTCTGCTTGGAGCATAATAATATTTCATCTTTTCTTAATGGGCTTCAATACTTAATTATATGTTATGCTTTTTTTTTTCAAGTTTTAATAAAAAAATTTATAATTCCGTTAAATTAAAAAAAAAAAAATTACAGGCTTTATATATAAAGATGAAGCTATTAGCTTCTCCCATTTTCCAGGTTAAAAAATTTGCTGAATGTATAAAATTTAAAACATGCACATATGCTATTACTCACTTTCATTTTCAAATTTGGCACACCACAAAGCATGCAAAATTAATTTTATGTATTCTGCCAATTCTCTATCCAAAGTGATTATCTCTTTCTGTGTTTTCTGTATTTATTATCCAAAAAGGAGTCTTTCAAATATGCATAGTTTGCAACTAAGGAGTCTTTCAAATATGCATAGTTTGCAACTATTACAACAATTACTAATTATTAGAGCATGTGGGAGAGTTTTATAAATAACTTGAACTAGCTTTGTATCATTTGGCAGCAGTCAAAAATGGACTTCTGACTGCCTACAAAATGTTACAAAGCTTAGAATTGCTACAATTGCTTCTACAGGGATGGGATACACTTAAATAGAAAGGGTGCAAGAATATTTGCTGATGCTATCGAGGCAGTGTTACGTGGGTCGGAAAACTGCTAGTTTGGGGGGATACAAAGACTAATAGTTTAACAGTAACCGCAGGCAGAGGTGAAGGTGATTCTTGCACAACTTCTATTAGAATAAGAAGCGACCTGGAGCGAGGGGTGTTGGGGGTTTCAGGGACGGATGGCAGTCATCATGGAATAGTTGGGTATATGGGATGTGTTAGGGTAACAAGGAATAGGCATAGGAGCATGTATGCTTGCATGTATACCAATGCTAGAAGTATAGTAAATAAATTTGATGAATTTGAAGTGTTGGTCAAGACATCAAAGGCGGATATTGTTGGGATAGCAGAGACGTGGTGTCACAAAGATATAAGGAATGCAGAACTGGAATTTGGGGAGTACAATGTGTACAGAAAGGATAGACAGGACAGAAAGGGAGGGGGTGTTATGCTGTTAATTAAGAAAAACATAAAATCAAAGGAAGTGCACCCAGTTAATATAGAGGAACAGTGCTGGGTTGAGTCAGTTTGGTGTGAGATAAGCACTGCAAAAGGAAAAATAAGGGTAGGAGTGTGTTATAGGCCTAATGACTTGAATGAGTACAATGAACAATTGTACAGAGAAATAGAGTGGGCCAGTAAATCAGAATGTCTTATAATGGGGGATTTTAACTTCCCAGATATTGACTGGAACTTGTGGGTTGGTCACTCACACACTAGTCAGACTTTTGTGGATTTATTGGATGATTGTTTTCTGCAGCAGCATGTTCGAGAGGCAACCAGAGAAAGTAACACTCTTGATCTGGTTATCAGCAGTGATCATTCGTGTATTAAGAATTTGCAGATAAAGGAACCACTAGGTGGCAGTGATCACAGTGTGCTGAAGTGGGATTTACTCAAAGAGGTAACTACCGTCAGGGGTAAAGGAAAGGGTTTTTGCTTCCGTAAAGGGGAGTACAGTGGTCTCAGACAGTTTTTAAATTCTGTACAGTGGGATCAACTGACGATGTTACCAACAGTAAATTCTAAGTGGGAAGCATTCAAGGAATTAATCGTGGAAGATACTAGACTTTATATACCGATTAAGAAATATCGTTCAAGGTTTAGGCCTAAATGGTTATCAAATGAACTAATGAGACTCGTGACAGAGAAGAAAAATGCATGGGATGCATATAAATTATCAGGTGACGCAGAAACCTGTGGCAGATATAAGCTAGTCTGTAATCAGGTCACAAAGGAGGTTCGGCAGGTGAAGGCGGATTACGAGAAATCTTTGGCAAAAGAAGCTAAGAAAAACAGCAAGGATTTCTTTACTTATATAAACTCTAAAAGGAAGGGGATGAATCTGATTGGTCCACTTGACATCGATGGTTCGACTGTTGATGATCCTGCTCAGATAGCAAACAAACTGAATGAGTATTTTGCATCTACATTCACACGTGAGGAATTATTACAGTTTGAAAATGGAAGAAGGTTATCAAATTGTAGCAGTGTGCTTAATGATTTTGTAATAACTGAAAGCAAAGTGGAGGAGAAATTGTTGAAGTTAAACATAAGAAAGGCACCTGGGGTGGATGGGATCTATCCAGTTTTTTTAAAGGAGGCGGCAAAGCAACTAAGCAAACCCTTAGCCATAATTATGAGAGCATCCTTGGACTCAGGGGAGGTTCCCACGGACTGGAGATGTGCAAATGTGTCCCCAATTCACAAAGGTGGATCGAAGGGTGACACGAGTAATTACAGACCAGTTAGTTTAACTTCTGTTCCGGGTAAAATAATGGAGTCACTGGTTAAAGATGCATTGCAGGATCATCTAGACAAGACTGCAGCAATAATTCAAACACAGCATGGGTTTGTTAAGGGAAAGTCTTGTCTGACAAATTTGATTGGTTATTATGATGTGGTCACAAAGGAACTGGACGCAAAAAATAATTTTGATATCATATACTTGGATTTCAGGAAAGCTTTTGACACTGTTGCGCATGGAAGACTACTGTACAAATTGGAGCAGAATGGTATTAAGGGTAAGTTGCTACAATGGATAAAAGGATGGTTAAGTGGGAGAAGACAGAGGGTGGTAATCAATGGGTGCTGCTCTTCGTGGACTAATGTTATTAGTGGAGTCCCACAGGGTTCTGTGTTGGGTCCACTGTTGTTTTGTGTAATTATCAATGATATTGATGAAGGTATATCAGGCTTAATGTCGAAGTTTGCAGATGACACAAAGGTTGGCAGGGTTGTTAATGACAGTAATGGCAGTGTGCTACTGCAACAGGATCTAGATAATTTGGGCAGATGGGCTAAGAAGTGGCAACTGAAGTTCAACCTTGACAAATGCAAAGTACTGCATATGGGTAGAAGTAACCCCAGAGAAACGTACCAACTGTGTGGTACTACACTTAAGGTGGTAGAAAATGAAAAAGACCTGGGAGTAATTGTGCAGTCAGATATGAAGTTTTCTGAGCAATGCAGACAGGCTGCTATGACAGGTCATGGGGTTTTGTCAATGATATATAGGAATTTTGCTAGCAGGGAAAAGGAGGTGATTGTCCCTCTGTATAAGGCAATGGTCAGGCCACGCCTTGAGTACTGCGTACAGGTCTGGAGGCCTCATTTTAGGAAGGATGTAGATTTGCTTGAGCGTGTACAGAGCAGAGCAAGACGACTGGTGAGGGGAATGAAGGGATTCTCTTACCAAGAGAGGCTTAAGTTCTGCAAATTGCAGTGGCTGGAGACTAGGCACCTGCGCGGTGATCTGATTGAGGTCTATAAGGCCTTGAATGGGTTGAGCACGCTGAATTCTGATGGGATCCTTCCACTTGTTCAGATTACGAACCTACGGGGACATAAGTTCAAATTAAGAAAGGACAGATGTAGAATAGATGTGCGGAAATTTGCCTTTAGCCAGCGGGTGGTTAATTGCTGGAACAAACTTCCATCTGTCGTTGTGGAAGTTGATAGGTTAAATAAATTTAAGGAGGAACTGGATAGGCATTTGGAGGGAATGGTGTGATTTTTTTTTTTTTTTTGGCTGATGCTGCATAAGCTCCTACACTTGCTTTCTTGCATCATATGCCACTACTACTACTACTACTACTACAAGTGAAAAGTAGAACAAATGTGTGGTTAGGCTGTACTCACTGGGTGCATTCATGTTATAATGCTGTAAAAACAATACCACACCAAAAGTAAAAATTTGTCTATATTTAGGAAAGTGCAAAAATATTGCAGATTTTTATCTCCAGCTAACAATTATTTTTGAGCAAATAGTGCAATCAAGCTTGGAAACTTAATTTTTGAAAGGGTGTGTGGGCCTGCTGGAAACCATACAGAGAAGTGTAAGAAAATGAATGGCAATTTCTTTCTTGAACAAACTCAAGGATTCAGGCATCCTTCTTATCATGAGCTGTTTAACTGTGGTGTTAGCAAGATTTACACTTCCTGCTGCACTCTTACCCTTTGTTTTAACTAAACCAGATCCTCATTGTTCAGCTGAGTATTGTGTGATTCTATTATCTCCTCCATGTTATCTCCTCTTATGTCACTTGGTTGAAGCTAATCTCATTAATTCTACAATCTGTAAATAAAGTTAACAAGGCATAGATAAATTATTCAGAAGGGCTGAAAAAAATCTGAAGTTGATATATCAAAATATAAATGGTCTTGCACTGAGATAGCAACAAACACAAGTAGCTGGATAATGAAAGATTTAAGATTAATTATATGAACTGCTTTGAGTAGTAACGACAGGCTGCTAGGACAGCTCATAAGATTCTAACAGGATGTTTGCCATTAGGGACAAGGGAAATTATTCTAATGTATAAACCAATCATTAAGGCCACATCTTAAATAATGCAACATATTTGGAAACTTTCTTTTTTGAAGGGCATGGACCTGTAGGAAACCATACAGAGAAGTAACATTTGGAAACCAGACATTCACTGGTGACCTGACTGAGATATGTGTGAAGTGTGAAACAGTCAAGTAAATTATCTTATATAGGAATAAAACATATCTTATAGGGAAAGGCTTACCTTATCTGGGGAAAAAATTGTAATAGGGTATAACTGCAAAACAGTTGTGTAAAAATTTGTCTCTGGCCAAAGAGACTTTGCAGAGATGGAAAGTTTATCTAAATTTAAAGAGGGATTATTTGTTTGATTGGTTATGTGATATATTTTCTCCAGTTTCATTTATTTGTTATTAACATCTGTTGGTTTTTTAAATGTGCCTTTTCTTTCAGAAAACTAAATAGATGTACTGTTTGAGAAACAGACACTGATACTGCTACAGAATGAGAACACATTAATACTCTTATAGAATGAAGTCAATCAAAATATCCCTAATTGTTTTGAACAGTGTACAATTCTTACAAAGTCTGATTATGTTTAAGAAAAAAGACAAAAATTATGACAAAGATACAAATTATCAAGCAAATTATTAACAACTTATAAATATCATAGAAAAATACTTTACCTTTTCAATGTCAGCTACTTCATTTTCATAGATTTCAGCAATAGTCATATGATGCTTAGCAGCCAAGGTGAATCGTCCCTGGAGGGGAAGAATCAGAATCATTTCAAAATACAAAAATTAAACCTTTTATCATTGTCACAGAGTTAGTAAGAACACATTAGAATGTACTAAATAGTGGTAGCAGTAATGTAATGTAAATGAAAGGGTGAGTACAGGTAACCACTGTCGACCCACTGGTGATATTCTGGCTTATTTTACCCATTTATAGACAAATTCAATGGAAAAGTTTGGTGAAACACAAGCAGTTGCTCTTGACATCTCAAAGGCCTTTGATCGTGTTTGGCATAAAGGTCTTCTAAACAAGCTTTTGTCTTATGGTTTGCCAACTGTTTTTTGTAATTGGTTATCCAGTTTTCTCTCTGACTGCTCACTGAGGGTGATGGCAATCTGTCTTCTAACTTATCCACTAATGACCTTCTTCCATTGATCGGAAATCCAATCCATAGTTCTGCCGATGATAGCACATTGCATTCCACTTTCCAGTTTGAGAAACCTCGCCCTGCTCAATCAGCTTCAACTTCTCGAATATCCACTACCAATTCCTTAAATGCTGATCTCCAGGTAATTCTCCAGTGGGGCAAAGATAACTTAGTGGATTTCAATCCTTCTAAAACCCAGTCCTGTCTTATATCTCGCAAAAAGGATTCTTCTGCTCCTATTCTTATCTTTGGTGACACTCCAATTTTTAGGCAAGATGATATTTTTCTTTTGGGGATTACCCTAACTTCTACTCTCTCGTGGCACAAGCACATTACAAATATTGCTTCCTCTGCATCTAAAAAACTTGGTTTTCTCTTTCGCTCTCGAAGTTAATTTTCTTCCAAACAGCTGTTCACTCTGTACAAATTGCAAATCTGCCCTACAATGGAATATTGTTCCCATATCTGGGGCAGTGCCCCCAAAATCTCTCTCTCAGGCTTCTAGATTACATTCAGAAAGACAATTAGGTTAATTAATAACTCATTGCTAACAGAGTCTCTCCACTCTCTGTCTCATAGACATTGTTTTTGCTGCATGCCTTTTATACAGATACTTCCATGGGCACTTTTCTTCTGAATTGGCTTCTATAATTCATGCTCTCTCTTTCAAAACAGTCTGAACACGTGCCGTCACCAGCCAACATCCATTTACTGTCCAACTTAAAACTCACAGAACCAATTTTTCATCTTCCTCGTTTATTCATTCAACTGCCATTTTCTGGAACAACCTTCTGTCATACTATGTATATATATATTAAGTGCAATAGCATCATTAATACACAGCTATTTCTGAATAAACAGAATATTTATAAAGCGGCATCGTTTTAAGTTATATCTCATATTGTGAATACCTTCACGAGTTGCCATGATATTGCATTACTTCGAATAAGTAAGGCTTCACCTAAGGAGAAGACTAATGTTACTTATTCTCAGATAGGTACTACCACCACCCAGACAGCACCGTTTCTGGGCTATTTGGCCCTTCTTCGGTGGGTGGGTAGGTACCCAAGTGATGCAATGATGGCAAAACAGTTATGAAGTATAACTCCACAATATGAGAGATGCTGATTGTGTATGATGTATTTAGACTAAGACACATTTAGGGCTAAAGCCTCAAGCTGCGAGCAAATTTAGACTATGTATATATTAAGTGCAATGGCTGTGTATTGATGATGCTATTGCACTTAATATATACATAGTCTAAATTTGCTCGCAGCTTGAGGCTTTAGCCCTAAACGAGTCAGTCTTCTGTCATACATATTTCCTGAAAATTACAGTCTACAAAAGTTCAAGTATAATGTCAACAAATGTCTTCTTTCATCTTCTCAACCTCCAGCCCATGCGCAGTACTAAGTACTATAGGTTGTAATACCTCTCATGTTTGGGTTTTCATAAAAAAAAAAAAAAAACACCATATATAACACGGTAGTTAGGTTCCTATAAAATCTTGTGTAGTGTGAAACCATATTATACGGAACTAAGAACCAGTACAGAGGGGGGGGGGCCTACGTTCCAAAAGCTAACAAAAATGCACCATTTTTATTAAAAATAGTAATAACTGAACAAATGCCTTACAAACTGTGATACATATATGTCAGTTAACGTACGGTAATTTAAATTTCTTCCTTTTCATCGCTATTGTTATTTGTTATTGTTATTTGGTTTTTAGGAGCATTAGCAACTAAGGCCATATTGCTCCAGGAATATGCGGTGGTCATTCCCTTGACCTTTCCGCATCCTCCGTATTTGGTGGTGACGGGCTCGAACCCCGGTCTAATCAAGAAGCGTGTGCTACGCACTGCTGCTCCTTCCCACCTGGCTACGGAGGCGCACCCTTTTCATCGCTGCTAAGCACAATCAAATGAAAACGTTTTCTGTAGCAAAATATCTTGACCTTCTGCAGCATCTACATTTTTTGCATCTTCTGCTCTTTTTAAAAAATCAGTAATCTGGGTTTGTTTGCTTTTGCTTGATAGACCTTTGTAGAATGGAGGTAAGCATTTTTGAAGCTCCCTTTTGAACTTTGTTCTCCTTTTAATCGAAGGATTTGAATTCTTCATAGAAAAAATAAGATTCTAATTGTTTGGCTAAGTTTATGCCTTCCTGTATGCTTTTCAGTGTAAAATTTGGAACTTCAGAATTTTCATCTGCACTATCTGAATTGATTTGGTTTACCTCTGATGCCATTTCCACCAAATCCACTTCGCCAGCCTCTTTTTCTACCAGCAATTCTTGAACATCTTCAGTCAAAACCTTCCCCTCCCCTCCTACCAATGTAGCAAGTCCTACTATCTCACAGATTCCGTTTTCTGCCGGCTCGACCATAATTCCTGAATGAACTGACTCTGGCCATACATTTTTCTAACACACATTTAATGTTGATGTTTTACTTCTTTGAGCAATAAATCTATGATTCTGATACAGTCCACAATTGAAAAATGTCTTTTGAGCAGTGCTTTTTTACTTTCCTTAGGCATAATTTAGGGCTGGAATTTAATTCACAACAAAGAAATTATTCCAATATGGTTCTTAAGAACAAAGTTTGGAATCCATACTGGAAAAAATTTATAAATGACCAAATAAAAACCTTAAAATTCACGAACTGCATGCTTTGAAGTCAATTTTTTTATGGTCTCAAACAAGCACAAGTTCAATAGCACAGAACCTAACATGGGGATTTCCCAACAATATAAAATACAGGAATTTCCCAATAATTATTTTATTTTTTTTTCATAGCCACTAGTGAGTCAACAGCGGGGATTCATAAAAAAGAATGGAAATGTTGAAAAATTACATCCAACATAATAGCAGGGTTTTCTCTGCACAAAAGCTCAAAAATACCGCGTTATGCAAGGTTTGCCTCAATTCTCTAACCGTGTTAGAGCAAAATTATATTATATAAGTATCGTGTTGTGCGAGGATTGCCACAATTTATCAATCATGTTAGAGCAAAACCATGTTGCAGAAGTACTGTGTTATATGGGAGTTACCTGTATTTGAACCTGTCAGATGGGCAAATTTTTTTCCCAAACAAGGTAGATGCAACTTTGAAACTCATAAAAATTATGAGGTACATCTTTTTTAAAATTGTGTTTAGCCTTAAGTAGCCACAAAATAATAATAATAAAAAAAAAAAGAAAAAAAGTTACTGATGACATTATGGTGCGGCCCCAATTATTTAAGGCATTTATTCTCACCCCCCCACCCCCCAGCAATACTTATAAGGCTAATATTATTTTCATACTGTAGATATCATTTTTGAAAATAATTTCTGAACCTAACTGGCAGCTTTTGAGCACTTTTTGAAGTGAAACTTTATGCATTATAAATGAAAGTGGATATTTAATTGAAATTTGACATTTCTTATTTTTTCATTTTTGTTTTATTCATCAATAACACTATACACAGTGAATGCTTGTTACTATTATCAGCCACTCATCATAACCAAAAATGAAAATCCAAAACCATTTACATTATAATGTATGTAAACTCTGCCATTTTATATAATCACACTGCCATTTATTAACTTTTTTCAATTGAGAGAAATATATTTTTGAGAAAAACTAAAATTGCATATAAAATCGAACATTTACTCATTAGTGAAAAACCTAACTATGACAAATAAGGTTTATGACCTTGTCCCTTGCCTGGTGGAAGCGTTTCTTTTAATTCCTGATCCCTGCCACATGTCTCTATAATCTTCATGAAAAGCGGAGGACTGTAAACAAAAGCTGGTGAATAATAAAGAATATAATGCTTTTGTATAAATATAGTGCAAGCGCATCAGAAATACATAGCTATATCTGAAGTATAATGCTTTTGAGTATAATGCTTCTGCTATTGCACTATATAGTTTTGGGTAGAGGGAAGAAGGGATACAACCCAGCTAGATAACCTTCAACATGATATTGAAAAATATATAGAGAACACTTTAACCACAAAATAAATACTATTAATAGGATAATAGGTATGGCAAGACATTTTCTTATTTTATTTTGAAATAGGGATGGTTAGATCCACAGGTACAAAATGGCACCTTGCCTCACCTATTATCTTATTAGCAGCATTAATTTGCTCCATTTATTTTTTAATTTAAGTTTTCTATATATATATATAAAACAGCTTAATACTTAATGCTAGAAAGATTAAAATTACAAAATTGTCATTTGTTGAATTTTAAAAATATAACCACGTTCTTTCCCCACAGCAAATGTTCTTCAACATGTCATAATCATACCATTTGCTTTAATTGTTGCAAAGTTTTGCAGTATAAAAAATATTGAGCCTAAGTTAACTGTTGGTAGAAGACAAGCTGTAATTTTCTGTACCTTCCTAAATGTACACAAATTTTTTACTTGTTATGGTTTATGAAATTATGTGAATGAGAAACTTAGAGGTGCCACTAACAATACAACTTGTGAAGGCAAAGTTTTTTTCTGCTCTAAAGCATAAATACCATTGCATTAATGCTAGAAAGATTGGTACATACATACAGAGC
The DNA here is from genome assembly GCF_048544385.1 of Mastigoproctus giganteus. NCBI lineage: Eukaryota > Metazoa > Arthropoda > Arachnida > Uropygi > Thelyphonidae > Mastigoproctus > Mastigoproctus giganteus. The sequence goes on from NC_143577.1 coordinate 168,650,571, forward strand.
TGCCATCTTTTGAATTTTGAAAAAGTCAGAGATCAGATATTTGTAGGCAGGAGGAACACAGGAGGTATTTTGGTGAAAACAGACAAAAAAAAAAAAAAAAGGAGGTTTATTTGGAAAACATGTCTCCAAAAAAATGAAGATTTTCTGGAAAAAGCAGGACACTGCACTATAAATTAAATTATACTCACAAAATACACATTTCATATTAAAATACGGAGACATAGGTTTAGAAGTACATTGTACTTACCAATACAATATACTTCTAAACATTAGCTTACTTAACATTTTTTTGCCTGTGGATTTCTGTTTAGATTGTGTCTGTTTTAAAACATCACCTGACTAAGATTGCTTCAAGAAAGACATTGTAGCAGACTTTTCCTCTTCAAAAATGCTGAGTCAAAATTTTGTTTATAACAATAGCACTACTATTCAGACTTGGCTGTCAAGAGCATTTCCAAAACTGTCCCAGAAAGAGAAGATCTGAATTCAGTTGTTTTTTTTCCTCTCGCTTAGTTGAATGTTCTGTAACACCCCTCATAGCAATACTGAGTTTTAGAGAATATTCAACTAGGTGAAACTTCCTTTTATATATGTATGCTCCATTTCTTCGTTATGAATCCTCTGAAACTCAGGACTGCTATGAGGAATTATTAAAATTCCAAGAATGACTTGGGATAACTTGTTATATTTCATGCTTCCTTGTGTAATTGTCAGTTCCCCAACCAAAGACATTGTACATCATTTGTTTTTTGTTGTTGTTTAACTCTTTCATAATAGCATATGGTAAGTTCTGTAGGTAAAAAAATATATTTTTTTACCTTCAATGTAACTGAGAAATGCTGAAAACCTTCCCCCCCCCCACTGCAACAAATTGTTTCATTTGGTTCAAAAAACTTGTTCTCCAAATAGCTTTACTAATTCAAATGGATGGCAAAGTGGTTCTTGAAATATAATTATGTTTAAGTTAATTTTAAATAATATTTAACTTCCGATAACCCACATGAGCAACTTGCTATCTATTAATTCTTTTGGAATAAGCAGGCTTTTGACTACCACAAGGAAACATCCTTTGTTCTGGAATTTATGATATAAAGTCAGCTTGGGCATGGCACCAAGTCTGCAATTTACCAAATTTATTCATAAAGTCATATAGCCTTTGCTATAAGTGTATTAAATACAGTGGATTCCTGTTATTTGGGCCACCGGTTAATCGAGGCAGCCAGTTATTTGGGGCAAATCTTAAAAAAAAAAAAGAACCCAATCGAGAAAATTGGGTTATCGGAGCAGGAGACCGCAGCACTGGAGATTACCCTATGTTTGTCTCCGACCTTACAAAGTGGTTCGGTTGCATTTCTGGAGGTCACAACCATAAAACAATAAAGCCACCTGTTTATTGGGATTTTCTATTAGTGCAATCTATTATAAACTCTATCTTATTGAATTTGTGATAATACCGACAGCTGGAATTCTGTTAGTTATTATGGTGAAATAACCTAGCTACCCATTGCAACCAATTTAATATCCTATTAAATTGGTTGCCATGGATAGCTAAGGTTATTTCCATGAAATCTTCGATCACATTTTAAATATTTTTAAAGCTTCTTAACTTGTTACTCCGTTCTCACTTGTGCATATCATGTTACTTACAATTTGTGCGCCAAGTTCTTTGTTATTGATTACTTATCTTTTTACATTTTAACCCCACCCACAAAGGTCTGAGACAGTATTTAAATTCTATACAGTGGGACCAACTGATGATGTTACCAATAGCAAATTCAAAATGGGAAGCATTCAAAGAACTTATCTTGGAAGCTACTAGGCTTTACATACCAACTAAGAAATACTGTTCAAGGTTTAGGCCTAAATGGATGTCAGATGAACTAATGAGACATATGGCAGAGAAGAAAAATGCATGGGATACATATAAATTAACATGTGACACAGAAGCCTATGATGGATATAAGTTGATCTGTAACCAAGTTACAAAGGAGGTTAGGCAGGCGAAGGCAGATTACGAGGAATCTTTGGCAAAGGATGCAAAGAAAAACAGCAAAGAGTTCTTTATTTATGTAAACTCTAGAAGGAAGGGGATGAATCAGATTGGTCCATTTGATATCGATGGTTCAACTGTTGATGATCCTGCTCAGGTAGCTAACAAACTAAATGAATATTTTGCATCAACATTCACACATGAGGAGTTATTCAGCAAGGGGAATGCCAGAGGTGTATTCAACTCTGGCAGTAAGCTAGATAATCTTGTAATAACTGAGAGTAAAGTGAAGGAGAAATTGTTGAAGATAAACACAAGAAAGGCACCTGGGGGTGGATGGAATCTATCCAGTTATATTAAAGGAGGCAGCAAAGGAAGTAAGCAAACCCATAGCCATAATTTTGAGAGCTTCCTTGGACTCACGGGAGGTACCCATAGACTGGAGATGTGCAAATGTGACCAATTCACAAAGGAGGATCAAAGGCTGACACAAGTAATTATAGACCTGTGAGTTTAACTTCTGTTCCAGGAAAATTAATGGAGGCACTGTTATAGCTCGGACACAGCATGGTTTTGTTAAGGGAAAGTCTTGCCTGACCAATTTGATTGGATACTATGATGCAGTCACAAAAGAACTGGATGCAGGGAATAACTTTGATATTACATACTTGGATCTTAGAAAGGCTTTTGATATTGTTGCACATTGAAAACTGCTGCACAAATTGGAGCAGTGTGACATTGGAGGCAAATTGCTGCTATGGATAAAGGGATGGTTGAGAGGGAGAAGACAGAGAGTGGTAATCAATGGACACTACTCATCGTGGACTAATGTTATTAGTGGAGTCCCTCAGGGTTCAGTGTTGGGTCCATTGTTGTTTTCTGTATTTATAAATAATGTTGATGATGGTATATCAAGCTTAATATACAAGTTTGCAGACAATACAAAGGTTGGCAGAGTTGTTAAGGACACTACTGACACTATGAAGCTGCAACAGAATCTAGAAAGGTTTAACAGATGGGCTGAGAGGTGGCAAATGAAGTTTAACATTGATAAATGTAAAGTATTACATATAGTAAACAGCAACCCCAGAGCAATGTATCACCTCTGCGGTACTACACTGACAGTGGTAGAGAATGAAAAGGACCTGGGGGGGGGGGGTAATTGTGCAGGCAGATATGAAGTTCTCTGAGCAGTGTAGACAGGTTGCAAGAGTAGCTCATGGTGTCTTGTCAATGATATACAGGAATTTTTCTAGCAGGGATAAGGAGGTGATTATTCCCTTATATAAGGCAATGGTCAGGCCACACCTTGAATACTGTATACAAGTCTGGAACCCTCATTTCAAGAAGGATGTAGAGCTGCTGGGACAAGTACAGAGAACAAGATTAGTGAATGGGGCAACAAGATTAGTGAATGGAACAAAGGGTTGCTCTTACAAAGAAAGGCTTAAGTTTTGCAAATTACAGTGTCTGGAGACTAGGCACCGGCGAGGTGATCTGAGAGAGGTGTATAAAGCCTTGAATGGTTTGAGCATGCTCAATGCTGATGGGATTCTTATTCTTGCTCAGAATAATCACCTGAGAGGGCATAAATTCAAATTGAGGAAAGACAGATGTAGGATAGATATGCAGAAATTTGCCTTTGGCCAGCAGGTAGTTGGTTGGTGGAACAGACTTCCATCCCTTGTTGTGGAAGTTAATAGCCTAAGGCTCAGCTGGACAGGTATTTCGAACGAACGGAGGGGTGAAGTGGAAATGGTTTTTTCTTTTCTTTTGACTGATGCTGCATAAGCTTGCTTTCTTGCATCATATGCCTGTACTAATGCTAATTCTAATGTCAGTGAACAGAAATGTCAACTAGTTAGTATGTACATATTACAGTACGTATTAATTATTCCGATTATCACATATATTCTTCCGATTTTCTGGTATCATTTAATTTTTTAATTGGTAAGGTAATAAAGGGTAAATTTGTGCTTAATATATCTTTACTTTTATAGCCTCTTGATAATATTTCTCCTGTTTTCTCTCATTAGAATCGCTGTTTGATAGAATTAAAATTCAATTCACAAACATGATCACAATGACCGGAACTTACTACACATCGTATAATGAACGGTACTTTACTGTGAATTGGAAAATGTGAATTGGAATCTCATCAGTTTGGCTGAAACAAGAAGAAGAAATGAATCACTTACAAGTTTAGCAAGTGGAAATTTGCTGTACACCAATGGAAACAGTGAAAGGAGTGAAGGTGGAGTTGGGTTTCTGGTCCATAAAGATTTTAAAAATAACATTTTGGAATTCAAAAATACATCACCAATGGTGTCAAGACTAATACTCAAGATTTCTAAGAGGTACAAGCTAAAGGTTATGATTTATGCACCAACATCGAGCCATGATGATGAAGAGGTTGAAGAAATGTACACCGAAATTGAGTCTTCTAGATGAGCAGAAAACCCACTACACTATTATTATAGGAGACTTCAATGCTAAGGTTGGAAAAAGGCAAAACAGTGCAGAAAGAGGAACTATAGGAAATTTTGGAATTGGTGAAAGAAATAAGAGGTGAAAGACTTATGAAATTTGCAGAATCTCAAGGACTGTCAGTAATGAACACTTTTTTCAAGAAAAGGGTGAACAGAAAGTGGACGTGGAAGAGTCCAAATGGATTAACAACTAATGAAATCAACTTCATCCTCACTAACAGAAGATATATTGTGAATGATGTTACCGTCCTGAATAAGGTAAATGTTGGAAGTGATCACAGAATGGTAAGATGTACACTTGATATAGATGTAGGAAAGGAAAGAAAAAAACAGACTCGAGTAAATAATACAAAGGTCTTTGAGATAACAGAGGAGGAGAAAAAGCAGTATGTACTGGAACTTAAGAACAAGTTTGAGCTTCTGCAGACTGCTCAGGACCAAGATATCGACGAGGAATATTACAACTTTCTGAAAGTGATAAAGCCCAAGAAACCTATAGGGAAAAATAAGTCCAAAGAAGAAAAAATTAGTCAAGAAACACTTGTCATAATGAACCAAAGACGACAAATGAAGAGCAAGAAAAACACCGACAGGGAGAAAACTGAGTATACTGAGTTATGCAAAGCCATTAGAAAGAGACTCAGAGAGGACATAAGAAGATTTAACACAAGAAAAGTAGAACAAGCATTAAGGGAAAACAAACGATTTAAATCAGCAGCCATGAGCAGTAATACAGAAAGACAAATGATACTGAAACTGAAGAATACCGATGGTGTACTTATAAACAGCAGAAAAGGCATAATTCAAATAGCAGAAGACTACTATAGAGAATTATACAAGAAGCGAGAGAATGATGCCAGCAGTGGGGAAGATGGATTGCAAAGTAGCAACATATACGACATACCCAATATTCTTCCTGATGAGGTAGAACATGCATTGAAGAAAATGAAGAATCAGAAAGCCCCGCGGGAAGATGAAGTTACTGTAGAGTTGTTAAAATTGGGAGGAAGAAACAACACAAAAACTGGCAGGACCCTTCACAAAGTGCATTAGAAAAGGTGTGACGCCTAAGCAATGGAATAATGCAATCATAGTTTTGCTGCATAAGAAAGGAGATAAATCAGAAATTGAAAATTATAGACCAATTAGCTTGTTATCCTACATCTACAAGTTGTTCACAAGGGTCATTACTAACAGATTAAAAAGAATACTTGATGAGAATCAACCGAAAGAGCAAGCTGGCTTTAGGACAGGATTCTCAACTATGGATCACCTTCATATAATATCACAGCTAATGGAGAAAGCAAATGAATATAAAACATCATTATGCCTGGCATTTGTGGATTATGAAAAGGCATTTGACTCCATACAGCATAAAGCAATGTTTCGGGCACTGGAAAGACAAGGCATAGATACCCTACATATTATGATTTTGAAGAAAATATATGAGAGTGCTACCTCCTTTATAAGACTAAACAAAGATAGTAGGAAATTTAAAATCGAGAAAGGAGTTCGACAAGGAGACACAATATCTCCGAAGCTGTTTACTGCTGTCCTTGAGGAAGCTTTCAGAAGATTACACTGGTCACAGAAAGGAGTCAATGTGAACGGAGAGTACCTAAGCCATTTACGATTTGCAGATGACATTGTGGTCATAAGCCATGATACCAAAGAATTAGAGGAAAATCTTAATCAGTTATGCACAGTTAGTAAGGATTTTGGACTAAAGATGAATATGGCTAAAACAAAAGTAATGATGAACAAGTATGCCAAAAAAAGGGAAATAATGATTGAAGGAGCAGTAATTGAAAAGGTGGAGTCATATACTTATCTGGGACAAGTTATTAGCTGTAATAATGATAAATGGCTGGAAATCAAGAGAAGAATAAATTTTGGATGGATAGCATTCAGGAAATATAGTCACATACTGAAGAGCAATATCCCAGTTTGTCTGAAATGTAAAATAATGAACCAATGTATACTCCCCCACCATGACTTATGGAAGTGAAACTTGGGCACCAAAAGAATGGAAGAGAAGCTAAGAACTACACAGCGAAGAATGGAACGAATTATATTGGGAATCAGACTGTTAGATAAGAAGAGAAACACATGGATTAGGCAGCAAACTCAAGTAAAGGACATTCTTATTAAAACTAAAGAACTAAAATGGTCTTGGGCAGGACACATAGCTCGAAGACATGGTGACAGATAGACTAAGAAAATAACAGAATGATACCCAAGAGGAGCTAGAAGAAAACCTGGAAGACAAAGGCGGAGATGGATAGATGAAATTCACGAATTTGTGGGTAGCAAATGGATGGCCAGTGCTCAAAACAGAAGGAACTGGAAAGTTGCTGGAGAGGCCTTCATCCTGCAGTGGATTGAAAATGGCTGATGATGATGACTTTACTGTGGTAAGTCCATCGTAACGTGATTTGATTGTACAGTGAACCAATTGTAAAGCGGGGGTCCATTGTATTTTTAACTTTTACGTGAAACTGCGGATAATTGGGGCAGCCGCTTAATCGGACCAAAATGCACTAGTCCCGATGTGTCCCAAATAACCGGAATCGACTGTATTTGAAATTGTAACACTTCACTGGATCATATATGGGAATACAAATCACAATGACAGAACAACATATTTGCATCAATGTTTCCTCCCTTACATCAAACAAACCAATTTAAAGTTTGATTCATCAACTTGTTTTGACATTCGTAATGTATTGCCTCTGTACTTGTCTCTTAGTGGTCTTTTCTAATTGTGATTCACAAGGAAAGAAGCCTTTACTAATTTACTGACAATGGAAGGGCAATGTTTTGACTCTTATTTCTAGACTCTACCAGCAATATGAATTTGAAGTTGGAAACACAATTTATTTTCTTTGAAAAATAAATCTTTATTACTTTCTAAATCGAGAGAGGGCATCACCCTGGACTGTAACATGTGTTGCACTGGAAATGAAAACCTACAGAATAAAGTTTGCTTTCTTTTTTCATATGTTATGACAAACTATAGTCAGGTGTGTTTATCACATCTGTTTCCTTTAACAAAATTAAGAGAAAATTCACAGAATTTTCTAAAAATTCTGATTTTAGTGCAGCTTTAAACTACTTGTTTTGCTAAAAAAAAAAAAAAAAAACACCTTTATGGTACCAACTCTACTACAACGGTAAGAGGAAGAAAGGATCAAACTCAGGGAAGGAAAATATAAAAAAAATTCTCTATCATAAAACCAGAAAGATAGCAACTATGGAATTCAGTGTTTGTTCATAAATCAAGTTTTAATTGCTTTTGAACTGTCTATAGTTATTTAATAAATGAGAGATTAACCTTTCAGAAAAAAAAACAAACATGTTTGAAAACAGTGCAATGCCAGTGCAACTAGTTATGAAGGCAAAGTTTCTTCTGCTGTGAGCATAAAGAATAGTAGAACAGTTTCCCTCCCTTAAATAACTACTGTGTGTAGTTATTTAAGGGAGGGAAAAGTAAAGACTGCAAATTGTGCAGCTTATAAGAATGCACTGAAAATCTAATCCCTAAGGACTTTAAACAACAGGTTGGTATGCTTATGTGGTTTTTTTTTTTTTTTTTTTATTCAGTATTTTTTAAATTTGTCTTTTTTTAATTTCAACACAAATCAGTTAACATGTGTTAACTGATTTCAGTTATCACATATTAACTGAACATAGTGGAGTACAGCCCAATATATACAATGCTAGATGATAAAGATTGGCACGATAAATAGATCTTTGTATTTCATCAAAAAAATTAGTTCCCTGAATTTAACTTTATCAGCCATTTAACACTGATCTCCAAGCGTGATTTATGCTTGGAGATCAGTGTTAAATCAATTCAGGAAAAAAGGTTCCTGAATGCAGGAATTTAATGTGTAACACTGATCTCCAAGTGAGAGAGAGAGAGAGATCAGCGTTAAACGATCAATTTTATCAAGTGGTTCCCACTGTATAAACTTTACAAAAATGAAATACACTGAGTGATCACTGAATTATGACCACCCACCTAATACTTCATAGGTCCTCCTTTTGCCCTCAGTACAGCAGCTGTCCGAAGTGGCATTGTTTCAACAAGATGTCGGAAGCGTTTTGGAGGTAAGCCCAACCAAGCTGTGGGTAATGCAGTCAGCATGCAGGTATGGAGGTGATTGCTGTATCTAGATGCCTGATATGCCTTTCGAGTGCTATTTGGTTTTTTTTTTTTTTTTTAGGAGCATTAGCAACTAAGGCCATATTGTTCCGGGATATGCGGTGGTCATTCCCTGACCTTTCCGCATCCTCCGTATTTGGTTGTCACGAGCTTGAACCCCGGTCTAATCAAGAAGCATGTGCTACGCACTGCTGCTCCTTCCCACCTGGCTACGGAGGCGCCTCTTTCGAGTGCTCTATGTAATTGATATTGGGGGAGATCGGAAGCCAATCGATATGCTGGAAGTCAGAACTGTGTTCCTCAAACCATTCCTGCACAACAAGTGCTCAGTGCATTGTCATCTAGGAAGATACCATCACCATTCGAGAAAAAGTGTAACATAGCGGGGTGTATACAGTGAGCAAGCAGTTGACGATAGCGGAGACTACTAATACGTCCTTCCACGTGCACCAAGGGGATCCAAGTTCCTGCCAGTGAAACATGCCCCACACCATACAACCGCCTCCACGGCCTGCACTTTTGATACCACGTATGATGTATCAAGAGCCTCATGTTGATGATACCAAATCTGCACACAACCATCCATAGTGTGAAGTAAATAACGTGACTCATCCGACCAGCACACCTTCTTCCAGTCTTCTAATGTCCAACTTGCATGCTCTTTGCATCAGGCAAGTCTTTTACGCTGATGAACCTTGGTTAGGAGAGGATGTCATAGGGGTCATCTGCAGGTATAGGCATGTATGAAAAGCATGCCAGATATTGTTCCGGGTTGGCCCACGTTCTATTGGGTAGTCACCTCTTCAACAGTGCTGTGCCTGTTTGCCTGTATGAGTCGTCAGACCCAGCGCTCACCTCTAACATCAACCTTTCGCTGACCTTTGCAGTTTTGGCACTAGGTCGTTTTTTGACCATTTTGACACCAGTCCTGGTACACTTTAACTACGGCAGGTCTCAAACACCTCACCAGTTCAGCCATTTGGGAAATCAAGGCACCAGCTCGTCGAGCATCCACAATCTGTCTTTATCAAAGTCCGATAAATCCTTTCTTTTACACATCATGCTGGGAATTTTACTACCTATCGAACCACTGACACCTTATCTATGCTACTTAGGTCAACTAACTCAACACTCTTGTACATCACATGGTCAATGGGTCGCATTCAGTTTTCATAGGGGTGGTCATAATTCAGTGATCACTCAGTGTATCGTGTAACTATAAAAATTTGTTATAAAATTTTAAAGACGACTTTGAATCATTCATAATGCACATGTATATTAATATTTTTTTATTCATTTATGTTTTTATACTTTTCTAAGAGACAGTGCTTTAACCAGGAAGTTTTTGCTGTACTATCCATTCAATCCCTCAACTAGCACATTTTGAAAAACAAAAATTTAGAAAATTTTACCTGCCCAAGATATCAAAAGCAGATATTGTTGGGTTATTTTTATTTGATTTTTTTTTTTAGGAGCATTAGCAACTAAGGCCATATTGCTCCGGGGATATGCGGTGGTCATTCATTAACTTTTCCACATCCTCCATATTTGGTGGTCACGGGCTCAAACCCCAGTCTAATCAAGAAGCGTGTGCTATGCACTGCTGCTCCTGCCCACCCAGCTACGGAGGCACCTGTTATTTTGTTATTTTTTTTTTTTTTAAGGAGCATTAGCAACTAAGGCCATATTGCTCCGGGGATATGCGGTGGTCATTCCCTAACTTTTCCACATCCTCCATATTTGGTGGTCACAGGCTCAAACCCCAGTCTAATCAAGAAGCGTGTGCTATGCACTGCTGCCCCTGCCCACCCAGCTACGGAGGCACCTGTTATTTTGTTATTTTTTTTTTTAAGGAGCATTAGCAACTAAGGCCATAATGCACTGGGGATATGCGGTCATCATTCCCTGACCTTTCTGTATCCTCTGTATTCGGTGGTCACGGGCTCGAACTGCAATTCTGCACTGCTTATACCGTTGGTGCCACATGGATATAAGCAGTGCAGAATTGGAATTTGGGGAGTACAATGTGTACAGAAAGGATAGACAGGACAGGAAGGGAGGTGGGTGTTATGCTGTTAGTTAAGAAACACAAAATCTAAGGAAGTGAATCCAATTGACACTGGTGAACAATGCAATGTTGAGTCAGTTTTTTTTTTTGGTAGTTGTTGGTGCATCAGCTTCTGTGGCCATAATGCACCTCCCAAGGTTTTTGCAGTACTAAGCCCGAGGCAGGATTCGAACCCACGACCTTTGGGTTTCTAGGCAGGCACTTTACCCACCCGGCTAGACCGGTCGGCGTTGAGTCAGTGTGGTGTGAAATATGCACTGGGAAAAAGAAAATGAGTAGGAGTGTGTTACAGGCCTAATGAATCTAATTAGTATAATGAGCAATTGTGCAGAGAAATAGAGTGGGTCAGTAAATCAGAATGTCTTATAATGGGGGATTTTAACTTTCCAGATATTGATTGGAACTTGTGGATTGGTCACTCCCACACTAGCAAGGCTTTTGTGAATTTATTGGATGCTTGTTTCCTACAGCAACATGTTCAAGAGGCAATAGAGGGACTTAATACTCTTGGATCTGATTATCAGCGGTGATTCTTCATGCATTAAGAATCTGCAGAAAAAGTAATCACTAGGTAGCAATGATCACAGTGTACTGATGTGAGATTTACTAAAGGATGTAACTACCATCAGGAGTAAGGGAAAGGGTTTAAATTCTATATAATGGGATCAACTGATGTTACAAATGAGAGTGAATTCTAAATGAGAAGCCTTCACGGAGTTAGTCTTGGAGGGTACTAGCCATTTCATACCAACTAAGAAATACTGTTCAAGGTTTAGGCCTAAATGGATCTCAGATGAATTAATGAGGCTCATGGCAGAGAAGAAAAATGCATAGGATGCATATAAATTATCAGGTGACACAGAAGCCTATGGCAGATAGAAGCTACTCTGTAATCAAGTCACAAAGCAGGTTAGGCAGGCGAAGGCAGATTACGAGAAAACTTTGGCAAAGAATGCAAACAAAAACAGCAAAGAGTTCTTTACTTATGTAAACTCTAGAAGGAAAGGGATGTATCAGATTGGTCCACTAAACAGACGGTTTGACTATTGATGATCATACTCAGGTAGCTCATAAACTGAATGAGTGTTTTGCATCTACATTCACACATGGAGTTATTCAAGGAGGGGAATGCCAGATGTTTATCAAACTAACAGAGAGCTAAGTGATTTTGTAATAATTGAAAGCAAAGTGGTGGAGAAAGTGAAGTTAAACATAAGGAGGGCACCTGGGTGGATGGGATCTATCCAGTCACATTAACCCGAGCCTGGTCCGCCCTGTTTTTGTCTAATTTTTAACCCTAACTCGAAAGTTGCTCCCCCCGAAGAAAACTAATAATTTTCATAATTTCTACTCAATTTTCCTAATTGAAACTCTCAATATACATAAACAGAAGTATATTCTTTGATTTCCTACCTTTAGCGCTCAGCAAAAACCATTAATTCACTCTAAAACAGCAAAAATGTACGATCACATTTCAATTTATTAAATTTTGATGTCGGCAAAACAAGATCCAAGCTTTGAAAATAAAACGCATTACTTCATTAGTTCAAAAATTTGCGCGTCAGCTCGGCGCCTCCGGCTAAAACGAATCAACGCACGCAGAGAGATAATTGACTGGTCAAGCTTACGTCATTAGCGTTACCAAGGTGATCCAAGGAGAAAATGAAACTGTAAACAACTTTCGTGGAAAACAAACAGTTGAGCATCATTACTTGCGAACACTAATTTGCATGGCTCACTCAGAACAGTAGCTTTATTGCTTTTCGTAATTGTTGTACGAAAGAATTGCAACGAATTGGTTTTGAAAAACTAAAATATTGCATTTCCTTTCTTCAATATGTATTATCTACAAAAAAAAAAAAAAAAAAAATCAAGGAAATTCATCTACTGGAAGCGGAAAGAAAAAAACTGTCGTAAAACTGATCACTACAATGCGCATTTCATAAAAAAAAAAAAGTTCGCTTTATTGTAATTGTTTCTAGAGGACTAAATCGGAACAGCAGTTTCATGGATGTATATTTGATCTTCTTACGAAATTTCAAGAAAATATTTCTATTCATAGCTGCGTTATAAACTTCGAAAACTGATATCGAAGGAACTTCACATGCATCTCACTGGTGTACAAACGAAAAAAAAAATGCGCAGCTAGTAACAGATTGTGAGAACAATCCGTTACTCGTAGTGAGGGATTGGGATATTGTAAGTAATTGTTATTGAATACTTCAATATTTCCTTGATATGCATTTGATATCATCAAAAAATTTCCAGAGAAAAATTGAATTTTCATTATCACACAACGCCTGAAAAATTCACCATAAAATGTCATGTGTTTCAATGTTTGAATTCCATTCTGAGCTGCAAATGTAATTTCACTTCTCTTGCGCTGACAGAGTAGCCGTTCACCGAATGAAGAAAAACAGGGTTCATTTTCATGAAATTTCCAATTCCCTTCTTTCACTTGAGGGGAAAAAACTCCTTAGGGGAGGGAGTCCACCCTTTCTAGTCCGACCCTGGAGAGAGAGAGAGAGAGAGAGAGAGAAAAATAAAAAATACCCTTTTGGTAGGCAGAAGGCCAAGAGCGCTAACTTTCATTTATTTTATTTATTATTATTTATTTATTTTATTTTATTATATTATTATTTATTTTTTTTTTTCTTGTGTTATTCTAGCAATCCATCCTGGATTGGGGCTTCCCTGGGCCGGGATAGTGCTTCTCCTCTTTTCTCCTTCCCTCTCTTCATCTTATACAAGTTTTTCTTTCCTCCCTGGGAAACTTTTTTTTTTTTTTTGGCTGATGCTGCATAAGCTCATACACTTGCTTTCTTGCATCACATGCCACTACTACTACTACTAGTAGTTCCCCAGGGAGGAGGGCGTGCAGTTAGTAGGGGAGATCTTGACCTCCTGCTAGGGACGAGTACCTGGAGGCAGTCGTCCAGGTGATCGCTGCTTCCAGGTAGCCAGAATGCCCAAATGCAACATCACAATACGGAACACACACATAAGCTCACAAACAGTAAAAAACAGTATAATAAAAAAAAAAAACAGCATTGCAGCTCTAAGTCAACTTCATCCTAGGATGCCAAAACTGCAATTGTTTTAGAGAACAATATTTCGCATTTTTACTTTCTAACATTATTTTGCATTATAGCTCTGTTATAATATTTTGCTTCGTTTCTTTATATTATTGCTGTAGCAAATGATATCGGTGTGCATGACATTTCATCACAGATGCTGGAGTTCTAATTAGTCAGTTCATCCTAGGATGCAGAATTACTAATTAGTCCGATTTTGTTCTGGTGCTCATTTGATTAAAAAATCCAGAATAATTCCTCTGGAAATATTAGCTAGTGAACTGCATTATAATTTTCAAACATCGCTGTATTGCTTATCCTTTGAGTGACCGCATGTTTTCAACTTGTACAACTGTTTTATTTGGACACTTTCTTCCAGTCAGTAAAATCATTATTATACATATAAAGTAATTCATTATGTTGGGGGAAACCATTTTTGCTCCTAATTGATGTAGCACATTCGAATTTCGCAAAGTGGATTATTTGAACACAACATACATTAGAAGGTCGGTAAAAGAGTTGATAATTGATGGGCAGCATTCCGACAAACAAATTTTCTGTTTATATTACGTGATGACCACATGGTCAGAGATCCCGAAATAGAGAGAGAGAGAGAGAGAGAGAGAGAGAGAGAGAGAGAGAGAGAGAGAGAGAGAGAGAATACAAGAAACCGCACTGCATTTAGGTCACCGACTCATCTGCCAAAAACCACAGTAAAACAATAAAAGTGATGGGGAGTAAGTCTATTTGTCAGCGGAGTTTATCTGTTTTTTGCAGTTCAGAACAGCATTATGATCGTGGATAGTGAATTTATTTGGCTTCTGAGCTAAAACAGAATTTCTCCCTTTGCGATGACATCAAAGCGTAACAAGCAAATATCTTCTAACGATACTTTTTGAGCAGCCGTTAGTTGTAATCTGTTAGCTTTGTATTGTTACAAATATTGCAGTTCACAAATATGAACAATACACATTTCAAGAAAGAAAGAAATTCATAGCGGATGATTTTGTTTTTCTTTCTTTTGATGCACCAGTTTCGAAGTTTAGAAGTTTATAACGCAGCTATAAATAGAAATATTTTCTCGAAATTTGGTTAGAAGATCAAACCCAGGAAACTGCTGTTCTGATATTGTTTACTAAAAACAATTACAATAAAGCAAACATTTTTTTTTTTTATCAAATGCGCATTGCAGTGTTATCTGTGATATATCAGTATAATGCAGTGAAATATCAGTTTTACACCAGTTTTTCCCGTTTCCAACAGATGAATTTCCTTGATCTTCTGTTCGTAGGAGCAATACACGTTGAAGATAGGATATACGATCTGCTCACCTTCCATAAACTGTTATTGGTACTGTATGGCTTTATTGCTTCTTACGTCAAAAACAGTAGCTCCTGTTCGTCTTTTGTTTATTTACACTTCTCCCTTACTGGTGACGTGATATATACCTCCCACGCTTTGCTCGTATTCACGCGGAGTTGTTTATCAGAACTGCTCCTCTCCGTAAAAAGAAATTCGCGCGCTTTACACCAAGAAACGAATCAAGTGTCGGGTTTCATAAGCTCTAGGCTGGTTAGGGCAGGGGTAAAAAAATTAATTGAAAAAGGCCTAAAAAATTGCATACTTGATGTCACATTTTTGTCATTTGCATGAAATTCAATAGAAGGTTTTGAAAATTTAAGTGGGAAAATTCAAGAAAACAGTTCTGGCTCCAACTATAGCGAGTTTCAGCTCTGTAATTAGAGTAAAAATTATAGAATTAACTTGCTGAACCCAGTTGGGGCTGGTACGTACCCCAGCGGACGGGGATACGGTTAAAGGAGGCAACAAAGGAAGTAAGCAAAACCCTTAGCCACAATTAACAACACTTACTTGGAATCAGAGGAGGTCCCCATGGACTAGAGATGTGCAAATATGTCCCCAATTCACAAACGGGGGAATCAAAGGATGACAGAGGCAATTACAGCCCTGTTAGTCTAACTTCTGTTCCAAGGAAAATAATGGAGTCACTGGTTAAGGAAGTGACACAGGATCATTAGCATGGGCACATGTTGCAAGAATGCTAGCTTATATAGCATCAGCCAAAAAAAAAAAAAAAAAAAAGACCCTTTTCATTTCACACTTCAATTCAAATGTTTGTCCAGTTCTGCCTTGAATCTGTTTAAGCTATCAACTTCCACAATGACAGATGGAAGTTTGTTCCAACAATCAACCACACACTGGCTAAAGGCAAACTTCCGCACATCTATCCTACAACTGTCTTTCCTCAATTTGAATTTATGCCCTCTCAGATGATTATTCTGAGCAAGAGGAAGAATCCCATCAGCATCGAGCATGCTCAAACCATTCACGGCTTTATACACCTCAATCAGATTACCTTGCAGGTGCCTAATCTCCAGACACTGCAATTTGCAAAATTTAAGCCTTTCTTCATAAGAGCAACTCTTAGTTCCATTCACTAATCTAGTTGCCCTTCTCTGTACTCATTCCAGCAGCTCTACATCCTTCTTAAAATGAGGCCTCCAGACCTGTATACAGTACTCAAGGTGTGGCCTGACCATTGCCTTATACCAGGGGATAATCACCTCCTTAACCCTGCTAGAAAAATTCCTGTATATCATTGATAAGACACCATGAGCTACACTTGCAGACCATATGCACTGCTCAGAAAACTTCATATCTGCCTGCACAATTACCCCCGGGTCCTTTTCACTCTCTACAACTGTCAGTGTAGAGTAACCCCAGAGTAACGTATCAATTGTTGATACGTTACTCTGGGGTTACTGCTTCCCATATGCAGTACTTTACATTTGTCAATGTTAAACTTCACTTGCCAACTATCAGCCCATCTGCTCAACTTTTCTAGATCCTGTTGCACCAGCGTATTGTTATTAGTGTCATTAACAACCCTGCCGACCTTTGTACCGTCTGCAGACATGGACATTAAGCCTGACATACCATCGTCAATATCATTGATGAATACAGAAAACAACAATGGACCCAACACTGAACCCTTGAGGACTCCACTAATAAAATTAGTCCACGAAGAGCAGCAGTGTCCATTGATTACTATTCTGTCTTCTCCCATTCAACCAACCCTTTATCCATAGCAGCAATTTGCCTCCAATGCCACACTGCTCCAATTTGTTCAGCAGTCTTCCATGTGCAAAAGTATCAAAAGCCTTTCTAAGATCCAAATATATGATATCAAAATTATTCTTTGCATCCAGTTGCTTTGTGACTACATCATAGTATCCAATCAAATTGATCAGAAAAGGCCTCCCCTTAACAAACCCATGCTGTGTCCGAGCTATACCTGAACGCTTGTCTAGATGATCCTGCGATACTTCTTTAACCAGTGCCTCCATTAATTTCCCCCTGGAAGTTGAACTAATAGATCTGTAATTACCTGTGACTCCCCCTGATCCTCCTTTTGTGGATTGGGGTCATATTTGCACATCTCCAGTCCATGGGTACCTCCACTGAGTCCTAGGAAGCTCTCATAATTGAGAGCTTCCTTGGACTCAGTGGAGGTTATGGCTAAGGGTTTGCTTACTTTCTTTGCTGCCTCCTTTAATATAACTGGATAGATTCCATCCACCCCAGGTGCCTTTCTTATGTTTATCTTCAACAATTTCTCTTCCACTTTACTCTCAGTTATTACAAGATTATCTAGCTTACTGCCAGAGTTTAATACTCTTCTGGTATTCCCTTCCCTGCATAACTCCTAGTGGGTGAATGTAGATGCAAAATATTCATTTAGTTTGTTAGCTACCTGAGCAGGATCATCAACAGTTGAACCAACGATATCAAGTGGACCAATCTGATTCATCCCCTTCCTTAGAGTTTACATAAGTAAAGAACTCTTTGCATCCTTTGCCAAAGATTTCTCATAATCTGCCTTTGCCTGCCTAACCTCCTTTGTGACATGGTTACAGACTAGTTTATATCTATCATGGGCTTCTGTGTCGCCCGTTAATTTATATGTATCCCATGCATTTTTTCCCTCTGCAACAGGTCTAATTAGTTCATCTGACATCCATTTAGACCTAAATCTTGAACAGTATTTCTTAGTTCGAATGAAAAGCCTAGTAGCCTCCAAAATTAAGTCTCTGAAGTCTTCCCATCTAGAATTCAACATTGGTAACCTCATCAGATGATCCCCTGTACAGAATTTGCAAAACCTTTACGAAAACAAAAGCAGTTCCCTTTAGCCTTGATGGTAGCTACATCCTTAATTCTCACATCAATACATTGTGATCACTGTCGCCCAGTGGTTCCTTTACTGCAAATTCTTAATGCATGAATAATCACTGCTGATAATCAGATCAAAAGTATTACTCCCTCTGGTTGCCTCTCAAACATGTTGCTGTAGAAAACAGTCATCCAATAAATCCACAAAATCTTGGTAGTGTGTGAGTGACCAATTCACAAGTTCCAATCAATATCTGGAAAGTTAAAATCCCCCATTATAAGACATTCTGATTTACTGGCCCACTATTTCTCTGCACAAATGCTCATTATACTCATCAGATTCATTAAGCCTATAATACACACCTACTCATTTTCCTTTCCCAGTGCTCATATCACACCAAACAGACTCAACATTGTATTGTCTACCAACGTCAATTGGATGCACTTCCTTAGATTTTGTGTTTTTTAACTAACAGCATAACCCCCTCCTCTCTTACTGTCCTGTCTATCCTTTCTGTACACATTATACTCCCCAAATTCCAATTCCGCACTGCTTATGTCTGTGTGACACCACGTCTCTGATATCCCAACAATATCTGCCTTTGATGTCTTGACTAGCACTTGAAGTTCGTCAAATTTATTAACTATACTCCTATCATCAATGAACATGTAAAGTTTATGGGGCCATGTTCAAGATATCGAAACAGACACAATCTTACAGCAATCCAAAATATTGATATTAAGTGAAACGTGGTTGGATAATGATGAACATATATTACTTAAACCATTCCAATGTGTGACTCAATTTAAAAGGTTGGATGTTCGTAGTGGTGGTGTTGTGATATATCATCAGTACACCACAAATCTTTGTCCAACATAATAGCAGCAATGCGACAGCAGTATTAGATGAAATTGGAGACATTTGTGGATCTTTGTGCATATTCAATAGTGAATCTATTTTCATCATTGCCATATACATCACTCCAGGAATATCGTTCGATATAATTCAAAAATTCATAAACAAGAATTTGATGCCATATTCCACTGAAGGTGCAAAATTATTGGAAGAGTCACTAGATCGCATACCTATAGTTCTCGCTGGTGATTTCAATCTACAATTAAATTCTGAGGCTGGAAAGAAGTTTTGTAAATTTATGAAGGATGTCTTCAATTTAGATATTAAGTCAAATACTTTAGTAAATACTACACATAATGGAACAACAATGGATGGAGTATTCACTCGGGAATTAAAATCATTTGAGTGTCAAAATTATATATCTTATTTCAGTTACCATAGACCAATAATTTTGGCATTATTATAATATATTTTATACGAATTATTTCATTGTACACTAGTACAATGAAAAATTCCATTCATTGTATTTCATTGTACTGAAATTATATATTTTCATAACCAGTTCCTGCAATAAAGACATTTTTAATGGCTGCCGCTGTGACATTATCAGTGACACTATCAGTCTCAGAGTAGAGCGGCAGCAACTCATTATGTACCTAGTACATATATATATATATATTTTTTTTTTTTTTTGGCTTGCTTTCTTGCATCATATGTCTCTACTAATGCTAATATATATGGGAAAAGATGGATGGATGGAGGGGAGGAAGAAGATATATTTGCCAATTATAACAGGAGTAGAATTGGTAAACACAGACATATTCTGAAGCCTGTAGACATTTTTTACATATACTTGTGAACGTGCTTTACAACTGTATAAATATTTAAAATATATTAACCTTTTATTTTTGTTTTAACTCATCAAATAACTAATTTACTAATAATCTGATGGCCAAACATCAATCCAACATTCTCTTCAAATCTTGGAAATAAAACAGAAACTATAAAGTGAGAAGTGTCATGATTTGCAAGGGTTAGTGATACTCTATTAATCAGATTACTTGTGCGATTTAAAAATGGCACCAGATGAAAAAAAAAAAAAACCACTGTCACTCTGCATATATTTTAATGTTACAGTGTTTATAATATTATGCAGAAGGGACCAGAATAAAAGCTTCTAAAGATGGAATAGCAGAAACTTCCCCATGACATTTGCAATACAAGAATGCACCCAACACAAGATTAATACAATTAACGACTGAAAGTCAATAATTGAAAAAATTAACTTACCATATCAGTGTATATTTCAATAGCCTTTAAAAAACAGTTTACTGCCTCTGTAGAGAAAAAAAAAAAAACATTAACTGATAAATAAATTAAACCTTTATAAAACTATTCAATAAATATTATATTAAATAAGAGAGGCCAATTTATTAAAAACTGATCTCCCTTGTTTAATATAATCTTTATTGAATAGTTTTATGAATTCAGGAGCAATGAATGAACAGATGAGCAATGAATTCACGTGTTTATTTTTCTCTTTAAAAAAAAAAAATAATTTATGTTCCAAGCTATTAAAAGTTAAATGCAAGTAAAACAAATGTAAATAAAATTTAAACTTTGTATTTCTTTGAATTATTATTTAACTTAAATATTACTTTTTTTAATACTGTGTGTGTGTGTGTGTGTGTGTGTGTGTGTGTGTGTGTGTGTGTGTGTGTGTGTGTGTGTGTGTGTGGAGAGAGAGAGAGAAAGAGAATGGAATTCTCACATAGTATATATATTTTTAAATCACCTTTAAGAAAACTATTTGAGAAAAACTTTAATGCTTTCTTTTATTATTATTAGCAGAATTGTTGGCAAATGATGCAAACTTATACAGTATCAGCAGAAAAAAAAAAAAAACCACCCACCAAACTGTCCATTCCTTCTAATAATGTCTAATTCTTCCTCAGATGACCTACTTCCAACAACAAAAGATAGTCTGTTCAAACAATCAGTTACCCTCTAACAGAAAGAAAATTTATGCACTGTGCTTTTATATTTAAGTTTACAACCCCTTACATGTGTTGTCTGAGAAAGAGTAAGAACACTATCCTCATTAAGTTTATTCAATCTATTTAAAATTGCTTTAATCAGGTCTACAATGCCAAGTGGTGCAGTGAAGTTGTTTATGGTAAGACACCCCACTTGTGTTCTTGACTAATCTGGTTAAACTCCTCTGTACTGGGTACAGATCCACATCTTTCTTAAAGTAAGGCTTCCAGACCTGTATGCAGTACTCAAGACATGGCCTAACCACCTTTGTCCCTGCTGACAAATTCCTCTATATATCACTGACAGAATCTCATGAGTTATTTTATCATAATAATAATGAAATTATCTAAACCAGAGGTGTTCATCATTTTGGGCCATAAGCCAGGGCTAGTTCAGACTAAGAATCAGCCCTGACAAGCATCTTGATAACTACATGGACAGTCTTTGTCCAAGTTCTCTTTCTGTCTGGTGGCAGCGAGTAGTCGTGACTTCTTATCATAAATATAGAATAGATGAATTATGTGAAAAATTTGTAGAGATATCATATTTGGAGAAAGACCATCAATAGTAATATACAAATGTTTATTTTTATAGTTAAATCTGTAGCTAGCCTTTTAAATGAATGATGCTTAATATCTCAAAAGTTGAAAGTGGTTATTTGTAAAAAAAAAAAAACTTGTGGGTCCTGAAAATAAGTACTTTAAGCAGACAGAGCTACTAAAGAAACAAGATTATTAGCATGGGGGGGGGGGGGGAGCTGAAAGAGTTGAGTATTATGAAGCCAAACTTTGCCCAGAACTCCGAGAGGTAAGTCATCATCTCTTCGTGCCTTCCCTAGGGCACCCAGAATCAAAAGGACATTAGAAAGAGAAAGACAAGGTCTAAGGCTGGTGAAGGTTCATCAGATAAAAAAGAAAATAAAAATACAGTCTGACACAAGAGAAGAAAGAGATATGAGCAAAGAAAGATCGCAATATAAGGGTTGAGTATATCATAGAGATCAAGAATCAGTTGAAATCTTACCTGTTTGATGTTAATAGTAAAGTGCCAATTGCAGCAATGAGAATTATACTAGATCTTTGGGACACCTTCGAAACTAAAGCAATGGATGTACACATCAAAAATTTATTGTTAAAAGAAAGATTACATAAAAAATGGGATGAGGTAAGACATATGCAAGTGTGATAAAAGATCCTCCTAAAGTGGCCTACTGGCTCAACATCTGCTATAGACCTTTCCATATGTTCCCCAATACTCTTTCCAAGTATAGATTGGATACCTCTGAGTGATCCTTATAGTAGCGACCATTATCCATTAATCTGCAAAATTCAAACATCCTGTTCATACCCAACAGAAAGTCCAATTAAATGGAAATTTTCAAAGGCTGACTGGGCAAAATACAGATCGCACATCTCATTTGACAACGATATCATTCAGACCGATTCCATCAACAGTGTTACTGAGCACATCACGACTCAAATCCTGGCAGCTGCATCAGTCACCATACCTCAATATCAAGCAAGAAATAGACAAAAAATAAATTACTGGTGGTATGAAGATTGCAATAATGCAAAAAAAGAGAAAAACAAAGCATGGAATCTTTTCCGCAAAAATCCTACCACCCCCAATTTTATTAACTATAAACGGCTCAGAGCTAAAGCTCGCTACATCAGATGCAAAGCAAAAAAAGAAACTTGGATTAAATTCGCCTCATCAGTTAATAAAAATACCGATATCAGATTAATCTGGAGAAAAATAAAATGTTTAAACAATAAATTTCCACCTCTATCCACCCTGCTACTAAACTGGAATGGACAAGAACTCTCTAATCCCACAGATATATCAAATGCACTGGGAATTGTATTTTCTCTGTTGTCTTCTTGTAATGCTTATGATCAATCATTCCAAAACCGTAAAACAGTTGCAGAGAGATCCAAACTGAATTACACTGACAATTCTGCTTTATCTTATAATCAGCCATTTACCATGTTCGAGCTACAGCAAGTTCTTACCAACTCAAGAAACAGTGCTGCTGGCCCTGATGGGTTATATTATGTAATGCTCCGAAATCTGGACCAAAGATCACTCTTTTCGCTGCTCTTATTTCATAATCGAATATTTTCTGAACATACCTTCCCCAGCTCCTGGAGTCATTCTTATGTAATACCGATTGCAAAACCCGGTAAAGATCATCCGGTTCCTCAAAATTACAGACCGATGTCCCTCACCAGCTGTCTCAGCAAAACTCTTGAGAAAATGATACATCGCCGTCTCACCTGGTTCCTCGAGTCTCAAAACTTGATAAGTAACAAACAATTTGGATTACGGAAAAACCGATCTTCATTGGATCTTATGATCAAGGCTGAGACAAATATCAGAAATGCTTTCATCAAAAAGGAACATCTCGTCATGGTCTGTCTTGACGTTGAGAAAGCCTTTGACACTATGTGGCGTTTTGGAATCTTAAAGGATCTACATTCTCTTGGCCTGAGAGGTAATTTATCATATTTTATCCAAAATTTTCTTCAACGGAGATCCTTTCAAGTTCGTTATCGGGGAACCCTCTCTAAAATCTTTATCCAAGAAGAAGAAATTCCGCAAGGATCTGTTCTCAGTGCTACCTTGTTTGCAATGAGAATAAATCATATAATTGAACTCATTCCGAAAACTGTGGATTCATACCTATTCGCAGATGATCTCTCGATTTCCTGTCATTCCCAAAACATGCATTACATTGAACGTCAACTTCAAATATCAATGAATCGCATCCTGACATGGATGACACAAAATGGTTATAGACTATCCAGCCCGAAATCTACTGCCATACACTTCTGCTCCAGACGAAATATGCATCCTGAACCTGAGCTACACTTGAATAACCATCCTCTTCCCATAGCTAACTGTACTCGTCTACTAGGA